>NC_084973.1:15434789-16034789 GCF_963691925.1 Scomber scombrus
ACATATTTTGTTAAAACCTTATGGGAGTTGAAGTAAATCACCTTCTCAAACCAAGGAGCATTGTCTGAGCTTATCATCCAGAGATCTGTGGAAACTGAAACCCCTGAAGGACGTGGGTAATTTTATGAAAGGTTAAGAATTGACCTTCAGCTTGTTCAGGTAGTGTGTGTTACAGGGGCTTTACTTCATGTCAAGGGTTTGGATAAGTGAACATCCCACTATAATTATCAAGACTTCCAGCAGAAACTGTCCCTTCTGAATTTGATATTTAAAATATATACCATATTTAAGCTTATTGCAACTTTGCTGCATGGAGTTTTTCTGCAATTTATCACCACTGTGCTTTCAAATTATGTACAAAGGTAAGATACGAGTGACTATTGCTCACTATAAAGAGGGAACAATAAAGACTCAGTTCAACATGACTCACTTTATATGAGAAGATTTTATTAAGGCTTTAAGTACATAAAACCCACATGGGTAAATATTTATTAACAGCATACTGATGTCACTAATAAATATACATTGCTATATTGTACAGATATATGGAGAGTTTATGTCTGTTATTTATGGTAACGTGTTTATGATACTGAAATTAGACAGGACAAATAGATTTGTTTTATGTAATCCAGGCTTAACTGTGTCAGAGCTGAGAATAATGAGTGATGAATACAGATTTAGATCAATAATTTTAAGGGTATACCATGATTAAGTTACATTTACTGTAGATGACTGTGAATGTATCTGAGGAGACATTTATATAGTATCACAAGTATGAATTATTACAGTAAACTGCATGTATATAAAAATGCAGCATCAATACTGAGCAGAATAAAACCTTGCAAAAGTTTTGTTATGCATATACAAAATAAATACATGACAAAATAAACATAGTAAACAATCCTAACTGAGCTAGAAACTGGTTTATTCACTGATTTCACTCCTCATTGAGATGCAGAGTGAGACACAAAAACAACTTGATACTGCACAAATAAAAAAGGAGTCTATGGGAGTTGAGACATGCAAGGTCCAACATAAAAAAAAGTACTGTGTGTGGGGAAGAGGGAATGAATACAAATAAGTGGAGCAGAGATATATGGCTTCTGTAAGAGGAGAGCAGAGCCTGGCTCTCCACATCATCCTAAATGTCCGAACCCATCTCGGCACACTGTTTGTCTGATATGTGTGTAGCTAGAGACTCAATGATGTCCAACAGCAGCAGCTGGCTGAGAGACCGCAGGTTGGGGAGCTTGGATACCTTTAAAAGGGAAGGAGAGCAAAAAAATTAAAAGAATGAGTCAGAAATTAAGACAAGGCAATGAGTCAACTTAGTAAAATGAGGAATAAGCAGCACTTGCTCATGCTAAAAAAATCAAAATAAAACAGGAAGAAGCTTAACAAAAACAGCAGAGCTAACACTCTGTGAAGAAGGGTGAGGATTGAGCGCTTCACTGTGTCTTTGAATAACAAACAATAATCAGAGTGGCACTATGACCCTCATCATTATGCGATGAGGTGCTTGTACAGCCGGCCTCCCCTCTATGTAAAAGATGGAGGGTGATCCACTAGGAGGCCAAAAGGTGTCAGTCTCCCACAAAGAGGACGGGACTACAGGGTTAGCTCAGCTGCAGTGAGTGGGCAGCAAACCCCCAGGGCTCCGGATACAAGCCCACCCACCTTGATGAACTGGTGGACAATAATGTGGAGGCAGTGTTTCTTCATGTCCAGAGCCTGGGTCTTATCCGCCGCCTCCAGGATCTGAAGAGGGGACAAAGTATTTAGGTGGAAATGAGTGAAGAAATTATTCTCAATGCAAAGAAATTCTGCAAGCATGGGGCAGTGTTGTTAAATTAGGTCACTGCTCCCTCATGGCTGAAAACATAAATACCTGCAGGACATTCTCCACAGTGACGTTCATCTCCAGATTCTGCTTGCAGTACGCCTGCAGCCTGTTATTTGAAAACCCGTAATAATATGGTGCAGCAAAGAGATAGCTGTTCAACAAAGGTCAAGGAAAAGAAAAAACAGGATTTCATCATTGCAGCAGTCACTTTAAAAGGTACAGACTGCAGCTCTTTATGGATCCCAATAAGGTAATTTTGACCTAAATCTTACCAAATCTCAAGCATCTATTTAATAAAAACATAGCTGCTTTCAACCATATTTTAATGTTACAACTAAATCCAAACATCTGGTGTATTGGCCCACTCGCAGCACTTTACAGTTGACTGAAATAATGCAAAACCTCCTGATTTTTCTGCAGAATTACAAAGTCAACAAATCATATCTTTCAAAGAGGCAAGAAGTGGTTTGAATCTGAGAAGGATACAGTGAATCCTCTGGAGGCATGTTGACGTCCCCATAGTAGATATAACGCAGCATAGACTCAAATGCCTGCTTACTTGGAACCATTTCACCGATGGAGATGTTTACTTGACCGTCCTCGGGCATGAAGGAGCGGAACATTGCCTCGAAGTAACTGAGGAATCAAAGAGTACACGTTACAAATGTTTCTGTCAGTACAATGATAAAATGTTAAAAATGTATATAACCTTTCTTGAATTTAGCACATCCCGAAATTTTGCAAAAGGATTGGTCCTCAATGGTGTATATTTTATGCTAAGTGCTATTTACAATCTAAATAAATGTAAACTTATATAAACCTTACCTGCACATAATATACTGTTGTACAAACTTAAATGTCTCATTGAAATCTTAAAAACACATTTTAAAGAGGAACATCTTTGCTAGTATGAGTTAAAAATATTTTTTCTATTTTGAAAGCAAAAACAGTTATCAGCACATATGATTTTTCAGCAAAACCTTTAAATAACAGGAACGTTGAGCTTACTTGCAATTAAACAAAATGTACAAAACATTTTGAGTTTAATAATTTGCTACAGTGGCTATACATGAGAAAAAATGTTTTTAAAAAAGTTTAAATAATTTGGTTGTGCTGGGTCTCTACCTGGATCGAGCTGCCAGTATGGCTTTATGCGCAGGTCGCGGGTGTCCATCTAACAGCAGAATAATGTCGCAGAACTCCAGGCCGCCTCCCTCAAGGTAGGCCTTCATGTCCTGCACCAGGGAGGTCCCGATATCCACAGGCTGGTCCGAGTACAACCTGAGGGGAGGCTGCTGCTTTCGCCGCACGATCTCCACAATCAGTGGTGTGGACAAATGTTCAAACTCCTTTGTCATGATCACCTGGTTGAAGTGTGACTCCTTCACCACAAAATTAAGGCAATGTTCCTGGAGGAAGAAATAATTGGGTATAAATGATAGAATAAATGATTCTTTTTTGATTACTCTGCATCCTAAAAGTAATTTAACACAAAGTTACAAAGCACTGTTTAATGGATTTTGAGTTTTGAATTTGATGTACTGAAGACCTCAACCACTAGGGGTCAGTAAAAGCCACACTTGCAGCAGGTTTTGTGTTCGACCTTTATTCAGACGTACCTTCAGCTGGTCCAATTGCAGCTTGTTGGCATTTTCACAAACACTGAGAACGTTCTGCAGGTCGACAGACGCCTCAATGTACTGCACGCAGAGCTGCTCCAGGCGGGAAAGCTTAAAACTGAGGGCCAGTTTGTATACATCCATGATTAGGAGAACATCCTGGACGTGACCTGTATAGACAAGAAAAAAAACAACATTTAGTCTTTCTTTCTTGATGATTACAGAATCCAGAGACTGACAAACAGGGCAAACATGTGGAGAGAGCTACCTCTGCGCGGGTACTGGATCTTGTCTGTGTAGAGGAACTGCATCAAGACTTCAAAAGGCTGGGCCTCTGCTTCCCTGATTGAGACCTCTAGCATCGGCTGTGCACCTGATGGCTTGTTGCCTCCTGAGATATCCCTCGTTCCTCCAGTTGCCCCCTCGTCACTCTCCTCGCTGCTCTCCTGTTTAGTCTTCTGCACACAGAGAGCAGATTATGTAACACTTCCTGTTTACATCCCAGCAGAGGTTGATCTATAGCAGTGACCTCCCCACTTCAACTGTTTGTATAACCATGTATCTTGTTTTAATAGTAGTTGTTGAACTACAAAAGCCTCTTTCTTTATCAAATATTTCTTGTGTATAAATATCTTCTGACAACATCTATGATCCTTGTCTTCTCTCACAGGAAATGAACAGTACAGTCTGACAGTGTACAATGAGATGAATTTTGTTATCTTAGGCTCTGACCTGTCGCTGCCTGTCCCGAGCCTGCAGGATTTTCTTCCGCAGCCATTGGCATCTTGCGGTCACTATGGCAATATGCCCCAAGACTCTCTCCTCCCTCTGGAAACAACACAAGGATTAACAAAAAAGTAGTTATTTGGATAATGTGTATGACACCTTACACTTCTTCTCAGCAGTAAAGATTTTGAGACTTCATTATCACATTCAGCCATGAAACTCACTTCTCCCAGAATAAACACCACATCACAGAACTGACGGTTCTCAAACAGTTTTCCGTAGTCTTCGTGGAGAGTACACTTTGGATAACATGAGAACTGCAACAGGAAGAACATTTATTTTAAAAGCTAAAGCAGTACCAATGAAAGAATGGTTCAAGTATTGCAAATTCATCATGTTTTCTTTTGGCAGTAGAGGCTTCTCCCCACTTTGGAATATTAGATATTTGAAGCAAGCAAGATACCAACCTGGAATCTGTACATCTCCCCACTGCGTACATTGTTGTCCACAGTCCCTCCAAAGATGTACATGGCATCTTGAATCACAGCAGCAGCATGGAAGAGTCTCCCACTGGGCATCTGAGGAGGCAGGGAGAGAAGAAATTCATCATTTAAAAAGAATAAGGAGATTGTTAATGATTGTTATAATCTAGATTTCTTTACAATTCATGTAAATTTTAACACAAAGATACAGAATGTCCTCTACAGTATTCAATTAAAAGCAGCTAAACTCAACATTTTACAGATTTCTATGTCCAATAATGTTTTAATTGCAACAAAGAAGGATTCACACACAGAACAAAAACAGAGTTCATTTTAAATATTCTTATTCATTTACTAATTTCAGAGCCGTACAGACAGCGAATAAAATGCACTGCAGATGTTTTAGTCCATGTTTGACTTGACCACTGCACCAGAGAATAAGATAAACAAAAGGAAAGGGTTTTTCTTGACTTTAAAGATGTATTACATAAGAGAAGTGATTGTACTAAATGGATGTTAAACACAGGATTAACATATTCCTGTTTATCATTTAGATGATCAATCAAACATATTTCTGAATCAGGCAACCACTTCCTTTATGTCTTGACGCAGCACTCTATAAATCCATTAGGTTTGTACCTCACTGTCCAGGCTGGGTTGGATCACCTCCCAGGTCTGAGAGTCCACATCATAGCAGTGCAGCTCGTTGGGCAGAGTGTTATCAGCAGCACCTCCAAACACGTACAGATGCCGGTCAAAGGCAACCATTGTGTGGCCATAACGTCTCTGGGGAGGCGGGGGTGAGCCTCGCAGTAAATGTTCAGTTGGGATGCGTGTCCACCTGAGAAGATGGAGAAACATGATCTAACATTTTTAACTACTGGATTAGTAACTGCAAGTCCCAGGCACATGCAAAGAGTTTGCTCACATGTGGCCCTTGAACTCGAACTGGAAGAGGTTGTTGGTGATCTTAGCTCCACTCTGACCAGAAAACACAAACATCTTGTCCCTGCATACAGCTACAGGGAAGTTGCAGCAAGATGGAGGAATCTCACCACTCTGATCGATCTGATGGACAGAAAGGCAGAAACTGAGATGTTATTACATACGGTGTCTCTGTGTGTGTGTGTGTGTTCTTCTCTTAATGTTATATGAAGAATTATTATACTGGCCTCCTCCCAACATGCGTGTTCTCGATCTTGCAGGCTGATGGTCCACATGTCATTCAACCTACACATGGGAAAATATCAATCAATATTATACACAATAAAAAACCAACAGTGAAGATGTGTTAAAGAATAAAGTCAAACATACCTCGCATTCCCATCATAGCCAGCAAATATCCACAGTTTATCACTGTAGACTGTAGCCCCGTGTGCAGACCGTGCCACTGGCAAGCTAAAACAAAGACAAAGGAATGACTAACAGATGAGCTCATTGTTTTTGGTTTTATTGATTTCCACCTAAAAAAAAAGATCTACTGTGACTTATTTACATATGGATTTCATGTCCCAAGCAACCAATAAGTTGTGTTTCCAGATGCATGAAAACATTATTCACAGGAATTTACAGTAAACGAGCTCAACAAAGACATCTCAGATCCCAAAACAGAAACTGACAGTCAAACATCGGGAAAAACAGAAAATCGTGTGCAAATCATGTTTTGCTGTTGTCATGTTAGACCAAATCAGGTGTTGAGACAGATTTGAGCAGAGGTATGTAGGGGTATGGGGGCGTTTGTGCTCTTGAACGTAACCACTGTGAAAGTATCAGAGCATAACGTTTATTTATCTAATACCAGTTTTCTCGCTACCACCACTTCCTCTCTTTTTTCACTCTCTACTTATTCCAAACATAGCTGCTTTCTCTGTGACACTGCTGCTCTTAGCTCTCTCTCTCTCTCATAGTTTTAAAATTGAGTCAGGAACATCTTTGTCCTCTGTTATGGCATTATTACTGCTCTGATCAGTCTAATTGATGGCTATGTGTGACGTCGGGTTGCATTTCTCCAAAAGTTGACTCTGGATCAACTTACTCATCAGAGGCTGGTGCGGCGCCATTGTGGCCAAAACCGCAGCCCGAATACACTATCCAATTCAACTGAATGGGTGGACTGGCGATTTCACCACACCCCATGATTTGGTCTGGCTACAGTACTTTTTGCGCCACAAATGGTATTCATTTTTTTATATTATTGATATTTTATGCACACTTTGTTTAATATTCAAAATAAACAAATCATTTGCCACATTTTTTTGGACCCTACAGTGGCTTTAAAACAAGTGGCTAACCTACAAACACAACAATTTCAAAAATACATTACCTCCCCTCCACTTTCCATTCAGTCCACTGTCCTGTTGCAAACTTGTACTCAAAAAGATCATTTTTGTTTTTCAAGTTTGAGTTTGAGTAGATGTCTCCAGTGTAGCCCCCTGAAAGAGATTCAAGTTGCATATTGCATCATTAATATTAAATGAGTTTGAAATGAGTAGAAAACATGGTATTTGATTATAAAGAATGTAAACTTACCAAAAACAAACATGCTGCTGCCATAAACAACAGCCGAGTGGTGATATCTGGGAGCAGGTGGAGTTCCAGTGGTGAAGGCCCTGTAAAATATATTAAATCCAGGAATTCAGTCACATTGTGCAGCTTACATGTCCATAATTTATAAGGCATGTTGTGCTGCTGCAATCTTACCGACACCATGAGCAGTCCTTCACATCAAAGCGGAGCAAGTCATTCAGCATGTTCTTCCTGTTGGACGACCGATTTTTTAACATAGTTTTGGACAACAAATATAGAGAAAATGTCTGTCTGAGTATTACTTACCCATTGTCTCCCCCAAACACATATATGGCATCTCTGTACGCCACAACAGTGTGCTTGCTGCGCCTATATAAAACCAAATTAAGGTCATTTAAGGTAATACACGTCTAAGTTCAAAGGACAGGTTCACAATTTTTCCCAAGTCTTTCGTAAAACAACAGTCAAGTGCCAAAATGAACATTGAAAGGTTTTCCTCGCTGTAATCCTTCCTCCTGTTAAAAGATCCTCTATAAATGTGCTTTCAATGCAAGTAAACCATACCATGTCCACACTAATGTGTCATTTTTGCAATTGAAAATGTATCTGAGGCTTACAAGAGGCTTCAGCAGTCTGAATTGGTCATATTCAGTGAAGTATTTTTAACATCAAACTCCCTCTATGTTTTCTTGGACAGTGTTTCCCTGTTGAACTGCAGTGGAAGTATAGAAACAAAAAGAGGGGCTTTGGCACTAAAGAGACTGAAACGTTGAAAGACATCTACTTAATTCGACTCATTTTGGATCGCTGAAGCTTCATATTAGTTTCTGATAAACTTTTATATACATTTTTGCACTGATGAGGCCTGTAGATTTTGGGCCCCATCACTTACATTATAAGTGCATTATCAAAGGATATACTAATGGTCAGTATGAACCATAGACTGTATATAAAATGAACAGGAGGAATGATTACAGCGACAAAAACCTATTTCAGTATTAATTGGGCGCCTGACTGTTGTTTTAAGACATACTTTTTTTAAAAAGTGAACTCATCCTTTAACCAGTCAACTGAAGCTGTTGCTATCATCATCTGTCAAAATGTTACCTTGCACCAACGAACTCGTCACATGGAGGAAGTCTTCTCCAGCGATGAACTGTCTCAAATGGGCCAAAGTTAAGAGTCAGATATTCCACGCTGTCGGAGCAACTGTGGTCGAAGTCAACACTTGGAGCCACTTTAGTAGATTTACAGGACATTGTTGCTAACTCATCCAGCTGATGCACCTTTTCTCAGGGCCACTCATCTGCACGGAAGCCCGCAGCTAAGTTAACGCCATCGTTTAAACACTTAAGTAGCTGTCTAACACTGTGATCACTGACATAGATACAACTAAAGTCGGATTTATTGACGTTATAGCATTATTTTCAGTCAGTTAGCGACTGGCGACGCTAAAAGCTACAATTAGCCGCATAGCTAATGCTCGCTAACTAGCTAGTGCTGTGCTATTGCTACAGCAGCAAAACAGCTACAGCAAACAAATAAATAAAACAAATAATAGACGATATATTATAATATCTGCTTTATCCAGTTTACTTCTTCAGCTGGTGTGTTCCTCCTAATTCATTTAAAAAGCCACAAGACGTAAAAACCAAACCAATGTTAGTAAAACCGGAGCAGTCCTTCAGTCACGCCCCCGACTGACAGACACTTCCTGTCATGTAGAGAGGGCACAACAGGACATAATGATAGCTCATTATTAATTCATAAGAATAATGATGATTAGTCATTAAGGATTTAACCCCGAACACCATTGGCTGTATATACAGTAGATCTATAGTGTAAAATGTTAGCAAAGCTTTGACAAAAAGTCAGAAGTTGAAACTGTTGATAAAGATGATCCTTAGCTCATCATCGGTCCTAAGCTGTCTAACATCATCATTGTTAGTGCATTGTTAGTTATCTTTTAAGGAATGAGCATTGAAAACCAAAAACGATTTTCGTTTTAAAATACAAAACATTACATTTAAATAAATTGAAATAGAAAATAATTTATTTTTCCTGGTCAAAAAGGGATGAGCAGAAATGGTTTTTTTTCCTGTTTCCTCATATTCTGAGACCAGATGTCATCATCAAGGCAAGAGCGCAGTAAAGATCAATAACAAAAAATCCTGCCTGTGCAGGGGGAAAGTAGTTTAACACTAACCTCCGCAAGGGTCTGACAGACTGTCATATGTATCAAAGAGAACGGCTGCAGGTGGCACCAAAACATGCACACACAAAACCAAACACGCTTCCTAAGCCAACAGATCCCCACTGACTCACTTCAGCTGAAAAAACAGCTGAGATAAATTAAATAAAAGCCTTCCTGGATTCACTAATCTTACCTGTCGAAATAAAACATACTCTGACTAGACAGTCAAATTAGCATGCAGTGCTGAAATATTGAATTTATGAAAATAAAGTAAACCTACTGCCCAGATCCTTAAAACTAAATTAGTACCTCAAAGGAATTAACATTATTTTACATACATTGACAGGGCATTAACACAGGTGGAGGTCCTGGATTCCCCCCGGAGAAATACGCCATCAGCAGGGATTCCAAACCGATGACGTTTTGACCCCAACTGCTCTACTGTTCTGCTATCTCTACTGTAAACGTGATGATATATGAGTTTCAGCATATGCTCTTAAGTACACTGTGTGTGTACTTGTCACAGAGATGAAGACATCCTGTCAGGAATTGAAGATTCGGCAGAAGATGTTCTCGGAATAGGGTTGGTTTGGTTCAAGTCTTACTACTGCAGATACTGGCCTTTATTGAGTTGTATTATTTAGTGATATTGACTGTACTTTTTGAACTGTCTTTCTTATTTTGCCCGAATTGTCCTTGTTATTTCAGTCAGTGCTGAAGAGCCAAAGCAACATGTGGACACAGCACGACTGCACGCAGTCCCTGATTTGCCTTTTGGGTAAGTAGTTATGCACTTCATAATAATAATAAAGTAAAAAAGTGTGTGTTCACAATCACATGGTTCATTTTGGACATATCAGGTGGAGAAATAAGAAAGTATTTCCTATTCTTCGTCTATCGGACAAAATATGTTTAAAGTTATTTATAATTTGCCATTTGTACTACATGTTGATCAACTGCAGAACTGAAACCATTTCACGACCACATCTTGATGTACAATGAGGCCTGGATTATAACCATAATGTCCACAGGCCAGCAATGACAAACAGGGATGGTATTTTGCTGTATGTTAAACCTAATTACCTTACTAAACCACTGACCAACATGCATTTATAATTACAATTAGAAAAAGAAGTACTACAAAAACTACCACAAATTCAAAATGTCATCATATACAGATTGTTGTGTTTATTTTTATTTTTTTCTTAAGGTAAATCTGAAACAAAGAGTCTGGGAGATGGAGATTATATGCTCTTGCAGTTCCAAAGGATGACAGTTACTTGCCAGACGGCAGGCTGAAGATGAGGGGATGCCCAGAAACAGAGTGATGCATCCCTCAGACCCACGTTAACGTTAGCATTATGCTGAAGTTAGCAGGAGACTTGGAACAGGTAAACTGACATATTTTACTGCAGCAACAAACCTCAACAAACCCGTAGGGTAACTACACCAGACTCTAGGTGCTGCACCGTGTTAGGGAAATTTTCAACATTTACGTCAATCATTGGCATGCACTGGGTCAAACTAGGCTCTGCGGTCATCGCAAGGCCACACCAATTCTTGGTTTAGACACTGTCTCCCCTTGAGATAATGGTAAGCAGTGAGTCTGCTCCTTTTGGGGAAAACAGAAGGCATTCTGATAGTGTTGCTATAGCAGCCGAGGTCAGATATGTGTTTGCCTGTGTTTTTCCTGAACGGGGTAGAGGTAACTGTAGTCAGAGGCTGATATTGTGTTGGATGGAGGACAAAGGTCCTGAGTGGCGTCTAAGCACTGTTTTGTCTGTAGACCAGTAGACTAAATTCTGTATGTTGTAGGTGTGTTGGATCTGCCCATATTTGGGCATGGCTCAACCTGTGGCATTATCTGTGTGGTTTAAAGTCTATCCCTGGAGGACAGAAACTTCAGAATTGAAGGGAGCATCAGAACATAATGTGTGCTGATCATTCATTCACTTCTCCTTGATCAAAAATAAACCTTTTCAATGCAAGACATCCTGGACTATCTACTCTCTCCATTGACGTATGGGCTGCATAATTAAAAATCTCTAACACACTGTAATAAACAGAATTTTACCAGATAGATCTGAATAAAAGATTTCCTTCATGCAGAAAACATGAAATTAAGATTCTGTTTCTTGTTTGCCTAAACTGCAAATTATTTTAACAATATTGCTGTAAATGCAAGTAGATACATCTATCATGCATGTTTGTGTAAACAGGCTACTAATTGCTAAACTTTTGTTGTTGTTGTTTTTGACACCAATGTTACCACGATAATCTCCAGCAGCCAACCAGAAAAACAGCCATCCAATCAACCTGGCAAATTAAAAGATAACCTTGATAGGAGATGGACACTACTTTAACAGTTTATGTTATTTTTAACCCTGACATTTTATTTGTCATGGTTGTGGTTGGTAACTTTTTCAAGTAGAGAGTTGACATTTAGATGTAATTATCTCTATAATAAGTAATAAAACAAAGTTTTGTAGTATCTTGTCTGTCACGCTTTTGGATTTATATGCATTTAGCTTTGGTAATGTTGTGACACATAGTTACACGTTTTAAGCAGTACAGTGTGTTACAAACCAATACAATGCAAAACAGTTTTTAAAGCTTTAAGACTCCAGCTCCGGCTGTGACCCTGTGAGACCTCATGATTCAGCTCTGGGTTATTTTAACAGCACTGTAATGATGTACTTCAGTGCCTTTGAACTGCAGTGCCCCTCGCTGGCCTTTGTTCCCCTCTTCTTCTCACTTCCCTGGCCGCCTGTCATCCGTGCACCCCGTGTGTGTCCGTGTTTATACAATAGATACTCACCTCTCCTTGAATTTTTCACGTTTTATTTTTACAACAGTGAATCACAGTGGATGAAAGTAGGATATTTCTAAAAACTGATGAACAGAAAATAAATACTTAACTGTGCTAGCGGAGGCTTGCTGATCACTATTTGCCACTTTGGTGTATCATCCTCATACTTACATTTTCTTAAACAGGATAATCGTCATACATTTGCTCATTTAAAATAGCCACTGCCAACACTCAAATATATTGATGCTTTATCTTAGTCCATAATTTCAATTTCAACTTCTTCAAAGATGTGTGGATGTCATGTACATTCATATACAATAAACTGAACAATCTTGCTGCTTACTATGTACAAAGAATCATTATAAGGATTATACATATAGTCACAGATAGAGGGGAAGCTGTTGACTTTATGAATCAAACAAAACAAATAATACATGCAATATTACATGCAATTTTCACTTTATTTTTGAGGATAAACATAAAAAAGATGATCGTATATTGTCAAGAACTATTGGGAGGTGTATGGAGGACAAAATCAGTCAATTACAAATAAATGAATCAATAACTAAAATACATTAATACATACAGAAAACACTTATAAATAAACAAAATATTAAATGGATAGAAATAATAAATAAATAATGAATGGTACAATGCATTAACAAGACAAAAATATGTGTTTCTCAATGTAATTACCGTTACCTTTTTCAGGCAGTGATTACAAGGCTGTGCAAACATGTAGGTGATATTTAACACTGTTGGTCATTGTCATACTGACTTGCTAAATAGGATTCACTTTTCTTGGCTGACAATGATTCTTTTGTTGTTTGTTTTTTTTTGGCTCACTATGCAACAAAGTCCTACTACATCATCAATGTACCTGCCAAGACATCTGGTGAGGCCTATAAGGAATGTAACAATGTGATAGCAGGAGACTGCATTTTATATTAGCAGAAAACATACATAAATATATTGACAGATAAAGAAAGTAAATGAAAAAATAAATATTTTAGGTTTGATTGCATAGCGCTGTACTCATCTGTGTCATTATATTTGTTTTTAATTTATTAATATCTTTGCATTTTATTTTCATTTTACTCGAATATCTTTTCATGACATTTTAAGCTGTGATGGCAGGACACAGGACAGGTGTGAGTAATAACATTAATTAGGGCTAAATTTCATTTAGACGAACCAGTTCTGGGGTCCTACATGCAGAGTGATCTTTGATGTTATTATTTGCACCTTTGCAATGTCTGCCACCATTGAAGGACAGGTTCACAAGTCTTTCTTAAGACAGGTGCACGAATGAACTTGGAAATAGATTTTTCTTGCTGTAATCAGTCCTCCTGTTCATACTGACCATTGGAAGATCTCTTCATAATGAATTTACAATGAAAGTGATGGGGGTCAAAATCCACAGTCCTCGTGTGCAAAAATGTATTTACAATCTGAAGCTAATATGAAGCTTCAGTCATCCAAATTAGTCAAATCAAGTAGGTATCTTTCAAAGCCAAAGTCCCTCTTTTTGTTACTATACTTCCACCGCAGCTTAATAGCGAAATGCTGTCTGAGGACACACAAAAAGGGAAAGACTGACCAGCAAGGAAAACCTCTTTCACACTTCATTTGGGCACTTGACTGTTGTTTTAACACTGACTTGAAAAATTGTGAACCAATGCTTTAAAAAGCTCTGTATTTTCTTACATATTTCTTAAATTACGGCTGATTTTGTCCTCCATAGACAATAAAATAATACTTACATTCACAATTTTTCACATCTGTATTTTACCCCTCAGTTGGATTTCAGACACCTAGAACTTTAAAGTTATAAACGAAGCATCATTTTATCCGTGTCTTTGACCAATTTTAAAAGTTTGGCAGGGATGGCAACGTTCGGTCTTTATTCCATCAAAGGACATGTAAAATTAGTCCT
This sequence comes from Scomber scombrus, assembly GCF_963691925.1. Classification (NCBI taxonomy): domain Eukaryota; kingdom Metazoa; phylum Chordata; class Actinopteri; order Scombriformes; family Scombridae; genus Scomber; species Scomber scombrus. Next base: position 15,448,925 of record NC_084973.1, read on the forward strand.
GAACTCCACTGTTCACTTAACTCCTCCATTAGAACAAACTCAAATCTGATGATAATAATATTTTAATGTTTGATAAAACATAGAGAACAATACTAGGCCTCAGCTATATGTAGTAAACTGGTTCAGTATTTGTAGATTGTGAGGTCAACTTTTTTTTCTGAAGCACCCATCAGAGACATTACAGCGCACAAACATTTGAAATGCAAACAAGTCAATGCAGATACTTTTTTTTTTTTTTTAATTAGACAGGTCACAAGATTGAAATGTGACAGAAACCTCTAACCTCTCACACTATTAATCACATTTCTTTTATTATAGTCTTTCAGAGTTGAATTGGCCCCTCTTGCTCACATACTTACGTCACCAGTTAATAATATCCCGGACATGGCCCCACAGCTTGGTGATCCACAGGTTAACCCCGAGCTCTGTTAAATACTGAAGCTCTGGCATCAACATCTTACGACACAACTTCTGATATGCTTTGTCCACATTCTTCTTCAGGTTGTAGCCCATTATGGACTTCTCTCCGATGGGCTGCCAGGGCTGCATGGCTGTCTCTTGGATGCTGCCAGCTTCCACGGCATGACCCCCTTCAATGCAGATGGCTGCCATCTCCGTATTCCTCCTCCTGAGCTCTGCCACATCCTTAGCCATACGCCTATGTCCATATGCGTCCACTTTCTTCCAGAAGGTCTGGTTGAAATGCTGGTATAGCCTCCAGTCAATAGCATTCCACTCAAGGGCCCTGGCCCTCAGTTCTGGGGTAAGTTTAGACACAGTGGACCCCTTGCGGGCGTTGAGCTTGAAGAAGAGCAAGTCATCCATCTCCCAGCAGAGGGCATTCTTGAGCAGGATGAGAGATTCCTCAAAGTATTCCACTAACATGACAAGCTGAAATTGGTCAATGATGAGTTTGATTCCCTCTTCCACCCGTGGATCATCCAGCTCCAGAGTGTTGTCATGTCCGAAGTCAAAGAACAGCAGATTCTTGAGGTAGAAAGAGTTGAATCCCTCTGGATCAAAGTAGTAATTGGGGTCACGTAGAAACTCAGTCAGCTTGTAATCTCCTGGTATTTTCCAGGTGAAAGGCACCAGCCGGCCAAAGTAGTGAAAGGATGACTCAAAAAGCTCTGCAGGATCTCGCAGAATAGTGATGTAAGAGGTATCCATAGGGAGCAACTTTGCCACTTCGGGTGCATTGAAGCGCATGTGATTAGAGATAATATTGAAGCACATCCCAGGTCTGTAGTCTTTAACCTGCGAGCGCTGGAAAATAGAAGGATAGAAGAAGTCATTCCTGCTGTCAGGGAAGGCAAATTTGAGCTGGTGCTTCTCTCCGAAGCGGAAAAGGATGTTGAGGAAGGTGCTGCTAGCCGTCTTGTGGGTCTTCAAGAACATGATATCCACTTTAGGAGTACAGGCCTGGCCAGCAGTCTGTTGTGAGTTGTTTGTGGTTGGTTTAGTGTGGAGCTGGGATGGACGGTGGGCACAGGAGTAAGGCACCGGGACTCTACAGGGGAAAAAAACATGATTTGATCTCTTTGGGCTTCAAACTTTTATTTAACTGAAACCATCTGAGATATTTAGAGTGGAAATCTCTCTTTGGTGATACAGCAACTCACAGGTTGGGAGTCACTCATTTAATCTTTTAAAATGCATTGTATTTTATGAGCTAACCATATGTTTTCAATACATAAACTCTTATAGCTGTAAAAAAAAAAAAAAAAAAAAAAAAAAAAAAATAGAAAGAAAGAAAATTTAGTTGAATAAAAACTACAATATTTGCTAGTCACTTTGACAGTAAGAAATGTTTTTTATGCATCTACTATACTTAAATTTGACAGTTAATAGTGCATGTTCTGAATTTTATCCAAATTGCAAATAATGTGATGTAAGCTTTGAACATGTATATATGTGTTAACATGATGTTGTATTGCACAGAGTGCACAAACACCAGTGTGACGATTCTTACTCGGGTAGACTGAAGTGGACTTGTGGAGTAGAGAGGCAGTAAAGCAGGATCATGCAGCTGGTCAGGAGGATACCCAGGACCAGGCTTTTGCACATGGACCTCCACTGCCTCCCTTGCTTGCCAGCCATGGTCCAGCAGAAACAAGGATTACCTTTAAACAATAAAAGAAACCATCATCATTGATATCTTTATCATCATGGTAAGATTTCCCTACCTGTTATTAGGTTGTAAAAGTTTTGAGTTTTATGCTAATAATAAAACTGGAGGCATGCTTTGTGAACACAATTATGACACTTTATATTAATTATTTGGATGGAATGTTACTTTGAACTAAATTATAGCATAAAAAATCTCCAGAGATTACAATCTGTTATCTTTTCCACAGGGGAGGACGTGATTACGCTTAAACTACAGAGATAGGAATCCGATGCAATAGCATACTGTTGCAAAAACACTGAACCTTATCATCATGTTAGTTTTAAAACTAAACTGGGACAGAGAATGAATAATTGAACAATAAGAAGATTGAATAATCTGCACAGTGATGTCAGTATTTCTGCTCTCTATAAAAGGAAGTATTTAATGCAGAGCTCTTGTATTGGATCACATTATATGTTTGGTCTTCATGTCCTGCAGCTTTAGGTGGGATCTTTTTTATCAAACACTAACTACGTATTGATTTCAGTGGACTTTCCCTTTTAATTGTATGTGACTCATTAATAACACTCTGACAGAGAGGGAAGGAAATGTTGAGAGTTTCATTTTATTTTCATTTTGATGAGACAGCTTGAAATGATTTCATAACAGCAGCTCCAAAACTGTAATTTTGTATAGATTACAGTATTGTCATGTGGTGGACCATAATTTAAGATGCTGAATAATATTTACCCACAGAGAACTACAATCCCTCTGTATTACAGCTAACCGCATTTCACTTGGCTGTACACTTCATAAACATTTTAAACACACAGTGTGTAGTTAAAATTATATAGGTGAGCCAAAAAAAATTACATTTGAATGACCACTTGAAATGACCAACGTTGTGTTTCTCACCTGTTCCATAAAATAAATAATGCATTACCGTGGAAAGTGATATTGCTTTCCCCCTGCAGACCGTGGTAAGATGACCCACCTGCTGACTCAGCTGCACTAGCAGCAAAGTGACACTCACCACCTTGAATTTCAAGCATTATATGACCCAGATACAGATCAGGATTTGGGGAGATGTTTACATAATTAGGTCACTATTTGTTTGTTTTTACTGCTTTTCTTGTGAGTTTATCAATATATATTTTGAATAATTATGAAAATCTGTCAAAGCCCTTGTTTTTTTCCACATTTTAGGTAATACTGATCTGCATCATTATCAGTAGATCTATTAGATTTTTCTCCGTATCCTAATTCCCATTTTTTACCTGCAAACACATATTCTGAGCTGCCATGAGAGGACACTCCCCAAGTTAAAATCACCTACATAATCTACTTCTAGGGTCGCATTAAATGTGGATTTTTTTGTGTGGAAGTCTGTAAAAACAATAAATAAATAATCTTTGTTATCTTTTTGTTGTTTAGGACTTAATAATAGGACTATAATAAAAAAAAAACGTAAAAGGACTATGATATAGTTCAACACATGGAGATTTGGCTGACAGTGCCGTCCACATGTCAGAGAGAAACATTTTTAAGGGTAAAAACAACTAGGTTAAATGTGGTTGAAGTTGTGATAACCCTTGCTATAACAGAAAGCCAAAGCCAATAATCAGCAATTTTCAGCTGCATGGGATGAGACTTTTATTCAATAATATTGTTTTGAACAACTCTTATATAACTGAGCAGGCTATTGAAGACAGAATTCTGAGATTAAAGTAAGAATTCACATTAGGATTACCTCTCCATTTGTGAGTTTGTTGTCTGTCATCTGATTCCTCCGAGAATTAATAACTGAATTTCCAACATCATGTTTGTAAATCACACACCAGAGTTTTAGTGGTTGCATGCTTGAACCCTTTCAACCTTATGAAGCATCCAGTCCTAAAACCTTCTCTGACAGGATGTCTGTCCCTTTTTAGTGTCCGGTGTGTTATTTATTATTCATTTTTAGAATTAGTCCAGCTCTGGGTTATGGCTAGAGGTAGATTTCTTTGGCCTTTTATTAATTTGGGTTACTATTGTTTGTATCAGCACATGATTGTACAAACATTACTCTGCAAACACGGCTATTTCTGCTCTTTGTGTGGACTCAATGAAGGGGCTATTATGAAGGCCTGTGAGAGAGCTTTCTTTCCACCATCAGAGTAGTTTCAGATGGTTGAGAAAAGACGGAGAGGAGACATTTTAGGCTAGTTTGAGCTGAAATATTACTTTTAGTGACAGTATTTTCCCTTGTTAAGCCTTTATTAACCTTCAAACCTGAAATCCTTTCGGACAAATAAAAGGCAATTTTATTTATTAGACTATTTGATTTAGTTGTTTGCTCAAGTTATCCCTAAAGACTTCCATGTAACCACAAGGAATGTCCTTGTAGAATGTATATTAGTACAACTTTATCCATTAGCCTTATCTCACCAACTCAGCATTGTTACAGCGCACCACTTAGGCTGAAAATGTTTACCCTGAACTTTGTATGGCAGCATACCGAAAACAAAGACAGATATAGGAAAAGTGATGTTGCATGTTATAATAGTATACATAGTATGGTTTTAACAGTAAAAGTTGCTAAATTGAGATTATGTTGCACTGTTTGTCCTTTCCTGAACAGCATTTCCTGTGAATATTTATCTGAAGGCATTTTCAAGTATAATGGCTAAACAAGCTTTTTTTTTTTTTTTTTTTTTTTTTTTTAAAAACAACCATACTATTATTGTCATTACAACACTCAAAATTATATATTTTGAGAGAGAAAAAAAAACGTATCGCAATCAAAAGACTGTTAATGATTCCTTACCTTCATACATAAATCCAAAGAGAAACTATTCAAAGTGTTTCTTGTCCAGCTGTGTAGTTTTCTGCCTTTTTCTGCCTCAGCTCCAGATGACTGTAACAAGTTGATTTGCCTGTTCTTATATCTGATCTTAACATACACATACTGTCATAGACCCAGCACGGTCCCACACTCCCCTTATCACAGGTTCAGTGCTACAGAGCTCACTCATCTGGTCCTCTTCTCCTCTTTCTCTCTGCACACCTGATGCCTCTGCATGTACACCTAATGCCTTGAGCTGCTTCCCTCCCTTAACTTTCAATTCCAAAACTGATCTTGCTGAGTAAAGCACTGCAGGGAGGCTCATCTAGCCACATGTGACGTCAGGGGACATGCACTTGTCAGTGAATGTAAAAGAGGAGGGAAGGGTGGAGGACATGGAGGGGAGGGAGAAAGAGAAAGGGAGGGAGGAGAGGCTGTATAGTCCCTATTCTGTGTCTACATACAGAGGGCTATTGAGTGCGGACACTGGAGTCTGAACTGCAAGCTGATAGGAGGGGTGGAAAGCAGCATAAAAAAAAAGAACAAATACAGAAAGTCAAAAGCACAAAGGCAAGAATTGTACCACTTGATCAAGACTGTTCTGTCTGTATTGTTCGAAATGCTTATTTCGCAAGCTGTGTCTACACATGCCATAGGAGGAGAAATGTACACAGGAGAGTAATGCAGTTCTGGACCACAGATTAAACAGTTATCTAAACAAACTGAGCAACCTACGCAGCCCACACTGTAGATCATGTGCATAAAAAAATACTGTTTCATTTACAAAGGATTCATATTTTTCCCTTTCTGAGCAAATGCATTAATAACTCTGAACATCTTTCACTCTGGTGTGTATAATATATTGATAGACCATAAACACTGAATCTTTAGCTTGTGAAACCACCATTATCAATACAACCTCTTGTGCAAGACAGCAGACGTTTCAATAGAGAATAAAATGAACATTCAACTGTGAGTGACGAGTCTATTGGCTCTGCGTGCCAGGATGTAGCAATATGTGGTCATAACGCCTAACCCAGTACAGTACTGTGCGCGAGGTCTATTCTGCCCCAGCACTATGGCCGGTCCTCGGGAGGCACACTGGATCTGGGCTGCTCATCCCACACTCGTCATGCTCAGGCACGACACTGCTGCTTTTGTTGAGCAGGGCGTGCCTTTGCCTGCAGGCACCCAGAGTGCCAGGCTGAGACCCGGACTGGATGGGCAAGCATGGAATGCAGATCAGGGTGAGAGGGGAGGGGGCAGGGAGTGTCACAAACTGAATGAAGAGATTGAGGAGTGCGGGGCATGACTAGCCTGGCCTTTGGCCCACCAGGATCACATCAGTGTCTCAGAGGGTAGAGGGGCTTATGCTCCTTCGTCATCAGCGCCTACTGCCCATGTGTGGACCAATCGGTCAAGACGTCCCACCAACGGCAGCATAGTGGCCTCAGCCTCTGCAAAGATGTGAACTCTTGGTCTAAAGGGACATGTTTCCATCTTTCTGATTCATACACAGCTGGGTGCAGAGACACAGGGGCAGTTTGTCTGCTATTATGAGACTGACAATTTACTTGTTACATAGATAATCCACACATATGCTGATTGGTGTTGCAGTGTGAAGATATGTGGCATGACTGTTCCAATAACACAAACAACAAGATTAATAAATTGTGTTTTTACTTTAAAATACAGACCTTAAAGTACAGATCTTAAAATAAAGTGAAAGAAGTATCTTGTGTATTGTAGAATAGTAGAGAAGAGTTCATACAAAATGAAAGCCAACAGTCACTTTTACAATAATAATTACACAATTAGCACTATGCCACATCCAATATATCAGCTTGAAATTATGCAGAGGTTAATGCACCCACATAACTGCATGTAACTCGCTCACAAAGCTCTGAAATGCACTTACAGGTTTCATGACATGTAAACCTGTAATGCACTCGACCTCATAAAGTTAAATACATAAAGTCAGTCTGAACAATAAATCATCAGATGAATCATTTTCTGGCCTTTTTCTTCTTTGCTTTTTCAGCATCATCAAAGGCTTTCCTCTTGGCAGCAAGCTTGTTAGCCTATGAGAGAAGAACAAATGCAAGTTAATGAACAGATGTCGACACCACTCACAGATGTCTGAACTCAGAGGGTCATCGATGGGTTTGCATGTTCTCTCAGCAGCAGCTATGAAATACTGTTAAACATTCTCAGCCCAAGATAAGATGCCACATACTGACAAAGGATACAATGTTAGAAATGTAAGAATGCTATTTGCACGCGTGACTTTCCAAACAGTCTTATCTACACGTAAATCCATATGCAGTAAAAACAAAAATTGAACTAACCTCTCGGACTTTTCTCTTCTTTCCGAACATGATCTTGTCGTAGAGGTACTTCTCCTTTTTCTTCATCATCATGATGGCCAGACGCTTCTCCTCTGCTTTCTCCTCCTGCTCCAAGCGTTCCGGGTTTTCCACTTTCATTTTTCCAGGCGTCACTTTCACTGGCAAAGACTAAAATGGAAGAGAAACAAGTCAAAAAATTGGTTGTAAAAACAAAAAAGGGACAGATGGTAATTCAATCGAGTCAGAAGTCACTTACTTTGCCCTGAGATCTTTGCTCTTCCATCTTCTTCAGATTTTTCTCCTCTGCCTCTTCCTCATCATCTTCTTCATCATCATTGTCATCTTCCTCCTCCTCTTCATCGTCATCTTCACCCTCCTCCTCTTCCTCCTCTTCCTGAGCTATGATGGAAGAAAAATATATATAAATGGTTTTCATGGTCTTTAAATATGCATTTGTTATAAAAGGTTAGTTCTCAACAATTTCAATTTTAAGCAAAAATGTCAGAACACAAAGTAATTGATTACACATGTATCAAATATTGTTAAAAGAAAATGAATATGAGTTCATACCAGGATTTTCTCCCCGTTGTAAGGCCATGATCTTCAGTTTCTCTGGGGGCACGTAGTCTCCATCCTTCTCCTCCACAAAAGGAGAGAGGTGGGGGGGCAGAGTCACTCCGAGGAAGTAGTCCTCCACGGGTAAGACTAATTTGGCATTGACACAATCATATAGCCACTGGGGCTGGATGTAGTACCTGAAACAAATAATATCACAGTAAACACTATGAAAATAACCTCTTAATTATGCATGTTGTTTATTTCCCTGTTGTTTATTACAGAGTGATGAGCACACGTATGACTCTTCTCAAGTATTATATGAGGGTTTTGGCAGACATGGTGGAAGTAATGTGACTCTTATGTGGGAATGCAGAGAGCATGATGAAGGAAGAGGGCAGGGACTGTCAAACACAATGAAGAACAGAATTGCTTTGAGGCAAGAGAGCGGAAAGAGGACGCTGAAAGGAGGCATTGTACAGGAAATGATAATGAACAAGTAGAGAGGGGCACAAATCAATCAGCAGATACTTGTTGTCAGTGATAAGTTCGAGACATTTGGGTGAAAACGGAAAATATTTAGAATGACAAAAGTAAAAAAAGTATGGATTTGACATTTATTTTACCTGTTGATATACTGTTTGTCTATGTTGGGTCTGTCAACAATGTGATGTGTGATGGTCTCATCTGTCACATCGTATGTGCTCCCCATGCAAACAGACTTGTCCCAGGACACCTCACCACCAAAACACCTGAAATTGAGCAGCAATATACAAAAAAATACACAAAAAGGGAAATGTATCAGTTTGAGGTTTGTTTGTATGGCATCATTATTTATAAAACACCATGCGTTTCTAAAAAAGCAGCAGCCCTCACTCACCTGATGACAAAAGCCAGTGACTCTCTGGGCACTTCTCTGTTGAGGAAGAACTTGAGCCCCTCAAAAAGCTTTTTCTGGGCTTCCTGCTCTATCTGTTCTTTCTCTCTGGCCTCCATCTTTTCCATGTCCTCCTGAAGAGAAGCATTAAAGGAAAACATTTGGTTATGTAGATAGGTAGTTTATACCTAAATATACTGTGAGGGCTGGGTCATAACCTGACCTGACATTTTAAACTAAATTCAGATTCAGCATTAAAGGCTCTCATCAACAATGGTGAGTTTTATCAATCATTTCCACAAAAAAAAAAAAAGATTAGGGTACCAGACACTGAATTTAAGTAGAGCGAATAGTGCAAGTAAATTTGTTGTGACGATAATAGTGACGAAACCCTGATTCCCGATAAGCAAATAATTCAAAACAAAACAAAACAAGTGTTTGCTGTATATGTATAGTCAGGTCCCCAAGGAATTTGTTTTATTTGTATGGCCCAAACTCTCGCACAATACCCCAGACCAATGTGTCTAAAAACCCAGAGGGGAAACAAAAGGTGGGCATGCACACATTTCTTTTGTTGCCAAAGATGCAAATACTGGCAGTAAATCTATGTAATATTGTAAACACTATTACTATGATATTCTTTTAGTAGACCTAGAAAAACATGGCAGATATTTTAATGAATGCAGCACAATAATAACAGCAACACAAAAAATAAGTTTAGCACTGCAAACTTTGCTCTGATATTTCATGAGGTTGTAAGCGGAGCAGAGACTCAATGCCGATTACCTCCTGAAAAGTATCTGTGATGATCAAGCTCAAAAGTTGACAACCTCAAACCAGTTTGGCAAAACAAAGCTTCTCAGTGTGAGAAACACCTCACCCTTAGCAACCACACATTGAGCAGTAATCTCAGTCTCACATCTCTAAAAGCTTCCCTGATAAAGATATGCGACCTCTCATCTCTGCCCTCAGAGACCAATTAGCTTGTTTTCCGACATTTCTCAGACACACAACAGCGATATAATTTTCTCAATTCTCTGTATGTAAGATGCACAGGTAAGATTCAGTGAGTCATGTGTGTGAGCTGGTCTTCTTACCCCTTCAACAGGAAACTGGTCCAGTTCAGCCTCCTCCTCCTCTGTAGCAGACACCACTCGGGCAAGACTGGCACTCAGGGCTGACAGTTTCTGCACAGCCAAAAACAGCAGTATTACAACTCCCCTATGTTTATCATCAACATGCACGCATAAACACAAAGTTTGTATCAGTCATATGATAATGTACAAAAGAATTTGCGGGTTAGGGTTATCCTGCCTACCAACCAACATAAGTGGATGAAAATGCAGAGAGACAAAGACAGGTATAAGCAACATGAAAAATCCTATCCCATTCAATGAGCCCACTGCATTAACATGGGTGGGTGTTGATGCAGAGGGCTCCCACTAAAATGAAGGGGTAGAAACTCACTAAAAGTATTCTTCATTCAACTATATTTCTCTAGCCTTTATTCATCTTGTAATATATATTTCCTTCTTATAGGCTAACATACAAAACATTACTGTACTTACTTCTATGAAAAAATATTATTCTTACTCAGGTAATGCTTTTGTGCAGTAAACAGTACTACTCTCATAATAAACTGTGGAATGACATAACAGTCTCATATTTTAGTGTTTAGTGTTTCTCCTGCCAGCTGACAGCGAAGAGTCGATCACACTGGACAGTAGAGGAAGAGACAGAGAATCTGGTACGCATCTGTTTAAACCATTTTTATCACCCCCTCTTTGTTTCCTCACAGTTACAGTACCAGTCAAAGTGTCTTAACCTTTGACTGATACAGTATTTATTTAGGTCATTAAAAATATGTAAAAGTTTACAACCTGTCTTGCTGTCGGTCTGTGTATAATGATGGAAAAAAGGCAGTATTTCAACAGACAAAATACATTTTGGGGTGCAGTGCTAGTAAGATTAATTTCTAATCAAACTTTTATATTGACTGAATTTATTATAATTGATTTCATTTTCTTATCAGCAACATGGTTAAGGCCTGTAATGGTTATGTTATGTCAGAGCTCTTCACATAACTCTGTTAGTCAGCCCAGACTTCATCGAGGAGGAGGTTTAGTTGCTGTCTAGATGACAGTAGAGGTAAGTGAGCGAATTATTTAATGGATCATTCAACATAGCCCATAAAGAATCTCACCTCTAAGTAGCTCTCTGAATTCATGGCGTAGTCATCCTCATCCTCGCCCTTCAGCTCCAATTCAGCTTTACTGTCCAGCTGCAAAAGAAAGACGGCATTAACACAGCACAGAGCCACCAGCCATAAATAACTACTGTAATCACAGAGAACTATTGTGGTGTGCAGAGTTCGAAATAAAAGAGTTGCATGTTTCTGAAATGTGTCACAGTAACTGATCCACTTTAAGTATCATAACTACAACACTGTTATAATTATTGTAATATAACATTTGTTACACACTGTTAATTCACTTTCAGATAAATAAGGAGTTAAATATGATATGTATATATAGAGCAAAATCCTTGTATGGTTTGCAGAGCCGGAGTTCAAGATACCTTTGGTGGGTAAAGCAGATTGAGGGAGTGGTACAGTCGGAAGTTGACAAACCCCATGAGCGTGGTGTACAACTCTGTGAAAGTTGCCATTACTCTGTAGTCAACATCTGTGGGGTGCTGAAAGGGAAAAAAACAGATTTGAACTAAGTGGAAAAATGTATAAACATGAGTGCAAACATTTATAGAAATGTATAATCAGTGGACTCATTTTAAAACACCATTTACACTGATGCTCAACCGGCCAGCACAGAGTTTTTTCTGTATTTGACATCAACAATGTCTCTTGACTTTATGATGTGGTACTGTGGTCTCATCCCTTAGTGTAAACCCATAATGACAAACTGACTGCTAACTATTGGCATAATCACTATGAGCGGCATTTCATCATTCTGAACTTACATCATGGGAGAACTGATATGGCACCAGCCATGTAATGAGCTGCCCCATCACCTCAGCTTGATAATATATTCCCTTGATGGAGATGAAAACCTGCAAGGAACAGACAAGTGTTTAATGTGTGGCAGAACAGAGGTCAATGAACTCAAGTCGTATCAAGACTTTGTATTCATGCTGTGTGTCAAACAAAAAAAGCAGCCTGATGGTTGCAGTTCAGTGTAGACTGGCACCTTTTTGAGAGCACGAGATGTGATCACATAGTTCATCCATTCCACAGTGAGGCGTCTGCACAGCTGGATTGTTTGCACATGACATTTTCCTGTTCGGGCGAAGGTGGAGAAGAGGAAGCCCATGCAGAGTGCATCTTCAATATCACGGAGAGCATCGATGAAGGTGGGGTACCTGTCACACAAAAGAGCGCCAGTGAAACAAAGTGTTAAGTAGTAGTTTTGTTTCCAACTTATGAAATGCTATATTATTTTATACAGAATAAATCCCACTATTGGCGTTTCTACTGATATCCTGTAACTTGACTCTACAGAGTCACTACCACACTTAAGCTCAACTACGCCCTCCTATGGTCACTGCTGAACATAACATCTTACCTTTCTTTGATAATGTGGTCCAATTTATAGGTTGGCTTGTTATCCTTCAGTCTCTCCACTGAACCCCATTCTGTTTTTCCATATGCCTTCTTAAGTTTGCGTACAAACACCTTTAAATAAAGCACAGTGACACAGTGATCGCACTTATACCATTACAGGCAATAAATAAATGGATGAGCGATAATTTCTTAAAGTTAAACGTGGACAAAACTGAGATCCTTCTCGTCAGCCCCAAAGCAAAAAGAGAAACGCTGTTAAATAATCTGGGGAAATTAACTCCATGGATTAAATCTGAGCTCACACATCTTGGTGTTATTTAAGATTCAGATCTAAGCTTCAAGTTCCACATTAACAAGGCTATAAACATAGCTAAAGTATAACCACTTATAAATCAAAAAGATGCAGAAAAACTGATTCATGCCTTCATTTCAAGCTGACTCAATTACTGTAATGCACTTTTTAATGGCCTCCCAAAAAACACTGAGACTTCAGCTCATGATAAACATTGTAGCTTGGTCATTATCGAGAAACAAGAGGAGAAAGCACATTAGCCCAGTTTTAGCTGCTCTGCACTGGCTTCCTGTAACATTTAGAATTGACTTTAAGGTCCTCCTCCATATATACAAAACCCTTAATAGGCTATGACCAAGCCACATGGCTAACCCATGTATAATATTTGCCATCAAGAACACTGCAATTATCTGCTGCTGGTTTATTGAAGGTTTTCAGCAACAGCCAAAAGAAAATCAGGGATGCAGCCTTTGTCAATTATGCCCCAAAGTTATGGAACATATTTTCTTTAGATATCAGAGGACCCAGCTCGCTGAATGATTTTAAGAGCAAGCTAAAAACGTATCCCTCCACTTTATCTTTTAACTATCTAACTATCGTCATCTTCTCACTGATGCACTACTGAATTCCTTTTAATATTTAAATCTTCTTTAAATGTTTAATTTTACATATTCTATTTATTAGCTACTTTTCCTATGTAAATATTTTTACTATTTTCAATTATTACTATTTTTATTTTCCATCAAACATTTGTGTTTTTTTTTTTTTACATTGCTATGTTTTGTCTAGGCCCTTTTAATGTGAAGCACTTGGTGTATGTAATTTATTTTTGTTTTAAAGCACCTTGAGCTGCATTTCTTGTATGAAAAGTGCTATACAAATTAGTTAATAAGTTATTAATATTATTTAAGAAAATTGTACCATAGTATCAATGAAGAATTGTTTAAAGAAAAAGGAACAATTTACATTTACAAAAGACAAAAACAGATGCTTTTTAACAAAAGAAAAGCCCTCATCTGGCAGACCGATTTTCTCTTGAGCTGACTGCATTCTTTGCAAAAAAGAGAGCCGTTTATCAAAAACAGAAAACCAAATACAATTTCTGAGAGATCCTTTCCTGAAAGAACCAAGACTTGATCTTGCTTCAAAAAACATTTTTCTGGTAGTGTTGATATTTATAAAATAGACTAAATATTGCATAAGTACCTTGTACTCTCTGAATTTGCCAACTATCGGCTCATGCAGCAGAAAGCGGATGTCTTTGAGCAGGTAGAAGGTCCTCGGGGCGGTGGAGCCCTTGTTCACTTTCTTCTTGTGCTTGGGCTCATGAGGGTAGATGCCTTTAAGGATGCATAGTCGCCTGAGAAACCAAAAAATAATTTATTAGTGACATGGCTGCTGTGTGGCTGTGTCTTGCCAGAGGATTGTCCTGATATTAAAGTAACTCTCAACAATCATATGTGATTAAGATCAGGTGTTGTGATGACTAAAACAGTAATGGGTACAGTCCCTATTATCACAACCACTCTTCTACTATTTATGCAAAGGTAGCAATCCCTTTCGTGACTAAAATATGAGCTAAATCAGTATTATTCAGATCTGACAAGTCTAAGTGTCGTGGGTTTTTGGTCTGGAACTAGTCTAATGTGGTCTGGATGGAGAAATATCAGGGAAATGTCTTTCTTCCCCGGTTTTCACAAATAAAATAAAGATTTCACAAATCTCAAAGTGAATTTAAACAGCATCAATGCTTTTGCTACACTTTTTCATAAGTGTAAGTGGTGAAAAACCGAGGATCAGCCGCTAAATATCAATATTTATGCTTCCTTTATCTACCCCGCTGAAGCCAACTTAACTTCAGCGTCGTGAAAAATTACTGATATATAGTTGCCCGTTTCATATAAATAGTGGATCACACATTGGGAGACGCATGTCAGCTGATAATGCCTGCTAAATACGCAGCTATTATTTCGTTAGGCACTTCATGTTACCTGAAGTCTGGGAGGCTCAGCTGCAGCTTCTTGCGAGCCTTGTTTCTGGTGATGTAGTTGGTGGCAGAGCCCCTCTCATACTGGAAAACAAGAGTCAGACGCTCACATTAAACTCCTGCACAACATATCACCTCACTTTGTGTCCAGGTTGTCGAAAGAGTTTAAAGGCTTTAAACTCGCTAGTCTTCTCCAACACGTTGGGACAAACAAAGCTCCAGGAGGCTAAAATTAAACAGCTACGTCGACTCTCACCTTTTTCTTTTGAAGACCTCCCATTTAGACACAGCTTGCGACTCTTCACACACGTTTTAGGAATGTAATTACTCAGAAATTAACAAAAGTTATCAGATGTACACAGCACGAGCCACCATCACCCGTAGCCGATACACGTGTTGTTTGACGTGCGAGCGTGAGTGGTAGGACCCGAAGCCAAAGGTGGGCAGTGTGTCTGCCTGTATAAAAAAGAAGACATAATAAACAAACACTGGTCCCCTTTGACAAACAGTTTTTTCTATATCCGTGTTTACAATAACTGATTAAATGTAACTTATAAAATAAGTAAACCTAGTAGGATGCCCTGCTAGGTTTAGTCCGCCAGTACCACCACAGTACAAACAAGACATGTAACAATAATTAAATATACTCAGATAAAACTGAGCCAAAAGAGTGAGAGATTCCTGTGCAGAACTGTAATAAGTGTATTCTTTAAAATACAACGCCTACTATTAGAACTACCACTACTTCTACTACTAGCCTAATGGTACTATTTCTACTCCTACTACCACTACTACTACTACTACTACTACTAGCCTACTACTACTGCTGCTACTACTACTACTACTACTATTAATACTACTACTACTACTACTACTACTAATACTACTAGCCTACTACTACTGCTACTACTACTACTACTACTTCTACTACTACTACTACTACTACCCTACTACTGCTACTACTACTTCTGCTGCTACTACTACTACTACTACTACTACTAATAATAATAATAATAATAATAACAACCGTAATAATAATGATGATGAAAAAGATGATGATGATGATGAAGAAGAAGATGATGATGTCAAATTAGGAAAAATAGGAATAAAAGGTAATGTGATCCAAAAACAAATCAAAAACTGATGGATACAAAGACCTTTCAAAATAAATGCATCAGATTTTATGTCTGATCCAGAAACACATCATAAAGCTGCATAATCATCAGAATTAACTATCACCACATTTCAACCACGCCTCCCTCTCTTCTCGCTGACTCTGACTGGAGACAGAGATGCTTGAGGGAGATGCAGACTGGAGAGTGAGAGAGAAAGAAACAGAAAGCTGGATACAGAGAGATAAAAACACTAACAAATTAGACAAAAAAAGACAGGACATCTCAGAATATGTGTGGAGCATTTCATCAGTTCGCCATGGGATTACGTGAGTTTATAAAGGACTATTTTCTTGGTTTCTGGGACTATGAGACCCCAAAGGTGATGGTGGTTAAAAACAGAACCCTTGGAGTCATATACAGGGCTGTTCAGTTTCTTGTCATCACCTATTTCATCTGGTAAGCTTCATGTTTGTGTATTTGCATGTCTATTGTATGCACTATGAAGGCTGTAGTAACATAAAACTGAAATGTTGTTGATTTTTTTTTTTTTGCATAATTTGTTATCAGATGTGTTTTTTTTATTGCTTCTTTTAGGGATTCCATATTACACATATAAAGATATGATTTGTCAACAATATGCTTTTGTGTGTCAAAAATGTATGTAAGAAAAAAGAAATGTGGAATGACTTTAAATTCTCAAACCGATGAAATAGCAATTCACTTGAGAGGAAATGCTTCCCATTTGCAATTATCTCTGGGGAACAAATAAAGTGCATAATTGATAGAAACATAATTGTTTTGGATGAGTCTGTCCATTATCACAAATTTACCCATTTGATCTAAGAATAGTAGTTTTAATTCATGCTGCGAAGATCTTATTGATCATTGGATTGTGTCAGATCTTAAATTACGTTTTATAAATTACTCATGTCTTTTCGTTTTATGACTCAAGTGCGCCATGTTTTCCGGCCTTCAACAAAGAGGTAACCTGATACCTCCAATAAAGAATTGACGTCATGACAGAAAATGTAATATTCCTTCTGTCTGCTCTATCATCCTGAAGGTATGTCTTCATAAGCCAGAAAGCATACCAAGAAAGTGAAACCCGCCCAGAGAGCTCTGTTTACACTGTCATGAAAGGCTCAGCGGTCCATGGAGATCAAATCTTGGACACTGTGGAGTACGCTCGACCCTCAGAGGCGAGTTTAAAACAAATGCTAAATCATGAAACTATCTCACCACTAATACTGTGACAGCGGTATTATCTTTACACCAGACTAATCGTCTTTTTGTGGCATTTCCCTCACAGGGTGGTGATGTCCTTAGTACAATATTGAGACGAGAAGTCACGTATGACCAAATGCAAGGAACCTGTGCTGAGGTGAGTGGTCAACAAAAGCTTTCTTGAGTATGCAGGAAAAGTGCAATTAAAGCATGTTAAGTACACAGACATTGAGCATCTGTCTCATTTTACTTCAGTATTTCCATGTTGCCAATGCCAACTGTACGACAGATTCTGACTGCATCCAGGGAGAGGTTGACTTTGATGGACATGGTACTGTTTTTACTTCTCATAAAATATGTCCTCATTCTTGGTTGGTCAGTATTTGTCACAGTTTTTCTCAGTTTAAAACCCTTTCTCACAGGCAGGAGGACCGGCAGATGTGTTCAGTACTACAACCACACCTTTAAAACCTGTGAGATCCAAACCTGGTGTCCCATTGATGAGTATGCTGTAGAACGGTAAGGAAGATGATTCAGGTGTTCCCCAACAAGCTGGTCTTAATCACTCAGTAACCCAAAGATGGTCTCAATGGGCCTCATAGGTCAACAGCACCAGACCAAACTTGGGAACACAAGAAAAAAAAATCCAAACCACCTTAATTTATCACATAAAGAAAGAGGTAGAAACCAAGGAGGAGGCAATTAAAAGACTCCTTGATAGGAAGCCATTATAGAAAAACAAACTGTATATGGCATTTGATTATAACTATAGTAATTCAATATCTTTACACTATTCTTACTCCAAGAAAGGCATGGCCTGGACAAAGCTTTGTTGGGTTTCTTCTTCCCTCATTATGTGTGAAGGTCCACAGCAATGCAGTGAGTTTAACACACTTCCAATAAAGGTAGAAGACAGCAGCAAAACAAAAAAACAAAACAAAAATACCAAAAATAAGAACATTAATTAACAAGTTGAAAAATGGTTGTCTAGCCACACACACTCAGATAGGACATTGGCTAGTCATGAGCCTGAGAAAATAAAGTTAAGTTTTAAGTTGAACAGAGGGATCTGGTTGGACTGTGGTCAGTGAGCAGGTCAGTAACACATGGTGAGCCAAACCATTAAGTGCTTAATAGAGTTCAGAAGGTCTTAAGGTTGATTCTGTGCTGTACTGACGAGATTTAACAACTGATGTTCGTAAGGGATGGCTTTTAAGAGTACTCCTGGGAATAATGATTGATTTTCTTCTGTCTTCAACAGCGAACCACCGCTAGTGGAGGCCATCAATTTCACAGTCTTCATCAGGAACTCTATCCACTTCCCCAAATTTAAAGTGCTGAGGTAGAGTACCTCCACACACACACACACACACACACACACACACACACACACACACACACACACACACACACACACACACACTCACACACTAAAACCATGGAGAGAGTATAGGGTGTCAGCAATAAACTGAAACTACATGTTAATACAGTGGCCTTCTTAGCTCCTCTCCTCTTCAAACATTCAGAACAACTCTTTATCTTCGGCAGGGGAAATATCAAGGATGCCTCAAACAAGCGCAACATGCAGAAATACCTCACCAGGTGTCATTATGATGAAGAGAAAGAGCCGTACTGTCCAAACTTCCGTCTGGGCTACATCGCAGAACGAGCCAGGGAGAATTTCAGTGAGCTCTGCAGGACTGTTAGTATGAGTTTTGATTCAGGAGAAGGATAGTCTTAATCATGAAGTCTTAAAAATAACACAGAGAAGTGTTAAAATTAAATACTATTTAACAGTGTAGCATTGTTTAAGATGTAATAATACCTGTGATTCCTCAGGGAGGAGTGATTGGTGTTTTCATCAACTGGAAGTGTAACTTGGACCTGGATCCTTCACACTGTAAACCCACATATTCCTTCCGACGTCTTGATGTCCGAAAGGATCAGGCCAGTTCTGGTTACTATTACAGGTAGTAACCCCCCCCCAAACACCAACCACTGACTTTTATGTTCAACATTTTAGATTGTGGTTTTTAGTTTGACTTGTGGTGAGTTTTTTTGTTTGTTTTGTTTTGTTTATTTAATTTTCCAGGTTTGCCAAATATTACAGCAAGGATGGGATAGAGTCTCGGACACTTATCAAGGCCTATGGCATCCGCCTGGATGTCATAGTTCATGGACAAGTGAGTAGACACTCCATCATCACTACATCACATTTATATTCAGCTTTCATTGCACTATTTGTATGAAATTTCATTGCAGGCAGGTAAATTCAGTCCCATCCCAACCATCATCAGCACAGTGACGGCTATGACTTCAGTTGGGATTGTGAGTTTTAAAGTCATTCCTCTTTTTTCTTGTGACTTTTGAAGTTGCAGCTTCTTCATTGCTCTTTTCACCACTAACTGCTTTTTCTTTTCATCTCACCTTCTTTAGTGTACCATTATTTGTGACTGGATCATGCTGACATTTATTGACAAGAATGAAATCTACAGTGAGAGAAAGTTTGATGAAGTGAGTAAAAACCAACATATATTCAACCACAATGCGTGGGGCATATGTGTTCAGGGTATTTTTGAGATACAGAGCATTAAAGGGTGTCATACCTCACGATGAATATATATCATGACACATTCTCAAAAATCATTTTTAAAAATACGAATAGATAGATTTTAGTACAGATCTATTTGGCATCACTTACAACATGGTACACATGAATTTGAACAGAGTACATATCAGAAACTAACTGATGATTAATGAATAGCTACTAAGGAGTTCCTTAATGACTGAAATGATGACTAATGATGTTTGTGTTAATTACTGATTTGGTGCATCGTATGGATCAGTTTGTCTGAATCTGTCTTTACTTCATGATTACCTTAACGTGATTTACTGTTTTTGTGTTCATTCAAGATGAAGGAAAAACGGACAGGTAGCCACTGAGCTTTAACTGGAAATGAGTTTGTTGATGACAAACCAGATATAAAAGGATTCTCATGAACATATTTTGTTTACTGTATATGTATATTTTTATGTAAGATATTGTGGCATGTCACAGTGGGAAAAGGACAGGTGTAATTAATATAATGAATGATGGCTGAATTCCATTTAGCTACTTCAGATTCAAGGTCCTGATTCATGGTCACGCTGCCATGACTTACTGACACCTGAACGGAGCCACCATTAATGTAGTTAGTAACACCTGTACCAGCTGTGAATACCTATTGATATCCATAATTTGTTGATGCTCCTTACTCACCTATGTAAAGACTGAGTAATTGAAAATGGGACCAGATATGGGGTAACTCAGGAAAACTAGCTCTGATGGGTTCAGTCTAAAAGCTAGACTCATGTTATTGCAACGGTTAAGACATTAATCTCTTTACTTTCTCAGAGGGAAACATTAGTCAGGCTATTGTACTTTATTTGATGGTTAAAATGTAATTCATGTTACATGCACAAGGTATATTGCAGCATCATGGCCCCTTCATATAAATCAGATTGCTTCTGCAGGATTGTTTGCTGAAGGATTACATATTAATAACTCCAAGTTTATACTTGCCATGTCTAAGTGAAGGACATCTTCCTCCACAGGTTATCAAGGAGCCCAAAGTACCCATCTCCACAGAGCTCAGCTATATCAACAGCTACGGATCAAACCATTCAGACTTGTCGGAGGGTGTACCGTTGTGATGCCATCACAGTTGCCTCAGTCCTTGCTGGACTACTGTGTGTGGACTCTCCTCTCCATCAGCTGACTGTGGAAACAACATTAGATCTTCTCAGGAGTCTGCAGCAGCACAGTGACGTGCCGGCCACTATGCTGCTGTTAGTGGGAATTAACTGAAAGAGTACCACAGTGACAGAAGACATATTTCTGAAAGACAGCTGTTTCTGTCAATTGGGTCTCTGCTGCCTGAGCTGTAGTTCATGTATTATCTCCAAACGTCTTGATCTGTACATGAACCCCAATTGTTCAACAATGGAATAAATTCCGTTTCTCTTTCACTTAACACAATTAGAGATGACAATAACTCCACTTGGAGAATGTTTATTTGCTCAGTATGAAAAGACACTAAATCATTTCATAGCAGATAAAAATATACACAGTAAAGAGAAACCCCTTAACAAACATACAAACTACAGTATGTCCATATCTATCACTGTATTAGACATTCAAAACAACAATAAATGTCCTATATCAATCTCTGTGTCAGAGATAGGCATTCAAATGTACAGAATATAATGACATTTTGACCTCTGCTCTTTAAATCTACATCATAACTAACATAAAATTGCACTTATCATATTTAAATATTCTGATTCATTTTCTTTGTCTTTCAACCTGATATGTTCAGCATAATGAGGGGATGCAGGAAGAACCGGCCAGGAGACGCACAAGAATAGCAATGAGCAGTAATCAAATAACACCGACATTTCCCATAAAATGGTTTCTGTAACAAGATTGTGGGGGAAGTGTGAATCCATCTGGACGCCTGAGAGCAATACAAATGTCAGCGGTGAAAAAAGACTTAATACTCAAGTTTAATGGATCGATATCTGCCATTATGGGTGAAGGAGCACGGTGGACGGCCATATGTCAGTTTGGAAACGGAATGTTTTAGACATGTGAAATTATCTACTGTTATAGAATAAATGTAATGGTGATGTTTCCTTTCACTACTGAGCTCAGAAAGTATTATTAAGATGTACTGACCAAGAGGTTAATTTGAAATGCAACCTTTTCAGTCACAGCTCCTTTATGTGCTCTCATTTCTTCATTCTTCAACCTACTGTACATATATGTGTCAGTGAGAAGCTCTGAGGAGCAAATCTAATTGTGCCTCAGTTCAGAGTCTGAAATGTGATTACTTGTCTGGGAGATTCCCATCAGCAGGCAAAGTGAGTCATCTGTGGAATAATGAGGTTAACTTGATGGAGACGCATGGGTTAAGATCACTTTGATCCAGACTTACTTTTTCTCCGTATTCAGTAACAGTAAAAAACCTCCCACACCAAAGAAAAACAGATAAAATATTATACAGCATGCAATTATGCAACATATCGCACGTGTATATCGACTGAACAAATGAGGGGTGAAGCTGTGAGACACAACACACATTAGCAGCGTGAAGTGGAAACACTGTCAATGTGTGGCTGCGGGTTGATGAGGGTCCCGAGAGAAGATGGCACTCAGGATGTTTATGCTTTTCCTGTGTGGCTGAGCTGAAGTCTTTAATACAGGATTGAATAGGTCACAGCAGAAAAAAACAACAACTGAGCAGTAAAAACATACAAACACAATTAAAACGCCTGGAAAAATATTCATTGACAGTGAAAATCTGAAATTCACACATACATAACTTTAATGACATAATCACAAATTCAAACATATCTACAGCACAAACATTTATCTTCCACAATACCCACAACTCACACAAAGAAACAGATATCATCAAGAGTGATGAACAAGTGCATCACGCTGGTAAATGAGAGTTTCAGCATCAAGTCTTTCCCCAGATTAAAATGAATGAGCAGATGCAGCTGAGGGAGTGCTGGACGTCAGTGGCAGGTGTCACATTTACTTTATGCTGATCTGTGGACTCATGGCAAGGAGCCAGTCAATGGTTTCCTCCAGGAAGCTCATGTTGTAGTGGGACGCTATGTTCCGAAACACTGTGATCTGCTCTGCGAAGCTCTTTAAGAAGGTAGATAAGGAAAAAAAAGGAAAAAAAGTGTAAAAATTCTACTGATCATAGACTTTTATCACTACATAATTTAATGTAATGCATGTAAGAGTAGAAACCTTTGCTGGGAAGGTGAGGTCAAAGTCTCCGGCACATTTGCAGTAGAGGGGCATGTTTGCCTCCTTCACCCCTTTACATTTGTTACACGCCTAAAAGCACACAATGAGAGTTTGGCTGTGATTCAGATTCAGGAGAAAAATGTCTGAAAATGACATAAGGACTGTTAAAAAGCAGGTAGTTTAAGACAGTAAAATCAGGACAAATGCTGCTTTACTGTACACAACCAGGGTCATGATCATTGTTCATTGGGCTGCTTGGCAATAAGGCTTAGTGCACAGTGACAGCAGCATCATATAAAGCATTTTCCTATAAAGTTGAGCTCCTGGGAATTTGTTAGTAATCTTCAATGATTTCTACTGTATTTCAGTTCTTAAGTATTGATGTTCCTTTGAAGAAATCGTTTGAGAAAGTATACCTGCATTGTTAGCTGCGTTATAACAGCTGTAATACTATTAATGATGTTCTTCACTATGAACATCTTTAATAGATTACTTTGTTGATGCTAATGGTACTCAGCTTACCAGTCAAATCACTTTCTTTTCCTTTATAACGAACTGATTCATATTTAAAACTCTTCTTTCGTCAACTAGTTTCTCTTTTGAGTAGACATGAGCATTTGGACTCACCAGGTCCTGCAGAGTGTAGCTCATCAGTTTCTTCTGCAGAGCTTCAACCAAAGCCATCTCCACAGACTCAGTCTCATACTGGGCCTGACAGTTGGAGCAGAACCACTGAGGCAAGACAGATCCATCCTGAAGAGAGGAAAACACACAGTTTACATAAGTAATGGCAGCTTTAAAGGTGTATAATCAGTGCTTACAACGTGTCTATAAAGTCTAGGCTGCTACTAAATTTCTCTCACCCACTCTGCTTTCCTGCAGGCAGACTGTTTAGTTGTTGAAGTTTTGTTATGTAGTCGATTAATCTTAATTTTACATGATAAATTAAAACAGTGTCTCTCTCTCTGTCATCGCCTTACGAGTCAGGCTGTGACATTCAGCTCTTACTTGTGCCACAGATGGGTCCTTGCAGAGGTCGAGGTCACGGCAGAAGTTACAGTGGTTGCAGATGACTTCTGGCAGGATGTAAGAGTTACAGGGATCATGGAACTGAGCGTCCTCCGAGAACTCTCCAACACCCACGAGGCGCAGGAGGTCTCTCTTCAGCTTGTTCACCTGGTTCACAATGTTTGCGTCTAGTGACAGGACCTGAAGAGACCAAAGAGGGAATTGAGAAAATTAAAATCGCTGGTTGATCTGTTGAAAATTATGTGTGTGTGTGTGTGGGGGGGGTTCTGTTATTTTGTTCGGCCAATAATGTGGCAGATAGATTATTTACCTGGCAGACATATTTGATGAACTCCAGTGCTGGGTTGTTAAGCACCAGGTGTGAACCAGGCAGGACGGGAAACATCTCTGAGGGCTGGGTACTCCTCGTACCTGTCACCTTCTTCTGAATTTTTTGTGTGATGTTGAAAAAGTTTTGCGTCAGCTCGTTGGACACATATTCCTGGGAGAAGGAGATCATTCCTGGGGGAGAGAGTTAAAAAAAACATCACATCTGAGACAAAATCTATCTAAACGCAGTTAAAAGCTGTCCATCATAGGTTTAAATGTAATAGATACTAGCTGGCAGTGACTCTAATGAGTGTAATGTGAAGTTCTTACAAAACACAAGGGAAGTCTTAAATAACTGAAGCAGCTTTCTAAACAGCATCTTACCAGGAAGAGCACTCAAGTCTCCTACTGCCTGCTGGGATGCCTGGCTGCCTCCACGCCTCTTGATGGGCGTTGCTCCAGGAGTGTTGCGTCGCAGCTCCTCTTTCATGCTGTGGTACACCGCTGCAATATAAGCTGGGGAGGAAAAAGCAGGATGGTAGAGAGAAAAATAATGAGGAGAGAAAACATCTATGGTGTGTACGTCTATCGGAAAACTCAAATGCAGCGTTTAAGAATAAAAAGTCAGTCACATTTACCTGAGACAATCATGAGGAAGTAGTTCTGACAAGAGGCGGTTTGAGGCAGATACTGCATGATGTTCCAGTTGCTTTCAATCAGCTCCTCCACCTCGTCCGTCTCTCCATCATCTTCCTCAACGTTGGCTTCATCCTCATCTTCATCCTCACTGCCGTCCTCGCCTCCTTCCTCTCTGTTTTCTTTCTTCTGTTTGGCTCCATCCTGAAAAAACACATGAAGGTGGGAATAAGCTTTATATTGAGCTTAGTTAATAATCCCCTGTAGACACACTTCAATATTTATCTAAATTAAAGCTGCGAGCAGCGTTGGGCGGGACCTCGCCCCCTTGCGCACGTCGGGCCGCGGCGAAGCGGAAAGGTTTCCGTCGGGTGCATTTAGACGCATTCAGACCCGGGCATTTATCGGACACTGCAATAAGTAGATACACGTTACCGACACAATCTCTCTCTCTGTCTGTGTAGACATTTAGACTGAGCAACTGAAATGAACTGCCACTTTGATGAGTCAAACAGGAGAGGAACTTATTTCCAGTGAAACCTGTAGATATGATTGTAGTTCATGCTCATGTAATTTGTGTTTGATCTAGACTTAGACAGCAATGTCAGTGAAATAGTTGACAGACTGCACAGATATCTAAAATCATAATAATACAGTCAATAAACTTGAACTAGAATCAAAAAACTTCCTTATCAGGTATCATGACAAGTTTTCTCCACTGGGTGGCACACTAAGACCACAAATGAACCTGGCTCAGCCAACACACAGTCGTTGCCATGGTAGTTAACGACTGGAGCGCATGGGGACAGGGCATGGGCAGACAGCAGGCAGAGTGCAGTTTGAATGGGAGAGGAACAGGGTGCACATGTCGGGCCACAGATCAAAAAGTATAAAACATAGCCAGACCAAATTACACACGTCTATAGATGAGACTTGTGGCTACATTTTGACGTTTGAATGGAGTCTGTAACTGAAAGTATGCAGGAATAATATATATATTTTGAAAAGCCTGAAAAATCGTTGAAAATCCCACATGTAATGGCAAATTGTGCACTTCCTGTTGGATTTAGGTCAGGGGTGTCAGCGCATGATTTTTAGGTCTTGATAAGACAAACAATTGAGTTTTGGTTTGATCTTTCTACGACATTCCTATCAGGCGTAGTGGCCGTTTTACTGTTTCTAGGTGGCGCTAGAGAGTTCGACGTTGTTTGTTTTTCCATTTTATCGAATTTTTCGCCAGACCTGATGTGCGTTCCGAATTTGGTGAGTTTTGGAGCAGGTTTAGGGGGTCAAATTAAGGCGCAAAGTGTCGATAGAATAAAAAAAAAAAAACGGTACAAATTCAATAGGGTCCTTGCCTCCAGGCAAGGGCGGGACTCCTCTGGAGTCCTCGCCCTCTTGCCTTTCGGCTCGGTCCCTAAAAAAAAAAAAAACGATACAAATTCAATAGGGTCCTTGCCTCCAGGCTCTTGGCTCTTGCCTTTCGGCTCGGTCCCTAAAAAAAAAAAACGGTGCAAATTCAATAGGGTCCTTGCCTCCAGGCAAGGGCAGGACTCCTCTGGAGTCCTTGCCCTCTTGCCTTTCGGCTCGGTTCCTAATAAGGCAGACGTTGCATTTTGAAGTACCTCTCCATACAAGACGCTGGAAGGCAGTCTGCCCTTCACACCGCCATAGTTGGCCAGATCCATCCATAGCATAAACTCCCAGCATCGGGAGAAGGAGATGGACAAAGAGTGGAAGATTTCTCTGGAGTGTATGCTAGAGGAGAAACAGTTAGGGAGGTGATTTATTTTTTAGGTTTTGGGTAAACATACATTGTGAAACATACAGTAAGATATTACAATATTATGGACAACTAGTAAGATATTTACTAGTAAGATATTTACTAGTAAGAGCAGAATTTTCGTGATACTTTGCAAGGATTTATATTCACTCTACAGAGACACGCAGAGGGTGAATGTCTAACCTGTTGGTGATGTATTCTACGTAGCCAATGGCATCATCTATCCTCCGTTTTTTAGTACACAAGATGATCCTGTTGAAGTTTCCGTAAACCACAGTGGAGCCGAGACGTTTAAACTCTGCAACCAACCTGCCAGCAGAGTGAGAAAAAGATTAATGAAGGACATTGTCAAATTTCTCCATGGGAATCATATATCAGTGACATTTGAACCAAGGATAAAAGAGTTTGATAACTTTTGCCATGAATCTAAAATAGCTGTTGACTCACTGGAGGAAGACCTTCTTCATCATGTTGTGCAGGGTACGGTGCAATGCAGGGTCATAGAGCAGAGAGCTGGGGGAGCGCAGCCAGCGGTAGAAGTGCATCACCTGGTTGTCTGCGTACACATTGTGGTACTGTGTAATCTCCCTAACCCAGCCCACTACCATGCTCTTCAAGATCCTGCTCATACAGCAAAACACAGAAGATAATGACATGAATAAAGTATAAACACTGTTAAAAGCCTGCATTGATAGACTGCACATGCATGAGGATTCATATTGTTATGTGAAAATGTTTACAAACCTGAAGGTGTTGGAGCAGAGAGCGGTCTCATCGTAGCTGGCAAGAGAGCTGGCTCCTTGGTTTCCTGACATCATGTCCTCCAAAGACGCCTGCTGGATCACGTCAAAACTGACCCCCATACTGGATCCACCCTCCATGTCATTGACATGCTGCGACTGGAGGATGGTGTTCACCGCCAGGCTCTGCACGTCCAGCTCCACACACACTGAGAGAAAAACAAAAACACAAACATTTGTTCTATGATGTTTTGCTTTACCTGTTCTTGGACACAATTTATATTATATATCTGGTGTGTGTGTGCTTGTTTACCTGTAGAATAGCATCCTTGAGCGTTGATTTCCACAGAGCACCTGTCATCACTTTCCATGACCAGACGGCTGTCATCCGCCTCCTTTCCCCCGAGGTCTGGCCTGGCTGTGGGTGAAAGCCACAGCAGGTGGTTGTGTTTCCGCAGATGTCTTGCCAGGAACAAGTCTGAGCCAAAGATGGACACATCCTGAGGCAGGTTACCCACAGGTAAGTGGTAATACCTGAAAGCAAATGAAATTATATCACTTTCAAATGACAACAGCAATAAAGAGCATGTCCGTAGAGGTCCATGACTGATTAAAATACAAAGAATAAACAGAGTAGTGTACCTGGCCATGTCGAAAGCCTGTGACAGGCAGCTGTCCAGGTTGAGGTAGTGGCGGACCATGCGTCGGGCACCATGGCGTTGCCAGTCCAGCACATTATAACTGATTTCATCGATCACGTGCACTGGAACGACAGGGAACTCCTCAAGCACTGGCATACCCGCTGCCAATCGCCGCAACTCCCAGTTAGACTGCACTGCGATGAGGGTCGGCCCACGACGCTCCTCCTGTAAACAAAGAAAAGCAAACAGTGTATTATACACAATAAATTTAGTAACATTAACCTAATTAAAAATGTCTATGTATATAATTATTAGAAGGTAATTAAGTGTTTGGTTTTTTTACCTTATAGTTTAGCAGTATGCGTTGAAGTGCGCGGTAGATAGCCTTCACGTCGTTTTCAGCCCGAACCTCAAAGTTGTGTTTCTCTGGAGGCAGCAGCTCCTCTGTCATCTTCTCCAGGAGAGCAGTGCGCTCAGCTGTGTAGAGGTTACTCAGGTTGGGCATCTGGTTGCTTCGAACCTTCAGGGACAAAATAAAGACAGACCATGAGCAGCATATTCATAGTGTATTGTCTACTCGGTTCAGTTATGCTTTTATTTGCTGTTTAATTAACATTTAAAGCAAACACCAACAGCATGGTATTGGAAGAAATAAAAGACAGATTGCTCTTACTGTGTCCAAGACAAAGATGCTGGCTTTACGCTGTGAGGGGATGAAAAGGCCAAACAAAGCCTTGTGACCCTGGCTGTGATGGTACAGGTACATGTGGCGAACACTCCCTGAGAAGAAAACAAACAAAATATGGTGATAACACATCTACCGTCAAATAATTACATTCACATCCAGCATCCATTTCATGAAATCTACCTGTGCTACAGGTCTTCAAACCATTAAGTCAGAGGAAAGGCTGATGGTTTAAACAGTCCATTCAGCACAAAACAAACCAATAATCTTTGTAGGACAATATTTGAATTCAAACTAATATAACCAGGGTGTGCCACAGGTCCTACCAGGCTCCAGGTAGCTGAACTGGGCTAGAGATCTCATTTCTAGATGCTCCAAGTCAAAGGTGTCAGCCTCCCTGCCAGCTAGGTCCCTCACGACGTGCTTATTGACCATACACACACATCCAAGCTGCACCAGTGCACGAAACAGCAAAGGGACCTGAGGGAGTGAGGACGAGAAGTTTACAGAACCACTGCTTTCTGTTCACAATTGTGCACTTTAGTATAATTAATACACATTATGTTTCAGTTATAAAGATACCTGTGTTTCATAAACTCCTTCGATGTCTGGCGCAGAGAGGTCAGCATTGATCTCATTAATGTGCTCCTGGTACATGTCCTCTGGTACACAGTATTCATACAGGTAGTACACCATGTTGGAGCGAGGCAGCATGCGGTTCACCTGAAGCCAAATCATTTGTTAACCAAATTAATTTGAACTATTTGTGACAACGCATGCTTACCAATCATTTAGAGTGACAGCAATTCAGTTTTTGTACCTTTTTGTACGTGGCTCCCTCCTCCTGTTTTGGGACTTTCTGATTGACGTAGAAGACACGAGGGATGTTGAGCTTCATGCAGTGGAGGTCATTTCCAATCACAGCCCACAACTTGTACAAACCGGGGTGACTAGTTTCTGCAATCTGTGAGGCAGCAAACATCACATTAGACATTTATTCATTTTCAAGCATACAATATTTAAGACTTTTCTTTTGGTGATGGTGATGATGAAATTGTTTTTGCTCTACCTGCACAATTTGCCAAGGCATGTCCAGGATGCTGCGAGCTGTTCTGCGGAGGAAGCTTCCCAGGCCGGTGGTCGGGCCGTCTCTGATTACTCCTCCACCTACAGGTTGGGCTTCTCCGTCCAACAGCCTCCTCCTCTTCTTCCTCTCCTTCCTCTGCCTGAGTTGCAGCTCCCACTTTTTCTTGTGGTAACGCAGCCACACCAGTCGCTCCTCCTGTGTACAGACAGTTATTAAAACTAGATTTAATAACTTGTTTTTGAATGAATTCTTGGTGAATGCTGAAAAGAATTATTAAAAAATGCTTCAATGCGTTTAAATATTTAGGTGTGTTATTAATTAATGGACTGACCAAAACTTGAGGCAGTTGTTTGTGTTATTGCTGCTTGCCTACCTTTGTTTTTCCCATGGGAGGGGGTGGTCCCAGGATCTCCCTCCAGGACTGGGTGAGCTCCACATCCTGAGACTCCACCTGGCTGTCCCCTCCCTGAGAAGCTCGCTTCCTCTTGGTGCTGATGAGGATGGCCGGCTGCAGAGGTCTAGCTGGCATCCCAAAGTCCTCGATGTCAGCAGTCTGACCTCCCTCGAGAGGCTGATGAGCCACCTGGAAGAGAAGAAGCCATTAAAGAAAAAAACAAACAATACAGCATAACCATGGAGATGCTTTTTGTTAAACAGAGAAACTTAAATCGAAATATTTTCATCAAGCATGATGTCTTACTAAGGTAAACCCTACCTGTCTCTTGCCCTCACTGGTGAACAGCTCACTGATTTTCTTTTGCTTGTAGATGTCATTTTTCTCCAGGAGTTTCTTATGAAGCCAGTCGGGATGTCTCACTCTGGGTACTGGATTCTTTACCTGATGACAGACAGACATAATTTAAAAAGTATCTGTGTGTAAACTTAGAATAGAGTGATAGACTGATGAAATGTTTACCTGTTGAAGAGCTGCAGGGATGGTGATGATTTTCTGGATGGCACTACCCAACCTCTCTATGTAATAACCCCAATCCAGGATCTGTGAGGGCCCGACACAGATATGTAAGTTGGAGTAAATTCACAAATGCGAAGGCTCATGCCCACGTGTATAAAATGTTAATCTGAACACTTACGGTACGGATGTCCAACTCGTGCAGACTGGGCATCTTCAACCACTTACGAAGGAAATGTTTCTTCACACTGGGCTCTGCTTGGAAGATGGCCAGAGGAATGGCTCTGATGGGAGAGACCCAACAATCACTCAGTGTCACACTTAAGACTTTTATTTTAGGGAGTGTTACAAAGTGCTTGTTCAACATCGGGAAAATTACTCCAGAAATAATTTCTAATGCAAGCAAAACGATCATGAGTTGACAGCACGTTTTGATGACTGCCACTTTCTGACATTTTGTGGCTTTATTGGACAGCTCACAGTGTAGGCAGGAGATAAAGAAGAGAGTGGTGAATAAGAAACTTAAGCAGAGAAACTTTTCTACTGATCTTTATTCTCTCTCACACCTGTCCTGTCTCACCTTGCACTTTCTAATACTGCTTGGGTTTCATACGGAGGGGCAAATGTAAATGGCTATGTATGAATATTTTAGAATTTCTTTAAACTCAATTTCATGGTTGAGCTGTGAAGTGAATAAACAAATAGCTTCAGACTTCAGTCCTCAGGTAGGAATTTGTCATTCACAGGTGTGTGAAATGAAAGTGCATGTGCATGTTGTACTCTGCTGGCAAGGACTGCCCCAGAGTCACAAATGTTTATTTTGAGATACACTGACCCACCTCTCTGTGACAGGAGAACCCTCAGGTTTTCGGGAGATGACATAGCGACAGCTCAGACCAGCGTCTTTCACCATTTGGTCTCCCAGGAACTCAGCCAGTCTTTTAGCTGTGCTGATGGAAGTGGACTTCTGCTCTCCGTAATCCTCCAGCCTTTTGGACATTGAACGATTCTCTGAAATCAGCTCAAACAGCTCTGCATCTGGCATGTTGGCAGCCTAGAAAAATCAGAGATATAAATCAGCTTTTGGTGATGAGGACAAAGACTTGAGCCAACTTTTCTCTCTGAAAACAATACTGCAATTATTATCTTGTTGAAGTTACACAAAACAATGCTGAAGCATGATGTAAAGGTATTAAAACAATATCAGTTGATGAAGTTTTCTTTTACCTTACTGTATAGCACATCCAGCCAGTAGTCGGCCACTTTGGACACAGAGGCATAGACCTCCTCCAGAGTGGTACCTTTGAGGAAAGCCTCAAACACAGATGACTGGAAAATCTTAATGAGCTGGAGCTCTCCTCTTCTCTTCACTTCAAAACCCTTCAACTCAGCCAGAGAGCCATCTTCATTAAACACAGCGTACCTAAGATGAAGAGAAAAACCTTGAAATCATCATCATAAGCACTGCACATTTTAAAACCAACCTCACCAGGGAACACTATATAGTACCTTAAAAGAAATAAATGAATACAAATTAATATCAAATTCCACTTCAGCCATACCTTTTCTTCAGCTTCTTCCCTTCTTCTTTAGATGCTGGCAGAATCATGGCCAGGTATGGTCCGTCCACCTCGAAGAAGATGCTGTTCTCTGACCTGGTGTTGTAAGTGAGTGACGCAGGGTCGACCAGCTCATGGTACTGATCGTTGGTGAATCCCTCCTTCACCAAGATGTTCAGCATGGCACCTGGGTAGGAGATGGTCACTTTGGGCTTTTTTTCGTTACTGGTTTTCATGACAAAGTTCTCAGGGAAGGTGTTTGGGAGGACACACCAGATACCATCAGTGTCCAACTCAAGGGGCCTCCTGAATGAGCAAAAAAAGTAGATGTGAAAAAGGAAATTCATTGAATTATTTTTCAGTTTACTGTTGAGCTGTTCAAAGCTTTATCTACTAGTAAACTGCATGGATCAGAAAAAATAGTCAGAAAAAAACAATACTGGAGGAGCTGGACTCAAGCCTACATGCTGCAAGGATCTGCTGATAAAGCATTGTTTAACAAGGCAGCAAACCCCTTCCAGCTGTGTCTTTGCTGAGCTGGAGCTGACCCTGCATTCTTACTTACATTACCCTGAAGTAATATCTTTAATTATGTAACACATTATGCGCATACGCTCACCCTATTTGTTCGATGAGCTCTCTGGCCTGAGTGATAATGTTGGCTCCAGTGTAGCACACGATGCCAGCCATCTCCATGGAGTACCAGCGCGCCCTGATGGAAACACAAAGACAGCACAGACAACATCAGGTCTGCCGCTTCGCACCGGGTATCACTCAGCAGTGGAGAGATTATAAAACAGTGGATGTAAGATGATAGTGGATGAAATATCTCCTTATGAAATCTGACTCCTACCCTTTCCTCATGACGTAGCCATAGAAAGAGTTGAGAATACACTTGTGAGCCAGCTGAAGAGACTCATACAGGATCTCCATGTTCTTGCAGCGCTTCACCTCGGCAGCATCTCCACTTTCGTGAGCTGCTGACAGTTTCTTCTTCCACACCTTTCACAATATGAAAACAATCGTTTGAAGAATCCACTTTTGCTGAACCAAAGGACACTATTTCAATTTCAAAGTGTATTCAGTAAACGGAGACATTGTGTTTAATGGCTGAATGTTTTAAATTCTACAGAAAAAACAATTCCAGGTCCTACTTTATAAATTACAAATAGCATTTAAATATGAGTTGCTTTTCATTACAATCAATACTGAAAAGATACCTTGTGCAATCCTTTGAAGTCATAACGCCGATCTCTGAAAGCTCTCACAGTGTCAACATAAAAGGAGTTTTCTCTTTGGCAGATGGTAGTGACTCGCTCCTCCAGTCTGGTGACGTGAGTCTTCTTATAGGCTCTTTTACAATAATCTGAGACAAAGACGACAAGTGTCAAGATG
Organism: Scomber scombrus; assembly: GCF_963691925.1. Taxonomy (NCBI): domain Eukaryota; kingdom Metazoa; phylum Chordata; class Actinopteri; order Scombriformes; family Scombridae; genus Scomber; species Scomber scombrus. The sequence continues at coordinate 15,482,414 of NC_084973.1, forward strand.
AGTTTTGACAAACAGTGAATCAATACAAGGAACCAACTGAGTAAAGGCTGGACAAAAAGGAAGCACCTGCCAAACGCTTTTTCTCATGCTTGGCCTGCTCCTCCCTATTGAGGGTGTGGAAGGCCCGAGGTGGACCGTTGGGGAAAAAGGGCGGAAACTTCTCGGATTCGAGTTGCTGCTGGATGCGGTGGAACTCACTGCGGCTGGCAGGCACTGCAGATTGAGGGGGAAAATCTCTCTTAGCTCCACATATCTTTGTCTTTGCCATATCCAGAAACAACACAGGATATACAACACCGACTTACTGATTTCTCCTCTCCACTGCCAGGCCATCCTCCTCTGACACGTGGCACCAGGCTTGTTGAAATCACAGGCTGCACAGGTGGCTTCGTCTACCATGGCAGATGGCTAGAGTACAGATTCCAAAATAAAGTGTTGATTTTCATGCATTTCTGTATCTTCTACCTACGTCCAGGCATTTTTTTCTTTTTACCTGCAGGCGGTTGGTTAGGATGATATTGGGGTACATCGCCCCGACATCCAGATGGTAAATGAGGGGGCATTCGATCCTGTTTGGGACCTCCTTCAGAGAAGTCAGCTTCTGTTTGATCTCATCGCAGACCTGAAAAACATACCAAAGCATTTTACGACTTCAAGCTGAAAAGGGCCTGGAAAAAGATGGGCTTTGTAAAAATGATATCACAAATTGGAGGCAGAATAAAAAAAGAAACACACCAAGAAAAAAAAAAAATAAATCAGCACCTCATTAAAGTTGGTGACTTGCTCCAAGGGGATTTTCTCCTCTTCCTCAATGGCGTGACGCATTGTTCTCTCAACTCTTTGAAACAGGAAGTCAAATGCAGCTGGGTTCTGTCAACAAACCAGATGCTACTGTCACGCTCAAAAACACAAAAAAAGTATAGAAACAAAGAATGAAGAGAGTAAAGAGTATGCCTGTGAGAACGGATTGTACCATTTTGAAACGGCAGGGGATGTCACTGCGGAACACGCCGGACTCCAGTGCCTCCACATGGCCGCCCACGTAGGTCTCAGAGTCCATGACATGGCCGTCGTCTGTCAGCTTGTTGAAGACCTGCTCCTGCTTGTTGGGGAAAATGATGTTGGCATGGAAGGCCTGCACCATGAGCAAAGCTTCACACAGAGTCCCAGAACCCTTACGCAGCACCTGGTATCAGAGGGAAACATGAACCGTACAAAATCAGACATCAGAAATTAAAATGTTTGTAACATTTGTCTTTTAAACGTGCACACAATACACAAACCTCATCAGGCTCCATAGGGATGATGGTGCACAGAGCAAAGATGAAGGGGTGAACGTATTTCAGGTAGAGGTAATATGTGGCCACAGCATCTGACACAGAGTAGGTGGCTAAAGTCTGACAGAAGAAGACAGAAGACAGAAAGTCAACGAAACTGCATTCACACCATTTCAATTCTACTTCACGTGAGCTGAGCACAAGGAAGTCACTTCTGTACCTGTGGTTCCTCTGTTGCCATGCGGCACATCTCCTCTGGGTCCAGCTCCACAGGGTCGTAGCCCAGTTTAGCCTTAGCTGCTGCCTTTAGATTATGACTCCCCACTGGTAGGTAACTGTCTCTCTTTACCCATCTGACAAAGAGGAACAACAAATTAATTAATTAATTAATCGACCCTAACTCATAAGTATAAAATATCATTTAAACAGTGTCAGAGGTGTGCGAACCTATAACAGTCCATGTGGATGGCCTGACTGGACTTGTACTCTCCCTGGCTATCCTTCTGGAAACCGATCTCCTTGTACATGCTAAGTCCATGGAGGGCAGCTCGCGTCTCAACAAAAGGCCTAAAAAAAATGGGGGAAAAAAAATAAATTATAGTATATGAGTAATAAATAAAATCATTTTGAAGAAACTGGAAAATAATAACCCACCAATCAAAGAAGTCTCCATTGTAGGTTACAAAGATGTTGGGCTTTGTTTCGTGAATGTGATCAAACCACCTCTGAAGAAGAGCCGCCTGCAGCCAAAGTCAGATTACAGCATGTTATTACATTGAAGCAACTGATTGTTACATATATATAGTGAAAATATTCAGAAGTGCTTTCATTGTCAATTAAGCTGCAGTATATCTACTACAACCCAGCAACACACCTCATCATCTTCATTGAAAATAGTGAAAGGCCCTTCATATTCAGGTTTGGGAGTGAACTCAAAATCCTCAATGTCCTCAGAGACGATTTCTCTGTTTGTAATTAGAAACCCCTTTAAAAAGGAGACACAAGTTAAGTTAAACTGACACACACACAACAATTAAAAGAATAATACATAACAAACGTGAAGGAAATAAAACTCACCTGTCCATCGATCATGTAGGACATCATCATGATCTGGTCGCTCTCTGCATCTGGGAATTTCAATGGAAGTTTGGTGGTCTCAATGTCAAAAGCCAAAACAACAGGGTCCTAAAAAGAATGAGAAATTATGTTTTACAGAAGTCATCAGAAAAGACAAATGCTTTAAGATGACCAAATAAAACAAAATCCTCGTACTGGTCGCTCCACAAGATCATCTCTCCGAACAATCTCTGGTGGGAAGGCGCTGCCTCTGTATCGGACATTGTACCAGTGAGCCTGAGATAAAACGACAATGAAGATTAGAAGAAGGAGCACACATGTCTGTGTCATATAAGCGTTGGGACAAAAGAAAATAGATCTTTACCACGTGGATCTTCAGGTCGATGGACAGGCGCACATGGTAGGGCACGTCATACTCTCTCATGTCCACTATGTTGTCTAACTGGTCGGAAATACTCTTTAACATTGCATCTTCATCTGCTGACGCTACGTTGCCACCTGATAAGGCACTGCAACACAGAGGGTGTCAAGAGGTCAATACAAAAAGGAAGCAACACAAGAAATCAGGCTGTAAATGCACATTGTTATTGTGTTTTTACCTTGATAACATTGAGGTGTAGGCGTCGTTGGACTGCTCCCTCTCTCTGTTCTTGCGCACTGCCGGGGAAATCTCACGCTTGACTTTGATGAGGTCATCCACGGTGTTGAATGACAGCTTAATGTAGTTTCTCTTCAGTCCGACCAGGTGGTTTGGCTGAGGAGAACAGACCAGCTTAGTTCAGCATGTTTGTGAGGTTGTGGGCCCTCATATCAACCAAACATATTATATAAAACAATAATAGAGCTGCAACAATAAGTCAATCAACCAATTAGAAAATGAATTGCCAACTATTCTAAATTCAAATTAATCAGTTTAAGTCTTTTAATCATTTAAAAAATGAATATAATAGTTAGTTGCAGCCCTACTTAACACATCATGTACCATTACAATACAGTAAAATTTGGCTACACACTTTAAAGCTAGACATAGAAAAATAATAAAAACACTCTGATCTCACCAGGTCCAGGTCTTCTTTCGGGAGAGTTTCAAGCTTTGAAACCTTTCCTTGGAACTTCTTTGACAAATATGAGATAACTTCTCTCTCACAGTTCTGTAATAAAGTACAGGTCCTCTTTAAATAAGCATTCATGCACGCTCACATTGCACATCAACCAAATGTATAACTTGAACTTGCCACAAATTTCTCTTCTTTCCTATTGTCTTTCTCTGACGAGTGGACTAATACTTAAATGCAGTGGCTGTTTTTTGTATTATATCAGTCTTGTTATGTATGTTGTTACATGGCTTAGGTGCTGTCATGATGTTTTTGTTGGTTTGTTTTCATGTGTGAAAGGAATTAAAGAAAACTAAACAAACTTAGACTTACCTTTTTAGTGGCAATATAAAAATACGGCTTGTATGGGAGAGCCACCTGCAGGCAGAATAAATATCAGGAGGAATATGTTAAGGCTTTAACACAGACATAATGATATGATTATTACTCTACACAGAGGGCTGAGTGTGTTATAACGCCGGTAAACAGATTGCATCAGTTGCTTTTTTCTCAAACACACCTTAAACCTGCTGCCATCCTCCTGAATGAAATAATAGTCCACAGCACTAATCATCCTTTTGTCTTCATCCAGGATCTCAGTCTGGAAGTGCAAAAAAGAGCACATTTATTATCATATCTAAGTAAGAACTAAAAAAACCCACCCCACCAATACATTAAACACTGTGTTGACCTACAGGATGCATGTTGATCAGCCAGCCGGTTTTCTCCCCCGGCTCCTTCATCCTGTCGAAGCTGAAGCGTGAGTCCATCTCGTCGGTGAACTGGCTGCGCTCCAGCCTCTTGAGGGCCGACATGGAGGAGCCATCGTCCCTAAATTCAAACACACACAATAGTTACAGTATATTTGACTTTCTTCCTGTCACCTGCTCATTTCATGTCAGCGTTAACATTATATTTCAGCTATCTTTAAGCGACTGTCTGAGGTGTAATTACTCACTGGTTTTCCTGATCTCCTGCACTTTGTCCCCGGTCAGATCTGTACCTTCCACTGTTTTGTAAAACCATTTTCTGTCTGTAGTCGGCCCACAGAGCGGTAAAAGACGAACACCTGGTCTTGTTTTTAGTTAAGTCTGTGAAAAACGCCGCATTTGAAATCAATTTTTAAGCTCCTTTAATCGTTTCTGCTCTCTCCTCTTCTGACACTCACACGGCTTGTTTTCTTATTTTGGCGCGCTCCTGTAGTTGCCGCGAGAGGAGGAAGAACGAAGATCGTTTATTAAAACTAAAGATGAATCACTCGAACCTAAAATTCTGTCTGTGGGGGCGTTATAAGTCTTATTTGTTTATTTACTTATTTATTTATTATTACTATGGTCCTCGTCTCTAGAACAGCCCCCCTGAAGACTTGAGGGCAGCAGAGAGTGTTGATATTTTAAAAGCAAACGTACTTACTTACTCTTTACTCTTTTATTATTTTATTTTCCTCTTATCTTTTTTCCTTTTAATACCCCTCCTAACATTTCTAGTTTTACCCACTATATTCAATAGTGGTTTTATTTTATCATTTCTTTATTATATGCTTTTAAGATATTTTTTATTAATCTATTATTACCTTTATTTGGGTATTCTTAATTTTTACATTTTTATCCTACCTCTGGTGTTTCCTCACTGCAGATTCATGAGAGGTATGACAGCATTTCCTCAGTTCCTGTTTTTATTGATTTGTTTCTGTTTGTCGGTTTTTTGGCTGTTTGGTTTCAGTTTTTTTGACTATGTAAAGCACTTTGTGTTTCATTAAGATATTTGAAAAGTGCTATACAAATACATTTTGATTGATTGATTGATTGATTGATTGATAAATAAATAAAGGGCTCAGGACTTGCTTTATTCGTCTCATAAGGGACAATTTGAGGCAAGAAAGTTTCCAAATAAGGACTCAATACAACTACACATAAAAGAAAGAAACATACAAATATGACAACATTAGAAACATTTTAAATACACAAGGATTAATGGCAGTTCTGGTCTGTAGCTGGCCAACAATACCTAACAACACAAGGACACATACTATGACAGAAGTTTTAAAAGTGTCAAAGTGCTTTAAATTGTCATAATGGGCCAAATTTGACTTAAACAGTATGCAAGGGATAATGCACAGAGTGAATCCTCCTGAACAGACACTATCTCTGAAGGGTTTTCCTCCTTCCTGGCTGGGAGGAGTTTGAAGGCTTCCGCCGTGCCTTTTATGGAGGACCACATATGTCACGGAAATAGTTAGAAATGGTTTCATTAATTAATAACTAACTGTACAATAAAAAACATAAATACATGCATATAAATTAATTAATCCACAAAAAAATAGACTGAATTACTTTGTAATTTGATATTTTAAACTTCTTATAATTCCTATTTTTTATGTCCATTACAATATCAAATAATGACTTACTTTGTAATTTAGTCTTTTTATATATGAATCAATTGATTGGTTTGTTAACCAATTTATTTATTTCTGCTTTGTTTTTTTAGTGTGCAATTGGTTAACATTTCATGACAGGCCTTATTACTATTTCCGTGACACTTGTGGTCCCCCATACATCCTCCACCCCCCTCTGCACATGTTTACTATCCGGACTGGAGGCAGCGGTCTGTGGGGGCTGAGAGGGACTGGATTGATGGTAGGTGGCTTTGACATTTGTGGCTGCCGTCATACAAATAACTTAATGAAACCACAACACCATTTACAGTGTGCGGTTTACTTTGTGCGGAGTTTGAGCCCTCGGTTGAGATAAATAGACAGTGACGGATGTAGTTAAATAATGAAATAACTCTGAAGAGTGAAGTTATGAAAAATAACGAGGCTGTCAGCTAGTTAGCCATTAGCTAGCAGCAACAATAACAACTTTCCATTAGTTACCAATAGTGGTGAGTGTAATGTACACATTTTTACAGCCGAAGAGCCCATTTTAAAGCTCACTGTTACCCGTTTAACACTTAAATCACCTCGCTCATACAAGTAGATGTCAGGTCGGAAGGCAGGTTATTCACACGTTGGGCAAAAAAGGGCAATTATTTCTGTCAGAATTGACTTGTTTGGACAACTTGCTTTCATTTAACTTCTTAAAGTCACTTAAGTCAATAATGTTTTGTAATAGGAAACAGTTCATTGGTGTGCTGCTAAACTACGTTCAGTCTGTTCGTTGAGGTCAGTTTAGACCTGAAGTCATCACACTTTAACTTAATTTGTCCTCTTTTATTTGGCAGTGAAAGAGGATTACTCGGCCAACTTCGACTTAAATTAGTAACAGGAAGTAGTAATGAAAGGAAACTCTGCTATATTTAACATATGACGAATGAAATGAAAAGTTGTGAACGCCATTTAAAAAAAAAAAAAAGAAGTGATCTCAAACATATTGCTAAATTGGAAAAGTGACATTTTAGTCTTTTTGTTTCTGTCATGCAAAGTGGCTCCAGAGGACAAATTCCTCTTTCACATGAATTACATATTATTATATCATTCACTTTGATTTGAGACAACCATATCTGTTTCTTGAGGACTGCGTATTAATCTGTCCTTCATTTTACCCCTTTATTTTGGTGCCTTCAGATGCTCATTGAAGGCTGTTTATGTGGATGTCTGTATCTCCTCCTCAGCCTTCATTCCCTCAGTGATGACCTTTACCCCAGATGAAACACTTGGCTCTCATGCCAGCTGTTACAGACAGGCTGTTTAACTGACACTGACTGGGAAATATAGCCTACCAGGCCCTGCTGGCATAGTAAACCAAACACACTTCTTACTGAGTTATAAGAAGATGAATCTGACTAGGCAAATTTAAACGATTGCTTAAAATCAGATTTTAATTGATTTACTTAATTGAAAAGACATGGTACTTTTTTTTTTGCAGTATACCGCTAATCTTTTGGATTAGGCTAACACAAACATCAGCTTTTCTGTGTGTTTTCTCTCTGTCTTTGAAATTAAGCCTAACCCACAGGTCTTATCTAAAAATACCCAGCATGCCCCTGTCCTGGGATGGCTTCTGACCTCAGATCACCTAAAAAAAAAAATGTCTCCAGACTAGAATAGTACACAGACAGCAATGCTACACATTTGCTTTAGACCAAGGGCAAGGACAGAACACCAGCTGGCACCAGAGTTTTTGAGGCAAACATCAACATTTGAGAGTTGAAAACAAGGTCTTAAATATCTGAGAGTTGAATTCGACATTCATTTAATCCTTTATTTGATAATGATATCAGATCTGATTGGCCAATAGTCATTTTCTTATCATAAATACAGAAAATAAAAACACATCTTTGATAAGTATACGTTCAATTTGATTGTTAAAGAATTGTGACTGGTTAACTCAGTGGGATATTTTGAAGTTGAAAATGAAGCTCACCTGTGCTCTCTGGTGGACAAATGGTGTCACTGCTTTTAATTTACCTTAAGCATATCTTTGGCATTTCTACACTACATGCTTCTGCTTACACTACTATATTATAATTACAAATATTTTCTTGGGTGAAAAAAGATGTTTAACTATGAGCCTGTTATCACAAGTTTGCTCACTTTTGATGTTTAAATGTTATTACCTTCTCTTATATGAATTATCTCCTCTTAGTTTTCATGGCAGTATCAGGAAGATGTCTGTGAATGCTCCCGTTTGCAGCTTTGGGATTAGTCCTATGGATTTTGTTGCTACTGTGGTGGATTAATGTCAAGACAGGAGCAATGCCCGAGAAAGGAGAGGAATCTTGGTCTGGCTGTGGTCCCTCTGCATCCCAGGAGGACATGCCTGCCGCACACTCCCCTCGTCCAGGCAAATATTCCCTGTCAACAACTCCTACTACCTCAGCACACAATGAGGATGACAGTCCTCCGGCCAACAGTGCCTCTGCGGGTCTGGATGTAAATACGGCAGACATTGAGGTTCAGCAGGCCTCTTCTGAGGTAAATTCAGAGGAGACACCATCACCACTGATCACCCAAACGCCTTCCAAAACCAAGGCGCCAATGCTCAGCTCAGGGCCCGAGGCTAGGGCACGTCTCAAGTTCATTCTTGGAGCATCAGAGGATAATTCTTCTGATGAAGAACCTCTGGTAACCAAACCTCCAAGTGGTGCATCCCAACCGCCGATCTCCACTCCAAAATATTCTCCTCTGCAGGTGTCCTCTGAAGTGCCACAGCCCAGCTCCTCAGGCATTAGGTAAGATTTTACTTATTTTATGTAAGTCACTTTAGTGTCCAGGGTCAACCATGTTGCAGTTTACATCATTCTACCATGTGACTACACATAGGTGAAAAACCTGGTCTGGAAGGTGTAATTCTTGCATGTGACTAAAGCATGGAGGCAACTCACTCACAGCAATTATTAGTAATTCTAAGGTTTGTCGGAGGATGTTTTTGCTCAGAATTGCTCTGTCACATGTGAGTCAAACATGCGGGCACACTGGTGATGTGTCTTTGTGCTCTGACTTGTTGTGTTTTATCACCTGACTGCATCTAGCTGACCTGTGTTATTATCGAATGCCAAACACTCCAGCTCTATTATTGGAACAAGAGCCTGAGCCAGTGACTTTGAAAATTGTGGCGTGACTCTAGGTCACAGCGTAGTCGACTGAGAGGCAAAAAAATAATTCGACACAGATATTTTTGTAATTTTATCTTTAGCTCCACTATCAGTATATAAATATGATGTAGGATCAGAGGATTTGTTTAGTGCGCACAGCTATGAGTTCATCTTGAGAATTTAGTTTTATTGACTTATGCATAAAGCTATGTGTGCTAGCAGGCCTAGTGAGAGTCATCATGAAGGGGAGAAAGGTAAGAAATGTTCCTCTGTTACATCTCAGCTTTCGAAACTTGTCTTTGTAGAGCAGCAGAATTAAATGCGTTTATTAAGGAAAACCGATGTGTTTTGTTTGAATATGTGTGTGTCTCACATTGTACATGAAGGTTGCAGCTTTTTCATGTCCAACTATTTTGGCTTCAGTTTTTGCCTGGACGGTAGCTTTGGTCATCCGACGTTCAGTCCAGCTGTTGCCTCTGGCTGCTCTTTGTATAATTGTAAGGAGCAGCCTGTGATATGTCACAGGGGATCTGTTGAGTGTGGATGGAGGATATTTTGCTGCACATGTGGGAGGGGCGAAGGGAGGCAGCACCTGAGAGGAAGCACTTTGTAGAAGTCTTTTTGTTTTGGTCTTAGATTTTTAAATATATTCATACCCTGAGGCACTTAAGATAATAAAGCAGGATATTTAATGGAGGGAAACGGCTGTCAAAGTGTCAACTAGTTCCCATGTCTCCGAAGGTTAGTCCCATTAAGAGTTGCTTACCGCTTGTTGTAATTTGAGACTGTGGCTCAAATGTTTGTTTTGTGCACAGTTATCACATGATTTATGTTAAAAACAGCAGAAATAATGACATTGTGCCTTACTTTGTACAAAACTTCTGCAGACGTTTTTGTGAACAGGAAGAATCGCTTGTGGCTGTAGTTATGTAACTGTGCAGCGCTCATCTTGGCACATGTGAGTTTGAGGGGGAAAAAAACACACAATTTGTACTCTCTGAGGGAGGGAAGTGTAAAACAACCAGAGGAACTTCATGGTGTGGCGTCATCATGTAGCAGTACAGTAATAAGGTAGTGTGTTTTAGCAGAAGTTCTATTCCTCTTGTCTCTAAGTCATGTTTATGACTAGATACATATTGTTTAGACTGTGCAGTACATGTTTAGTTCAACTCTATGAGCTCATGCCTCATGTCCTGGAAGAAGATTAGAAAGAGGGTCAAAAGTGCTTCATGCTGAGCTGCAGAAAGGTTTTGATAAACTAGTTCAAAAGTTAAGCACAATCTATTGTTCCTGAGTTTACTGAAGTGTAAAGTACATCAGTTATAGCAGGGTCCAAAAGTCTGAGACCACTTTCACATTCAAGAGAATGGGAAAGAGGACCCTACTGTATGTCTAAAGTTCATATCAGCTCCGAATTGTTCTCCAGATGTATTTCTCAGTCATATCTTAACATGGGCCAGAATTTCTGTAGGGTGAAGTAGGCGGTGGTGCAAAGAGACTTTGGAGTGAGCAAGGCATGAGCCAGCAGATAATCATGGTACGTAAAATGATCTTTAGTTACTGCAGTATTTACTCAAGTATAGTGTATTGCCAAAGAGGGAACAATAGCTTTGCCTTTGTTGTCGTAATGTGAGCAGTGTTGCAATTATGTCTTACTCTGTGTGTTGTAATGCTGGTCGGATTTAAAGGATTTAAAGTGTGAAAGTTCAGTTTTTACTACGTTAGCTTTTTCCTGCAAATAGTCAAACAATGAACCACATGAGACGATCCACAACTTAATGTCATGAAAATGGATGTCATCATTCTGATAGCAATCATATTCTGTTTCTCTCAATCAATAATCACTTTACACTTTTAGAAAACCACATAAGAGCAAAGTCACAAATTCTTAAAAAAAAACATGAAGGCTGCGGATGTTTTTCAACTAATGTCACATAGCTAAAAAAAATCTCAAATTAAAGCTGATTGACAGTCTGGACTTCACAATAAACATTGTTAGTAATCAGACATTTCATTACCAAATGAATACATTTCATGACCTTTTTTTTGCACTTTTTCTACACTCATTTGAAGTGCTGTCAATAAGGAGAGCCCAGTTGCTGGAGTATTTTCAATAATTTTATTGCTCTCCTGTAACTATTTGAAACAGTCCTTGGCTGAAGGTACAGTTTGTATGAACGCATCATGATCATGCCATCCAACTTTTATTACTGTGCTGTGGTGAACGTCCTCTTAAAAGAGACACGTTGATAGCATTGACCTGTATTTTGAAGCTAATAGACGTTCCTGTAATTGCATTGCTTGTCTGTTTTCTATGGGGAGCAGTGGTTAAGGGTCAATTTGCGAGATAAGGCCAGACATACATAAATGGGCTAGTCTACAGAGGCAGACTGAACTTTGACTTTGATTTTTGAGAGCTGTTGTTCCCTTGGTCGTAGAGGAGAACTGTAGTCTGTTTCTGTTTTAACCGCTCAGGTCTGATATACTGAAGATGAAATACAGCCTCTATTTCCCGGATGATTTAATATGTGTTGCAGCTACTATACAGGACAGACTACACCCATTCTATCACATCTAGCAGTGTTACTGGGGGAAAGAAATAACCATGACCTTTCCTCTCCAGGCCTAGCATGTCTGGTCTTCATTTGGTGAAAAAAGGACGTGAACAAAGAAAAATGGATCTACACAGGGACTTCACAGTGGCCTCTCCCGCTGAGTTTGTCACCCGCTTTGGTGGCAACCGTGTCATCGAAAAGGTAGGAACAAAACTCTGTCCTGTATGTTCATTGATTCATTTTCCAGTTTCTGTCTTTCTAAAGTTTACTAACGTGGTGCCTGCTTCTGTTTTACAGGTGCTTATAGCGAACAACGGTATCGCTGCAGTCAAATGTATGCGCTCTATCCGTCGCTGGTCCTATGAAATGTTCCGCAATGAAAGGACCATCCGCTTTGTGGTCATGGTAACCCCTGAAGACTTGAAAGCTAATGCAGGTCATTGTTAACTTGATACATATCATTTTTTTGGATTACCCAGCAGTTATCACCCACCTCTTTTTTGGGTGAGAGGAAAACACTAGAAACTGTGTTTTAACTGTGAGTCATCTGTTTGACCGTGCAGCCATAGAAAGTGAGGCCCTGAAAGCCTCCATTGGATAAGTTATTGACTGTTATGTGTTGTTATTTTTTCTCCTAAAGAATACATCAAAATGGCAGATCATTACGTGCCTGTTCCTGGTGGGCCCAATAATAACAACTATGCCAATGTAGAGCTGATAGTGGACATTGCCAAAAGAATCCCTGTGCAGGTAAATGTCAGCATGTATCCACATATCTGATTTCTTCTTTTACCTTGTCGACTTGGTAATAAAACCTGTGAGAAATGATTATATGTCTGTGTGTTATTCTGTTGACAGGCTGTATGGGCCGGTTGGGGCCATGCTTCAGAAAACCCCAAACTGCCTGAACTCCTGAACAAAGCAGACATTTCATTCTTAGGTACAACCCAATTTAAAACCACATAATGTTCACATTATTTTCGTGTGGTTCCTTTTTATCTGTGTCAGATGTTTTTGTTAAATGACAATCTTATCTTAGGACCGTCCAGTAAGGCTATGTGGGCTCTAGGGGATAAGGTGGCTTCATCCATTGTGGCTCAGAGTGCTGACATTCCCACACTACCATGGAGTGGATCAGGTGATGCCCCCATTCCCGTTGTCTCAGCTTACATAAGTGTAGTACATGGTGTGCTGCAGACACTGACTGAAGATTCCCTCATGTGGTTTATTTTTTAATTTAGATTTGTGCACTTGTACAAAGGAAAGACTAAACTTCTCAATATTCTTTCCTTGGCTGTCATTGTGCTTCAGGTCTGAGACTGTGCTGGGCAGAAGACGACCAAAAACAGGGCAAAGTAATAAGTGTTCCTCCAGAGGTCTACAAACAAGGCTGTGTTCATGATGTAGATGATGGGATGGCGGTGAGCATTTTTCGAAAAATCGTCAGGTCACTTTTCAATGTGAGTCCTTGGAAGTAAACCAAGGTAAATTTCATGTGTCTCCTCCTGGCAGGGAGCTGAAAGAATTGGTTATCCAGTAGTTATCAAGGCCTCTGAGGGTGGAGGTGGAAAAGGTATCCGGAAAGTAGAAAGTGCTGATGACTTTCCGAGCTTCTTTCGACAGGTTTGTGTAATTACATTTTACAGCCTAACACTTGTTTTCAATTATGTGTAATTCATCCCCAACCTTCAACAGCTGAAATTGATGTCATTACAACAAATGTCCATGTCGTGTGCAGGTTCAGACAGAGGTTCCCGGCTCGCCCATCTTTATCATGCAGCTGGCACAACATGCGAGGCACCTTGAGGTTCAGATACTGGCTGATCAGTACGGAAACGCCATCTCTCTGTTTGGGCGAGATTGCTCCATTCAGAGAAGGCACCAGAAGATCATAGAGGAGGCTCCAGCCACAATCGCTGCTCCCTCAACATTCGAGCAGATGGAAAAGGTCAGTTATTTTATTGCATATATTCATTTTCTCGTGCTAATTAGTTCACTTGTTTGTTTGAAACTTGTTGTTTTTTCTCTTCTTCCCGTTTTAGTATGCTGTACGACTGGCCAAGATGGTGGGCTATGTGAGTGCAGGAACTGTGGAATACCTTTTCTCTGAAGATGGAAGTTTCCATTTCCTGGAGCTGAATCCTCGCCTGCAGGTGGAACATCCCTGTACAGAGATGATTGGAGATGTAAACCTGCCAGCTGCCCAGCTTCAGGTAAAACTCTCATTGGACACTCAGAAGAATAAATACACCACAGTAAAGATTTGATTCCTCGTGCATCTGAGGCTGTAGCTACAAATCATGTCATGTTTCATCTCCTGTAGATTGCAATGGGCATCCCCCTTCACAGAATCAAGGACATCCGTTTGCTTTATGGAGAAACTCCATGGGGTGACGCCATCATTAACTTTGAGACTCCAGACTGCATGCCAAGTCCAAGAGGGCATGTCATAGCTGCTCGAATCACCAGTGAGAACCCTGACGAGGTAGATCTCAATCTCATCAAAACTGAAGCCACACCTCTCTGTTTCTAATGGAAATTTAATTTTCACCACAAACTTGTCCTCTTTGTGCTTCTTTAAAGGGGTTCAAACCCAGTTCTGGCACCGTGCAGGAGCTGAACTTCCGCAGCAGTAAAAATGTCTGGGGTTACTTCAGTGTTGGAGCGACTGGTGGCTTGCATGAATTTGCAGACTCACAGTTTGGACACTGTTTCTCCTGGGGCGAGAACCGTGAAGAAGCCATTTCGTAAGTCTCTCTCAATCTTTTTTGTGCTCTGATATCTGGACATCCTATCTTTAGCTGGTAAACTGGTTTATAGGTATCTTGTTGACTATGAGGCAACAGCCATTAACCATTAACAGGCAGTTACAACATTCTACTGTAATGTTGTAACTGCCTGTGATGTAATATATATATATATATATATATATATATATATATATATATCAATCACAGGATGTCATGTTTATCTGTTGTCATAATTGCCATGTGCTATAGGAACATGGTGGTGGCTATGAAGGAGCTGTCCATCAGGGGTGACTTCAGGACTACGGTTGAATACCTCATTAAGTTACTAGAGACAGAATGCTTTCGAAACAATGACATCGACACTGGCTGGCTGGATCATCTCATTTCAGAGAAAGTGCAAGTAAGAGACCAGAAACCTTATGTCATAAATCATTACACAGTTGAACACACAGTCACTCAACATGTCAGTCTTGTTGTTTGATGAAGCCTTATGTTCTTTCTGCAGGCAGAGAGACCAGATACCATGCTGGGTATTGTTTGTGGGGCCTTGCATGTTGCTGATGCAAGCTTCAGAAAGAGCATGTCTGACTTCCTACATTCACTGGAAAGGTCCGTACACACTCTCCCCTCTTATTAATGCCTCACCACAGTTGTTGATGTATAGTCACATACATACTGTAGTGGACTTTGAAATCATTCTCTTCTTTATGCACCTATAGAGGCCAGGTACTGGCTGCAGCCAGTCTCCTCAACTCTGTTAGTGTGGACCTTATATATGAAGGAGTCAAATTCTGCCTGAAGGTATCTGTTTCCTTCCTCTTATACATTCCTTGTTTGACTCAACCTCTTACCTTTTTCATTCTGATCAATAAATAATCACTGCTGCTGCCGCCTGCAGGTGGCTCGCCAGTCCCCAACAACTTATGTCATCATGATGAACAGCTCCCACATTGAAATAGATGTCCACAGGCTGAGTGATGGTGGCCTCTTGCTCTCCTACAATGGCAACAGCCACATCACCTACATGAAGGAGGAAGTGGACAGGCAAGAACTTGTGTAGAATCCAGATGAATCGAATTGGTTATTTTGTTTTGCTAATTTTCCTTCTAAATTACTTTATTCCCACAGCTACCGCATCACTGTTGGCAACAAAACATGTGTCTTTGAGAAGGAGAGGGATCCTACAGTGCTGAGATCGCCATCTGCTGGTAAACTTCTGCAGTATATTGCTGAGGATGGTGGTCATATTTCTGCAGGAGAAACTTATGCAGAGATTGAGGTGAATTGGATAGCTTTTGGTGAAAGTCTCTTTGCTTCTTGGTTTCATGCAGCATGCTGTGTGTTAGGCTACCATATTTCTATTGAGTTTCTGTTTGTGCTGTGCATTTAGGTGATGAAGATGGTGATGACTCTGACTGTGCAGCAGTCTGGTTGCATCCACTTTGTCAAGAGACCCGGGGCGGTTCTGGGGCCTGGGTGTGTGGTGGCACATATTGACCTGGACGACCCTAGCTGTATACAGCCGGCAAGTTGGTCCAAATCACAATACACAGTGCATAAATTGATCTCTTCATTGTGTCATGTAATCAATATTACTTTTTAAGGATGTTCAGTTGTTCACTAATAAGTGTCAAATTAGACATTTTGGCACATTTTGGCCAGGATTTTTCCAAATTCACTGATGTTAAATCTATTATGCAAGTATTTACTGTTATTTGGCCTAGTCAAGTGGAAGCTCTGATTGGAAGGCAAAAAATCGGTTTAATGTCCCTCTTATAACTCTGTTATTGTTGTACTGCTTACTGATCATTGCAGAAAATAATGGTAACTGTTCTCATCCACTTTGGTCCCCTCCCCCTTGTCACAGGTGGAGCTCAACACGGCCATATTGCCACCCCAGCAGCCGCTGCCCATCACTGGGGAAAAGCTCCACCAAGTGTTCCACCATGTCCTGGAAAACTTGATTAAAGTTATGGATGGTTATTGTCTTGAAGAGCCCTTCTTCAGTAGCAAGGTACATCGCATGCCTTCTGCCGCTGCATATTCTTAAATGGTTTCTGTCGTTTATATTGACTATATTGTATGTCTGTACTTTCTTTTCTGCAGCTAAAACAGTGGGTAGCAACCCTGATGAAGACTTTGCGGGACCCCTCACTACCCCTGCTGGAACTGCAGGAGATCATGACCAGTGTGGCGAGTCGTATTCCGCCTGGTGTGGAGAAAGATATCCGTAAAGTCATGGCCCAGTATGCAAGCAACATCACCTCTGTCCTTTGTCAGTTCCCAAGCCAAAGGGTGAGAACATAGCGACAAATGGGAAAAAGTACTCTATATATGGAGACCCACATTTTCTGTGTAGAAACAGTTGGAATGACAAAGCATTTGCAATGTACTGCATACTTCCACTAACAGTGTCTACTGTACTATATTTAATGATATTTCATTTATTTTATTCCAGATTGCAAATATTCTAGACAGCCATGCGGCAACTCTGCAGAGGAAGGCAGACAGAGAAGCGTTCTTTATCAACACTCAGAGTATTGTTCAGCTTGTACAGAGGTTAGCTTTTAGTTTTTTCTTCATTGTTAAATGCACATGTTGCTGCAGCAACACAGTATGTATTTCAATGATAGAAGTATTGCATTGATCTACACATGTTTGAATACATCCGTTCCAGGTACCGGAGTGGAATACGTGGTTACATGAAGTCTGTGGTTCTGGATTTGCTGAAGCGATATCTGCAAGTGGAGATGCAGTTTCAGCACGGTGACTTGAATACACCGCACTAAAATTGAAATTAAACTGTAGATGAGGCATTTTTAAAAATCTCATCTGTGTTTTTTGTTATTACTAACATCATTTTGCTCTTGTTCTCAAAAACAGCTCACTATGACAAGTGTGTTATCAACCTGAGAGAGCAGCACAAACCTGACATGAGTCCTGTGCTGGAGTACATCTTCTCTCATGCTCAGGTCTCAAAGAAAAACATCCTGGTCACAATGCTCATAGTAAGGCTTTCATTAGATCTAACACTGACATGCATACATTAATCATTCTTCTTACATTAACAGAACTTGACATAGCTTTGTTTTTGTGTAGGATCAACTGTGTGGAAGGGATCCCACCCTGGCAGATGAGCTGATGGTGATTCTCAATGAGCTGACTCAGCTTAGCAAGATGGAGAACTCAAAGGTTGCATTAAGAGCCAGACAGGTAAGACCTTAGACTGTCTGTGTCTCAGTTAAAGACGCTGCTGTCTGTTTTGAATATATAGCTTATGCACAGTAATTGACCAAACAGGAAACCGTAACCATGTCTTTTTGAACTGTCAGATTATTCCAGCTTTATTGACTTCATGCTATATAAGACTTGTGAATGTGAAATAGGTGTTGATTGCCTCCCATTTACCATCATATGAACTGAGGCACAACCAGGTGGAGTCCATCTTCCTGTCGGCCATTGACATGTATGGACATCAGTTTTGCCCAGAGAACTTGAAAGTGAGTGTTGTGCAGAGAATTTATCATCAGTATTGCACTGCTCAAATATAAAATGATTAACGTTCGCATTCATTTCCCACAGAAACTCATCCTCTCTGAAACCTCCATTTTTGATGTCTTGCCCAATTTCTTCTATCACTCTAACCAAGTCGTATGCATGGCTGCTCTGGAGGTATGGCTAATGAATGCACACCAGGACCATTTTCTTATGTCTATTTCTCATTCAGCTATAATGACTTGCTCTATTTACTTTCAGGTGTACGTGCGCAGAGCTTACATTGCCTATGAGCTTAATAGTATCCAGCATCACCAGCTGCAGGGAGGAACATGTGCTGTTGATTTCCAGTTTATGCTGCCCTCATCACATCCCAACAGGTAACATGTTGCCTTCACTAAACTGCCCTGCAAAGAGTCCAGAGACGAATGACGCACTAATTATTCCCTAAACAGATGAATCACCACCACCACCACCAAAATTGGACACATAGGGCCTGATTTACTAAAGGTCTGCGTGTGTAAAAACGTGTGCAAGCTGATCTACTAACGCAGCGCACTGAGGTTTGCGTCTTACAACTGTGCAAGATAATATGCGCTGTCCATTTAGTACGTTTGCTATAATGAATATGTAATATGGGGCGTTTTAACCCCAGTGCGCAAAATACAGGGAGGAGAAAAAACTGCGTCTATAAATAATACCTTTGAAGAGCAGGTATTAACCGGCTGCGCACTGCGCACAGATGACTTCTGTTACTGTGGAGAGGAGGAGATGGAGGCACATTGACAGAATACACATAGGACGGAGTTTTTCCACCCGTGTTAATATTTTGGAGTGGAATATTTTTGGTTTTACTAACAGCATTGACTTTGTCACAAATACTCTCCCATATGTCGGTTTTTCTGGTAATATATATATATATATTTTTGAATAACTCAATATATGTGTTAACCTCTTCCACTAGAACCTGATCAAATTTCATTTTGCGCTTGCAGCTTTCTGCTCGTCTAAACTCTCCATTAAGACACGCAAAACCCTCATTTAAATACTGCTGTCTCCACCCTGTTGCACCTGTTTTTATTTACGCAGTTATTCTTAGTAGATCACCCGCAAAACGCACGCAAACGAAACGCGCAACTATTGCACTGTGCATGCAATTTAGTAACCACTATTTGGGATCTTAGTAAATCAGGCCCATATTGTCTTCAACTCTTTCCATAGGAAAAGACTTCCCTTTTTGGCTGTTATGAAGAGTCCGGGCCTTAAAAACATCCCTTAAATGTCTGTCAGCCATTTCTGAATTTTTTAAAATGGAATTTATCTGATAGATTAATAAAAAATAAACCATAGTTATCCTTTGCATAGTGGTACAGGTGGAGAGAGGCCTATACATTGTGGCTGTAACTGATTATGGCTAACTTTGAATGCAGACTGGTTTTACCCACTGGACATTAATGTGAATGTGCATAGCATCTTGTAAAGTGCTTTGATCTAATCAAAATGCCTAGGGGTAGAGGTGACATTTGATCCTCCACTGCTAATATTCACCTGTCAATCATCTTATTTCAGAGGGAGCAGCCCTACTCTGAACAGGTAGAGTAAAGCTCCTCCCAACCAGCTACACCTGATGCTGTGTATGTCTCACAGCAATGCATGCTGAATGCACTGTGTTGCTTTTTTCCCTTCCATCCTCTGAAACCAGAAACACTTGCTTACGGACTCCTCTAACAAGTCCTTCCTAATTCACTTTTTAGCTGAGCTCCTTCATATTTTTTTTTTGTTGCTTCTGTTAAGAAATTAGGAGCTTTTTGAAAGGTTCATCTTTGATTTATTTCATGTTCCTCTTAAAAACCTCAAGCCTGAACTTTTATTGATTGCTAGTGAATGGGGAGCCTGTATCCTCCAGCATCAGATTTTGAATCTTGATTTGCAACCATCAATCAAATGTAGTAAAACAGCAATTCATAATCCTTTCCAGTAAGAAACATTAAATGTACCTATCAACTGTATTCCATTCTAATTGGACATGACAAACAAAACAAACTTGCTTTCATTGCTCTCTGTGCAAGTATTTGTATTTTTGTCTGTTTAATGATGCATTTGCTCATCACTGTCCATGTATGTCTCTTTTTTAGGGTTCCTATCCCAGTGGATGGTTCAGGCCAGTTTAAAATTAGGCGGCACAGTAGTGAACTCTTCCTCGAGGGAGCCCTGTCTCCACCTTGTCAGCGCATGGGTGCCATGGTGGCTTTTCAATGTTTTGATGAGTTCAAAAGGTCTCTTTTAAGTTGATCATCTTCTGTTGTTTCTTAATCATTTCAAAGACATTGTAGCTCAAATTAAGAATATGTGATTAAATGTTGATTTTGTGTTTCTGTTCATTTTACAGGAAATTTGATGAAGTTCTTTGCAGCTTTGCAGAACCACTGCTGGAGAGTTTGAACCTCTCACAGTCCTGCTCCAGTCTCTATGACGACGACAACTCAAAGGTGAGCACTGTGGGTGAGTAAGGGTCATTGTTTTTTTGTTCCTGTGTCTCTGCAGACACCAATTTCTCTTCAATCCATTACAGAGTAAGAGAGAGAACCCAATCCACATCATTAATGTGTCCATAAAAACATCAGACACAGAAGATGATGATGCCTTAGTCACAGCCTTCACTGCCTTCGCCCAGTCCAAGGTCAGCTTCCTCTGAAAAAAAGACATAATTGAGTC
This sequence comes from Scomber scombrus, assembly GCF_963691925.1. Classification (NCBI taxonomy): domain Eukaryota; kingdom Metazoa; phylum Chordata; class Actinopteri; order Scombriformes; family Scombridae; genus Scomber; species Scomber scombrus. The sequence goes on from NC_084973.1 coordinate 15,502,912, forward strand.
TCATGAATGTGAGGAATTGTCTCTTTTTTCTTATTATTTATTTGAAAATGTTGTATTTTTTCTATAGAAATCAGTCCTCTTTGAGTATGGGATCAGGAGAATCACATTTTTGCTTGCACAGAAGGTAATTCTGAAACAGTCTCAGCAATTACACTCTTTTCATTAGGACTATTATTGTCATTCATATATATTGAAACAATCTTATATTTTTTGATATTTCAACAGCGAGAATTTCCCAAGTACTTCACTTTCAGAGCTAGAGATGGGGTACGTTTTTCCTCAGTGGAGCAAGATACTGTAATTGTTCATTTAAAAACATCCAATGAACTTACATGCTGCTGTTTGAGGAAAAAGATGAACCACTCCTCTCTGTGATTCTCCTCAGTTTCAGGAAGATCGTATTTACCGCAATCTGGAGCCAGCTTTAGCATTTCAGCTGGAGCTCAACCGCATGAGGAACTTTGACCTTACCGCTGTTCCCTGTGCCAACCACAAGATGCACCTCTACCTGGGTGCTGCTCGTGTTCAGGAGGGGGCTGAAGTTACGGATCACAGATTCTTCATCCGAGCTATTATCCGCCACTCAGATCTGATTACAAAGGCAAGTGGGATTATAAATTATTCATTGTTTTGAAAAAACAAAAGACATTTGTACTTGTGAAGTATTTTTTTTATTCCACAATTTCTAAGATGAAAGGTTTATTGTGGCTTTATTAAAAATACTTTGTGCTGTTAGGTTGAGATTTTTTCTATAACGTGATTAAAGCTCTTTATACACAGGAAGCTTCATTTGAATACCTTCAAAATGAGGGAGAACGCCTTTTGCTGGAGGCTATGGATGAGCTGGAAGTGGCCTTCAGTAACACTATTGTCCGCACAGATTGCAACCACATCTTCCTCAACTTCGTCCCAACTGTAATCATGGACCCCTCTAAAGTCAGTATGCTGCACATCTCTGCTTACATAGTGCTGTATTACAAGTATTATTATCCACAGAAAATAGACATGTTTCTCCCTTTAATGGGCAGAATTCATATACATTTGTCATGTTTTTTGGGTGCATACTTTGTGTGTGATTCTGATATTTTACTAAATATTTACCTACAAATATATTGTTAAAATTTCAATTTTGACAATCCATATTCATTGACCTACTACATATACTGAATCTGTACAAACATAAGAATTCTGAAGACTTCTGACCAGTGATAATCTGATTTATTCCTCTAAACCCCTTGTCCTCTTCTTGGGGCCCTCAGATAGAGGAGTCTGTCCGCTCCATGGTGATGCGCTACGGCAGCCGTCTTTGGAAGCTGCGGGTCCTACAGGCTGAGCTGAAGATCAACATCCGTCTGACTCCTACTGGGAACGCCGTCCCTATCCGCCTTTTTCTCACTAATGAGTCTGGCTATTACTTGGACATCAGCTTGTATAAGGAACTCACCGACCTAAGTTCTGGGCAGGTGAGGAAAATTGACAGAGATAGCCAATTTAGTACATTTCAGTTGCAGCTGATTTATTCCGAGTGTTTGTTTTTTACGGCTGCATTGCTAAAATGTTTGCTTCTGAGCAAATTGTCATGGGCATATAAATTAACAAAATTTCCTTGTCATCTATCCAGATCATGTTCCAATCATATGGAGACAAACAGGGTCATCTGCATGGCATGCTGATCAACACTCCTTATGTTACCAAAGACCTGCTGCAGGCCAAGCGCTTCCAAGCTCAGAGTCTGGGCACCACTTATGTGTATGATTTCCCTGAGATGTTCAGACAGGTACTGCTTCTTCACTTAACTTTTGTCTTTCTTTGATGTTCCTAAAGTGTCTCACTCATATCACTCATACTGAAAATCTTCCTTTAGGCTCTGTTCAAGCTGTGGGGTCCAGGCGACAAATGTCCTAAAGATGTGCTGATGTGCACAGAACTGGTTCTGGACCCAGAAGGTCGACTGGTGCAGATGAACCGCCTGCCTGGAGACAATGATGTAGGATACTTTTTTAAGAAAGTTAATTCATGCGATCTTTGTCAGTGTGATAATACTGATACCACTTGAATTGCTCCTTATCAGGTGGGAATGGTTGCCTTCAGGATGAAGATGAAGACTCTGGAGTATCCAGAGGGTCGAGACATCATTGTCATCTGTAATGACATCACCCACATGATAGGTTCGTTTGGGCCTCAGGAGGATGAGTTATTCCTCAGGGCATCTGAGCTGGCCCGAGCTGAGGGCATCCCTCGCATTTACATTTCTGCCAACAGTGGAGCACGCATTGGCCTCGCTGAAGAGATCAAACACATGTTCCAGGTGGCCTGGATTGACCCCTCTGACCCTTACAAGGTGATTTTGTGAGGCCTATTTGCATTTTACGCCTGTAGAACAAAACAACAACACACAACAACCACAGGAAAAGGCAATATGTATGTGTCGTTTGATGTTTCTCATGTCACGCTGTAGGGCTTCAAGTACCTTTACCTGACACCACAAGACTACACCCGCATCAGCTCCACCAATGCTGTGCACTGTCACCATGTGGAAGAAGGTGGAGAGTCTAGGTACAATAAATCATCTGTTTATAAGCATACAATGTTACAAAATCAGACATATCTGGTGAAAAAGGTTTATTTCTTTGATGGTCTTTGTCACTGTGCCCATATTTTACAGATACATCATCACAGACATCATTGGGAATGAGGACGGTCTTGGCGTTGAGAACTTGCGAGGTTCTGGCACCATTGCTGGAGAATCCTCTCAGGCCTATGAGGAGATTATAACAATTAGTATGGTAAAACTGAATGTCTGCTTTCTCTGAACAACAAGGGCGGGTCTGATTCTCTTGGACCTTTATCTAAGCCACTTTATTCTCTTGCAGGTGACATGCCGCGCTATTGGAATAGGAGCCTATCTGGTCCGTTTGGGTCAGAGAGTCATCCAGGTGGAGAACTCTCACATTATCCTGACTGGAGCCAGTGCTCTTAACAAGGTGTGTTTGGTAGACCCATTTCACTATTATCAATGTATTTACAACATGTAATATTTCAACCTCAGTTTGTTTGTGACCCTGATATCAATATACCAATGAATATGATGGGAAAAATGCACTTTGACAGGAAAGAAAAACAAAAAGGCCCTAATAATAATCTACCAAGCCCACAGTATGTGTTTAAGGTGTTTTAAGGTTTTCAGTGTTTTATGGTGTTATTTCAGTCTCAGATAAGGAGTTGTTTCACAGTAGATAGCTCATCAAGATGGCTTTCGTAGATAAATGAAACAACTGCATGTCAGCAGGAACAAGACTTCAGGATGTGTTAAATACGGTAACTCTTAACTCGTAAATCCATTACTGTGATCCTTAAATTCCCTGTATCTGTACAGGTTCTGGGCAGAGAGGTCTACACTTCCAACAACCAGCTGGGAGGAGTCCAGGTTATGCACAATAATGGAGTCACACACACCACTGTGTCAGATGACTTTGAAGGCGTCTTCACCATCCTGCAGTGGCTCTCTTACATGCCAAAGGTTCAGCTGAATGTTTGAAGTTTATATAGCATGAAATCTAGATCTATAGTATACACAGTAACTGAACCAATACTTCAGATCACTAACCAGACTGGTGCTTCTCTCCTGACAGAACAAACACTCCCCTGTGCCCATTGTAGAAACTACAGATCCAGTAGACAGAGAGATAGAATTCACTCCTACCAAAGCACCGTATGATCCTCGTTGGATGCTGGCTGGCAGACCCCATCCCAGTGAGTGGTATTAAAACTGACACTGTACTATTTAAAATAGTAATGTATTAAAGCTGGTTAATTTCCTTTTCATCTGCGTTTAAATTTTCAGCGGTGAAAGGCACCTGGCAGAGTGGATTCTTTGACCGTGGCTCTTTCAAGGAAATCATGGAGTCTTGGGCTCAAACAGTTGTAGTGGGCAGAGCACGGTAAATCTGTGTATAAAAATGTACTCAGTGTATCAAAAATGTTGTACATGTGTGTTTGTTTATTATTAAATCACACTACTTACACTGTTTTCTGATTCTGTCAAATGAATACAGATTAGGAGGAATCCCGCTTGGCGTCATTGCTGTCGAAACGCGCACAGTTGAGTTTACTGTCCCAGCAGATCCAGCCAACTTGGATTCAGAAGCTAAAGTGAGTAAATCTCTCCCCATGTCTATGACTTGAACACATATGAGTGTCTCACCTCTACCTGTGTTGGTGTATCTTTATTTCAGGTTATGCAGCAGGCTGGCCAGGTGTGGTTTCCAGATTCAGCCTTTAAAACAGCTCAGGCCATTTGTGACTTCAACCGTGAACGTCTGCCTCTCATGGTCTTTGCCAATTGGAGGGGCTTCTCTGGGGGGATGAAGGGTATAAAATGAATACTCAACACTGCAGAGAGACTTCAAAACATTGATGAATTAGGTGATAATTTATTTGGTCTCCCTTTGCCCTCCCAGATATGTATGACCAGGTATTGAAGTTCGGGGCCTATATTGTGGATGCTTTACATGGTTTCCATCAGCCAGTGCTGGTGTACATCCCCCCACATGCTGAGCTGAGAGGAGGGTCCTGGGTGGTGATAGACCCGACTATCAACCCTCTTTGTATGGAGCTGTATGCTGACAGGGAGAGCAGGTACATGAAGCAGCAATGTTTTAATGGTTAATCAATGGTGTCACACAAGACAGACATGTGCTTGTGTGTGAATCACGTGTCTCTGTTGGGCTTTCTCTAATCAGAGGTGGAGTGCTGGAGGCTGAGGGTACAGTGGAGATCAAATTCAGGAGGAAAGACCTACTGAAGACTATGAGAAGACTAGATTCAGTCTTTGCTGGTCTGGTTGAACAGCTTGGTAAATGCCATTTCCTTTGAAGTCACATAACCAATCCTACTTTCCTTTTTTGCTTATCATTACAGTACTGCTTGGATCTTAGTAACCTCACTGCCGAGACTTGTATTTACTCAAAGCACTTATTTTTTCATCAGCTTCCCCAGAGCTTTCTAAAGAGCAATGCAAAGAGCTTGAGTCAAAGCTCAAAGCAAGGGAGGATTTCCTGTTGCCCATCTACCACCAGGTGGCAGTGCAGTTTGTAGATCTCCATGACACTCCAGGCAGGATGCAGGAGAAGGGTGCCATCACTGTGAGTGTGTACTACATGAACACTGATCTTCTGACAGTGTGGCAATATGTGTGACACATCATACCTGGAAAGTAAGAATGAATTCAAATGAGATTCCTGCTGTTATAATACCATATTTTTACTGTGCCCTTTGACAGGATATTTTAGATTGGAAGAATGTTCGGACCTTCTTCTATTGGCGTCTGCGCCGGCTCCTGTTGGAGCAGGTGGTGAAGTGTGAGATTCTCCAGGCCAACAAGGACCTCAGTGATGGACACATACTGTCCATGCTGCGACGCTGGTTTGTTGAAACAGAGGGAACTGTCAAGGTATGTGGCTATGGCCAGTGGTACATGCTATCTCAGGAAAATGTCATGTAAACATTGTGAATAAATGTCTGTAAAGCAATGAAGTAAAACTACAGGGCTAAATTTCAAACTCTGTAATCATTTCATGGGCACTGCAGATACAGTCATGAAGTAACTTATTGTTTTAAGCCTCTGCACATCTTTGTGAGCTTTGCAATCAAGACATTAAAATGCTATTGCCTATTTGTTGTGTGTAATCAATATTCACTGCCTGTTTCTGCTCATGTCTTCCTGTCCAGGCCTACCTCTGGGATAATAACCAAGCAGTGGTCGAATGGCTTGAAAAACATTTGTTGAAGCAGGATGGCATTCGATCGGCCATCCAAGAGAACATTAAGTACCTGAAAAGGGAAAACACTTTGAAACATATCCGCAGGTATACAGACACAGTCACACAAACAAACCATTAACAGCCACACGTCACATCTTAATGAGTCTGAAAGGCATGTTAGTTGTATGTTGAGCTTACACATAACTGAGCTACACTTCAAGTGAATGATATTAGGGTCCCCTCAGATGTCACACATCACAGCAGAGCACCAGCTAAAAAGTCAGAATCACTTGTTTGGTCATGTTTAGCTAAAATGGACTGTAGAATTGTAAATGTAAAGCTCTACCTGAATATATACCTTAATCTCAAAGTAAAACTGTGTAATTTTTAAAAACAGAAATGACCGAAATTTTGAAAACTTGATTGAAATCATGAGCAAAAGTCTCCTTGCTCAATTCAGCACTGCTGTTACAGCCTTACTTGGTCTGGTATGGCTAGTAGCTTATGGTGGCTAAGATTACTGAATCAGGTGACATAATGACTCTTCTCTATTTGTGCTACTGTTCTACAGTGTAAGTACAGTGTTTAACATTTACCATTAACCTTTTAATTGTCACTTTTGGCCTGTTTTGGTGGTCGCTGATAAGAAAAGTTACATAGTCTTGCTTTAAAACATTTCTGCCTCATATATTCACTCACTGAGATGCATTTTGCGCTTGGCAAGTTAAATTAATATTAATATTAATTAATTGATATAATCACGGTCGTATGCAACAGAAGTGCGTTTTTCATCAGCAGCAGGGCCACTAAAAGCAGATACAAGTTTGTTCAGATTCAAGTAAAAACTACAAGTTTGACGACATGCTACATTTTATGTTAATTTTTACTAATACTACATTTTCACCATTACAATGGTTAAAAGGTGCAATTATTTAATAATTTTCCTCTTGTGTCCTAGCCTAGTGCAGGCCAACCCTGATGTAGCCATGGACTGCATCATCCACATGAGCCAGAACATCACTCCGTCCCAGAGGGCCAAGCTCTCTCACCTGCTTGCAACTATGGACAGCACCAGCACCAGTTAAGCTAAAGGCCTTTATCAGGTTATATTACTAAAGACAACAAAAGGCTCTGTTCTACTTGATTTTCCCAGTAAAGTGTTCAGATGAAGAACCATATCAGTGTCAACAGGTGGGAAAATGTAAAGCTTGTCCTATTTTAAGGATTATATTCAGGGCAATTCTTTGCAATAACGCACACATGCACAAAGTGGCTTATTCCTAAGTGATCACAAAACTACTACAACTGTCTGTCCTAAACAATGCTGTTGAATGGCGTCTATGGATGGATAATATAATACTCTTGACTGAAGGGCAGGGAGTTTGTCTTTTTGGTTGACACACTATCATTGTAAAGCACATTTGAGTCAGCTGTATTTGTACATAAAACAGTGTTCGCTTTGTCTTTTCAGTGCTCAGCGCAGCCTGCTGAGACCAAAGTCAAACAACCTTCATGAAGTGAAAACTACATATTTAATGTAGGTGCTGCTGGCCACATTTAGTTTCAGGTATACCAAAGACAATGTGTTATCTTTGAATGTAGCTCAGATAAACATGAGTGTGGACAACTGATCAATTATATGATCATTCTTCAAATTATACAAAATAAAAGAATTTCAAATTTCTGAGCCAGCAAATTAAATCCTAATACCAGTTAATCGTGTTTCATTACTGCATTGACTAAACTATTGAATTTTTTATCAGTACTGTAAATGCAAAATGCAAATTAAGAAGCAGATTTTTTTCTAATAAGCAGTATATTGAGTGCAGTTGTTTGTCATTACACTGTTGACATGGACTCCTGTCGTCCATCTTTTCATTATCACTGTCAATTTGTATATGTTTATCGATGCTGTAGTTTTTTGTGTGCGAAGCCAATGGCATGAATGGTAGGAGATAATGTGACACAGTGTGTGATGAACTGAATATCTCTGACGTATAGAAATAATTTCTTAAAGCTCAGGTTTTGCTCTGATCAAAATACCAGAATTGTAAGCCATGACATTTCATTTGAATGTGTATAAACTCTTTCCTGTGTCTTGTGTTCTATCAAGGGCTATAAATGCAATAAATGTCATGAATGTATTTTTGGCAAAAGAAACCTCTTTTATTTACCCATTTGATTTTTATTATGGTCAAGCTAATGAACATAATATGCATTTGACTTTTAGGCATGTTAATCATCGTGTGTAGAAGAATAATGTGTAAAATCTGGATTACTGTTGGCACACGGTGGCATTTTGGAACGAGGTGGGTAAACACAGTCAAAAGAAAGCTTTTCTGTGGCAATAGCATTTTGAAACATTCAAATATATACAGCAAAAGATTGATAGAGTCATCACCTTCTCCAGCTGCCTTTTTCATAAATATAAATAAAACATCACAGCAATTATGTCTAGCACGATACAACAGACAAGAGACAGGGAGCTACAGTATGATAGGGCTTTAAAACGCGGAGTGAACAGTAGAAAAACTGGCAGATGCTAACTGACTTCTCCACCAAGAGTGTTTGTACTTACACAGACTTTGAGTCTTTGCTTGGCAAAGCTAGGTATTTTAAGTCTTACATACTTTTCTCCTACAGCAGCCTCTTTATCACCAGTTTTGTTTTCTTGTGGAATGTATCTGGGGAGATTATTTTCAAGCATTTTCTTCAGATAGTTCCCAGGTGATTTGCTCAAAATAAACCTTCAGACTTCTTCAGCTGATGCCCACAATTATCCACAGACAGTCACACAAATTGTGCCGACTCTTTTCGAGACAGTTCTGCTGCTTTAAAGCAGGGCGATGGGCTTGCTGGTGGCTGGTGTGCCCATGTACTGGGAAGAGAGGTGATCCTGGGAGGCATATGAGGTGTAGAGGCCCGTCACCTGCACGTCTGACAACGGCAGGTTTGCTCCGCTGGAGGCAGGAGGGAGGTTGACCGTTCCCAAGTCACAGTCTGATAGTCGGAGGGGTGAGTTACTGAAGGTGCCCAAAGCATCCAGGTTAAAGCTGTCGTCCTTCATTTCCTCCCACAGGTTACCTGAGAAGACAATGGGGGTTAGTGTGCTGCTGCTGCAACAACATAGTATAATCTACTGTAGCGAACAAAATAAAAGAGACTTCAAAACCTCACCTTGAAGGGCAAAGTCCATGATGCTGGGATCCAGTGCATCCACCTCTGTGTGAGTGTCACCATGTACACTGTAGAAGTCATCTGGCGGCTTGCTCGCGTGCTGGGTGAGGGGACTGTGGGAAAGGTCAGGGACTGTGTGGAGGGGGGGTGTCTGGGCCGGAGCAGGGGACATGGGGGCCAGCCGGGCCTGCGCCTGTAGCTGGGCCTGAAGCTGGTGGTGCTGGTGCATGGGTAAACATGGCAGGGAGAGGGTGACTATAGGCTGAGGCTGCATCTGGGCTGGGACTGACAGTGGGAGGCCAGTTGGACAGTTGGGCAGCCGTGTTATGCCTGGCTCCATAGTCTTGCGTCTGCAGTTCTCTGGGCGGTCTGTGATCAGTTTGTCCAGCTCATCTGCAGCAAAGAAGACAGATTATCAGAATAAGTAAGAAACTTTCGCGTGTCTTGCCTCTCAGCTGAGCATTAGACCTTTTTATATTTAGGAAAATACATTTCTCACCAGGATTAGCCATGCTGCGGCGGATAGCTGGGAGATCCTTGCGTTTCCACTTCTGCATCTCTTCCTCCATCTTGTCAATTTTGGCAGGGTTCAGCGCCCATAGACAGCCTTTACGCGAAGAGCTGCTCGTCTTGTTTTCCACCTTCTCAAAGCATTTGTTTAAGGACAAGTTGTGTCTAACTGAGTTCTTCCATCCATCAGGTGCAGTCTGCAGGGAAAGAGGTAGATTATACTGTCACAACCTTTAACTACACCATCTCTTTTTGTACTTTTCAGTTTAATATTAATAGAGGATCATACCTTGAAATAAGGAAAGTGTTCCTTCATAAAGCTATAGATCTCACTGACTGGAAGGCTGCCAGTTTTGCTGTTCTTCAGAGCCATGGCAATCAAACAGCTAAGAAAAGAAATCACCAGGGGAAAAAAAATCATTAATTAAAAGTAATTCAAAGCAGAGTATAAACTAATTTAGGTGAATATTGGATTTGATTTCAGCCATGAAAGTGGGGTCTGACCTGTAGGAGTAGATTGGCTTGGGGAAAGACTTGGGCTGCAGCTCCTGGTCTTGTGGAGCCAGGCGAGGTTGCGTAAACAGACTTTGGTTGTTGAAAGAGACATTGCTATAAAGCCCACCAGTTGAACACTAAGAGATAAAGGAGAAGAAAGTGATGAGGGACTTTATCATTTTTAGTTTCCCTGTTGATCAGACTCTTTATTGACTTAAACTCTGTTACCTGTTGTCCAGTTTGGGTTAGAGAGTACACCTGCTGGGGTGTGGGCTGGTAGACTGAGGTAGGGCACTGGTATCCGGGTGAGGGCAGCCCACTCATTGAGAATGGAGACATCTGTGAAAGATTAACATTTGACATTAAATAACTTAATAAGCACCACACAACATAAAACTGTTTCCCTTTGTAATGCTGCTAAAACTCACACTTCCGCTGTGGGTGTTGATGATGCTGATTCCCAGGGGGCTGTGGTGCATGTTGCTCTGGAGGTGGAGCATGGATCCCTGACCTGCTGTCATCGTCATGTTGTTTAGCTGAGCTGTATGGAGGAGCAGCCAGACTAATGTTTAGATTAAAGGAAAGTTCGACCAATAACACAAAGCACTCAAACAAATGTGGGTTTTTTAATATCCTTCTAAATATGTGTGGTGTGGTTTCTGAGGTTTTCAGATATTGTCTGTACCACAGCCGCCTCCTCTCAAAAAAAAAGTTAACGGCTACTTTATGACAATCCTCAGACCTCTAAGTGAACTATTTTCTTTGTCACAGTGACAGAAATTTGCAAGTGGTTCTTGATTAGAGCTTCATTGATTAGTCAATTAATCAATTAGTCAGTCAATAGAAAATTAATCAGCAACTATTTTGATAATTGAATAATCATTTTAGTGATTTTTTTCTACAAGGAATTATTTTCTGGTTTCTTTAGCCCTGTATGACAGTGAATGGAATATCTTTGAGTTGTGGGCTGTTGGTGGGGATAAAACAAGACATTTTAGGGTGTATTTTGGGATATAAGAAACAATTCTTAACATTTTCTGACCGAGCAACTAATCGAAAAATCAAGAAAATATTGTAATGTAATGTTATGTAAAGGTAAATTATTATATTCCTAATAAACTTTTCAATTTAAGGCGTTTCAATTTTGCGTTGTGTTTCAACAGAACAGAAATCAAGTATTTGTTTTTGCACTTTGACCAGCAAAGGCTATTGGATACATTGCACTGGGTTGAGTTAATGGTGATTACTCAAACCTCAGAATATGTCACCAAAAGTGTAGTCTGATAAGGTCAAACTTTATTGATCCCTAAAGGGAACCTTGACAAATTTAAGACTATTTTCTATCTACAGAGGCCAGAAATCCAGCACTCCTGATTCACCCAATGGGAGAGATAATGAGGTTTTTGAATGTTGCACTGTCCCTTCTTGTGACCTCACCTGTCTGTTGCTCCAACAAGCTGCCCTGGGAGGGCCCGTTACTGTGGCCTCTGCTGTCAACCATCTGCTGTAGTCGGGGCACATCCACAGAGGTGAGCCATGACAGAGACTGCAGGTCCCCGGGGAGGTCCTCCTCCCGCAATTGGGAGGGGTCCGTGGTCAGAAGCCTTGAAGAGAGGATGGGGGGGAGGGGGAGGAGGAGAAGGAAGAGGGGTGGTTGTGGGGGTTAACACGTCTGTTGGCTCAGACACACATAGACCAGAAGTGGAATTTAAATGTAAACACTTGATAGAACGTTTTTTGTCCTTCAAAGTCAAAACCACTGTAATGAGTCTGAATCTGAAGGAAACAGAGATGAAAGCTGCTCAGCGAAGCCGTGTATTAGTCATTCCATCCAGGATCTACCATAAGAAGATTAACTACAAGTGTTATTTAGCAGTGACAGTTTTAATCAACAATGAGGGAGTTAAACAAGCTTTCCATTCAGAGAAAATCATCTGTTGTGATTGGAATACAAGAAACTGCACACTGATCTTTGTTTCTCTTCGTTTATCCTTCTTTGCAGATTATGAAAATATGAAGAAAAAACAATCAAAATAGCAAATGTTTTGAGTAATGGATGTTTTTAATCCATAATTATATATGTATAATTCATGTTATTTTTTATTTTCTGTAAACTGAATTAAAAGAAGGATTTTTGTTTAACCAGTGCACTGCCAGTGCCAATCAGCTTTCAGCTATTACGTCTTCTATGCAGCGAGCCTTGAAGAGAAAGAAAGAAAAGAGAGGAATCCTCTTGAATCCTCTTCAGTCTCCTCTGCACACACACACTTACTGCACAGGGGTTTAGTAATTGGGGTTGCTATGACAACACATACTATTCAGTTACTTTGTGGGTCTTTGGACAGTGTAGAAGTACACCCCCCGCCCTCATACACACACCAAATCTCCTATTAAAAAATCAACCCTGTGTCAGGTGACCACAGTCTGGCACCAACCATTGGCTGAATCATAAGTAAACAACGCATGAGATCGTTTGAAACATGGGACAGCAGCACATGTTGCCTGCAACAGTTGGCCTTGTCTATTGAAAAATGATCACCTATTGTGTCCCAAACGACAAATCTGCCCAGTGGCACGTGGCTCTATTGTCTTCTCCAGACCCTTCCTTGATTGTCTCTGTCGTTTCTTTTCTTTACGCAGCCCTTGCATTAATCTGTTGGAATGACAGCCCTCACATAAGAGGGACAAATAGGATGCCATCTGCTTCCCTGTCCCTTTCCAGCCTCTATCCTCACTGCTGCCCCAACCCCCCACCCCCCAACCCCCTACCTACACAGGGAAATCAACGGAGCCTAGGGCCAGAGGGGGTGCAAATGTAGTTTGAGGTCAGGGCTCTGTGTCTGCCGTCTGAATACATGACATCATTGCAGCCAAGAATCAGCACATATCCTCGAACACCTTGCATGCGCCAGCAAATGATTCAGGGTGATGGTCCTTTTTTAGGCGGACAGGTTGCATTGTTAAGTTGAACACCCTCCACAGTATCACAATATCTCAGCTGGAGCTTTGAAGTTGGTGAACCTTGTTATTGCTGTCTAGCAGCTGTGAGTTTTATTTCACTTTTCACAAGCTGAATAACCTATTTTGAAGCATCTACAAGTGAATGTCAAATGAAAACATTACAAAGGTACAATTGCAGACACTCTTCCTTTTTGTGTTGCATAAAACATTAAAGAATGGTTGATAGTTGATGTAGGTGTTCTTTTATACTTTTTCTTCCCATTTCTACTCAAGGTTGCACTTATCCATCATGAATGCCCAGTACATACTGATAAAAACATAAGAATAGATGACACATGGGGGGGTGTTCCCACCTCCCCTCCTTGTACTACCAGCAGCGTAGAAATTGCTCACTGATGCGAAACATGTTGAGCTGGTGTCTCCATGTATCATCCGAGCCTTCCCAGAGGTTCAACAACACTAAATATTGCACCTCCTCCCTCTGTCCCTTCAATCCCTCCCTCCCATCACTCCCTTCTTTTCTAATTGGGAGCCACTTGTGCATACTGGTGACCCAGAGAGCCCCGTCTCCCCCTGAGCCGGCAGGCCAAGAGGCTCAGGCTCTCCGTGTGCCGACAGCGGGAGTGTAAACAGAGCTGATGGTTTCTGACAGATCCATTCAGTCTGAAAATCATTTATTCTTCTGGATTTTTTTTCCTCTCTTCTTTTTCATGCAATCCCCCCCTCATGCACAAAAAGAGCTGTCCATCTACCTTTAGACGAAACATAGTGGAGTTGGATAATTTGTTCCATGACTCTTTTAAAAAACACGTGAAATGGTTTGATTAATAGAAATATGCACTTTATCTTTTAAGGCATCTCAGAAAGTGTTTTTTGACAATATGCAACAAAAAAAAGATAAATTGTTTAGCCCAAGATGAATCAATAACTGTTGGTCCTAATAAAGCTGAACATGGTTTGAATCAGGAGTCTTACCTGTAGTCTTGTGGAGACGGATGATGCCCAGCATTCTCAATTATTCCCGACATCCTGGATGTAATTCCACCTTCTATCATTTCCTGGGATTTGTGGTACCTCTGCATGGACATCAATAAATTAAACACACTTTAGATGATCTTGAAGCAGAAAAAAACAAGCTATGTAGAAGAACTTATTACAACGTGAATGAAATTACTTCGCCAAACCGTTTCTGAGTTAGTAAAAAAAACAATTGTTTTTTGTATAAAAGGCAAATATTTTAAACACAATTTTGAGGTTTCAGTGATGATTTCAGACGAGGATAAGCAGATGCAAAATTAATTATAATTTGATAATAATAGGCCTATAGATGCCTTTGTTGATGTCTGCAGCCTTTTCAACTATTTGAATGTTTTTTCCCCCTTTCACCCTAATTAAGCAAATTTCTTTTTTTTTCTTTTCTTTTTTTAAATACATGGAATTTTAAAAAAGAGATCATAGCTCATTTATAGACATACATTCAGTTCAAATGTTTACATAACAGTTAGGTCACATTAAGTTAGCCTGTAGGTGTAAATGGCTCATCATAATGTCTCCTGCACACAAAGAAATTAAGGATAAAGGCTTCAATCAATAAAATGTTACTGAGCTCACAAAAACTAACAATCGAAGAAAGACGCTGGAATAGAGAAATAAATAAATAAATAAATCACCTGTTTTTTGGAAGATATTGAAAGATGTACGAGCCGGTCGCAAGCCCCTGTACTGTATTTCACTGTGTTGCACTTGATTCTCCAAACCCCTTTTTTAAATTTCCCTCTCTGGAGCTGTCCAGCGCTCTGTCATGCGCAGTGGAGACCTCAGTAGAGCTCCCAGTCGCCCGGGGCGCAGGAGGAGGAGGAGGAGGAGGAGGAGGAGGAGGAGGATCCCATGAGTTTGACAGCTGCTGTTAATGCAGTGCCTGTTAACAGTCCCGGGGATATCCACACACTTTCCTACTGTAAGTGCAGCACCACAGAAGAAGCAGAGGTTTGAAATGTTTTCTCTAGGATTGTGGCTGCTTTGTGTCACAGCAGTGCGCTCCTCCAGTGGGTCCAAAAGCAGACAAACGCGAAGCTTGTTGGATTAAAAATCACACCATACTCCATCCAGACATTTCAGTCCTCTTATGGGTTTATTATTAAAGAGATGAGCTGTTATATCTGCACGTTTCTTATCTTTTATCTTCCTGTCTGTTAGTCCTATTGCGCTGGTGGCTCCAGGGGCACAGGTGTGTCTTAATAAAACACTAAATACATCAGCACAGGCCTAGGCCTATATTCTGTCCAATGAATTTGACTGGTGTGGCAAAAGAAAAAGTTAAGTATTTTAAAATAGTTAAACCAGGTCGTGCGAAACAGATCAAACAGAAAAAAACACCTAAATTAAACAAAAATGATGAAGAATAATAATGAAATATCCATTTTGCTCCAGTGTGCTCCTGTCAGGTTATTCCAAGTGAGCTCCTTCGTTCAGGTCTAAGACGATGTGAGTCGCTACTTGTGGTGGCATCTGTGTATGTGAGTGTGAACTTTTTTCTTTTCTTTTAGGGAAGTGCTTGTAGATAATTTGCTTCCCGCCGCTGTGGCCGCGTCCTGCTCCTCTCAGCAGTGGGAAAAAGAGCCGGGGAGGCGCGTAGGGAGGGCAGGGGGGCTGCAGCAGGAGGCGGCAAAAGCTCACAGTGGAGAGCAAGTCTACTCCAGGAAAAAAACAGAGAGAGGCGAGAAGACAGTAGGCTGGCAACGAATTTCAATACACTGATCAATTCAGAGAATAAGAAATGACTGTGACACCTCCTCACTCCAGCTTCACTTCATTTCCAACTTCTGGTTTACTTGATGTGCTCCATTCAGTTGCGCAATGATAAATAACCTTATGGGTGACATCTTTTTTTTTGCTTGTGTATATAGAGTCTAACTGGGTTTTTTGTTGTTGTTGTTGTTGTTTTTATATCTGTAGGTCTAAAAAGATTGATGCCCGCTTAAAGTTGTGAGGAAAAGCAGCTCTATGAATTCGAATTTGTTTGATGATTTACTTTTTCCTTAATTTACCTATTTGATTCTTGCATTCCTTGCGTCTTTTTATCCTTGTGGGAACTCATTGGGGGTCAAAGCAAAAGTTACATTTCACAATTATTTAAATGACTAAAAATTAAAGTGATGGTTCTCCAGGTGACATCCATGTCTCACTTTAAATTGTTTTACAATTTGATAAAACATCAGAAATGACAACAATCTTTCTATATAGAGGTCTTTGAAGGAAAACCTTTGTGCTCCAGTGATGAAGTGCTGTATTTCAGGAGTTAACATAAAGAGGTGAAGTCTTTAAGGTAAAACCTGTTGGAGATTAAATTTACAGCCGGATATTAAAGGGGAATTCCTTAAAGTCTGCAGGGAGGCTGCAGTGACAGCACTATCAGTCCCATGGGACCCTACAGATGGTAAATCGGCCTGTCACAATAGACACAATCAATGATTACATGCATGAGCGTAACGGACAAAAACAAGGCCGTCCTCACAGGGCAGATCCTCAAGGTCCTAAAGCCTGCAGGGTTACCAACTGTTGGTGAACATGGTCAAATACTGTTGGTCAGGTGTAGATGATGTTTGACTGACAGATGAATAATCTGCAACTATTTTGATTTGTGATTAATTATGTTTATGTTTTAACATTCCCTCTTACCCCCTTCTGTAGATACTGAATATCATTTAGTGATATCACTTTGGCTTTTAATTGTGATGACCATTTATTCACTCTCTCACACCAAACAATTAGTCGATTAAACAAAAGAAGAATCTGCAGTTTAATATACATTGAAATAATAGTTGCAGATTTACTGACTATTCAATGTAGCATCACTGCAGTAAATACTACATCTGAATTTTTTTAATGCTTTTTGATGTTTTTACTTCTGGTAAGTAATAATAATGTTACATGTCTTTTAATCAGCATTGGAGTCTTTTTGTGATTATTATTTACCTCTCTACATTTTCTTGGTTTAGTCTTCACTCCACACCATGTTCTGCTGTGTTTTCCAGCAGATGCACCAGCAGTTCAGGCAACAACTACCTGTCTGACGTTGTCTTGATTATATAAATGGTGGTTGTCAAACATCTTAAAAAACCACATTTACTTCTATAAGTTTTCAGCTTAATAGGACTTAGTTCACTGCATGAATTGCTGCCACATCAGTCCAGCAATTTTGCTATCTGACCATAGATAAATATCTTGATATTGAAATATTCACTCCAAGTGAAACCAAATTCTGAGTCCTCAATGATGACCTGTGCTTTAATGTTTGGCTGTCCAAGCGGTCCATATCCAGTCAACAAAAATAGCAATAAAACTCTTTACTTATGATTGATGCAGTCAACGTAATGTCCTCTGAAGTGATGGAAACACGTCTGTGTGAGCATGTTTGTGTGGCTCTGTTGAAAGAAGGAACTGATTAATGATAATATAACCATCATGCAGACATTTACTGAGTCATGCACAGCTGTTGTGACAAAATAAGACAAACCTCTCACAATAAAACAACAGAATAAAGACTTATTTGATTACATTTTACATTTTGCTTTTTTAAGCCTTAAATGAGAAAACAGTTCCAGAGGTGCAGTTTAGGCTGCTGGTAAGCAAAAAGTAGTGATAGGTGTCACCTGTCCCTCTATGCCAGTAGTTTTCTTGTGTTTTTCCGTTACTAAATTACATAACTATTGAGTATTGAAAACGCTTCTGCAAAGTGGGATCTGCTCTGTGGTTTTACTGTAGTGTGCATGTGAGCATTGCTTCAGTAAATGTCAGGAACACAGTGATATTATCAAGATATTTCTTCACAGCCAGGGAGTGAAATTATAGGAGTCTGGGGTTAATGGCAGTGACCCGAGGGGCCGCTCTGAGAGCTTGAGCTGGCTGTGTGTGATGCACTCAGAGAGATGGTCAGTGCCACTGATGCATCAGAGCACGAGGACTCCCTGCAATCCAGGAACACAGAGTGACGGCTCTCCTCTCTCATGCTTGTTGTAGAGTAATGGGGAAAAAATGGGATCACCGCCCAGAGTTGGCCTGTGTTTGTAGCCTGTGTTTTTGTCTTGCACCAATTGTTTACTCAAAACACACCAGCCCCTCTGAGAACGAGGTCAGCTCACCACTCTAATCTCCTCTGCAGGCAGAGAGACACAGTGTCCCCCAGAACGGCATGCCACCCAGAGTGACCCTCATGGCCACACAGAGGAAACTGCTGTCAGCCAAGTGTTTAGCCAAGATGCAGCATGAGGGTCCTGTGATAGACTCTGTTTTCCCAGAGACGCTTCAACCTGGACGGAGCAGTGTCCCCAGACTGTCAGGCCTCAGGGTGCCCTGTCAAAGGTCAGTCTGTGAGAGACGACTGACGTGCTTTCTTTGATGTAACTTCAGTTCACATTCACCTGGATAGAAGGAAGATGTGACACAGCAATGATAAAATGGCAACTCTTGTATTAAGCTTCACATATTTAGTGAAAGGTGAACTGAAAAGGTTTACTACGCAAGATTATAGTGTGCTTAACACTGTTGTAATAAACTTGGTGTGTTGCATAAAGACTTTCAGGAATGCAATAGTATTAAATGGTCACTTCATCCTGAACACAAATGAATAAATAAAATTACACTTGAACTTTTTACTATATGATCATTTTTAGGTTTATTTGATGAGATTTTCAGATCCCCACCACTCAGTTTCTTGTCACTAAATGCAATCCAGATTACACAATGCTATTTATGTACAAAGCTGCAGTAGATTCCTTATTCTTTGAGTTTTTTGGTAAGTGTTGGTCAAGCACACATCCAATCATGCCATTTTCCCTCCTGCAGGGCAGACGAGTTCTCTGGATAGACTGCTAGACTTCACAATCCCATTGTCCTGCAGGATCACAGAAAACCCAATCTTCAAGTTTTAGAAAGGTCAATGGGGTTGACCTCTGAGCGACCTGTGTCAACACCAAAGCTTCTGGTCTGAGGCGAGGTCAGTCCTTTTTAGTGCCCTAAAGGGTAACGATGGAGCAAAAGTCCTTAGTTTTCACAGCCGATTGAGTGTAAAAGAGCCTCATATTCCAAAAGAGCTCTCATTTACTTTTTATGTGGCACAGCAGGCACATGGTGGCCTCTAAGGATGGCACCCAGACACCGCTAAGTCAAGTTGTCTGAATTACTGTTCATTTAGTTTCAGCAATGACCTTGCAGAGGTTATCCAAGCTGACAAATATTTTACTCCTGGTGTTTAAATGGGTATTGTATCAAGAAAATTGTCTAATCAAGTGTAAAGCAATTAAAATGAGATATTTAAAGGTGCAGGTCCAAAACATCTGCCTTGCAGAAGAAAACACCAGTTGAAAGGGATATAACAACATCATATATCCTTCTTGTTTCTTAAGCAAGATAGAAATGATGTCTAAGTAAAAAATGTCCAGTGTGAAGTATGAAGTACCCCCATTGACCCAGCACTTCAGGACTAAAATGATGACGGGGCCCAGCCTTCGTTACGCTGCTCTGAAAAATTAGAATAATGGACTATGAAAGAAGGAGAGATCAAAAGAAAGGGACAGGGGAAGAAAGAGGGTCTTTGGGAAAAGAAGAATTAGATAGGAAGAGAGGGAGAAATAAAAGGAGGGAAACAGTGAAATGGAGACAAAATGAGGAGGAGAGAGGAGAGAGCGAGGGGGCAGTAGTGGTGTGATGTGAGTGTTATCATCAGCTCTCATTCTCAGCATGGAATCTATAATGGGAAAATCAACCTCTCTGACTCCTGTGTAATTGGATTTGCCGGGTCTCGTGCTGAATCAGAGCCCAGTGGGTAGCACAAAGCTTGTTAAGATTGGACAAGCATGGGCCGGGGGAGAGGTGGGGCGACGGTAGAGGTAACCTTGACAACTTTTCTGGAGTGGAGAGTGAATAATTATAATATGTTCAACGCTCAACTGGTCACCAATTATAGCAACTGACTGAGAGCTTTCCAATAATTAATCAATCAATTTCACACTTAAGTCACCAGAGCTTAGAAAATGGACACCTGTGTTAATGTGGAGGGTGTGTTTTTTGATGGCGGTTACCAGGTAACAGACGGAAACACATTATTATTACACAGCCTCTCCTCACAAGGTGAAGCTACTTTTAGGAGCGGCCATTTTTGTACACAAAAGAAAACACAATTGATCCTTTTAGGACATTGTGTCAAGAAATTATATTTCCAAATCCAATTACAATTTAATAATGGTATTTTTTTAATTTAAACTTTAATTAATCAGGTAGGCTCATTGAGATTGAGATATCTTTTTCAAGACAGATCTGAAAACAAGAAACAAACAGCATAGAGACAACACAGCTAATGCAGCAAAACCACAATGAACAAATAATGAATAAAAACAATTACAAAAATCATAAAAAAGACATCGGATAATAATATTTTCGATCTCTGAAGTGAATCAAAGGATCTAGTTTGTATGCAGATCAGTCCATTTAAGACATGCATTGTACCTGAAACCAGTTTCTTTGTCTCTGTACTTTCAAGAAATAAATAGGAGAAGAGATGTGAGGTAGTTTGGAAATTAGAGCTTTATTGATGAATATCATTATTTATCATGAATATCATTATTATTTCTGTCTGTAAAGAAGTCCATCCAGTCTTGTGAACCAGAGAGAAATGATGAGTATGAAAGTTGTCATTTAGTTGGTTTAGCTGCTGAAGCGATAATGAAATAAAGATGACTGCACAATAGTTTTAAAGTTTAAAAAAAGATCAAAATTGCGTGATATTGAGGATATGAACAGACTTAAATTTGAGTCCAGACAAATGATTAAGGGTCTAGTTCTAAGTAATAATGTAATTAATAATGTGTGTGTTTAAACGTAAAAGAAAGGTTTGTGCAGTTTTGTTCTTTTGTACCATTAAACTGGCTTTATATTTAACCATGCTATCATTGTGGCTCTGTGTGAAATTTGGTTAGAAACTTTTATTCTCTCCAGCAGATATATCTTACTGACTTTGGTGATAACCTCACTATTGCTTTAGCCACCGGCAGGTTGACATCTTCGACTTTTACTGAAATATCTTCACAACTGTAATCATTGACTGCCATTATATTTTGCACAGACTTTCATGGTGTCCAGACGATGAATCACAACTTTAAATTCAACTTTCAACTTAAACTCAATTGTGCCTGGTTGGAAATTTGTCTTTCAGTCAGGTAAAACATTGCACACAGAGAAAAGCACAGAGAAAAAGGTACTTGTATGTATTTATGTATGTATGTAAACATGTAAAAACAATACAATACAAAAAACATAAATATTTGATGTGAAGTGATGTGTCATCTGATCCTTAACAGTTACATGGGATGCTCATAAAAAGCTGAGTCGTCATGAATATTTAAACAGTCTGATGAGCTAAACACATACTGACTGTAC
This sequence comes from Scomber scombrus, assembly GCF_963691925.1. NCBI lineage: Eukaryota > Metazoa > Chordata > Actinopteri > Scombriformes > Scombridae > Scomber > Scomber scombrus. Next base: position 15,524,250 of record NC_084973.1, read on the forward strand.
TGTAGTGATCATTCGACTTTTTTCATCTAGTCATCATCAAATTATAAAATGAGTTTTATTTGATAAAAATACTGTAGGTAATGACCAAATATGTGATAAACTATTGACATTCCCATAAACAGTCTCAGCTGTCCTTTGTGTTTAATAGGCCAATTTAAGCCAATTTGCAAATGTTAGCATTATATGAAGCATGAAATTAAGATGTTGAACATGGTAAACGTTATCATATACGCATACATACATCATAACATCACCATGTTTGGTTGCATAGCACTGTTATTACCACATATACAGTACCAGTTTGGACACACTTTCTAATTGAAGTGAATGGAAAGTTGTGTCCCAACTTTTGAATGGTACTGTAGGTTATATATTCACACAATTATATTACATTTTTAATAATAATATTTTTCCCACTCAGCATAACACAATTAAAGTTGAAGCTGAAGGCCAACACTAGACTCTGGCATTTAATGCTGTCATAGGAGCTTGAATTAAGTGTGTTGTTCTCTGATAATTGTTCTCACCCAAGCAAAAAATGAGGTAATTGCATTCGGGCATGAACCCAGTAGCACTTTACACAAGGCCTGAAAATTGGCAGCTCAGGCTGAACAGCTCTGTTATGCTGAGTAATAAAGCAGTTGGGGAATGTGCTGTAATGTATCCATCTATTCAAAGATTAGTAACAAGACCTAGACTGTGTCAGTACGGAGAACAAGACTTTTTGCTGCTGGTGGAGATGTAATGGAGCTTAGAGCAAGAGAAGAAGAGACAGAGGAGAAGAAGCGAGGTAAAGGGGGATGGTTGGATTGGTGTGGTTTGGATCTTGTTTCTGTATCGTTATGTTACACTCAGTAGAGCAGTAGATACCCAGGTAAGAACTGAATAAGATCTCTTCGTCCCTCCACCTCCCACGACATGAATGATTAAGCACCTGGCCCACAGTGTCCTGAGTCTGGGTCAGGATGGTGTGGAGGAGCATATGTGTGCACAGGCCTCCACACAGCATCACCAACACCTGCGCTGCCACAGCACACTGGACTAATGAGCTGATTGACAAACATGGGGAGAGGACATTAAATGTGTTTTTTATTGCTATTACACAGGGTGGACTTTTTCCAACTAACTCTCAAGACTTCAGTGTTTACAGCTTCACTGATTGTCTCCATGCAAGCAGACACAGGTGGACACGCTAGTCCTGTCTAACTTTCCCGGAGAAGGAAACTTTTGCCAGTTTCAACAGACGAATACAACTTCAGAAATGCAGGTTTGAGATTTTCTTTTATTGTCCTGTGGTTCTCTTTGTGAACAGCCTTGTAGTTTTATTACACTTTGAAGCTATTGAAGCGGTTGCAGGTACAGCTTGGGTATTATAGATGTTGTCAAAGGGTTTTAAAGTTGATGGTACAAGCTTAACAATTCAGTGTGAATGTTCTGTTCCGTTTCCCAATTTTACCATTTTAAAGCTATAATGAGTCCTGTTGTAAGTCTACGGGCTAGGATTAGAAACTGTCTTATCCTTAAGATGCTTCGTGGAAATAGGGTTTTGGTCAGTAGAAACTACGCAGAACCATTAGTTTTTTGCACCATATGAAGACCTTTGGAGTCCAGATAATAAACCAGATAATCATGTAGAAACCCCCTATAGAGGGAATAAACTTTCCTGTTACTTGGTTGGTAAATTGCTGTCTCCCCCTCCCTCCCTGCCTCCCTCCTTCACTCCCTCCTTCTTCAACAGGCTACTTCTACTTCTCACACAGATGAGGTCACTGACACTCTAGACCAAGATGAGGGACCATCTCTTAATTAAAATGCAATTGGTTGTGACTCTGAGGTAGCGAGGCAATTCACCTGATCTGACAATGACTGACGTGGATTGATTACATAACCGCCATGCATCAAGTTGGGCTTTCGGGTGTTTAATTATAACTACAGTTACAATCTTGTTGTGTATATAAAGCTACAAGTAAAAGACATGAGGGGGAATTCTTTCTACATTCAGGCGCTTGCTCCAACTCAGACTTTCTTGTCCTTACCCCTTTTAGTGTTCAGCTTTTCTAACAGAGTGTCATTAGGGGGGGAAAAACCCTGCAGGACAACAAAGCAAACAACACTCAAAGCACAGCAACCCTTTAGATTGTGTTCTTGCTCTGGATGAAAACCTGAAACATTAGCATCATTATGACCACTTCAAAACACGAATCCTCCTCTTGACAGGAGCTTATCTGTCCGTGTTATTACTTGTAACACTGTATGGCAGATCCCTAAGTCACGCTGTCCCAGCATATTGTCTGCTTGCGCTGCCCTGAGAGAAGTTTGTTCCCATGAAGAAAGGGGGGTGTCACAGATACCCCACACCAGCACCACTACCATCACATTGCCAGATTGATTCTGACATCCCAAAAAGGGTTCCTTCATTGATATTGTTCACCTGTCTCATTGGCTTAAAGTGGGTGGGGGTGGGTGGGGTGGAGGGCGGCTATGGGAAGGGGGTCGGGTGAGGGTTATTGGTGGGGACACGGGGTGAGTGGTATTGTTGAAGGAAAGGGGTGAGAGCACATTCGGGGGTGTGGGGCTGACAGGTGGAAAAAAACACTCTCATCTGACTAGCCTCCTCTATCCGTCCATGGGGCCCCGTGTGAGCAAAGTAATGAAGTCCAAATTACAGCACAGGATTGCTTAGAACAAGCCTCTATTGTTCGTCCTCGGGGCACACTAAATGAGTGTCACAGCAAGCAGCGGGGCACAGACCGTTACTGCACTATTTAGTCTGTCCCGTTGTCTCAAGACGGCCCCGTTTCAGAGGTTCTCAGATCAGACAAATACTGCTCCCCTCCTCATCCCCCTCCTTCGCCTTCACCCTTCCTCTGTACAGCCAACCCCCCTACCCCCCAACTCCTCACCCCAAAATAGGCCAAATCTCCTCTATTGTGTTTCGACTGCCTAGTGTGAAATTCACTGTGACATTAAATGTTTTCTAATGAATAATTACTGAATGGATATGCAGGGGGAATATGTGTAATGGATTGTAGACTGCATTTTAAAGACGTCTTTTTTGTCTCTGCTCCGTGGTATTTACAGGACAAAAACACTTGGCCTTTCTCAGAAGAAATGAGGGCCATAGGCGGAGTATAGAGGCAGGGGAGGAGGAGGGACGGAGGGCTTTGTGTCAATTAGATCCAATGGATTATCTTTTTTTAATGTTTTTACAGCGAGAATTGAGAATCAAAGGACTTCTGCTTCCAAAGGAGAGGGGAGAAAAAATACAAAACCAACAAAAGCTGTGAAAACCTTTGGTCTAAGTGTTGGTGCTGAGAATGCAAAACAGATCGGTGGAATTTTTCCCACTATGCTTCTTAAATGTGCCGCTGTTTTGGGCTCCCCCAAGTCCATTTGCACAGTGTGTTGTGTTTGGTTGGTGCGTCAGCCTCTAGTGAACTATGGGCTGCCAGCCAAGGTCCCTGTGTGCTGTGTAGCGATCATTAGCTTCTGTCTGTTAGTCTGCACAATCACAGAGCTTTGCTTCAAAGCCACAGAGGACCTCTAGACCTCTTATTTCAATAGAATTAACAGGGACCATGTTTGTGCTTTTTTTGGTGCTTTTTTCAGCTCCTTCCACCCCAATGGAGCCATTTATTCAAACATTCATTCATCCAGCCGCATGTGTTAAAATACATGGCTGAGAAGTTTGAATATCATTGTTATACATGCATCATGTGTTACACTTGTCATTGTTATTTTTGGCAGATTTCGCCTCGTCAAAAGTTGAACTTGAATAAAATGCAATTGTTTTATAATTTCTGTTTTTGACTGCAAAGTACTACTTATTGTGTAATATGATTTCGAAATATAGATATATCTTGATTATGCTGTAGAGCTCCTGGAGTTTGGTATAACTTAACCTTATGGGAGTTTTCCCACTGCTCTTGATACTTTTAAGTATTTCCTTTATTGTGGTTGGTTGGCTTTTGCACAGGGTCAGCTGGACATGGAGGGCGCTCTGACAGCCAGGGACCGGGTTGGAATTCAGGACTTTGTCCTCCTGGATGAAACCACAGAGCCGGCCTTCATCAGCAACCTCAAGAAACGCTTCAGCAAGGATCTCATCTATGTGAGTCTGGCAATTTGAACCCTGCCATTAATGTGTGTGCTCCTTTCCAATGAATGTGATGTGTTTTAACTCACTGTTTTAGACCTACATTGGCACTTTGATAGTGTCTGTCAACCCCTATAAAGAGCTGGATATCTACAATAAGAAACAGATGGATCTATACATGGGTGTCAACTTTTTTGAGCTTCCACCACACATGTGAGTAAATTATCTGCGAGAGCACACACACACACACACACACACACACACACACACACACACACACACACACACACACACACACACACACACACACACACACACACACACACACACACACTAACACACACACACACACTAACACACACACACACACACACACACACACACCTGACTTTGACACTGAAAAAGTCCTGATAGTAACTTTGGGTGAGTCAGTCCAATGTTTTTAGGTTCACCTATGAAATGTTGTGCACCTCTACAGCTACGCCTTGGCAGACAACACCTACCACACCATGCTGTCAGAGTTAAACAATCACTTCATCCTCATCTCTGGTGAGAGCGGAGCAGGGAAGACAGAGGCCTCCAAGAAGATTCTGCAGTATTACGCCGTCAGCTGTCCAAGCACCACTCTACTTAACACTGTCAGGGACAAAATGCTCATGTCAAACCCTGTTCTAGAGGTATGATGGTTACTTAATGTTTTATGATTGTAATGACATAACAAAAACCAGGTCATGCTCAAATGAATTATTCTGTATGATGTGGTTGTGTTTCCCTGAAGGCTTTTGGGAATGCCAAAACACTGAAAAATGACAACTCGAGTCGATTTGGGAAGTATATGGACATTCAATTTAACAGTGAGGTAAGCATTAGGGGCCATATTCATAGACGTGCTCTTAAAATCTTTTAATCTTTAGTTTTTGCTTTAGAAAACAGTAAAGGGAATATATAAAAAAAGTGAAAAAATAATGCATAAAAAGGGCTAAATCTTCCCTGCAACAATTTTAATTCCTCAGTGTTAAAAAATAAGGACACATTTACAAACTTGACATGAAAGAAATAAAGAAAAAATCAAAAGAAATTACAGCAATAAATACCTTCTTTTTTTTTTACGCCTAAAAAATAACTTTCAAGAAGACATATTTTATCCTAAGAAGATTTTTAAATTCTGGCTAGTGGACCATAGGCTATGTTCTTTCTACAAGTTGTAGAGCTGTTGTCTTTAGGATCATGCTGCCCATAGGGGGATGCTGTTGGAGGACATATCCTGAACTACCTGTTGGAGAAATCGAGGGTTGTGCATCAGAATCACGGGGAGAGAAACTTCCACATTTTCTACCAGCTGGTGGAAGGAGGAGAGGAAGATCTGCTGCGTCAGTTGGGCTTGGAGAGAGACAGCCAGCATTACAACTATCTAACGCAAGTCTGTGCAACTCAGTAAGTGTGTTAGGAATTATATTTATTTCTCAACAGCTTTCACTTACAATCTGTCACTTTGTTTACTCTCTCCGACAGGGAGAGTGTGCCATCGTGCCTTACATTAATGACAAAAATGACTGGAAGACTGTCAAAAATGCTCTGCAAGTCATCAACATTGATGAAATCAACACTAATGTAAGTTGGATGTTGTTGCTGATACTTTGATTGAAAGCATTCACTCTCGTCTGCTGCTTTTGCTGACAGATGTTTATTCTGTGCAGCACTTGTTTGGGATCATTGCAAGCGTTCTCCACTTAGGAAATGTCCGGTTTGACTCTGACAGTAAAGGCCATGCCGCCCTGAACAACAATGCAGAGTTGCGCTGGGTCTCAAATGTAAGAAAATAATCTATAGAGTTCTTCAGATATTCAGTATTATTACAGGAAGTCAAAGAACAAACATATTAATGCTATTTTTCCTTGCAGCTGCTAGGGGTTGATGCTCCCAGTCTACAAAAGGGACTAACATACAGAAAGATTGAAGCCAAGAAAGATCAGGTGCAAGCATTTTTAAATGCTCTTAAGTTGTTTTTCTATTCAAACATGCCATGTAACTATCATTTTGTCTCACTGCAAAGGTCCTCACCCCATTCACAATTGATCACGCCATCTATGCCAGAGACGCCCTGGCCAAAGCCATGTATGGTTTCACCTTCACCTGGCTGGTCAAAAGGATCAATGAGTCCATGGAGAACACGGTGAGAAGGAGACTGTGTGACAAAATGACAGATATCAGGCGATAAGAGTGACTGTGTAAGGATTTTAAATTGTCATCTGTTTTTTTCTGCCAGGATCATTCAAGGAAGACTGTGATAGGGCTTTTGGACATTTATGGTTTTGAGGTTTTTTATGTAAACAGGTGGGCAGTCTAATCTTTGCTATTTCTTTCATTGTAGCACTGCTGAAGTTTTCCTTGATACTATTTGGGAAAACTTTTTAATTATTGTTACTGAGCTTCAGTTGTTGTTGTTCCGATCCCCTTTTTCCATCCTTAGTTTTGAGCAGTTCTGTATAAACTACTGCAATGAGAAACTGCAGCAGCTTTTTATCCAGCTGACACTTAAGGCCGAGCAGGAAGAGTATGAAGCGGAGGATATTGAGGTAATCCTCTCAACCTGAAACAAAAAGCTATAGTGCGTTTACACTGATTGGCGTAGAATATAGCCTCATTCACAGTCTGTTTCATCACGTTTTTCTCCAGTGGGAGCCTGTGCAGTTCTTCAACAACAAGATAATCTGTGACCTTGTTGAGGAGAAACACAGAGGAATCATATCAATACTGGTGTGTACTTGCTGAAATACGTATTAAAGTTAGGTAAGAAGTTTATGAAATGAACAACCAAAATATTATCATGTGCTGATGATTATCGTTCAGGATGAGGAGTGTCTTAGGCCAGGAGAAACCACAGATCTAACCTTCCTCGAGAGACTGGAAGACAAGATGGGAAATCACCCTCACTTTGTCACGTGAGCTGTACACACACTTTCAGAATACGTCATAAGTAGGGAGGTGTTGAAGCTCTCTTTAAAAAGATGTTTAGTAGGTTTAGAAGTTAAAAGTCAGGCCAGATATGGCAATGGCAACACTTTCACATCTGCATTTTCCAATAATTTTGAAATGTTAACATCATTAGTGTTTTGGAACAGCACAGGTAATTAACCAGCTGTTTCAATTAAATACAAACTCCATCTCAGTAATATGTTGCAATTCAAAGCTCTGAATATAACTCCATTCACAGACACTTGCTGACTGGAGGCTTTTGGGTGAGCCGACAGTGGGCCAATAGAGATGGAGGATTAGGGTCCGTCCATAAAGCCTCTCACTCTTCATCCCTCTGTCTCTCTCCACCTCTTTGACTGCAGGCACAAACTGGCTGACAAAATGACACGTAAGACTCTGGAGAGGGGAGATTTTCGCCTGCTGCATTACGCTGGGGAGGTCACCTACTGTGTTGTTGGTAAAAGAAACCACAATCTCAGGCTCTGTTACTCGGCCCCTTAAACATCTAAACATGGTCGTTTTTAACTGACAAACAGCTTCCTGATGTTTCTTTGTTTTTTCTCTCGCTAGGTTTTCTGGACAAAAATAATGACCTGATATATAGAAACTTGAAAGATGTAAGTCTACAAATACACACTTTACATTAGAAAGATAAGGAATGGTACTGTATAGAGGACTCTTTCAGTTATTACCATAATTATTTACAACGCCGACTTCCTGTTAATCAGTTTTTCCTCAAACTTGGTTTCCATAAATGTTCTTGATAGCCTTGATAGCATTATCTTCTTTCTTTATTTTATTTTTCTTTTTTTCCACATTTTAACTTGCCATAGCAGAGACAGCACCAATGACACTAATGACACTGATGATAAAAGAAAAAACAACCATTAAAAATGTATTTATGTAGCACAATTCATACAGTGGAAGTAATTCAAAGTGCTTCACATAAAAACAATACAATTAAATAGACACACCACAACGAGGTTAAGCATTAACTTGTTTTATCCCACCCTCTCATAGCTGATGTGTCAGTCTAAAAATGCCATAGTCAGAGAGTGTTTCTCCTTCGTGGATCCTGACAGCAGACGACGACCAGAAACAGTGAGTGTTTCATGTTTATCCTGTTCATATTCTTCAACTGAATCACCAACAAAATCGGATGTTACAAATTATCAGCAGTACTTATTACGGCTCAGAGTTATAAATCATTAGTGTCAGATCCTTCTTTTCTTTGGCCACTGAGATAAAGTCAAGTTTCCTCCTGTTGGTGGCGGTCTCATCATTAAGCCATATGTATCTGACAGGTGAACTATTGGGGATTATGACTCTCAAGTTGTGTCTGTAGGTGGCCACCCAGTTTAAGAGCAGCCTGCTGAAGCTGACAGAGATCCTCATGACTAAAGAGGCCTGGTACATACGCTGTCTTAAATCCAATGAGTCCAAGCAGCCAGGTACTTTAACAAATAGAAGGGTGTTTTGTTAACAGGGTGAAGATGTTTGAATTTCACTAAATGATCTTTCATTGTCTCTCTCGCACACACACAGGGCAATTTGATGAAGCACTGATCAGGCACCAGGTGAAGTACCTGGGCCTGATGGAGCACCTTAGAGTCAGACGTGCTGGTTTTGCCTACAGGCGCAAATATGAGGTCTTTTTAAAGAGGTGTGACGGGCCAAAGAGCTTAAACTTTATGCTTAACCATTTGAATTAAAAATCTCTGTTGAAGGGCTCCTTTTTAAAACATGCTGAGGGAATTGTTTGCTGCATCTTACAGATATAAACCCCTGTGCCCAGCCACCTGGCCACACTGGAGAGGAGGGCCTGCTGATGGAGTTGAAGTCCTGGTTCAACATCTGGGCTACTTTCCAGATGAGTACAAAATGGGACGGTGAGGACAGGTCTTCCTACTTTCAACTGAGCAAATCCACTATAAGCTGGGGGCACCTTTTTACTTTAATTTTTGTTATGTAGCACCAAAATATTCATCCGTCATCCGAGGACACTTTATGCCACAGAAGATGCTTATGAGAAATGTAAACATGAACTGGGTGAGTGCAAATCTACTGTAATCTTTTTTTTTTTTTTAGACATTACTAATTGCACAGTGATTTAACAGTATCTGTTGGAATTTCAGCAACAAGACTCCAGGCCAAATACAAAGGATACAAGGCGAAGGGAGAATTCAGAAAACAGAAAGAAGCTGGTAAATGTTATAATTCATGGTATAATGTAGATCAGTGCTTTTTGGGGGGTAGAAAAAGAAAAATTACACCACTTCTATGATATTTTTGACACCCACAGCCACTAAGATTGAAACCTGCTGGAGAGGAGTGCAGGCTAGGAAGGAGAGAGAAAGGAGAGCCTGGGCTGTGAAAGTAATCAAGAAGTAAGACAGAGGAGGAACATCATATTCGTCATTACTGAGCTTCTCTCAGTGTCACTGTTAACTCTTACTGATATAATATTTTACAACTCATTTCAGATTTATCAAAGGCTATATGACCAGAGGACAAGCAAAAAGTGCAGATAACTCAGAGTATCTGGTCTTTGTGAGACAGAATTACCTGAACAGGCTTAAAGGCAATCTTCCAAAAAGTGTTTTGGACAAAACCACCTGGCAATCTCCACCACATGTGCTGACAGAAGTAAGATCTATTGATTTCATTGCACAGCAGTTAAAATGAAAATATAATCTCATGGTTTTTGTTCTTCCCCAGACATCAGAGTTATTGCGTAAGCTTTACTACCGTCTCATGGTGCGGAAATATGTGAGAGGAATCACACCCCAGAGGAAAGCACAGGTAACATACGTCAAACACATTATATGAGAGTTTATCATCACATTTTCTTTTTTTGGTTTGGCCGTCTTCACATTTCCTTTTTTGCTTCTTTCAGCTTCAACTGAAGTTTGTTACCAGCTCCATCTTCAAGGGGAAAAAGGAAAGCTATCCACAAAGTGTCGCTCAACCTTTTGTGGACACCAGAATCAGTGAGCAATAGATACATTCACACACACACTCCTGATTTCTTTTGTACAACCTGTTTTACACTGTTTAATATATTTAGGTGAACAAGACATAAACATGAGGGTCCTGCAGCTGATTCGCAATGAGCAGATCAAGGTAATAAAGTCTCATTATAGACATTGAGGAAATCAGCATCACATTTAACAACTCACTGTGTTATATGCTGTGTTTCTGCAGTACAGCGTCCCAGTGATTAAATATAACAGGAATGGTTTCAAACCGAGGCCACGACAGCTCATCCTCACCCAGACAGCTGCCTACCTGATAGAGGAAGCCAAGATCAAACAGAGAGTGTTGTACACCTCGCTAAAGGGTCAGCACAGTGTGGTACTTCACCTGCCGTCATGGATGTTTTGATGTTGAGCTAAAAGTGTCTGTCATTTTAATCATTTCAGGTATTTCGGTCAGTAACTTGACAGATGGGATCATTGTGTTCCACATAACATGTGAAGACCCTAAACAGAAGGTACATGGATATACATTATCAGACTAATATTACTGTAGGAAAGGTTTTGTGGTGGAACAAATTAAACCTTTAATTAATTAGTTTGGTAGAATCACTGTAAAGAAAATATTGAGTGAATTGTCAAATTAAACCAAAAAGCTCATTTACACTCTTTTCAGCTACATGTTTCTTTGTGTAATAATAGAAAAGGGCACGAGTTCATCCAAATGTGAAATGTCATTTTTTAAAATAGTTCTATTTAACTGGTTTTATCCATTCTGTGGTTGTTTCAGGGTGATCTGGTGATGCAGTGTGACCACCTGTTTGAGTTTTTGACTAAACTCAGCATCATTGCGAACAAACAGAATATGATCAAAGTGGTTCAGGGCAGGTGAGTCTGCGACTGAGGAAGAACTGTAGACTTAAAATATGTCCTCTGATCTAAAAAACTGTATGTTTCCATCAATTCTTAGCATCAAGATTGAAATCCTGGCAGGGAAAGAGAGTGCTGTAGATTTCAGCAATGGCCAGGAGCCAATGGTATACAAGGCCAAGAATGGACACCTCATGGTGGTGAGTTGAGTGCTGTTATGATGAAGAGTGCACTTAATGACGTGCTATTTGATACTATAATCTCAAATGTGTCAGCAGACCATGTGATACAAGATGAATCAAACTGTTGTGTCGCTGCAGGTTGCCACTCGGGCTCGGACGCGGTAACGTGTGGGGTTGAGAAGACACTCAAGAAGCACCTGCATATTTCATCAGGGGACCCCTAAGTGGAGGATCAACATAGCCACAGGATCCACACCTGACTAGACACAAAGGGCTCTCTAGCAAGAATTAATGAGCTATTGTTGCACAGTTACTTTTTTCATCTGTACTAACTAGTCAATGATCAAATATGATGTTCCATCAGAATATATTAAAAATCCAATTGTAAAGTTTTACCATTCTACATATATCTGCTGTTTCCTGCTACAGTAAATGGCAAAACCTGATTAAAAAAAGCTGTTCCAACATATAAACACATCAAATGTTGCTTAAACTGCTTCAAAGAAAGTGTAAATCTGATTTCTGAACAAAGAAGCCATATGTTTCATAATATTGTAAAGTTAAATGACAATTACAATACATGAAATAAAAACAGAAGGGAAGTGTTTGTAGAAATTTATTTGTGATAAAGTATGTATAAATATAAAACATACATATATGTTCACTTCTGTACAACAGACCTACAAATACTGTGATTGTTAGACGTATCAACTCAAACCTATTGTGTGCAAACAGTACATTCTTTGATGAATGTAGCGATGAAGGACAGGTCTAATTTCTCTCCCTGTTAAAAGCTTGTAGACAGGATTCCCTTCCTGCCAGGGGAGATCTCCAGTTACAGTCTTTCACTTCAACCTCGGCATCATTCAATCACCCGAGTACATTTAACACCTCAGGTCACAGCTCAAGTTCTCTCCATTGATAATGATTATTTTGTGGAGTGAAGGGAAACTGAATAAATGTTAAAACTAAATAAGGCAGAAGCACTACTTTGAAATGTTGCAACCACCTGTGAAGTGTATCAAAAATGGTTAAATTTAAAAAAAGTTTAAGTTCTATTATTTGCCGGCTTCACAATAGCCTTGGTAGCATCTTCTAAGAATAAAACAGTGCCACTGTGTGGCCCAACCGTGTATAACATCTGGTTCATCCACTGATAACCTAACAATGGACCCATCAGAGCCACAGTAAGGAGAAACAAAAATTATATACAGGAATTTTTAGCTGCTTAGGTCGTATAACTCTTGCTCTCCTGAATGTGATGTAGTTAGGACTGCAAACGACAAACTCATACAGACAATATTCTTTTCTTCTTCACACACTCAGATTAGACTGCGGTCACCTGCACTGCTGAGCGCAAACATCCATGATTATAGGCTCCTGCACACCAGCAGAAAACAGTGGTAGAAGTTAATAAGACAAACAAATATTGAACAAAACACTACAGCCTGTCATACCTCACAACAGAGATGACAAGTGCACACACAAAACACACAAAATCACTTCACCACTACACACTGTTGTATGACACTCGTCTCATAGTAGTCTCCTGGAGAAAGCTGGTAAAGTAAGAGTGGAAGTGAGACGGAGAGGCGCTGGGTATCGTAAGGCACAAGCGTGGTGCAAAGACTGTCTGGGGTCAGAGACACAGGCTGACGGGTCGAGGGAGAAAGGTCACTGGTGGTGGTGTGTGCGGTCATCGGGGCGTTTGATATGAATCCTACGAACTCGTTCAATTCGTTCTCGCTCCTCATCCTCATCCAGATGATGGGATCTTCCTGCAGCGCCCCCTGTTGCCTCCAGCAGGGCATTGTCTGGACCCCTCCCATCGTGGGACTCATAAAGGAGGATGTTCAGGGTCTCCTCATAGATCCTTGCCTCAGGGAACTCCACCTAGTAGAACGGTTCACAAGATATTAAGAGACATTTTAACAATATAGCTCTACATGCATGTTTATACATCAGGAAAGAACTCTGTACAGTGGAGTCATATTTACCTTTGTCTGCTTCTTTTCAGTGGCATAAACAATGGAGGTGCAGCATACTTCAGCGATTTTACGCCCCTGGCCATAAAATGACCAACAACAGATCTCGTCTCCAATCACATCTTTGATGAACAGTACACGGCCGTTGAACCGCAGAGAGAGCTTGTCAAACAGCTCTATATTTTTCAGCATGTTGTCATCAGAATTGCTGAAGGAGACAAACAGGAAGGTAATTTATTAAGACAACTAGTATGATTTCACCACATTTTGTTCCATGTGTAAATTGACATGGTAGCCGCTGATTAAAAAGGACTTACCTGGTATACGAATACTTATTGTTGCTTCTGTTATACAGCAGCTTGACAGTAGGCTGTGAGGATAACAGATTTTTAAGATAAAAAGAAAAATCTCCAAATTTCTCTTGATATTGAACACTGAAATGTAACATGTTAAAAAACATAACAAACCTTATTTGAGGTTGCAATAAGCTTCTGCTCTTCCTTAGACGATGTCATCAGAGGCACTTTACAAAGGGGTTCATACGTCTCTTTGTTCTGAAGGACAAAGGAGTTTTTTCCCCATTAAAAAAATTTCACCTAAAACAACTAAAACATGTATAAGAGAGAGGATGCCACCTGGTAGAACACAGGAGTAAAGATGATACGGAACGTGCAACTCTCACCCCTTCAATGAGTAAGGGCTCATTGTTTTTGTTACCAACTGTCAACCAAAAACGGTAAAAGGAGCAGTTTATTTTCCCACAGACTTTATTATAGTCATAGTAGTTCAAAAAGAACAATAAACTGTATCTGATTTTACCCATACTTTTGTCCATTGGATTTTCCTATCCAATAATTGTTTAAATATTCAAAATGTAAAAGATAAAAAGATTTTTTAAGTAAAAAAAAAAGAAAGAAAAATAATGAAACCTCAAAACAAAAAAACAAAAAACAAAAAAATCTGATGTACTTGGAGGTGAAATGCTTCAATTATTTCTGAATTTATTTAAACATATATAAAGAAATCTGACGTGGTAATAGTTATGTAAAGTTAATTTAACAACTGATGATATGGTAGATATATCCTTTCTATATAATCTGCCTTTTCGACAGCCCTTTGATTATGATGATGATAGTACCTGCAAGGCAGCGGTGCATTCATCAGCTAGGCCTTGGACAAGGTAATACTTGGCCTCAGCAAGCAGCTCCTCTGTTTCTCGTCGGCTGTCTGGCAGCGGCACTGCGCCATCTCTAAGGTAGTTCAGGATTGTTCCAAAATGTTTCCCACAGCGATCAATCAAAATCCAGCCTACAGACATTTACATTCATTAGTTAGTGATAACTGACACTCACAGCTAGTACAGGAAAGGTGAGGACAAAAGTTTTCATCAGCAGCTTACCTTCACTGTCTGTAAGGACTTCCATCCTGCCACTGAACATGGCTTTGAGCATCGTGTCCTGTTTGGTTAGTGTCTGCATTGTAGTGTAGTACAGAGCCCCGCCCACATTTAACTTGACGTATTTAGAGCTGGGACTGGAACCCTTGAAGGATGTGGTCCGGGTTGAAGCTGCCGGCACTGCCGAGCTCACAACACTCTCTCCTGACATCTCTTCCTGTGACAGAAGAGAAGATGGATCTAGTGACTTTAAGGCTTTTTTACTTAATGAAAAGAACAGTTAATCAATTATTAAAATTGTTAAGAAAACTTTGAGGTATTTGTACTTTACTTTACTACTTCCATTTCATGCCGCTTATATTGTACTCTATAATCCACTATTTAACAGCCTTTTCAGATGAATATTGGACACAACGGGTAATATAACAAGCTATTAAATTAGGATTTGAATCTGTTTATTGGACAAAACACTGTTAAAGAGTAAACAGTGGTTTCCAACGGTTTTGTCTTTTGACATCTTACAAAAAGCAGTGCGTAGTCAGGGTCACATTTCAGATGTCTATGGGTTGTTAACAGCTCCACCAAATAGTGATTTTTCCCTCTGAACTTCTCACATGCTTTCAGTTCAATAAATGTTCTAAGGAACCAATATTTCCAAAAATCAAGGAAAATGGAGAAACATTCCAAAAACTGAAAACAGATTTGTGTATCAGAATTTTTATTTTCTTCTTTCCTCTCCCATTAATCATTTAACACCCCCTTAGATTCATCTGGTGACCCTTTGGAGAGGCCCAACCCTTAGGTTGTGAACTATTGGACTAAACTAGCTAAACTATTGGACTAACTAACTGTATATAAAGTAGTGTAAACTAGCTTAACCTCCAGCAGCTACAACAGTAACATGCTGCTCTAACACTGATGCTTCAGTATTAATAACCTAATGATGTCATGTATAACACTATATGAGTCAGAGGGATGAAACAAGTATTTTACTTAATATTTTAAGTACTTTTTTCTATAATTACTTATGTACTTATACTTAAGTAGGACTTTAAATTGTTGATGAGTCCTTTTTCATTGCTGTATTGGTACCTCTGTAAAGAAACAGAAGACTTCTTCCGCAACTGTTTTAATAAATATAAATATATACATATAATTAATCTGTTACATGTTAATACATGTAATAAGACACAAAACCTGAAAACATGAGAAACTAAAAATCGTCTACTCTGTCTGTTCAGGTTCATCACTCATTTGTTTCATTGAATATTTTAGTCGTTGGCTATCTTTTACTTTTTGTTCAGTTTTAAGTGTGAATGATTTGATTCTCTGAGTATTTTCTTTTCACATTATCTCGATATAATCATTTACAGCGATAAATTAGTTAAATTCACATACAGTGCCACACGGCATCCTTTTCCAAATAGCTGTTAACGAGACATATTAAACGTATACGACTGATCACTATAGTCACTGTTCTTTTCTCCGTTTAAGATGAAAGGTTGAACTTGATCCCTCAATCCAATAAAGTAGCTGGTAATTTGATTTTAGCTGGAAAGGCTAACTATCTGGTTAGCATTTACTAAAGTGACTTATATTATCATACATCAGACAAAGGATGAACATATTATGACATTAACTATTGGACCATCTTTCTCTACATAACGATAGTAAGTGTTAGTAATAAGCCTTTAATAAAACATAAACATACTCACCATAGAAAACGCAGCAGACTTCGTAGTTGTAGCTTGCTAACGCCCGTCAGCTAACACCCACTTCCTTCCGGTGCCACTGCTGCGCACTTATAAAGATTACGTCATTTTCCTTTAAAGGGACAGTAAACATTATTTTGTTTAAATGTTGAAAGGTGAGTGTTGGAAGTCAACGAAATTGGGCATATGTATCAATAAAGCAACAATATCCACCCCACTCTCTGCGAGTCTGCGTTTGATCAACATATTGTAGAAAATAGCTTTAATTACATTAGCCTTTAGCCTGTACATTTCCGCTGCTGGAGGAGTAACAGCGATAACAGCCCCCTCCCCTCCACCCACCCAACACACAGGACGAAAGCACAATCCACCACCACATACACAAAGTTGTTTCCTTTATAACCCGATCATAGATGTTTTTTTAGGATAGTAGAGAAATTCTAACGGCAAATATTTTCTTATGACGATTTCTTCAGGAAGACAAACACTACCCGGACTCATTGAATGCGACACAGGGGATTAATGGCTGCAGTCTGTGTGCGGATCTGCTCTCATTGTTTACATTTCCAAACGGTATGTTCCCCCTGTTTTTGAGGCTGTCATTGGCAGAGGATCAAACCTAACCCCGCAATGATGATACATGTCGCTGAATCAACGTGAGAAGATCCTTCCCGAGACAGTTTTCAGCCGAGTTGCGGTGAACTAGCCCTGTGTGCTAACTACCCCAGCTCCATCTTTATTGTGATCGCCCGCTGATACACAGAGATGGCAAGTTAGTCTTTACCCTGAAGAAATGACTGCGGAGGTATAGCGTCAAGCGAGCCTCCAGGCCCAGACTAAATCTTTCACTCGAGGAATATCGCAGGTAAATTGCTGTGTTATCATTGCAATGATCTCTCATAAAGTCCAACATAATTGCTCTAATTTGAACCCTGTCAAAATGTTTATATTCAGAAAAGTGGTTTAAATTCTTCTTTTCCTAGGGTGCACAATGTTTAGTGTAACTCAAAGCTCCAAATCAGAGTTCCTGGACAAAGCCAGGCAGGCCAGGGAGGAGAGGAGGGGGCAGAAGGAGAAGGAGAGAGCAGCAATCAACATCCAAGCCCTGGTCAGGAGATTTCTCTGTCGCTGCAGACTCCAGAAACAAATAAGGTGGTCTCCAGTTCTTTTTTTCCCCCCTTGCACAATCTCTAGTCACTTTTGATTTTTGCAAAGGGCTTTAGATCACTTAACAACTCAGTTTTATGATTCTGTAACTGTGGCTAAATGTTTTCTTTCTGTCACTCACCAGGAAAGAGGTCGATGAATATTTTCAAGCCTCTGAAACTGGGACGTCAAAAAGAAATGCCCTTTCAATTTTCAAAATTGCTCGGAAATTACTGTTCATCTATTGCAAGGAGGATAAGATGGTGAGTCACCAGTTTTGCACATTTATTAGTTGAGAAATAGTACAATTAAATCGTTTTTCCTACTTTCTCTCATTGGAGATGATGTAAAGAACTTTTCTTGGGCTGTCAGACTCAAGTGACTTTCATTTTGTATATCACACAGAGGTTTGAGAAGCTCTGTCGGGCTATTCTTGCCAGCATGGAGGTTGAAAATGAGCCCAAAGTGAGTACATATATTTATGCCCTCTAACATATCAAATATTTTTTAGTGTGTGATCTGTGTCTCAGTGACTGTCCTCACATGTGGCTCTCAGGTCTGGTACGTGTCTTTGGCTCTCTCCAAAGACCTCACCATTCCCTGGCTCAAACAGATAAAAGATGTGCTGTGGACCTGCTGTCAGTTACTGAAAAATTTAAAGGTCAGTATTGATTTGAAGCTAGGAAAATGTGTCCTGATTTTCATTGCGTTAGCTAAATTGTACATATCACCGTCTATCTGATGATTTTCAGCCTGACATCCTTCAGGACAACAAATTGGTAACGCTGTACCTCACCATGCTGGTGACTTTCACAGACACATCCACATGGCGGATAGTCAGAGGGAAGGGTGAGTCTCTGGCCAAGCGGAGGTTGTTATTGTATACAAATCTTTTGTTTTTGCAGCACACAATTTTTGCAAAGAAAAGCACAACATTTTTGCCTTGTTATTTTCTATTTTAGGAGAAGCTCTCAGACCTGCTTTGATGAGGATTTGTGAAAATATCATGGGTCATCTCAATCAAAAGGGATTCTATTCCATACTGCAGGTTCTGTGTTACAACTCATACTTTCTGGACTGTAGATGTAATAATTTATGGTGACACCTATTTTCTTCTTCGCTGCCAGATGTTATTAAAACTGAACATTGTTTCTCATTTTTGTTTAGATCTTGCTGACCAATGGCTTGGCTCGTTCTAAACCGTCTCTCTCCAAAGGCACTCTAACAGCTATCTTCACTTTGTCTTTAAGGTGATTGCAGTTAACTTCTGTCTGAAACAAAATGAATTATATCAGTTATACTGGTATTGTTCTAAACTGTATATTTATATTTGCTCATTCACCATCCCTTTAACTCAGTCTAATATGTTTCTCAGGCCAGTCCTTGCTGCTCACTTCTCTGATAACCTGCTAAGATCATTCCTCATTCACATCATGTCAGTCCCAGCAGTTGTATCCCACCTCAACGTGCTTACTCCAGAGGTAAAAACTCAGTCAAGTACAACTTGTTATTTAAGCACAGTTACATATTTTGCTTTGAAGTTTTAGAGACTGAATTTTAACATCTGCTTTGTTTTGGACAGTGTATGGCATCGATTCAGACTCATGGCCTGCTCCGGAAGTTTATTCTGTTTCTCAGTCGTGAGGAGCAGTGTTTAGATATCTGTGTGTGTCTTGAGGGAAGCCACACACTGTGCTTACTTGGTATAGTATTTTACATGAATACGAGGATACTCTAATAGTGCCGATGCAGGTTTGCATGGCCGAGTGAGTCATTGTGTCTTCCGTCTTTCTTGTGTGTTTAAGGTAACCTGATTCAATTGGGCTACCTCAATGAGAAAGTCCTAGAAGAGGAGGCCAATCATTTTGTAAAGGACCTGACTGACATGCTGTCCTACTGCCAGAGATATGTATCCCAAAAGAAGTCCAACCTCACCCACTGGCACCCTGTCCTGGGCTGGTTCTCTCAGACTGTAGACTATGGGTGAGTGAAAGAGATGTGTTTTACTTGAATGGATTCCCCCTGAAAATGTAACATATAATAGCAGAGGAAATGTGGGAGCCCTTGTTGTTAATTCTCAGAGCACACTCATAAAACACTTATTAAGAACATGAAACACATCACCGGTGTAAACTGTATATTACGTTTTCTTTGTGTTTTATGCTTTTTAAAGCCCATTAGTGTATCCTGTCTGGACAAGTAAATACATTTACAGTTGTAGCATAGTGCAGTTTCTCAATTTGCCTTTGTCTGACTTTATCTCCCCCATTTCTCCTCTTGCTCTGTAGTCTGAATGAATCCATGCCGCTGGTCACTAAACAACTTCAATACCTGTGGGGTGTTTCCATCATTCGGACGCTCTTCAGTGACGTCCTCTCTAAAAAGCTGGAGAGTCAGGAGCCGACTCCCTCACCCCCACAACCCAGCACATCCCAAAACAATCTACCAGTTAAAAGTGAGTAATAAACCCTTTCCTCTATTTAATGAATGAATATAATGTGTTACATTAAAAATCTGTAAAATTGTCGAAGGTTCCTAAACAGCTCTTTACCTGAAACAATAAAACTTTGTGTTTGGGTTTTGACAGACCTCTTTAAGCGAGCGTTTCAGAAGTCTGCTTCTGTTCGTAACATCTTAAAGCCAGTTGGGGGAAAGCGAGTTGACTCAGCTGAGGTTCAGAAGGTGTGCAGCATCTGTGTGCTCTACCAGAGCGCTCTGTCTACACTGACACAAATACGACTCCAGATACTGACCGGTCAGTGCCAAAGTCTGCCAGTCTCGTGTAAACATATGCTGGAAACAAATCCTGGAAAATTCACAATGGAGTTTGATGCTATATGTTCTCATTTGTCTGCAGGTCTGACACATCTGGATGACCTCCTGCCCAAGCTGTGGGCCTTTATCTGTGAGCTCGGTCCTCAGGGAGGCCTCAAACTTTTCATGGAGTGTCTCAACAACGACACAGAAGAGTCCAAACAGCTCCTGGCTATGCTCATGCTCTTCTGTGACTGTTCACGGCACCTCATCACGTAACTGCAGCGCTTTTTTAACGTGTTGTGCAGAAGTTATACAATGTGCATGCAGCAGCGGCACTTTCTCACGACACACTGTTGATGTATTGCAGAATTCTGGATGACATCGAAGTGTATGAAGAGCAGACGTCTTTCAAAATAGAGGAGCTCCTCACTATCTCCTCGTTCCTGAACACATTTGTGTTCAAAATGGTATGGGATGGCATCTTAGGTGAGTGTGACAGCACTGAACTCATAATACACAAATGTTTTTGCCCTGCATGTCACAGAAATTGTATTGTGTCCCATTTCATTTTGTAAATATTTGTGTCTGATAGAAAATGCAAAGGGAGAGAAACTGGAGTTATTCCACAGCGTTCATGGCTGGCTGATGGTGCTTTACGAACGGGACTGCAGGCGAAAATTCACCCCTGATGACCACTGGTTACGCAAGTAAATCCAAACACTGAGTAGTTGTTGTTATCCTAAATATATCAGCTCTCTGACTGTGTTTGTAATGAATTAGTAAAACTCTCCTTTAAATCTTCCTGTTGTTGTGTTCAGGGACTTGAAGCCCAGCTTGTTGTTTCAAGAACTGGAGAAAGGCAAGAGAAGAGCCCAGCTGTTACTGCAGTACATCCCGCATGTCATTCCACATAAAAACGTGAGCTAAGAATCCTTTCATCGAAACCGCCAAATTACTTTTATTTTCAGTCGTACAAGTATTTTCCTGCTCATTTCAGAGGGTGCTGCTGTTCAGGAACATTGTCACTAAGGAAAAAGAGAATCTAGGATTGGTAGAAACGAGCTCTGCCTCGCCACACGTCACCCATATTACCATTCGTCGCTCACGGATGTTAGAGGTAAGGAGACAAATGCCCAGGTGGATTTTTTTATTTATGATAGTAAAATATTAATGTATACTTTGTGAGTTGTTCTACAATAATGCTTGTTTCTCCCTCTTTTTTTAAGGATGGATATGACCAGCTGCGGCGCTTACCAGTGAATTCTATAAAAGGCGTCATTCGTGTGAAGTTTGTCAACGACCTGGGAGTGGACGAGGCCGGTATTGATCAGGATGGTGTCTTTAAAGAGTTTCTGGAGGAGATCATTAAGAAAGTGTTCAATCCTGCTCTCAACCTGTTCAAGGTAAATCAGGATGATGGTGTGCTATTTTTTAAAAACTGCCACACCCTCGCTGTTTACACTGACAATACTTTGTGTGTCATATTTGTATTTTCAACAGACTACAAGTGGAAATGAAAGGCTGTATCCTTCACCTACATCCTACATCCATGAGAACCATTTGCAGCTTTTTGAGTTTGTGGGGAAGATGCTCGGGAAAGCTATATATGAGGTATTGTTCGCATTTTTTGAAGAAATGCTCTCAATGGTAGCTCTCACTCTTTTCACAGTGTTAAAGGAAATCTCTTGTCTTTGTGACGTCTGTGTGTTCAGGGCATTGTTGTGGACGTTCCTTTTGCCTCCTTCTTCCTCAGTCAAGTTTTGGGTCACCACCACAGCACTTTCTACAGCTCCATAGATGAGCTGCCCTCGCTGGACTCTGAGTTTTACAAAAACCTCACTTCCATTAAGGTTGCCAAAAATTAACCTTGGACTGTTTCATCTTATTTTTCTCTCGTTGCAGCTCAATTTCTGATATCTCATAGATGTTTTTATATTTGTTTTTCAGCGATATGATGGCGATGTAGGGGATCTAGGACTGACATTATCCTATGATGAAGATGTTATGGGGCAGGTAAGGATGGAAAACATGGAAAATATGATGCAGTGCTTGAAATGTCTCTGCAATTTTAAACTACTTTCTTTGTTCCCTTACAGCTAGTCTGTCATGAGTTGATACCTGGAGGGAAGACCATGCCTGTCACTAATGAAAACAAGTATGTAAATTTATATCCAGTATCCAAAACAAAAAAGGGTAGTTGTTGATTGTATCTTAAATCATCCTGTGACCTTGTCTCCACTAATCCCTGCAGGATCAGCTACATCCACCTCATGGCTCACTTCCGGATGCACACACAGATTAAGGAGCAGACCGCAGCCTTCATCCGGGGCTTCCGCAGCATCATCAACCCAGAGTGGTTGCACATGTTTTCCACACCTGAGGTCCAGCGTCTTGTCTCAGGAGACAATGCTGAGATTGACTTAGATGACCTCAAGTATGTGCAACATCTTCTATCATGTCTCTAAAACTGATTTTTGGCATTTAAAATACTGTTTCTAAAATGGTTTGGTGACATTTTCAGGAAATTTCACTGTCTTTAAGATGCTCATTATTGTTGCCTCTCTCTCTCTTTTTCTCAGGAAACACACAGTCTACTATGGAGGTTTTCACAGCAGCCATCGTGTCATCATCTGGCTGTGGGACATCTTGTCCAGTGACTTCAATGCTGAGGAGAGGGCTATGTTCCTTAAAGTAAGCTTTCTCACATGTGTTGCTCTCACTCCCCAAAACTTGTGATTTCTAACCATCTTTAACCATCTTTTATTCTTTTTCATGTTCCTCTGCAGTTTGTTACCAGCTGCTCAAGGCCTCCTCTTCTAGGTTTCGCCTACCTCAAACCACCTTTCTCCATCCGTTGTGTGGAAGTTTCAGATGATCAGGTAAGAATATAAAGGGGAGAAAACTGATGCTGCGTACATGTTTGTGTGTGCAGACGCCTCCTGTGTGTTTTGCTCACACTGATGATCTGTTTTAATTTTCCATCTCTTGTTACTAGGACACTGGAGACACCCTTGGCAGTGTCCTCAGGGGCTTTTTCACTATCCGCAAGAAGGAGCCTGGCGGTCGACTTCCCACTTCATCTACGTGCTTCAACTTGCTCAAGCTGCCCAACTACAGCAAGAAGAGCATCTTGCGTGACAAGCTGCGCTATGCTATCAGTATGAACACAGGCTTTGAGCTCTCCTAACGCAGTTGCAAATGGACAATCTGCACAGCAGGAGCCTATGTGTACTTGGACTGCCATGTCTGAAGGGCATCAACAAAACATAAGAGGAACGTACAAACTCTCCTTTTGTCTCTTTTTAAAACTAGATGCTCTACTGCAGCCCACTCCCTCACATCAAAGGGGATGCTGTTTTTGCATCACAATCTAATTTTTAGCATCTCTCTTTGGCCACTCCCAAAATCCAATATGTTATGTATTTAACTTGATGAAATACAGATACACAGTGGCTAGATCTCTGTTTCTCAGGCTTAACAGAATCATTCTTGGATCTAACACTCCTGTTTTAAGTGAACTGGAAAGCAATACAGATGCAATGCAAGCCATTAGACACATGGGTTGACTCACTCGAGTGAAACCAAGCGATGCGTTGTTAATATACTAAGTTTGGACTCCATTATCCAAGCAACTTTCAGCTGATATTGGATGGGTCTTAAAATGTTTTGCTGAACATAATGCATCTTTTCTAAATGGAAGACAAATCAATGTCTTGTGTTCAGCCTCCATGAAGGAGGTGTTGATTACATTATGTCCCATTTCGAGGAGAATCCTGTCGACTTCTTTCCATTTCTCCCCCACTTAAAGACACTGCAGTCACCCGAGAGACACCTTCTGGTTTTTATGGTATATCTGAAACATTTAAGCTCTGCCTCACTTGTAGTGAAGCAGCAAAGAATTTCTTGACACGAACAAAAAAAATCTGGTCATGCTGTTGTTTGATCTAGAAAAGATGTCATTGCTCTAGCATCTTTTACCTTTTGAGGAACTGGAAATGTTTTGTCACTACTTGTGTCTGCACAGTGGAGCAGACATGGGTATTCATGTCACAAGTCTGTTTGACCTCCATTTCTAAAAAAAAAAGAAAAGTAAATCAATCAATGATGTTAATCTTTGTATTTAATACTAGTAAAACTCTCACTACACCTTTTAAATAACGCTGAGTGCCTCATGCATCCCTCCCCCCGCCCTCCCTGCTACCACATGTCTGACTGTATATCAACTGTAACAACCACGTATATTGGAAACAAGCCATAGAAGTGGGAGCTGGACTTATTCTCTGCTCCTGCCAAGAAGACAGAAACCCAACCACTGTACTACCACTACATCAACCAAGGAGGGTTTTTACAAAGATACTCTCTGATCTCTGTAGACTTTTTAAGCCATGTGGAAAAGAATGAGTTTTTTTGTTTGTTTTTAAAAAATCCTCTCAACATGATGTCATGGACTGGTTCGTCAACCAAATTTGACTGCTTGATTTGAAGTTCCCCTTGGATGGAAATTTTGCACACGTTTCTGCTGTTAAGGGGGAAAGGGACATGAGGGTGAATGTTACCTTATAAGCCTAAGTATTACTTTACACAGGGTTCAATTCTGTCATGGAGTAACTGAAGAGACATTTTAGTCATTTAACAAAGACTACAACTTTCAAAGAAAGGGTTAAAATAAATCTTTATCAAGTTCTTTATTATGCAAAAAAATGTTTTCTCTCATGAATGAGTACGGATAATTGTATTATTATGTACCACCGGCGATAGGACACGCAGGTCATTAATACCATGTTTCTAACCAGTATTACCATTGGCCACTAACTTGTGTGAAAACAACAAAATACATGATTATAATTTAAATGCAACAGTTCTATATAAATAACACTGGTTGTATTGAATTTACCCACAGTCTACTAATGAGGTTAAACTACTATTCTTTGACAAATCAGTCAGGAGTTGCTTCAGCTCTCCTTTTTAATCAGAGACTCTGCAGGATGGATTTTAGCGTCGTGTGCAGGGAGAGATGAATGATACCTCACAAGATTGTCTGTCTCCTGCGTGTGATGAGGTCCCTCATCAGTTTTAAATGATGTCAGAGTATAGGCTAAATGTACCAGTTGACTGCTGATGCTGACTTTGAAAATAAACTCTTTTAGTATAAAAATAAAATAAAATAAAAATGATCCTGCAGATGTTGTCACCCTTCATGTGAACCTTCTGTCATTTATCTCTTTTTTAAGTGTTATCAAAGTGGTTCTCAAACTGACAGACACCATCTCATAAGAGTTTGGCTTTTAGATGTTTTATTACATTAAGTGTTTGAAACCCATGACCAAAATAGTCATAGATTCTGTCATTGTGTTACTTATGGATTGTATTAATTATTCCCCTTTTTTCTGGAGTCCCCCTGTATCCCCCTCAAGGACCACTGGGGGCCCCGGACCCAGCTTTGTGAACCACTGCACTATGAAGCGTGCTGTAAAAAACAAAAAGAAAGACATTTGTCTATGTGTAAGATATTTTTCCTGTCATGTTAAATCATGTACATCAGTATTATATAAATAATTTACTTTCAATCATTTACAATATAATGAGTTATTCATTTTCTTGTCACGCAGCGGGATAACGATTCCTAACAATTTATTCATTAGTTTATCACTAACACCTGCTGAGTCTTGTGTGGAAGGCCAAGCATGATGATTGTTGCACTATGACAGCAAACACGGGGCAAAGCTGAGCAGGACTGTGGGATTGAGAATGGCTCACAACACTTTTTCTGGTTTTCCTGAATAACGTGCATGGCGGATTATGGTGTAAATGCGCAGGCCTGAGTCATTTTCCATCGTGCCCGATCCCTGTGACTCTTAAATGAAACGTGAACAGCGCTGTAAGGATTTCTGAGCCTAAACCTGGACAAACACCATGAGCAGTCCACCGAGTCCTTCTCCAGCCCGATGGTTCAAAGCGCTGCGGAGGTAAATGATAGATTTACTTCTTTTTTTTTTTTTAAATTCATTTATTTTTTGAAGAGTAGGTGATCTGAACGTGGAAGTCGATCAATCACGTTTCATGTAAAGTTAATGTACATGTGTGTTTATGTGTATGCACAGTGAAAGAGTGAGATGTTTTCTTCTAAAAGATTATATACCTTCTCACAGACAGATTTGCTATGTTATGTGCATCACCTGATTGGCTGGAGTTATTAGGATTTTCACTATGCCTGCCTGCCTGCCTGTATGTTGGAGCTTTTACTGACCTGGTGCATAGGCTTAACTAGCACATTAACTCCATTTAGAGAAGCCAACACTGGAGAATTCTTGACTCGAATAAACATGAGTGGTAAAGTAAGGGCGTGCTATGCTTGTCAGAGGAATGGCCGGTTAACATGCAGAAGGTTAGACCATACAGCCTAGATAGAATAAACTGTATATAATTGACCTGTACGGTTAAACTAAGTGATGTTGGCTGATGTTCTAGGACCAGGCTGGGGGAGCCGTGTTTGAAGACGTACCCTCAGGAGTGTGTGGATCTGCTGCAGAGGGCTAGAGTTGCTTTTCAGGCTGGACGCACCATCAAAGAGGGCTTCAGACTAGCTCAGCTGGAGGCTGTGGTGCGGATGCTGGAGGAACATGAGTGTGACTTTGTGGATGCTCTTGGGAGGGACCTTCATAAGGTGAGAGCTGAAGCAGTAGTCTACATTTTATGTGTTTGCTGTAACTGGTAAAAAGATTAGACTAGTACAATATTGACATAATGGTCCAGGTTTTTGTGTCTATTGGCATTTTTGTCATTTGCCTTTTTTTTTTTTTTAACCAGCCACGTTTTGAGACAGTTGTGTCAGAGTTGATTCTTGTCAAAAATGAGGCTCTTCATGCCATCAACAACCTGAAGAAGTGGATGCAGCCGCTGCACGTGGAGAGAAACCTGGTGAACCCTTTTTCTGAAAACATCTTCATATTATTGTTGGGATTATTTATGATTTACAGAACCTTTTTGGAAGGAACATTCCATCTCGTTGCTACAAAGAAATGTATTGTGCTGAGCATGCTAAAGCAGATTAAATCTTAAATTGCCTTGCCCTTTTTGAAGGATTAAAGTGGGCTGATGTCTTTTCCTTTCTGCTAGTCGACCTGTGATGAACTCTGATAAACTCTGCCCACATTCACTCAAGAGAGTTCCTGTTTTAGCTGTTTGAAAATTTATTTTGAGTTTGTCTAACTGGTTTAGTCCACCACACTGGATGAGTGTCTGGTCGTCAGTGAGCCGCTGGGGGTGGCATTAATCATGGGGACCTGGTGCAGTCCAGTTCAAACATGCTTGGTGCCAATGGTTGGGGCCATTGCTGCAGGTGAAGACACTCAGGACACTAATTTAATCAGTTGAATTATTGCACGATTTTTTCCTCTCGTCTGCTTATTGAAGGTCCGACAGACATTAATGATGTTTTGCTCGATGATGTAGGTAACTGTGCAATCATCAGCCCCTCTGAGTGCACCGCTCACACAGCAGAGCTTCTCCATCGTCTCATGCCCTTCTACTTGGACAATGTGAGTAATTACATGCTAGCAGGGAGGATGGGATACTTGACTGAGTGGTTACAGTATGTGTCCTGAAGTCTCACCAACATTTTTTTCTTTTTGCTCAAATATTGGACTAGGTAGCATTGGATTCGTATTCCATTTATCACGGCTAATATGTCTCTCCCATGTTTCCTGTCTGTCTACTGATAAATAAAGGTGTCTATGCCAACAAAATCTTTTTAAAAAATAAAAAAATAAATAAAAAAGCAACAATCTGATCTACAATTCTTGTTTTCTTCAAGGAATGCTTCCATGTGATTCTTGCAGGCACGAATGACTTGCCTCAAGTTGTGGAACTCCATTTTGATCATGTTTTCTTTACAGGTAAAGATAAAATTTGTTTCAAAATATCTTTTTGGGATCATTTATTGAACTTTCTAAATGTATTAAAGATGTCTGTAAATCCCCAGGAAACAGGGAGGAGGGAATCAGAATTGCTCAGTCTGCAGCTCACACTCTCACACCTGTCACCCTGATTTTGGGTGGCAAGAACCCATGTTATGTGGACCAAAACTGTGACATTTCCACCACCGCACAGCGCATTGCCTGGGCACGCTTCCACAATGCTGGACAGAGCTTGGTGGCTCCAGATTACATCCTGTGCCATAAGGATGTCAAAGCTCGGCTGGTCCAGGCCCTGAAGTGCTGTCTGATGCAGTTCTATGGTTCTGATCCCCGAGAGTCCCGCAGCTTCGGCCGCATGGTTAATCTGGAGATCTTTAACCGCACGAGAGACATACTGTGGAGATCTGGCAAGGTGGCTGTGGGTGGACAGGTGATAGAAGCAGAGAAATATATTGGTAAGACTCCTCACTGTGAGACTCTTAGAAACAAGGCCAACTGTAGCATATGCAATATATTTCACTAAATTGTTTTTGGTTCTGTCTAAAGCCCCAACAATTTTGACAGAAGTGGCAGAATCGGACCCTATCATGCAACAGGACATTTTTGGCCCAGTTCTTCCCCTTTTGCCTGTAAACAATGTGGATGAGGCCATTGCTTTCATTAATAAGCAAGAGAAATCCCTCTGTGTATATGCATATTCGAACAACAGCACGGTACTGGGCACCAATTGAAATGAGACATTTTGTATTTATCATACAAGCCTTGGGCAGCTAATGTGCATTCTGATGAAATGTTGGCCTTTCTGACAACACAGGTCATCTCAAGAGTGATGAGTGAAACCTCCAGTGGAAGCTTTTGCTCCAATGACAGTGTCGTGCAGAGTCTCATGGTAGCTCTGCCTTTCAGTGGAGTTGGTAAGTTTAATTATGTAAAATTTGTCTGTGGAATAATCTACAATATACATGTTCTCAACCAACTTTTTGTTTGGACAGGTGCCAGTGGAATGGGTTCCTACCATGGGCGCTACAGCTTTGATACTTTCTCTCACAGGAAATCATGCCTGCTAAGAGGCACGCGGTTTGAGTGTGTCACCTATCTGCGTTATCCGCCCTATGAGGACCGCAATCTGTCTCTAATGACATGGGCCAGTACTCTGTCCCAGAGGAGCCAGGGCTGGTGCCAGATCCTGTGACTGTGTGGGAGGGTGATGACAGAGCCCAGTCCTTAACAGCCCCATGTATTGTTGCTGTAATAATACAACAACAAAAGGAACAAAATCCATTGGAACAAGAGTTTCTCTAAGGACATACCACCATAACTGTATGCCAACTCAAATGAATGTATGTTTGACGAAACAATACCTGTATGAAATTAAATAAGATGCCAGTATTGTGGATGTTCCTGCTGTATGTGCTCACTGGCTAATATTCTCATAATATGATGAAAAAAGATGCATTAGAGTATGAATTTGGACCTCATTCATATTTATTAATATTTACAATATATGTGATATAAAAACATGATCACACCTCCCAAAAACAAATTAAGTCTTTCTCTTGTACTTCATGTTAGGATCTGATCATTCTGGTCTTCTGTAGATCTTTTCCTCTTTGTTTTCTTTCAAGGCTGCATATCTGGCCAGAGTGAAGAGGTAGTCGCTCAATCTGTGTGAAAATGTTAGGACATTAATCCAATGTATGGTAGAGAAAACATGCTCTTAGATGAATTTGAAAGCACTAGACAGACCTGTTCAAAAACTTGGCAACATCTGGATCTGCCTCCCCTGACCGCACAATTGGAGCAACACTGTAATAAGAACAAAGTGCTTTCAGATTCAGCTTTGTTGGTAAATCAAGACAAATAGGCACAAATAGGTTGTTAAAGACAATGTCACACTCAGGGGAAACATTGAGACTTGCCTGCGCTCTGCTCTCCGACAGACCGTCCGAGCTACATGCAAGGCTGCGCTGCTCTTTCCTCCAGACTGTGGCACATAATGCATTCATGTTTAATACATCTGGAATACAGGACTTTTAAAAATTCAGTGTCTTACAGATGCATAAATTGGCTTACAGGTAAAATGAAGTTGGTCAGTGGAGGGAGTTCCTCTGTAAAAGTATCAATCCAGCTTTCCAGGTCTGCAATTGGCTGAACAGCAAATTTTGTTCTCTCTTGCGTAAAGAGAGCAGAAACAAATTCATGAATCCACACACCAAACATTTTGCTGCGTTAAACCAGAAGATATCTGTACATACTTATGTGACTTTCTCTTGCTGATGATTGAGGGGTGGCAATGTTGGAGCCTACGTCTTGCAAAACACATTGTATCTGTAATGAAAATATCAAAATACTGTCAGCTTAACTATAACCTAATGTAAAATAAAACAATAAATTCTTCATATAAATCAAACCTTGTCCAGTTGATATGTAAATGTGTGACCTTTGTCGAGACAAAATTCTCTGGCCAAGCTGCAAAATACAATTTAGCATAGTCAGTATAGGTGAGGAAGATTTTTTTTTTTTTTTAAATGGACTGACTTTTGAATAGTAGAATGTTTACCCTATAGCTGATGACAACTCGTCTGTATTTCCTAAAGCTTTAAAAATATGATCTTCCTTTGGCCTCCTTTCCCCTGTAAATGTGCTTGAGAAACCTGTTAGGAGAAAGAAAGAGTGACAGTCATCTCAACCTTTGTAAGAACCATTTACAGTGACTGTACTGTAGTAACTCATTTTTTCCTGATAACTTAAGTTGACAAAACAACCTTTGTCTCCAGTTTTGGTGTAAATTTTGGGTATCCTGCTGTCTCCTTCAGTGGAATAACTGTCAGTGAAAAAAACAGGAGACAGGATACAAAGATGAGATAATACGTATGTGTATAAATATGTTGACATAACTGTCTAACAGATAACAATTAACGAGGGGACACAAAATAATAACTTGGATATACAATGTTTACGTTTCAAACCATGCTTTTTTTGTGTAGCAGCTACCTAGCCAGCATTCTGTTATGTTACAGCTACATGAATGATATGAGCAAGGACAAACATGCACTGCCACTACCTTCGCTCTGAAAATAAGGTTTTCCTGGTCCGGTACTCGCTTATGAGTCGGCCTGTCCTCACAACACAGCGGAGGTGAGTAGGTTTTATAACGAACGAAGCCATTGTTTGCTTTACAAGTTGGCTGCTAAAGCTGAAAGAGTGACTAATACCTTTTTGCCCCTCTGATGTAACCTTAGTTTAAGGGGCGTTTCGTTTTTAATCGCACGATTGGTCAACTCACCGGCTGTTCGGACATCACGGGATGGTGATTGGTCAAATCACCGAGTGTTGAACGGTGATTGGACAAAAGAATATATGTATAACTAGCCGCGTCGCTGATTGGATACGGGTAGTCAACTTTATCTCAGTCCCTCCCTCTGTGTATCAGCTGTGTTTTTTAACATGGTTTCCACCTTCATCACGCCTCCGTAGTGGAGTCAGTGGTCAGGGCTTCAACCCATCCGGCGACCATGAAAAGGCTTTGTTAAAGTCCATATATTCGTAGAGCCTTCATGAAAAGCGCAGAGCTGTGGAGTTATTGACTGTAGGTTCAGGGGATTAACACTAGCCAAACGTGGCTAAGCTAGCTAATAATAACACTGTGTCAGCGACAAGTTGAACAGGTTAACTTTTACTGTGCATTGACACCGTTGTAGTCTGGAAACTGCTACAGATATGCAAGTCAAGGACTGCATCGTGTCTGCTCCGGGGAAGGCGATCCTGCACGGGGAGCATGCAGTTGTTCACGGAAAGGTAAAGTGTTAATGAGAGTCCAACTAACACATATGATAATGCATGTGTGTGAAAGATTAGGATGAAGCATACAATACACAACCAAAACTTGGCAGGTTTAGTCCGTTTTTTCACAATTCACTTAACACTTAAATATCCCATTCAGACTTGTTTTAAGATGTGTATATATAATACTTTGAATAATTAGTGTCTCATTAAAACTTCTAGAAATATACAATTATCGTTCATCTCAAAAGTTTTCCTGCTGGACACAATATGTCCCCTGCTTCACTGTTAAGTCAGTCCTCAGTGTTTGTGCACTAGATGCTTCAAGTTTCCCCATCACACTTCCTTAAGTTGGATATTGGACCAGAACTGGCCAATATCAAAAACCAAACTAGTTGTGATGTCATAAATCCTGCTCATAGGTCCACCATTTAAAATTGGATTTTCAGTGTGCTCACAGACACTTTCTACTTTCAGCAGATACATGTGAAAACAGTCTTCAAGTGTCAAACTCTGCACAAACATCATTCTACACAATGATGCTCAAACATTAACTGAAGGACTTTTTTTCTTTTTCAAAACATTGTTTTAAAAATGCAATTAGATCACCCAGAGATAGTTTTCTCGTACTATGTGTCAGCTGACTTTCATATTGTATTATATATGATGGGGAAACTACTGATTGTCTTCAATATTTGCTTTAATAATCACAAAGCCATGGTATCCTTTGAAAAAAAGACATGCTTAGAAATAGACAGGAATTGCGGACAATGAGTTAAAACTTAAAACAATGTGATCCCTGTATGATCCTTATACTTGTCGCTGTATGTCCATCACAGGTGGCGCTTGCTGTGTGTTTGAACCTGAGAACGTATTTACGGCTGAAAGCCACCACTACTGGTAAAGTTTGCATCAACCTCCCAAATATTGACACATTCCTCTGCTGGGATCTGTCTGAGCTGAAGAGGCTTATTCCATACTCCTATGGTAAGGATGATACAGAGCTGGACATTGCATTTACTGTAGTGTTACTGTTGTACCATGCATCCAATAATTCAGCACATACAGAAATACTTCAGCAGAGGAGACCATGAGAGCCCAGAGAGGTTTATTTTTTAAGATATATGGAAAAATTCTGGATTAGATGAGTTACCACAGTTTGAAAGTAACACATGTCTGCGGACATTATTATGGCATCAATATTCTGTTACTTATGTATCTTTTGCAAACATCACTGTCTTATTAATACAGTGATTAACCATTGCTGTGTCTTTTCACTTATTTTATCAGGTAAGCGGGAGGAGGTGAAACTTCTGGATGCTGAACTTGTGAGGAGACTACGTGACTTTTTTGGTGTAACAAATGGAAACTTGGATACTTGCAACATGGCCACTTTATCTTTCCTCTACATCTACCTCTCCCTGTTTGGACCAGGGTGAGATAATATGATTCTTTCTCTCAGCATGTGTTCATATTATTATTGCAGTTAGTTAGCACAGGTGACTATTAAAAAATGATATGTTTTGATACAAATCAAATACCTTAAACCAGACCCAGAAAATGTCACAAAATAAGCACCCGCAGTTTAAAATCCAGATGTAAACACATCGATGTGCCCCACAGGCAAGGAAATAATAGCTTCTTTTAATGTTTTTGCCACCTTAATTTTTTTAATTAAAAAAAAAAAAAATGTTGTCAACTGGAGATGATGAAAAATGTATTTATATTACATAAATCCAATAAGCTAACGTGTGGTATTTCTACAAGCTGTCAGGAAACTTTCTATTTCAGTATTTAATGCACACCAGAGGATAGTGTGATACCGTGATTTTCAACTTATATCAGTTTTTTTATTGTGGCCTACCAATGAAAAACGTCAAAAATAAAAATTTGGCATACACAAAGAAATTCAGCTTTAATACTCATTGTCTGCAGGTGGTGCAATTGTTGTTGTTTTTTAAAGATTTTTTTCGGTACAGATGCCTTTATTTAACAGTAGACAGACAGGAAACAGGAGAGAGAGAGGGGTGTGACATGCAGCAAAGGACCTCCGATCGGGATTCGAACTAGGGTCAGCTGCGTATGTGGCATGCGCTCTAACCGCTCGACCACCCAGGTGGTGCAATTGTTAAAATTGCAGCAGCATTACTTTCTCATCCTGTGGAAGGTGACATCAACATGTCAACATCTGCAGGTTTGAAATGCTGCTTTGCAGTGTGTTTGACTCTTTTGTCAATGACTACACTCCTCTACCTTGTAGGAAATCTGAAGCATAAATTATTGAGTTTTTGTGAAAGCTACGAGCCAATTCCAATTTAGATTAAAGTGACTGATTTGTGTTATCAGATTGACCAGACAGTTTGTCTTGAAGTGAGTTGTTAAAAAACAATCTTAGTTCATTTTAATCCCTATCAGTCACTAAAATACTGTGATTTGCCTCTTATGTTTTTTAAAATCTTTATTATTTATTCAGGGAAGTTTCGCTGAAAGGAAGCCTCTCTTTTGCAGATCACAATTACACACAATCACACCTGGAAGCTGCCTAGTACAACTACAGTATCAACTACTAACCACTGAGTAGCTCCACTGGAGCAGCTCGGGTTATGGGCCTTGCTCAAAGGCATCTTAGTGGTGGCAATGAGGAGGGGGAAGCTCTGCCTCTCCACTTACCCCACCCAGATTTATCCTGCCAGCCAGGGGTTGAACCACTTCTCTAACCTTTAGGCCACCTTTAGGCACCACTCCCACATTATTTGGACTGTGTTCACTGCACATGTCTTTGTCAAAATGACACTTTATTGATCATCTCTTGTGGCGACTGAATGCTGTAAATGACACCAGAAGAATACAGCAAAGGTCAAAAGTACTTGTCACTATCTGTTGTCTTGGAGGCCTATTACACCTGTGCTGTCATGTAGTCACATTCGCATTCATTTCTTTATGTCTTTACTCTTTAAAAACAGGCACTGGAGTAGCAGAGCCTTTCAAGCTCTCTTGGAGATGCCCTATTTGGAGAAAAAAAAACACTTATTATTGATATAAATGCATACAGGCAGTTAGAGGCCATTTTCACTGCATCTGAAGAAAAAAATCACTCCTCCTTGAGATGTAGACGGTAAAGAGAGGCAGACAGAGACGCAGGATGTTAGTTTTAGCGACTCCAACAGCTGTGAACAGGGAAGATGCTCAGGAACATTAGAGCTGCAGGTTGTTGTGTGGTTTAATCGGCGTTGACACGTTGCTGGCGTGTCTGAGAGAGGTGATGGGTTCTGACAGGATGGCTACTAATGAGAGTCTGGCACTAGGCCACAGTGCAGCTTTTAAAAAGTCTGGATGTGTTTTTCCCTCGAGAAGAGCCGGACAATTAGTTTGGAGTATACTCCTGTCTGTCCAAAAACAGCTTCCCTGACAAGTTTCTGTTGTGTATATAGTACTGTATACATTACTGAACATTGCACACTGTATATGCTGTGAGTGCTGTACCAGATAATGTGATTTTTATATAGCTAGTTACTCAATTTATTTTTGAAAAAAGTCACCAGGGGTCATCGCAAACGAAGGATCACTATTTTTAAACGTTGCAAATTAACTCAGGTTTTTTGGCACCTCTCTTGCCTTTTTAATTTCATTATTTTTTATCTAGTTTAATTTGATTCTTCTTACTCTTTTTTAATCTTTTTTAAAAATTCTAATACATTATTGTTGTGTGCATCTTTTTGTCATGTTTGTTGAGTGTATGTATTACTGTTGTGTGTAAGGAGAGCAGCAAAGTAAGAATATCATCGCATTGTCTGAACCTCTGTGTTTCTACTATGCATATGACAATAAACTTCTTGAATCTTGAATTCTAAATAGTAATGCACATTGTTTGTGGAGTTTTTCGAAGTTTTGGGATCTGTGGAGTAAATACTTTTATACTGTCATTCTTAATTATTTGCAATAATCTCATAATAACAATAATAAGTCACATCTAAGATATTTAAGTGTGTATGTCAAACCAAGACTCAGTCTTTATGTTTATTTTCTTAGGGAGCTGCCCAGCCTGACGGTGTCTGTGTGGTCGGAGCTGCCGACGGGAGCAGGACTGGGATCAAGTGCTGCCTACTCTGTGTGTTTAGCTGCAGCTCTGCTCTGCGCTAGTGGAGCAATTCCTACTCCTCTCAAAGAGTGGGATCACACTGCCAAGTAATGATATCATATCGAGGGAAAGTCTCCATCATCATGAGCTCTGGGCATGATGAAAATGCTATAAAAAGGCATCTTGGCAAACATTTTTTTACAACCATATGAAATCACAGAAGTGATTTTACTTCACACATTCTGTGTAATTAAATACTTTGAATCACAACATTATATTCACAAGAATAAACATTGATTCAAGGTTGAAGGTCAATATATTAACATACATACCAGTACAGTACAATATAATGTAATTCAACACAATAGCCCACAATACAGTGATTACGGTCTTTAAGAGGCTTAGATGCTCTATTTAAGATGACTGCGCCAACTTTGGGCCTATTATTATTTTCAATTGCCAAAAGTGGTTATAGGGTGCATAAAGAAAAATGGAAAAACCTAAAAACATTGTAAAATATTCAATTTTCATCAAGATAATTTACTTTCCCATTCCCAAGTAACTTTAAATGGTTAGATTTTTTTATTTCAAGTATAGCACATGGGGCTCCGCCATCAATGCTCTTTTACCAAGATTTGTATGAACCACTGAAACACCTCCGCCAGGGGATTTATTCTTCTCGTATGATGCTTATCTTAAGTGGATCATAACATATTGGGTATGGAATTAATCTGCAGTTCAAGATCAGATCAAACTTTTCTGTGAATGTTAGTTTTTGAGCCACGACAAAGGCCAAAATGTGGCCTGCAACAGACTAGGTTAGCCTTGTTTTTAATCAGCCTATTGCCAGAAATGCTTTCTGCTATGTCGTAACTCGTATCGTTAAACGGTGAGGCCTTCCAAAAAGATGAAAGTCTAAGCTTTACGATAGGCTCATAAAGAATGTTATCAATATTTATTTGAATTCACAACACAACCAGTGCTCAAGGTACCAAAATTTGGCACTGGCTAATATAACGTGGCAACAAGGCATGATTGGTTGTCTCCAGTGGAAGCAAGATTCCAAACTGAAGCAGCTGTTGATTGAAGAGCGAGGAGTCAGCAGTTAATGGCCTTATAAAATTGAGCAGTCAATGGCGTTATAAAATAGGTTTTTCAAAAACTGTAAATCACTGCAACCATGAGTCGTCCTTGAGCATACAGTCATAAATGAGCACAAAAAATATTAGGTTGATAGGTCCAGTAGTACACATCCAAACGCATGATCCCGCCGGCGGAGATAATAATAATTTATTGAACATAGAATAGTATATCCCTCCTATACACAGTACCAGTGTTTGGTTAGTAAATGGAGAGTTAAGTAGGTGGCAGGTCAAATAGGGTGTGTCAAGCCACAAAAGTTCTTCTGTTCATTTTTACATGATTTGCAGGTGGTGTCAGGAGGACTTGGAGCAGATCAACAGCTGGGCCTTCCAAGGGGAGATGATCATCCATGGTAACCCTTCTGGAGTCGACAACGCTGTCGGGACGTGGGGTGAGGCCTGAAATTATTGGGCATACGGCACAGTACATATGGTGTTATACCTCCCTTTGTCTCTGTGTTCACACACCAGAGTATTGAAGCTCCGCTGTTCATTATCTTCTGATGATTATCTATTTAATGATTTTGATTTCCCTGTATGTAGGCGGCATGTTGAGGTTCTTGGCTGGGAAGATTATTCCACTCAGCAGGTACTGACAGTGATTAACAGCTTTTTATTTGATGTCATTTAAAAAGTGTACAGAGCGTTTTAATAAAATCATAGCATATATTTTTTCTCACAGAAAACAATCATTGTCCCGGGTAAAATTATTGCATCAGTGGAGCACTTGAATAATAAAGCTGGTTAAACTCTTTGATCTTTCTGCTTTACTTCCAGGGTGCCGTTATTAAGAATCCTCCTCACTAACACCAAAGTACCACGTAGCACCAAGGTACTTGTTGCCAGGGTGAAGGACAAAATTAACAAGGTACTAAATGGTTTCTTCCTCCCCCGTGTGTTACTTGCCGACACTGTAATTAATATAATAGGCGGTGCTTTTGCATGGCAGATACTCCAGAGCCCGGTGTTGAGTGCCTTCATAAAATATTGAAATTAAACTCTTAGCCAGAACCCCTGTGTGCTGTTGCCTTGGTGACACCAGCAGGTGTGCAGATTTCTGCCTCAGAAATAGATAGGCCTGTGTGGTGTTGTGGCAGTGTTATGATCAGTCTAAAACAAAATCAAAGTCAAACCTGCCATTTTATAATCCCTATTTGTGTACGACTTATCCATCATGAAATAGGACTTTTAAAAAACACATACACATTTGTTAGACATGTTGTTTTGCACATAATCTGCTGTGATATTGGAGATGCTGATTTCCACTGTTTTTGTTTACCCCTCCTGTAGTTTCCCTCCATCATGACCCCCGTGCTTGACTCGGTTGATGCTGTTTCCTGCACTTGTGAGAAAGTCCTCTCAGAGATGACCAGCAAGCCCATCACAGGAGAGCACTACAATATTTTAGAGGTACAAAATTTTAATAGATATTGTAGAGAACCTTGCGCTATAATGCTGAGACAACATAAAAAGTTAATGTCATACTTAAAAATCTAACTACCATTTTCATTTTTTAAATCAAAAATTTAAAAAGCAGAGAGCCCATTTTCACATCAACGTGATTAATACCCTGCTGGAAGCAACAGGTCTTAACTGTAGCTGTGTCACATCACTTCCAGGAGCTCATTGACATCAACCAGCACCATCTGAATGTGATGGGTGTGGGACACCCTGCCTTGGACACACTGTGCCAGGTCACACTGGCCAGAGGGCTCCACAGTAAGCTAACAGGCGCTGGGGGAGGGGGCTGCGGCATCACTCTTCTGAGACCAGGTACTACAGGCCTTGTTTATGTTTTCCAGCCTTTTAAACAGACAGTTTATCAAAGTCTTTGTATCTCATAGCAGTGTAATGTTTGCAATAAAGGGTAAAGTCAAAGGTTTGTCTTTTTCAAAGAAAAATAGCTGTTTATGTGCTTTAGTGTGTTTTTTAATTACCTCTTTCTAAGTTTAAATGATGTATATAATTAAAATGAAACTCTTTTTTGATGAGGCTAAATTCCATCCTCCCATGAATTTGTCTTATAATGAATTCAATTTGATGAGTTAAGTTGATGAGCCGAGATGTCAAGACTCCTGCTGACATCAAATGTTGTGTTTTCCTCAAAACGTATCCTCACTCTTCTACTCTGAAACGACAGTTTGAGTGGCAGGAAATGATGAGAAAGCTGAACAAGAAGGGTCCTTGGTGCGCGGGTACTACTGTGCAATTGGTTATAAAGAGAGTTTGTATCATTCTCTTTGACAAAACAAACAAGCAAAGAACCTGCGAATTTGGGCTTTGTTTATGCCTGCAGCCTGTAGCATTATGAATTTTAATGCGTTTAAAGTCCTTTGAATATATTTTCAAATACTCTTTATTTGTTTTGTTGGCAAACATTTCCATCTGTGTGAATTACAGCTATTTTCAGATAGGTGGTCTAGTGTCTGTCTCCTCAAATGCTCTCAGAAAGTCTTTTATCATTGCACTAAATGCTTCTCTTGTATCTTAAGCTTGAGTTTTCTTCTTTTGAATTTTTAACCACTTCCTCTGTAACAAACAGCAGGGAAGTGCCAGACATTTTGTAGGATCACACTGGGTACAGAATAATCTAATATTGATTTAAGTGATTATATGTTGGTGTTGCTACAGTGTAGTGTCACCTTTTTGCTGTTGGTGACGCAGACTTGACACATTCTTTCCATACATTCTTCTACTGTATCCCTATAACATAATTTGGTCATATCCACTTAATTTCAATTTTAACATGCAGCAGGTGTTGCCCCACCAAATTGCAATACAGTTTTCCTTTTTATTGTATAACTCCCTCTCACCCTGACATGACTTGCTTTTTTTGTAGAAACGGACTCCTTCGTTGTCCAGGGTACAATTCAGGACTTGCAAGACCGCGGCTTTGACTGCTGGGAAACAAGTATTGGTGGCCCAGGTGTCCAGCAGCACTCTCCTCTCTCTATTAAGGAGGATATTCTGGAGATTTTAAATCATTACTGAGACCCACCTGCGACTGTGGATGAACATTTTTTTGTACCTCAAGACCCGGGGTAGCCGAACTGCTGCAGTGGATCGAGGGACATTTTCTCACTGACCAGAACTGGACAGAACTTCCTGAAGTATTAATTATAGCTTCTTACTGAAGTTTTGAAGCTAACAAGTCAGCTGTGTCTTCTGATGATTACTGATATCTCTTAACCACAATGACTGAAATCATTTTTGGTTTTCGGTGCAGCTTCCCAAACACAGTACTAAAAGGTGTAATTGTATATAATAAACTATTTGTCCAGTAGATGGCACCAGAATCGCACCAATGCCTTTTAGTGGAAAGGGATTTATGGCATATGGCTCTGATAAATTGATTAATGTGTAAGGTAGGTGCTGACAGAATAAAGGTTTAAAGGTTTGTAAGGGGGGAAAAAAGGAAAACACAGAAAGAAAGAAGTTTTGAAATTATTTGTTTGGTTCATCAACAAAACACAACTAATAAGATATTTTTTTTGCTTTAGACTTCACAATTCAACAAAGAGCCTTTTGAAAGTAGTAATAAAAATACTGTTCAGACTATTTACATGAGATGTAAAGCTTCAGTCTTTTTAATTATTATGAGGATGGATGTTTGCTGCTTTGAATCAACACCTCCCTGTATAATGCTGCAATGCTCTTTTATTGTGCTTTACTTTTAATGTAAATGCTGACATGTAAAAGACCAAAGACTACTAAGCAATTTTCTCCAATCTATTTTAAAACTATCAGAAATAGTTTGTGATAGTATACAATAGTAAAGTTAAATATTATTCTCAGATGTTAATTTCCTCTGTTGGAGAGTAACTGGCTGTGTTGTTTTGCTAATAGAGGATGGGGAAGGGGCACAGCAGGAGTGTGTAGCCTCTCTGGAGCCTCTGGATTAGTGCCATTATAATGTGAATCAACAACAACCAGCGTCCTTCTGTGAGTCACACATTTGTACTGACACATATGCGTACACACACACACACACACACACACACACACACACACACACACACACACACACACACACACACACACACACACACACACACACACACACACACACACCAGCTTCCCCAAATTCTTCTCCACCTAATCTCTCATCCTCCTAAGCATTACAAAATATTCTGTAAATGCCGTAGATAGAGAGGACTGATATGTTTAGAATATCCCTGATTTGGGAAAAGGTCACTGTGGGATTCGTAAGGTTTGAATATCCATTTCATTTTCTATTTTTTAAATGTCATGAAGATTGAGTGGTACGAATGTGGCAGTGTACGTGAATAAACGACATTTGTCACCCTCCCTCCTTTTCCGCCTGGCGCCCCCTCTGTCCTCTTGAATTGTGTCATCTTTATGTCAGGGCTGCCCCCCGTCAGCGCACCGCGCAGTTGCCCCTAACCCCTGCTGGAATTTAATTACCACTGCGCTTTTCAATTGAAATGGCATTGACGAGGGGGAACAAGAGGGAGACAACATAGCCTGTTTCATTTGAAGCCCCTCTCTTTCTTTTCTGTTTCATTCTCTCTCTCACTCCTTTTTACCCCTGCAAGGCACAGATGTTTTTTTTTTTTTTTTTATCAATGTCAGCGCCTGCTTCTTTCTGCTCTGATGAATAGAATCTAAGGAGGCCCTGAGATTATTTCAGATAACAGAGGGAGTAAGGAAAGAGGGTCAAGGATAGAGCGAGAATGTCAGAATTAAAGAGGTGGTGAAAACAGAGTGCTGTCCTGGGAGTGAGGAGGGAGATGTACAAATCATTTAACATTTAACGTTTAGGGAGTTCCTTTGGATAGATCAATGTGGCAGAATCAAGGATGTATAATTCATTTTGTCCAAGCAGGAGGAATGAAATGTTAAATATGAATTTGCTGATTGGTCATGCTCACTGTGGCACATTCCCTCTGGTCTCTCAGTTGACTGGTGAAAAGCTTGTCAGGAGCCATTAAGTTTGAATACAGAATTAGTCCTGACTGACAAGATATCATGTTGCTGATGGCCACTGGTTTTACTAAAAGGGCTTCAGTGTGTGTATGGCTTCCTACAGAGGATATATGCATTTACATATAAGGTAAAGGTCTCTGCATCACAATATGATGTCAGCTTTCATTATCTAAAAATAAATAAATCACTGGTGATGATATAATATATCACAGTATCTGTGTCAGGAGGGGAAATTAAAATGGGCTCAGCCGGGCAGACTTGTGCAACCATCATCTCCCAGCATTCATATAGACACACTGACAGAGGCAACATCAACATCATGAGCTCCTCTCAGTCATGATGGGCTGTATGATCCTCCTGGGGGTGTTTGCCCTTTTGGTAAATGGGAGGTGGTGGACGATGTTAGTAGCAGGGGTCCGATAAAGACAGCAGGGTGCAAGGACACTGTTAAAGAACTCAGCAGAATTAGTTTTATTGGGAAATATTGTTTTGTTCTTTTAGCTCCTCGTGATAGATTTGTTTATCCACTGTAAGGGATAAGCTTTTCTTTAAATACCCAGTTGGAATAGAGATTTCAGCTTTTACCATCTAAGGCGGATTTAACGTCTTTACCCCTGGGGTTCCCAGGCTTTTTGGCTCATGACCCCTCAAAACAAAGCAATGTCTACTTGTGACCTCTTGTCACTGGTTGTATATATCTACCAGTTGTGAATAATTCATTGTCCCCTTGTTTTATTTTAAGAATAGTTAAAGGCCTTAAGAAGTAAAAGCTTTTTGTTTTACAATCCCATACCGGTAATTCATAAATTTACAAGAAACAAGACTTGAGTCTGTAGCCACACTGTGACCACAGCAAAAGAAAAATGTGAACCTCATGATGGCGTTAGAGGAAAAGTCAAG
This sequence comes from Scomber scombrus, assembly GCF_963691925.1. Classification (NCBI taxonomy): domain Eukaryota; kingdom Metazoa; phylum Chordata; class Actinopteri; order Scombriformes; family Scombridae; genus Scomber; species Scomber scombrus. Next base: position 15,567,111 of record NC_084973.1, read on the forward strand.
GGACCACCCAAGACTAGGAGGATTCATCCCCTAGGAGCCATACATTTCAAAATTTTGTGGAAGGCAAGTAGATACTAAAGTCTAAGTGAAATCACATTTAATCATTAATTTTGCTATGTGTTGTTAATCATTTTGTTTTATTAGAATGACGAAAAAAGGTCTTTGAAAAAATATCAGAAATGATTGTTTTAGTCATTGGCATTGACATTAGCTGGCAGTGTGGTGGCTACCAGTGTTACACCTTACCGAACTGATACAGTAAACAAACTGCCATAGTTACAAGTCATAGATAGACAGCAAGTCGAATAACAGGGATTTTGAAGAGCACTGACCAAAGCAGCATCTGAGTGGCTGTGATATTTTTAGGTATGTTTATATGCTGTTCAATGTGCTGCAGCTGAGCAGCTAGCTGTTAATTAGCTACCCTGCTTGCTAACATACATTAGCGTTGCAATTTTCCCCAGTGAATATTTGTTTGGTTGCTATTTTGCAAGCCAAGGAACAGGATAAGACGTGTTCATGTTTGTAAGTTAGATAAGAAGATTTTAGCAGGAAAGCTATGTGGGTTGTTGTTCAGAGTCTGTCTCAATTGTATTATGTGCAGCAGGATGCAATCAGGCTCAGTGAGACCAGCTGCTTTGCATATGATAGAATGCCATGTTAATATTTGATTTGCTTTATCGAAGTAAGGTCTCAGTTGCTTTTTAATCAAAATAATGTAAAACTAGGGGGCACTACCATTAAATCAAGAATCTGAAATATAGATTTGTCCCTTTCTGGTTTCAGTTTTTTTTCTCAAAGGATAACACGTGACAAGTGATTTACAGAGCCAATGTGTATACTGTAATTGATTAATTCCAGTTGGACATTAAATATTGTGAGAACTTGAGGGTGGAAGTAGGGAAAAGTCAGAAGATCACCAAGGTCATTAGAATCTTCCTCTAGGGACTGTAAATATATGTAGTAAATTTAAAACATGTCCAAGATGTATCAACCTGGTCAAGAAATGTAATTATGAATCTCTGTACAAAATTTCATGCCAATCCATCTAATAGTTGTAGCCTATATCAGTCTGGACCAAAGTAGTCAACCGACCAATGTTGCCAACCCTGCATGTGTGACTGAAAAGAAAACTTTAAAGACTTCTTTCCTATCATATTAATCAACATGTGATTCATTTTACAACCCCTGTCTGGTAGGGGCCTCAACCCTGAAACTGGTTTATCCTCAAACTCAGACAAAATATTTCATTTGAGTTTTCCAGCTGCTGGATCTGTTTGGTCTAGAACTGGGCCTCACTCATATTTATGAAAAAGCCCTTAGTGTATACACCTGCTTGAGCTGTATTATTGTAAACATCTGAAACACATGGCACATTGCAACTCCCGGTCCACGTTCCATTTTCCATCATGGAATTGTATCATGTCATTGTATCGATCCTGTAATTGATTCTGTGAAGATGGCACCTGCAACATACTCTGTCATCCCTCAGTGCCAATAGCGCTCTTGTTTAATTGCAGGCTAAGGCGCTGTTTTTTCTTGTTGCCTTTGAAAAGCCTCATTGATTTTTATACCACCCTTCATCCTCGCTGTGCTCCATTTTAAGAGCAAATCCCTTGTGTCGAAGTTGCCCAGAATGTAGAAGTATGAAATCTGTCAGCGCTTTTCACAAGGCTTCCAGGTGCAATCCAGACACGTTAACACCAAAGTTAAAAAGTCAGGCTTCTGTGTTTTAAAAAAACAAAAAAGTTTAAACAGAAGAAGAAAGAGAAGCTGTGCTATATTTTGGCACTCTATGTCTCACATGGGACCAGTTGAATGTGAGGTTGAGTTGGAAACACCCTGATCAGACTGGGAAGGTCAAAGTTTATCCTTTCAACTCTGGCTGTTTGAATTTTTGTCTTAAAATGAACTGATTATTTCCAGTATTTTTGGTTTAGTATTGTTGTTTTGAGTAGACATTTTTTTTATGATTAATTCTGCCTTTGTGTTTATGATTTGTACTGTATGCATTTATGGCTCTTGTACCAGAAATACATTATACTCAGATAATACATTGCCTTTAATAATCTGAAGCAAGTAATCCAAACAGGAATGGATTTTTTTAGTCAGGCTTTAAACTGCAGTTTAGAAACTGGCACATAAATATATTCAGTGCATTAAGGGTCTATATAGAACAAAAATATCCTAAATGAAATTTGATTTGCATTAATTTGAGAAGCAGCTTATCTAACATTCATACTCTGAACTTGCTTTGAATTAGAAATAGGTTCTCATCATTTCCCTGGGATTGCAGCCAATTCATTGGATTCAGTTTTTTTTCTCTCTCTCTCAGAGGCTCGGGGAGGGGGATGATCTCAAAATGTTATCACATGACACCAAGTGATTGATGGACCATTAAAATGTCAGCCAGATGTACTTAAAACCACAGCTTTTAGGTTGATAAATCATGGCACAAATGGATACATAAAGCTGTTAGAAACAAATATTCCCATCCAGAGCTATCTGCAGTTAGATAGTAATGGATGTTATATCTGCTTGTTTGTCTGTCTGTATGTTTCTTTCCTCACATTTTTGCATCTCCGAGTGTATCTCAAGTCCTCTGCAGTCATGTAATTACAATGGGACAGGTAGGAGTGTTCATATTTCATCTGCAGCATTCACGATAACATCTAATAATCCGAAAGCGTTGCAAAATTGGTATCTCGTTGCTCATGCATTATGAATGAGTCACTGATTGCTTTTTTGCATAGATTAGCAATCATTTCACAGAAATCTTTCATATAAAAATGTGCTAGGAGGGTTCTATCTCTTTTTCTGAAGAGTTGAGGTGACACATCCCGCCGCTTTTTAAGATAAGACAGATCAGGTGATACCACTTCTCCCCCTTGCCCCTCTGCTCCTTCTCTTGCTCTCTGATTTATTTCTCTATGCATATCATCATGGGGGGGATAAGTGTAATTTTCAGCCCACTTTGCAACTGATTGCTCACTTAGTGAATATATTCAGCATCTGCAGTGTTATTGTGTTTGGAGCCAAGTGGCTAAGTACCACTGAGATTCTTTGGCATCAAAGTAAACATTTGCAGACTCCCAAAGTGCATCATGAGAATCAAATCGTCTTCTTCAGAGCTTGGAGATTGTGTGCCCGACATATGGATTTCACTGACCTCTGGTTGTCCTGACTTATAGCCTCAGATTGGCATGACACACAAGGGGCTTGTATGGTCTAGTGGTTAGGAAAATAGGCTGGTGACCAGGTCCCTGTGTACAGTCCCAGGTGAGGTTTACATACTACTTTTGTTTCCTGTCAGGCAAATAACCTGTTTCACAGATGCAACGATCAACATCATCCAGTGAAACGTCAAGTCAAATTTATTTCACAAAGCACTTCAAGATATTTTTTATAAACAGTGAGAACAGTGTAACTCTTTGTTTGTCCTTTGTTTTAATGTAGACTCAACATGAAACAGCTGGTTGTTTACTTAAAACGTTTCATACATTCATAGAGCTTGACTATCACTTTTTATCACAAGATGCTGTTTGATGTACTTTGAATTTTAGATCTGCTTGGTTGTTGATTGAATTAGGAGGGGAAAGTGTCAAGAGTATGAGTTTGCAGGAGGTGTGTGCATGTATGGATGCCTGCCCTGTGTCTCCTATTGTAACCCCTGGCCTTTGCCCCCTCCCCCAGATGGGCAGACTCTCAGCCAAGGCCCTGTGGAGGTTGGTGCCCTCTGCCTGACAGCCTGTCACTGTGCTATGGTGGTGATTTTTTTTTCTGCAGGAGATGGTGTCTGATTGGGAGCAGTGTGTGAATAGCCCTGTCACACTCGATAAGCCAGCAAGACGACCTGTGACGGGGACATATGGCATGTTTGACAGGGAGAGAGGGTGCGAATCGCACTGAATGATAAAATGGTGTTTTTCCCCCTTCGGCAATGTCATGCTTTCAGGCAAGCGTGTGGACCATCGCTCACTCAAGCGGCTGACTCCGGCCTCCTTGTGACATCTCCTTCAAGGTTCTGGGTTACTCTGCCTCGCGCCTGGCCAATTCTGACACTGCAAGACTATGCTACTCACAGCTGCGCTGTTAGCTTGTCGATGTAGGGAACATAATTGGATATCAGTTTAGTTTAGCGATGCAGACTGGGAAATTCATCTTAAGAGTCTGTTCTTCAGAGCTCCCGCTAAAGCTCTTTGACACAGCAGCCCTTCACACTGTCTCTTCTCAGCCTGTCACACACCTCACACTGTTGATTAATACACAACCAGAGTCTCATCAGACGACTAATTGATGGGTTCAGCCTCCACAGGGCCCTGATTTATTTAAAGGGCCATGGACACAGAGTAAAGGAGAGGAAAGAGGAAGAAGACAAACAGGCTTGGTTTTAAATTGTGTCGTGGAAATCATTGAGTTTGCCTCTCATGCCTCTCATCCCTACTGTCAGCCGGGTCTTGACTTCTGCTGTTGCAGTCTCAACTCCTATCCTGTCAAGTGTCACATTGTCTGTGTTTGTGGCTGTGACAGACAGCCCAGGTGTCACACTCAGGCTTCAGTGCACCATCAGGCACCTCTGCTCTGGTCCCCAGTGGCTCACAGTCAGAGAGACAGCACAGTCCAATAACCCCTCTCAAACCCAGCATGTCGCTCCCCGGGGACTCCCCTGTGGAGTTTACTCTCTGTCCATTGGGCCAGAACTTAGAAACTCTGCCAATGGTCACATGATCCTACAGTCACTCTGACTGCTAATTGGATAAAGACTTTGAGATTGTGTGGTTTAAAGCCTTCTCAGTAAAGGAATTTAAACATTTGATCAGCTGTTAAGCTTTTTTAGATGTCTGCAGTACTAATTAGAGCCTTAAAAGACAGAGTCAAATTTTTCGAAGCAAAAAATCTCTTACCAATAATTCAATATCCTTTGCTGACTTTTAACACAATTATATTGTAGAATATAATGTCTCTTGTCATACAACATTCCCAGTACTGCAAACTTCACATCAAGGCATACATATAAATTTAAAAAACAGTATAAAAACAGTATAAACAAATTGTGTGTTAGAAAAGATGCCTATATGAAAATGGAATTTTTTCATTTTCTGATATGTTGTAATGTACTTCACTGCATATATTTTAACAGCTATAGTTACTAGTTGTTTTGCATGTTTTCTGCATATAAAACAAATTGTCAACATATAATATATGATACACTGTTCTTGATAAAACAATAAATAAATTAGTTAAAATTCTTCCTCAACTTGCTATAACATTAAAATACTCAATAACTCTCCAATAAAATAGACAATACAATAATAACAAGGTAAAAAGCAGCTGATACATTTGTGTGTTTTTCCTTTGATACGATCAATATTACTCAAACTTCTTCGTCACTGATAGAGAAATGCAATTCATTATTTGGAATCAGCTTGATTATTTTACATGTGGTATTGCATACATTTACCATATTTTGATTTTTAAAAATGAAATAGTCAAAAATAGTCAAATTAACATACATTTATAATTATTTTTTCCTACTTCCTAATGTTATCCATTAGGTAAAAATAGCACATTGTTAGAACTAATAATTTTCACACATTTTTATTGTGACATCATGTGATCATATTTTTATTTAAAATGACTGCTTCCAAGTTTGATCAGTCTGTCTTCTTTGTGTTTACATGTGTTTAGAGGGTGTTAGACAATTGTGTCACAGTTCAGCCTTCAGTTCTTGCTTATCCTTAAATTGTGTTGACATTTTCCCATTTCTCAGAAGTGCCGTCCATGCCTGTGTGAGCACTTTGTGACAGCTGCTGTTCCACTGGACACAGTTTCAAGCTGAGCAGAGATAGGCCAGGACCTTCACTCATTGACCCCACATCAGATTTTTTTGTTCTGGATTCCATCAATAAGGCTTGAGTGGCAGGCCGTCCTCTCATACAGCTCGTCTGTTGAATGCAAAAGGGGAATCGGCCTTGCAGCAAGTGATGACCTCAGTGTCGTGATGTTCCTGCTGCAGTGCTATCAGCAGACACGAAGAGGTCTTTAGCATCCGCTGCACATTAGTTATGAGCACTCTCACTGTTTGTTGACCGTTTTTTAGTCAGCTGTCAGGGTCCTTGGTCACCGCTGAAACTTTAGTTACGTAGCCATTTTAAGGATTTTTCCATGTTGGATATAATGCATTTTCCTAGAAGATGAGAAGAATAGCTGGCTCTACAAAAACATTCATAAATATGCATCAGGCTTTTTTAAACACTAGAAACACAAAAGTGGCCATTTTGCATGATTGCATTCACTTACGGGAGGATTGTTGTGTGAAGCAATTTTAAAGAATTGTGAAGTAAATCAACTCTTTGATTAGCAGACAAAATCTCTGACTATTAGGCACAAACACATTTCTTCAGGACAGAAAAGAAAAGGAAGACAACAAGACGTTTTGTGATCCAGCAAATATAACTATAACTAAAGGAGGCTGTTTATCAGTGTGGGGGTTAAATGGTTGCAATAAAAAAAAATACATCAAAATAACTGACCACATTTTCCTGACAGCAAGAAGGTATTTTGATTCTGATCATATTAAATATGTAAAGTTGTATCAATACATTTTAAATATCAAATACTGAATTTGTTGTCACCTTATTAAAAATAATATTAAATACTTCATAGTTATATATTAAAATGTTTTAAAATAAATACATTTAATCAAATATATGCATAAATTGATGTTTCCTTCACTTCCTTTCAATGCTGGATGTTCTGCAGTTTAACATATGCATTTTTAAGGAAGTGATAATAAATTCAAAACAGTTCAAGATTACTGCGTATTTCTATTTTAAGCAGAAAATGATTCAATGCTTATTGAATACAGTTTAAAGTATCTTGTCTTTACCAATCATGCATTACATCCGTACCAGAAATCCAGTGATTACTTTTTTCTTTCTGGGCTGCATTTCATGTACTTGTGTTTTTTCCATTAGATGTGTAGCGAGAAGAAAAAAAGAGGATGAACACTAAAGTATTTAGTCCTCATTTGTAGTCATGAGGGCATCGGCACTGATGAGCGTGGTCAGGGTCACAGCACTTAACTCTCCAAAGGAGGACTAGTGCTTGTAATCACATAATATGTATGATCTCTCATTCAAGTGGAGCTGACATTCGGCAAATGCAAATGGTTTTGTGGACTATGTAGCTGTGAGAGTTTTGCTCTCTGTTTGCTTTGTATGAAGCATATAGTCACTATATAAAGCATGTCAAATGCACAGTTATGCTCAGGTTGGAAGAATGATTGACAAAATATTGACTATTATTTTTAGCACAGCAGGTGGACTGTCATGCCGCAGTAGAAGCTCAATTTGCCTGCGTTCTGCAGTTTAGAAATTGAACCCAAGTGGATCATGTAGGAGCTGCAGCCCCTCTCTGCACTGTCTTTCCCCCTCTGTAATTAAGAACAACATTTTGTGCTAGATTATACGGAGACCCATCGTGCCATTGAACTAGTCTGCCTGATTAATAAAAGGCAGCTAATTTCAGTGGAGGAAGGCAGTGCTCCAAAATGTCTCCTAATTACACATTAGGAGTGTGAAAGGCTCCTGCCGCTCCGGCCTCAATCCTCCACCCAACCCGCAACCCCTCCTCTGCCGGGGTGCATGTGCTGGCCCACCAGCACATTAACGACGCTCCCAGGAGTGGCTAATTCCAGCCAACCCGACAGCACAATCAGTGGCAGATGTCAGAAATCGAAGATGATGAATTATGAATATCCCGGAGATGTGGATAGGATACCGGCTTTAGGGGGGGAAAGTTTCCTTTTTTTCTGTGCCATTTTGGGCAGCCAAATAAGCAGACAGATTTAGGAGGAGTGTGCAGTGGTTGGAGTGATTGATTTCTATTCGTCATTATAAATGGGGTCCGACTGAAATTGGATGTTTTAGTGAAGTCGTCAAGGACTTTATGAGTTGGAGGGGCTTTCTGGCAGTATAGGGACTGTGCCTGACTGTGATAGCAGTAATGACTTCCTCTTCTCCCTCCCCTGGGTGGTCAACTCGAGGGCTCCAGCAGCTGGGAATGATGTCCCGGAGAGGGCAACATGAACCTCTCAGTGCACAGCATTTGCATGTCTACATGATTACAGCCAAAATGGAGGAGGTGTGGTGAAGGGTCGGGCTGGGGGTGAAAGGTGGTGACAGTAACAGCTGCAGAGAAGAGGACAGGAAATGGAAAGCAGTTGTTTTTGTTGCCATTGAGCCACATACACAGAGGCATGATGGGAATGTTTTGATGAGAATGAACTGATACTTCAGCACCAGAGTATAATAAAACAGTGCTTGATGTAATTGCATTTCCATAACTTGCAGCCTTTATTCTCGTTATTAAGAGCGAGTTTCAATAAAGACTGAGTTGAGCTGAGCTTACTTTTAATAGATTGTTATCTGCCGCGAGATCAAATGCATCACTTTTAAGCTGCAGGCAGGTGCAGGTGCTTAAACTATGCCTGACCTTTAAACATACCCTTTTCATATGAATGAAGGAGAGGCCGTGGACACTATCTGCTGCACCAAAGGACCTTGAGACACGCTGATGGAATCGGATTCCCTGTCAAAACAGATGTCAAACTGACGCCGTGGCCTATTACTGACTGACCAGCCAACTGATGAGCTGGCTGCCGATATGCGAACGTACACCTGGACATCTGTGGGGGGTCACAATCATGGTGTGGGGAAGGGATAGTAAGGTGAGATGCAAGCCTGGGGCAGGCTGCCAGGCCAGACTTCACCTTGCCACCTCCAATGAGCCCACAGTACATTTCCTCAGCCTTCCTGCCATTCATCACTACACCATGACAGGGAAATTCATCTGAGCAGGAAAGAGGAGCTAATCCTCTATATCTGAGACAGTGATGGACTTGCTGCTCCACAGGACTGCTGCAGGACCAGTGAAATTAGGCTAAAACTGCTGTGGGGGTTCACAGGAAATTGGCCTTGCCAATCATACACAGCAACCCAGTGTTGTACTCACAAGCTTCAAGTTTAATGTCAATCTAGCCTGCATCTGTTCATGTATGCCACCCTATTTCCATAATGCGAATGTATCCATCTCTGACTTTGATTGCCCTCCCACTGCAAAGATGTTACTTTCTTTAATGTGATGTAGAGGTTAATGCAAAGACTGTTTTGAATCCTTGATTTGGGACATCAGAGGTAAACAGCAGCCCTACAGTATGTCCATAGTAGAAGATCAGGTAATATATTATTTATGATCTCTCTAACTCTCTACAGTTTGTGGCTGTATTGATGTAATTTCAACCCATTTTCCTGATGAGTGCCTCAGTTCTGACGCCCACACAGCTTTTCATAATCGCAGCGGTCAGCATATAAGTGGGCTCTCCACCAGCAACTCAGCAGTATTGAAAAGTGAAAATCTATTCATCAACATGTTTTTCCGTTAACTACATCTGAATGCGGAGTGGAATCCCCAATTGGGTTGAGTCATTACTTTCAGTGAAATAACTCCATTAAATAACAGCGAACACAAAGCTGTCCCCCACACGCAGCCTCTACTTTTCCCCAAGCTGCAGTCCCTCCTGCTGTCTCCCAGAGCTCGGGGTTCAGAAACACTAATACTGTCTGCCAGTTCAGTTCTACATAGATTTGTGAGGAGACCAGGGGTGATCATTTCTTCCCCCTTTTTTTTCCCCCTCAGGTGACACTCTGAAATATATTTTGTGTGCCCTTTCACTTCAGACGAGCTCAGTGTGGAGGAAGCCCAAAGGAGACTAATGAGAGAGCGCAGGGGTATGGCTCCGTCTGCCTCCATGCCTCATTTTTCTTGATTTCAGTCGCTCCAGTGTCGGCATGGGCTCCTGCTGGTCAGGTGATGGCGGTGCCAGCTGGTGCATCCAGCTCGGACGGACAGCGATTCATTTCCCCCAGCTGGTGATTTATAGCACGGCAAAGCAGAGAGAAGCTGGTGTGCATGGCACCAGGCCGCCTGAGTTAGTGCACTGTCCGGCCCCGTCATGCTTTACCACACAGCGGGCTGGACTGCCTAATTTACGCTGGCAGACAGTCACATATATCACACCCCGTCTGGCCAATGAAGATTGGTGGTGTTTGAAAGGGTCTGTATACACAGTCGATTTTACCCACGTGTTACTCTCTGTCCAGCATTGCACCAAGAATATTGTTTTTCTTTTTCCTCTCCTTCTTTGTCTATTTGATCTTCCATGCTTAATTTCTGCACCTCTTTTTGTTCTCTCTCATCTGTATCTTTCTCTGTCGCCCCCTCTCTCAGTGTGTGGACATAATGTGAAGTGACTGTGTTGGAGGGAGGCCCTCTCTGGCTCCTGAGGACTGTGCCCTTCTGTTCAGAGAAACTGGGGGAGGTCACAGTAGGTAGCTCCCTTGAGCCATGGCGTATTAATGCCTAGGCTGACCTCGGTGATAAGAAGGAAGCTTCAGGCGCATGTTTGATTCATGAGTCCATCCTCAGTGGGCCCTGGGGGGCTTTTTCCACTGCTGTCCTTTTACTGGCAGGGTGGAGGGTTGCTGCAGGGGAGATCAGTCCTGTCTGTCACAGAGAGGTTGGGGTGTGATAAAGGCACAGGGCTGGGAGTGGGCCAGAGCACACAGATCGGCCCCTGTGTCGGACACAAGCGATGACTCAATGGTGGGTGGTGACGAGACAGACAAGTGTTGAGGGATATTAGAACGGATATCAGCGATGGGGCCTGACATCATGAGCAATCCACCTGCCTAGAGGAGGGTTTGTTCAGGAGCGGGATGAGAAAGTGAGTTGAAGGGCACTTGGCAGTTCCACTTCTTGTTCCCCCCCCCCCATATTCTACTATTTCAAAATATTGGACATGTCTGAGGGCTAGCAAAAAGGAGTTAGATGGCTCAGATGGGGTGGAAGATGGGGTTTGTGGGGGTAAGCTGACACACTTTCAGTTCCAGCGCATACAGTATCTGCAAATTACATCCTCTGGAGTTTGGTTAGGGATTACTCCTGTGTAATCCTGACAAATGCTGCAGAGTGAGACACATCTCTGACAACAGAGCAACCACACAGCCTGCAATGACCATGGTGATCAGTTTAAATGAGTGCAGGGTACAGGACATACTCTTGTTTTCCTCCAACCTGAAAAGATTAATGTGCAGTGATGAAATTTTGTCTGCCTTGATTGATAAAAGGAAAATGGCCAAAAACAGAAGCACAAAGTTTACTTGACTTTCTTTTATGGGGGGACACATTTTGAGGATTTTTGGCTCAGTAAAGGTGATGTAGAATATAAGTATTCAGGCCATGGTTGCATGCCTTCAAATGAAATGGTTCTCTAAAAGCCCAGATCTGGGTAATTAGAGTGTACATGAGAGAGAGAGAGATAGAGAGACAGAGAGAGAGGGCACATCCTTGAACACCAGCTGTTTGAATATGGCTATGTAATACATAATCCTGATTTGTGTTCCTTTCAGTCACCGAAAGATCTGTACATGCCTCAAAGAAACTTGTCAAGGCTTTTCAGTGCACATTGCCTTCTCACAATCAAGTCGATGCTTGTCAACGCCACTGCTATCAAAATAGTCACAGTGGGGAGGGGCAATCCACTTTTCACATATCCCATTGCTGTCACCTCCTTCTGCCCGTCACTAATCTTTAAAAGCTATTTGCAGTTTAATACAGATTTCAAATCCTGTTTCCCTTTCTCCCTTCCACTTTTACACACACACACACACACACACACACACACACACACACACACACACACACACACACACACACACACACACACACACACACACACACACACACATACACATACACATACACACACGCACACACATACACACATGCACATACACACACATGCATTGTTCTTCTTTTGTGGTTTTGCTGGAAAACTGGGTTTGGTGGGTAGAGCGAGTCTCCTCATTCCTCCATGCGTTCCCATGGCCATGCTTTTGTTTTAGCTAAGCTGGTGCCCCCGGATTAAAGGGAAAATAATCCTTCTTTCATTGTTGTTTTTTGTTTTGAGAACCTTCTGAAAAGCGATCTGTTGATTTTTCTCTCATCTTTCACAGATTAAGTTTAAATTGAACGATGAAAAGAGAATTCAATGGTAATGTCTGTTTATGTTTGTGTGTGCTAAGGCAGAAGTAATGTCGACGTTGTTTTTTCCTGTGATTTCGTTTGAGTGGAGGAGCTCTAAAACCTTTTCCAATTTTACAATGTGTAATTCACATTTGCTGGGAAATGTGCTGTATGTTTAATTCATTCAATCTCTGATTCATATCCACTTGAGTTATTGTCTTGCCCAGCAGCCAAGCTACCCATTTGTGTCAGATGGTAGACTAATGGTGATATTAATGAAGTCATTGCTTTCGTCAGAAAATCAATAGTCACTCGAAACAGTCAATGCAAGCGAGTGGGCTTGAATAGTGACCTAGTTCCCATGTAATGACAACTCCTAACCCATTCTGTATTGTTTGATGCTCACAACATCTGCTCCCATACCGCCATACAATCATATTTATGCAACAAAACACGGTAGACTACAATGCACAGCAGCGCAGAGTATATGAGGAGGAATTGGGGCAGCTGTAATTTCTTTGTTTGTATGTGGCAATCAACACCGCAGAGCAAAAATGAATTTGCTGATGCTTCACACGACAAGTAATACCAATATTATTCCACATCATTAGCTGTGAAAAACGGCTCCATGAAACATCAACCTCAGTCTTCCTTTGGCCACAGAAGGCAGGGGCCAAGTGGGGCCACGAGGTTAACCTGGATTTGGCATTAAACAGCCTGGCTGTTATTGTTGGGTCTTCTGAGTCTATAAAAGACCCAGCAGTGTTAGAGTTGGAGTGGGGCCACATCGAGGTCAGTGGGCCTCGGTGGTCAACTGAGCCATGAGGAGAAGGTGAGGGGAGCCTGTATGCCAGCACTGATTCCTGCATACAGAGGCAGCCCCGCGCCTCACTGACATCAGTCAAAACTCATGACTGTGTTATTACTGTGCTCTGTTGTGCGCTCTGAGATGAATAGGCTCTGCATTCAGCCTAACAAAGAGCCTTGGCATGCATACAGGAGCAGGAAGTGGGAATTCTAATACTGCTTTATCATGGGCAGTAAAAGAATACAATACGAGCTGTCCCCTCTGAACTGGTTTAGTGAACACTCAAATCCCTATCTTCTGTAGAGACACTCCCTGCAAGTTATTGTAGAAAAGTGGCTTACAGTGGTAGGAGTGCATACTTGCTTCAGCCCTGATAGCTGCAGCAGCAATCAGTCTCATTAGCTGTAGCAGTGTCATGTCTTATCTTATCCCTGGAGTTACCATACAACAGTCACTTTTCTTAACAAGAGGGTTATACTGTGTTCTATGTCAACTTTGATTTCAGATTTTTCTCTGATCACATGCAAAGCTTAGATGAAACCAGTAGTTAATATATTTAGACACAATATCTTCAGCGCTCATCTTTCACTAACCTTTTTGGGACTCCACTGTCAGTACGTGACTTATTTCAGTTGACTATGTGCTACTCAATATCATCTACATGTCTTCCTGAATGTCACCAAGTCCCATGAGCAGTCATGCTAGCCACATTGCACCCATGAAACATCATTCTCTCAAAACATATTCCCTCATTTGGTGTCTTGATGATGGTGTAGCAAGTGCCCTCTAGCACATCAGTCCAACATCTTTTAAAGGTGTACAGCTGGGTTAAGATCTGTTCACTGTGGAGGTACTCATCTCTATAGCTGTATAGTAGCATCTGCATTTGTTATGTTTACTCCACTTTTTTAGCTTTTTATGGCTGTGTTTTTCATTTAATTTCACAGTAGGTACTGCATAGTGTGCATCATGGGAAATACGCATGGAGCCGCACACAGACCGCAGCACATTAACTGCCACCCTTTGCATAACCAGTAGCTCTGTGTGTATCTAATATATGTGTATAAGGCAGCAATGCAAATGTGTTAGAATAAATAAGGATGAGGGATTCGGTATACAGTCAACTCTGAGCAGACAGAAGAATGAGACATCATGCGGAGTGATGAGGTCAGGCGCAGGTTCTGTAAGGTACAACAAAATAATGTTTTGACATTGCTTTATCAGAAGTCATGCCTTATGTCTCATGTCAAATGTTTATGCCTTATGTTGTAAAAAATACTTACTGTATGTATGTCCTTACTTGCAATACTTGTCCTCTCACTAACAGTGGACAATTTGATACAAACTGAAAGTGATATTCTGCCTAAAATGTATGCTTTGAGTATCTAGCGCTCTTCCCCTGGAGTCTTGCAAAGTGGCAGTAATCTGTGAAGGAGCAAATTCATTTTTTTTTTACAGTCACCTTTCAAACACAGAGGGGGATCAATTCAATTTTGACAGTGAGTAGTAACCTTGACTCAACTGTAAAACTTGCTGATAGTTGATGATGAGGTCATGTGGATATTCATATTAAACTTACTGTGTATCTATTCGACTGCACCATCCTGCATTTCCAACTTTCAGCTATAAGCAAGCCAAGAGATATTGAGGCTTCTCTGCTTTGACCTTTTATGCCAAGTACTGCCTCATCTTACCTGTCTTTTCTTGCAAATATACTTTATATAAACTATATAACTGTATTATATAAATTCATATATACAGCCATGTTGGTCACACTGAGTGAAAAACAGTAAACTGTGATCCTCATGACTGAAACTGCGCTGTAACAAACTGAGGTTAAAATGTGAAGAGCTTAATAATAATGATTGTTTGCGCACAAAGGGCTATAATCTGTGTCTGTGGGGCTAACTGAGGAACAGTGACGCAAGTCAGCGTCTCCTCTGTGGGCTACAGAGCAGATGCAACTAAAATGCTGTTACCAGAGACAGCCTGGTCCTCAGGCTAAGCTCAAATACCCAAATACCAACCCCCCCCATCCCCACCCCCTCACCCCCTTCAGCAAAACTTCCACATTTTAATCCAATAGTGTGCATAGAGCTCAGGGAAATGATATTTAGGAGACAATGAGTGCCCTGCAGAGAAAAAGAAGGGAGGGGGGATTAGAGTGTGTCTCTGAAGTGGCTTTGACTCTCCTACTGATGGAGAGTAATTAAAGCAGCCTACTGTGTTGTCGATGTAGCTAAAGGGGAATAATAATGAAACATCACAGTTCATAGAGCTTGGGCCTGCAGCACCTTCCTTTGGCCTAGAGCCCTGATTAGAAGCACACTCACTATGTAGGTTGTTCCTAGACTCGATACTTAACAGTCAAACGCACTAACGTACTGCCGCTTTCAGATGTTACAAATTTACAGTTAGAAAGTAAACAAAATCTCAGTAAATTACATTTAAACAAATGTAGATGAATTTATCACATGCTCTTGTTCTGTGTTCTCATTAAATTTACATTTTTGATCAGGAATGCAGACTGTCTGGTCCTTCCAATTGCAACCAAACTGAGGAGATATTAGAAAAAAATGAATTATTGCAGTTATCTAAGGTCACTACTTCCTCACAGACCAATTACACATAAAGTCTGTGACTCATCAGCGTTGCCTGACTCGTCTTATCTTCCTTTAAGATAATCTGGCACGCCCTAAATGCCACTGCTTGCATCTTGAAACATGTCAGTGGGCTCAGCAAAGTGTGTCTTTGATACAGCATGGAATAAAATGGATGACTGACTTACACATAAGGCCCAGGCTCTGAGCTGAAGTGTCAACCAAACACCTGCGCTCTTCTGCCTCCCCTCTGCAGGTTATTGAAGGTCACATCAACTGTGGTTCCTTTGAAATTTGGAATGAACCCCACATACACATTAAAGCCATCACAGAGCTGACCGCTGAAGTGACCTTGTCAAAATGTATTAGTAGTAGTTTTGGGGGGGGGGGTTAAATTCAATTAAGAAATTGAGTCAACTTCATTGTCAGCCTAAAGTAGGTTGTACATTATAAGATGATTTTCACACACAACACAGCATTTAGTTAATCATATTGGAAATACATTTTAAATGTACTTCAACATTTTATATAAACAAGCATTAACCTCACAACAAGAAGATAAACAAACTGATTAAATTGGACTTAAAAAAAAAAAAAAAAAAAAAATTTCAATGGGTAATTTGACATTGCAGCAACAAAGAACAAGCTGTATATAAAACGTCAATACAATATACACAAGGGTCAGAAGCTGGTGTAAGCTTGAATGTGTTGTTTTCTTCTTTATGAATAAATAATAAAACTGTGAAGAGCTATTGTGAAACACATTGGAGTCATATCTGCTATCTATGTTAAAACATGGATAGATTGCTTTAATTTGAATGAATTGAGCACAGTTTTACAATTCCAAGTTTGGAATCCACATACAATTTATTCAATACATGTATTCAAATGTATTCAGCCTTAGTAGTGTTTTTTGCATTTTGGCTGGTCCCAGGGAAGAAATCCTGATATTCCATATTCATCAGGACCAAACACTGATTATGTGTGTACTTTTGATTCTTTTTTTCTAAATGTAAATCACAAAGCAACATGGGCCTCTATTACTTGTAGTACTGAATGTGTCACAAAAAAAGGGAGTAAAAACTAAAAGAAATATGCATTTGTTTCAAGATGAAAGCAGATACTCAGGGTTGTCCTTAATTAGCTAATTTTGGACATTGTTTCCTATTTGTCCATGACAGCACTTTTTGTGGTGTAACATTACTTCACATTAGTCTTTCCCTTTCTGTGCCCTCTAACTTGTTTCTCAATCGAAGACCATTCCTGGGGCTCAAGGTAAACAGTTAAATACAATATATGTGGAAGAGGGGACTCTTGTTGCTGTTTCTTCAGTCTGTATAAAACAACTTGATGAATATGATACCACACTTTATTGCACATATTTACTCGTTCCCTAAAGACATCTATTGAATGGTTTGGTAAAAGGTTGGAAGAGGGGATTGCAGGTGAGAGACAATAGTAGGTTTCACGTAGTCTATTTCTGTCAAGATCAACAGTTGCCTTCTCATCATGAGTGGTTTGGTTTTGGAGACAGTTCAGTGTTTTAAAGGAGAGATCACAGCTTCAGAGAGAAACAGCTGGGATAGAGCTCACTCTGCCCGGACACATGTGGATAATGGATCATTTTCATTCCAACTCCCAATGCGTTTGCGCAAGTTATGGGGTATAGAGCAAGGGTGGAGGAGTCAGCAGATGTTAAATTAAGCATGGAGTGAATACATAATGAGCTGTTAAGGCAGGAAAACATGTCCTAAATACGATGGTATTTTGCACACAGATCCCAAATGGTCAAAGGAGTCTATCTCAAAGCCTCACCCCCTGCAGTGGTCCTGGCAGGGAAGAGGATATTGGGAGGATGGGAGGGGCTTCTTTTTTTTTTTTTTGAGAAGGGCAATTCTGGCGCTTTCTGAATTTTCAATTTCAGCATTTAGGTCAAACTTTTCCTCAGGTCTTGCAACCATCTGCTCCTGGGATGCGGGCCAAGGCCACAGGGCAGGGTTCTGGTAGCAAGGAGGAAGCTGGCGTCATCTCAGGCTCTATAAAGAGGCCTTGTAGAACATAGAACATATCCCTTTATTGTGCCCTCTCCCTACCCTGTGTTTTCAGGTGTTTTCCCTTTTTAGCTGCTTCCTCCAGGGAGCCAGCTTTAAAATGGATGATTGCCTGCGACCGTCGCATTAAAAGCATTAATCCCGCTCTTATCAAGCAGGGAATGATGAATTAGGAGCATCAGCTCTGGGCTCACCTTTGTTGTCATTTGAACAGAATCAAAGCTTTAAATCACAGGGCTGCACCTGGTAACAGGAGGGGGGATGGCGTTCTAATACTGTGTGTGACAGAGCCGCGCTGCTTCCAGCTGATTTAATAACTCCAGAAGGAGGGGGTGGCACTGGGCTAAATGAAAATTTGAGCAAGGTTTTAAAATATATGATTGCAGGATGAAATGGCAGGTGCCCTCATTTCTCTATGGTAAGTGTTCCTTTTCCTTGCTGTGTAATACAAGTCAGCTGAATTTGAGCTGTCATTCAATCATTGTCAGGCCAGTTTTGATAAGGTTTGTAACAATGCATTATATGTGCTCAATGTATCACACTTGTTCTCCCTTTTCCTGCTGGGATCAATGGGAGTTCAGCTCCTCTTTGACTGACTTGCTGATGTTTTCCACAGGGTCTGGTTATAATCAAGGTTGATTTGTTTAGATGTAGACAATGCGTCAGTATAGGAGCAGAGAATATGCTCTACCAGCGGCTGCTCACAATAGCAGGTCATATTGCTCTTAAAACACACAATGTTCATGTGATACAAAATGTTCATTTGATGTACATTTCACTAACTGCGTGGTGAATTTTAGTCTTTTAAAGTCTTTTCACATCATTTTGATACTGAAGTGGGAGTGCAGCAATTGAACATGACAAAACAAATCAACCCTAGCTTTTTATGTGTACATGTTTGCATATTTTAATGAAATTGGATTGTTTATGAGCAACATTTAAGCAGCTAACCTCTCTTGTTTATGAAGTGCTGCCGAGTATTTATGATTTTTTTTTTAAACGCATGGAATTAAGCAGCTGCTTTAATGAGAAAAGACGATGTAACTCTATTATTCAAATTATTTCACCACGTTCATTTCTGTAAATTCCCACATCAAAGCAGCTCATTACATTTTGTTAATTAGACCTAGAATAATTTAACCTTACTTCAAAATGCAAGAATATGAGAGTGGATTTCTGTTGTTCATTGAAATATGGATTGGACTTCAGTAGCCTAGTTTCCCCCAACATCTGAAGCAGCTAAAGGTGATTTTCCACTTTCTAAATGATATAATTGTTCCCCTGTCCCCATCCTCTACTCTTCCTATTTTTCCTCTTTTCTGAACACCCACAAGGTCTGTAAAGCACTCATCCAGCTCAATCCATACTCTTCAAGAGCATGGAGACCACTCTGCTTTGAGTCTGTAAATGCTGCAGAGAAATATGTGAAAAGACAGTTATGTTGTAGTGAATATTAATGGCTCTTTGAGTGCTTGCTCCCTGGTAAACAGAAGGATTGAGTTGACATGTAGCCAAAGACATAATTTAAATCTGGGGAGGTCACAGGAAACATTAGCAAATTATCTACCCAATGCCTTCCAAGATCTCCCGGCAGATAATGGAAAAGCCAATCTATTTGGCTGATCGGTATCTTATCGGAATAGGCTGAGAAAAGCTCACAGTAATTTCGCTTGATATGATAAAAGATTTCCCTTCACTTTGAGATTAGGTTTGCCTCAGGGGTCTGTGCTATAATCGTAAGCTTCTAACAAGGTGAAACATTTGTGGAATTCACAACTATTTTTTCCATATGAAACATGCAAAGAGATGGCAGCACTGTGTGAGATGTGAAAACCTGCATGTCCTGTGGTTTATATTAAGGCCGGTCTTGAATAATGGATGGTGATTATTGTCAATATGTTTAATTTTAGGTAGTGTAAAATGTTATTTTCAATACTGAAATTCCATGTTTAAGTTTTGTAATTATGTATACCATGTTCATTTCTTTCTGCCATTTTGTTGTTATTAATCTCAAAAATTAGACCCAACATGAAAGCTATTGTATTTCTTTAGTTAAGCTTGTGGTAAGTAAATATAGAATTGACCAAATATATAGTTTATATATACTAGAAGCACATACTTTACTGCAAATAAGTTTGGCCCTCAACTCAGCTACAAAAAGCTGTATAAAATGCCCAGTGGTGCCCTGATCTTAATGCTAACATCAGTATGCTTACATCCTTTAGTGATGCTGACGATAAGCAAGTATAATGTTTACTATGTTCACTATCTTAGTTTAGCATGTCCGCACGCTAACATTTGCCAATTAGTACTAAACGCAAAGGACAGCTGAGGCTAGAATCTCATTGATTTTGCGGGAATTTGGTCATGAACCAACGTATTGGACAAATTAAAGTTTTTTTGTGTGATGACGATCCTTGAGGACAAGTTAAGGGTCATCAAAGTCATTGTGACCTATTGTCTTGGAACCATGAATGTAAAAAATGTAATGCTGATCCATTAATTTCACTAATGATTATGAATTAAAATGTCATGCTAGAGGAAAGATTAAGGGTTCTCCAAAGTCAGTATGATTGCTTCTCTGGACACCATGAATGTTTGTACATTTCATTGCAATCCGTCTAATAGTTGTTGAGACATTTCAGTCTGGACCAAAGGAAGGGCCAACAGTTTGATAATGCCAACCATAGAGCCATACTGTTAGTGTGGCTAAAAATGTAAAATCCAAAACAGATGGAAAGATTGTTGGCTGGGTGAAAATATGAATGGATGGAAATAAAAATGGGCGGAAAAGGGGATGAATCATTAATTTAATTACACTGTTATCCTTGGTGTGGCCAAAATGTCATACCAATCTGTCTAAATTACACTTTACTACTATTATGAAGTCATTCATGGTAATAAATGTTTGCTCTTGCTGTTGGTAAAGCAGTTGTCTATGACCTTAAAGATGAGGAAATGAGCCATCAGTGAACTTGAAGCCATCTGTTGCACATCTGTGGACTGTATATCCATCCACATCCAGAGAAAGAGGGGAAAGGAGAGGGAGACGGAGAGGCAGAGACAGACAGAGGGGAATCCTACCTTAATCTTCTGTCTATCCAGTGAGATTCCATCAGACTGGTTTCTGCCCCATATTGCTCAGTGCTCTAAGGTTTTGTTTTAGTTAAGCCCAGCTGAGTTACCTTCAGAAACAGCAGTCCATCTTGACGGGAATGAATCCTGACAGCTGTGGCCATAAAGTGGAAACAGATATGTGGCCTTCTGTATGGCTCCTGCAATTCCACAGCTCTCTGGGGCCAAATCAGCTGTCCTTTACACCAATCGATCCGAGACGATTGATTCCTCCGCCAATTTAATTAGCTTTCTGGTGTCTGATTAGTAATGATTTACAGGGCCCTTTGTTCTCCATGCAAAACCTTAAAACCATGCTTTGATGAATTATCTATTTTCTCCTTGCCCTTTCATGTATGAACCTTAAAAATTCATAGGTTATGACCCCACCCACCAGAGAGGAGAGTGTTCTGCCCTCCGGTGATCAGTGGGAATTGGAGGCGCTTGTTTTCACCTCACCACAGTAAATCTAGTAGCAGAGGTCATCAGCTCAAGAGACAGTCAACTAAAAGATGGGCTGACAGGTATCTGCTGTTGGCTCACTGAACTATTTGCAACTGCACTTGCTTACAAGTGTTGGAAGAAACTGATTATTAACAATTTTTTTAAAGTCATTATATATACAAACATAGATCACTTCATCAGGAACATGATCAATCAGATGCAATTTAATACAACTGCTCTTTCATAAAATTGTATGTATATAAATACAATCATAAAAGATGTATGTTAATGGGACAAAATATAAGGAATACTTTTCAATATAATACACTCCAGTACACCACCACCATCAACACTACCAACTACGACCTCAATAATAAACATAAAGTAGAAATATCCCCTTTTTGACAATGTCAACAAAAACTGAAAATGTATAAGCTTCATAAAAGCCAAGTAAGTGCTTGGCAAGAGAATATTACTATAGAAAATAAAAATATAAATGTATATGGACATATAGGCGAATATGTAGAGTAACAGTCAAAGGTTTGGATTCACATGTCCATTCCCTTGAATGAGAAAGTGTGTCCAAACTTTGTACTGGTTACTGTACATAGATACCTGCATCACCTACGTGTAGTCAAACTAGGTAAAGATTAAAAAGCAAATTCAATATGTTGCAGTTATTTAGGTAACCACTAATCATTTTCCTTTCATGAGAGGAAATGCTTCTCTTTACATTTGAAAAAGCAATACCTAAGAAATAGGTTTCAGTAATACTGGGGAATCATACCAATGGCATATCTAAAAAAACAAAAAACAAAACTGAACTGAGTGTGTCAAGAGTGTAGATTTGAAAATAGCCCACATTACTGAAACCAAACGTGCATGCCATGCTCTCCACTCGATGTAACCTCCTCCCACCATGCGGTGCAGAGAGTGCTCAGAGGTCACAGCTGCAGCATGCGGGGGATGTCGGGGCAGGCCGGGTGGAAACCTGGGCCTGAGAGGAGAGGTTTTGTTGAAGGGAAGATTTAGAGACTCTCTCCTGCTGTCAGAATGGAGGGCAGGAAGTGAAACTTGTACCAAAGCGGCCTCATAAGAAGAGGCCTGTGGGTAAATTAAGCTTCACAGCTGGAGCCCTCTTGCCCTCCCCCGCCATGACCCAGGGGCCCCTGTTGCAGGTTTCTGTGGTGTTTACAGCCCAGTGATAAAACATGAGAACAGCTTGAGTATTGACAGGCAAAAGTTAGTTCTGTGCCCATAAGAAATATGTTGGAACATCATGTAGGAGTACATTGTTTAACCTGCTTTACAGCTGAAAAAATGTTTTATAGATTGCTTGATGAAATACATATTTTAGCAGGTTATTAGATCAAGGTAAAAGTATACTGTGGAATGAAAGAATCAATATCATGTCTTAGCATAAAGAATGGAAGCAGCAGAAAATGACCTACCAATACATCTAAAGCTCACTAATTATGGTATAATAAAGGTACTGTGCTTCCAAATCCTTGTCATATCATCGAATAACATCAAATGTCAATGTCAGCTTGTACATGTAGATGCAGATGTATTCAGTTGCAAACGGCAGAATACATCTTCCCTCCCCTCCTCTTCCAAACGTGTAGGAACCAATGGGGGCCCTAAAACTTTGGTTTGGTTTGTCTGTTCTGGGCAACCGCAAAAGCACGACAGTGCAACATAGCGGACTCTGTGGAAGAGGGCCCGCTCCTTACGTAGACATAAAGGGCTCATTCTAAGTTAATGAAAACATATTAAGTTTCAGGTGATTGTACACTAATGAAAATATAAATGGGCAGAACAGAAATACGAATATTGTATTTTTTGCCCAATTCCCCCCTAAATCGTACACAAGGTCCAAAAGGACGATTTGACTGTAGTTTTTTGTAACTTTCCAAAAAACAACAATCTGACCGGCATGGCCACTTATTGCAACAGCGTGGAGTAATGCTGGTGTTGCCGAAAACTCAGATCTTCTTTCAACAGGGGAACTGGGGACAATTTCATGCATCCCCATTTCACCAAGAAACAGATGATATGATCAGTATGGCAGCATCCACAGAAGTGAACATGGAGGTCAACATTGTGAATGGTAACTAATCAATTTAATCAGTTTATGAATCAGAAACGTTACAAATCATATGCTGCTTGCCATAAGATGAGTTTCTCATAATCAGCTTTGTTGATTGTTTGCATTTGGCTTTGTGAGTTGTGGAACACTTTAAACTCTGAATTAGAAATGTTCAACTTGGAAATTTCTGACCTCCAATTTGAATTTACCATTAGTCTGTAAGTGCCTTCATGGCAGACTTTCCAAAAGTGTGCAGCGGTAACCCATTTTAATGTTATGATGGCTATGTGGCAGTTTGGAACAGCTATAAACACTTTTGCATTAAAATGTGATCAGATGAGAATTTCTTTTTAATGTGCGAAATTACTTTTTAAAAACATACTCTTGCTTTCACTATTACTGTAAAGTTACCAGGTTTTGTACCACTGTGCCTGCATAGAGACTATAGTAGGAGACATTTAACAATGTACTGTTGGGATGGATAAACTGTTGTTCATGAATATTTAACACCGTCACATCACTAATTTTCACCTTTACATTTCTGTTTGTTTTTCGATTAAATAAAGGAAATACATTTTATAGTGTTAACGGTGTCAGAAGACATTTTTTTTTAATTTTGGAGATACACTTTTTCAAATGTTTCCAGTTTTTATGCTAAACTAGTCAAATCACCTCCCAGCTATTTAATGCACAGAAATGAGTTTTATATTAAGTTTTCATCTAACTTGTGGAAAGAAAGAAAATAAGCACGTTACGCAAAATGTTTTATTTAAGGTAAACAAGGAGTCGTGTTTAATGTGTAAGCATTGTAAAATCAATGTATAATGATTATACAACAACCCAAAAAGGCTAATAGTGGTACATGTAATATAAATAGAATACTAAACTTAATATATCAGTTTGTTATTTCAATTCATTTTTATCAGACTGGAGTGCTGCTGCTATTAGCAACTTAATGATAGCAAAGCTCTTTCCCTAAAAATCAACATCACCTTACTGTAAAAGGCTATGTAGTCATAATATTAACTTGAAATCTAATACTTGACAAACTGACACTATGTACCTGATTTAATTTGACTTACCATATGATAAATTGTTAGATTATTAATATTTGTTGTGATGATATGTAACGCAGTCTCTAAATCGGAGCTGACAGTGCTTTAACTACCAGTATGTAAGAGTCAGATTTCCATATGGAGTGCTCCTGATGTGAAATAAAGGAAAGGCACGTAACCTCTGGTGTGTAAATGTGAATGTTTGCCCCGAGTCATTTGCCTGCCAACAGACATGAAGACTCGGGGGAAATGAGGTGTGACACACGGGCCCACACACGCCAGGTTGTGGCAGTTGTTGCTTTGATGATCATGTGAGCTTATGGGTCTCCAGGTGAAAAGCAACTCCTGTTCCAGACGTTGACTGTAAATATCCTACTGTTGTCTACACCACACAAGTAGGGGTTTGACTTTCCCTTCACGTTTTTTTCATGTTTTTTCACCTTATGTGTTATTCACAGTCTTCCCGAGGACTTCCCGATTTGTTGCATCACAAAGCAACAGCTCAGTAGATTATTATCCTTTGCGTTGTGCATTCAGGACTGTATGTGTGGAACAATGAGAGGAGATTGTCTCTGATTATTTTGTGGCTGCTGATAATTGATAATGATATTTGAGCTTCGTCTGCAGAGGCCCAGAAGATTACAAGTGCTGTTGGGCAACCGGCTTCACGATAACCCCTCACCTGGCCTGATGATTAGATAGAAACAAAAGAAGCCTTGATCAGCTCAAGATACCCCTTCTTTAAATCATCTAAAGCACAACAGTAGAACAGTTGGGAAAAACAAACTTCTTAGACTTAAAAGCAGTCTGTATTAATGTATTCACAAAAATCAAAAACCGCCTATGCCTCTTTGTTAGATCATGTGAGGTGACATTGGTAATAAAACCAATTTGTTTTCAATCAGAGAGTACATCTTGTGCCGAAATTCCTCTGTGTTTTCAGAAACAGGCCTTGATTATTGTTCTGCCCTTACCTTCAAAGTAAGCTTCAATAACATTGCCTCACTTGCTTGTGTCAAAAGTACAGGGCCTCTGAAAACACACTGTCACATTCTCTCTTTCTGTCAAATTATTCCTCTCTGTCTTTGCACTTTGTTTGCCATCAAAAAACATCAAGCAGGGGCCTGTGTGTTGTTTTCAGGCTGCTGTTTGTGATTGTGAGAGCACACATTTTATGTGCACACTAGGTGTGCACTCAAACACATAGTAAGTTGATGATAGCTTGTGACGGCCCGATTGATTTCTGTCAAAAATAAAGCAAGCCATGGTTGCACTGAGACAGCAGGTGGAGATTTCTGTTAATGGCAGAGCGGCCCAGACATACTACACTGAGACGCCTGGAGTGGGAGCTAAGCTCTTAAGGTCAGGTAACAAGTGTGTGTATGTGTGTAATCTGCATGTTGAACCCCCATAAACAAACATAGTTACTAGAGCACAGCATAATGTTTGATACAGAATGTGTTTCTTTATTGACACTGAATATTATATAATTGACCATTAGCTAAACCCTTCCCCAAAACAACATTGTCAAATCATTGGTTAGCAACCAAAAGGTTGGCATTGCAGGCCTGTCAAGCTTTGGATTTCTCCATACATTGAAACTGTGTGGTTGTAGAAAGACAGACACTCGGTAATGAGAGTGGTGTCTTTTTTTTAATCAGTTTTCCAAAACCAAGAACATAATAGCAGATATAGAAGAAACTGTGTTTGTTCTTACGTAAGTGGCAAATAGCATGTCTAACTAACTAGCCAGTGCATCCAGGATTCTTGGAGGTTTTTTTGTGATTATTGTGGCCAAAAAATGCTTGTTTTTGCAGCAGCTTTTCTCAAAACATTGTGATGCAATTTGTGATGTTCTATATGCTCAAATGATGGTAACTGGGGGGAAAAAAACTACCAATGTAGAGTCATACTCACTTCCTTTGATAAAACAACATATGTGACACTGAATATCAAAATTAATATCCTCTATAAAAAGTGACGGGATCATGGGTATTCTATTGTCATAAAGCAACATACCTTTTACAATGTTCGCCATGCCTTGTGGAATCGCTTTGATCACCACTGAATATTGTTGTTTAGTACATTTCATATTAAATCTTTTAACATATGAATTCATATTAAATTTATTAACAAAATCATCAAAGTTAAGAAAGTTCCCTCTTGAATCCATTAGGTGCAGAATCGACCAAATACCTCAGTCCACCCAGTCATTGTAAAACAAAGATTTTTTTCTAAACAAGATACATCTGTTATTCCAGATAGGAACAGAGTGTGGAGTAAAGTTATGTTTATAAATAAGTTTCCAGTACAGGAGGACCTGCTGATGAAATTTGGACAACTTACACGGTAGCTTGGTATTACAAAACTTGTTGTTCTAATTGTGCTGATTTGTCACTCTGTTGTTATTTTTTTTTCTTTCTTTCTGTCCTGACCTGCCAAGGGACAACGGATGAAAACTAGCTATTTTAGCTAATTCCGGTGCATTTACATTTTAATTTGAAATGTTCATGAATGTACACACTGTCCCTTTTTAAATGAATAAAAACTAATAAACTAAACTAAAGTAATAGATCAAATCTGCCAACGACGTAATTTCAGTTAGCAAAATCCAGTCAAAGCGCTACTATAAATGAAATGCCCGCGTTTGTCTACTTCTGTGTGAATTTGTTTAATAATGACTAAATTTAAACTGTGTATGTGCTGTGCGATAAAGGGGTTGCTCGATAGGGGCTCAGTGAACGGTCAGTTGTCTCTAATAAGAACCCTTTACGACCTATATTGTTGCTGTGGAACAGCTTCCTGCTTCCACCCACACTTTTCTCCTCTTTTCTTCCTTTTCCTCTCCTTTGCTATGGTGGAGGTGGCGGTGGTCGGGTGTCCTCTCACCTCTCCTCCCCAGAGGGCCCTCTCCCTTATTCAGTTCCCCCTTATCTGCCACATCAAAGGATCTCATTACGAGCTGTGACACCAGCCCCACCCTGAGCCAACCTGTTCCTACCATCACATTTAAATAGCATCACATTGTATTCATAATAGGTAATGTCATGCACTGCGGTCTCTGATGTCTCCCAGATCCACCTTCCTTTCCTTTCCTTTCTACTTCTCTCTCCCTGTTTCAACCCCACATGCCCGACAGACGCCCCTCTATAAAATTCTCTTTTATTTATAGCTTGTTTGCTTTTTATAAGGCAGCTGTGTAGACCAAAGTCGCTCGTCTTGTTTGATGTGCACATCTCTCATCTGTGATTACGAAGTGAATCTTAAGAAAAAGGACAGGCTGTTAAATGAAACGACTGGAGTGGAGCCTCCTTAGTGAAGATTATTCTGCACGCATTTTATTTGGCTTCTCTCCATCGACAGCACATAATTTGTGTCTCAGATCCTTTCTGAAGACCCCCCAACACTCCCTACAGCAGACAGAGGGGCCTGTTTTGACAATCCAACCTGGAAACTTCAATATCCCAGACCTTACCTGTTAGATCAGCAGTCCCAGAGCTGCAGCCAAGGGCGTAATTAACAGGAGTGGGGTCTCACTCTTGCTGCTTGCTGCCCTCATTTACTCACTTAATTTATTTACTAAACAGAGCAGTGCCACTGGCTCAGCTCCACTCTTGTTCCCGGTAACGCTCTCCACACCGGCAGGGCTGTTAAAGAACAGAGCAGTGCTTTCGGTATGTGTTGTAAATAACCTCTGTGGCAGACTTTACTGGGGCCACTGAGCACAGCCAGAGATGAATCTGATTGTAATAGTGGATGGGGAGCTTTCGTGAGCTGCATTTATCATGACCAATGTGAAGACAATAGTATCCGCCGGGAGTGATGGATCTTTAACTTTGCCTCCTCCTTGTGCTCACTAGTTTGACAGATATCACTCATTCCCCACCTACAGACAGCCAATTAAATCAGTATACAGCCCAACCTAGATGCTCTGACTCCACTGACCCAGCTACAGTGTTCAGGTGTGTGTGCGCTGTATGTGTAACATATTGGTGGGGGAGAGGGCACATGCAGAGTTTAGGCAGAGAGAGCATGACTGCAAGGACGACTTCTCCATCTCTTCCAGACATTTATCTGACACTTGAGAGTAATAGATGAAGGTTGCAACATTTTTGGAAGGGGATGCTAGAGTTTTATTTCACAGGATGTTTTGTTTTTCCCGTAGAGGATTTATTTTGGCAGGGCTGTTACTCAGAAATGCTGCTCTTTCCTCCCTCTTCTCTTCTTCTCTATCTATCTCTGTCCTCTCTTCATCTCCATCCTTTATTTCTCTCTGTGGCGCTGTCTCTTCCTTACAGCCTCCCCTCCGTTTGATAAACTTTTGAGATTTTGTATAACAAAGCACACAAGAAACAGCAGCCACAAGAAAAAAAAGGACAATCACACTGTCAAGGTGCTTTGAAGAGCAGAGCACTGCAGCAGCAGATTAATGTCCTCATAAAGCGAGGGAGCTGATTTTGATGGAGGACTTTATAGATTTTGTAGGTGGACCACCTCCTTTGGGTGATATTTCTTTTCTCTTTTGTTCTACATACTTGAGGTAAAAGAGGGAAAGAGCGGAGAAATGCTAGTGTGGTAGCGAGCAGAGGGGTTGATGGTGACAGTGACAATAACCAGTTCAGCAATACAGTCAGTCTTGTATGAAGATCTCCGCCTTGTGGGAGAATGGCATACTGTCTCAATGATTATTACCTATCAGGAACAATAGACAGTATGTATCACCTTTAGCCAAAGCACACAGACATAGAAAACTATGACTGTGTACTGAATGCTGCTACTGATATTTCACCATTAAGAGGCAATTGTCCAAGAATGGTTGGCCCCTTCAAACAATGAATCAATAGTTACTATGGAAATGGAGTCAAAAAGAAAACAGCAGTGGCTATTGACATGTGCAGGTAATGAAATGATAATACCTCACAGATGGAACGGTTGTCAAGGAGTCATTGACCTTGATTCTTCCCTGAGCTCCTTTTCTGCTCTGTCTGCTCAGGGTTGATAAGAGCAAACGTGTTGGATCAGAAGATCTGTCAGATCTACACGTTTGTATTTAAAATTTAACACAAATTCTGAAATATTTTATAATTTTATCCTCACCAAGCTATGTGTTTGTATGTTTCATGATGACAAACAAAAGTGAGGGTCTATCCTCTAAAATCTACTGGTGAGTAAAGTCTAGTGGTGCGCAACTGAGTGATAACTCAGATGGTGTTTGCTTTTTATAAAATCAAAAGCAAACAGCAGCCCTTCCTGAACATTGACTATATGTGATTGCATATTTGACTGGAGGGCAAATGGAGAGTCAGTGGAATACAAAAGCCTTGTGCTATATATCTTCCCTTTTTTGTTGAGACCTTTTGATGAAATTCAATTTGATGGTCCAAACAGCAGTAAAAAGAGAGCCTTGATGGAGGAGAGTTGAGCCTGAGCCATGCAAGCTAGGGTAAGGAGACCTCCCTCTGGGCCTGGCAGCCCAATCCAGTTTATTGATTTTCTGTCCTCTGCTTCAATATCTGGAATGCGCCATACCCAATAGATTATGACAAACGTGCCCGCCAGAGACCACCGATCCTCTAATTGAACTTGATGGAGTACAGCTGAGGATCAAAGGTTGGGAAAATTCGGTGACATAGCAGGTTTCTCTGCTACTCCCAAAGACACTCCTTCAAAGTCTATAAAACAGTCCAGGTTCTTGGGGAAAAAGGCGTGTCTTCCCTCTGTCCAGCCATCTCCCCTCTCTTGTCTTCTCGATGGCTGCGGACAGCTAGACTTTCACCGCACCGCTGAGCACAATGGAGTCAGTGCTTTACAATAACAACCTCCTGCCAAAAGCACAAAAAAACAAGGCAGGAGAAAAGCTCAGTGCTCTATTTTGATGAAAGTAACAAGCACAGCTTGTTGTAAATAGGCTTTCTGAAGCCTGAGGCAGCTTTTCTCCCCAGGGGACGTGCTTTCTGCATCTCTCCCAGGGTTGCTGTCGCCAAAAGGTTCTCTCTGTAAGGGAAAAGGAGGCACAAACAAGAAGTTGCTTCAGCTCTTCTGGCAAAAGGAAATCATCCCTCAGTATGGCACTCTAGCTGGGATTTAGTATCCACTCAGATTAGGAATAAGATGTTTTGGTTACAATACCGGATTGTGTATGGACTTTTTTGTTAGCTGCAATGTTAGGATTACAGTCCAGGTGCACACAGAGACACATTGTTAGCTGAATGTGTCGAGGTGTTGAGCTACTGAGGAAAGAGGTAGCACCTTGTCTGTCTGCGAGCTCTTCGTCCTGATCCCTGATAACTCGGATGTGTGCTTATTCAAATGAGTTCTGCTCTAGGCACCCTCTTGCAAATCAGGTGCCATCCGCATTGGCATTGTCACACAAATTAGAAACGGATGTTTGGGCAGAGCAGAGGTGCAGTCTATGGACATAGTTAGCCCTGGTTTCTTTGACGTGTTATTGTCTCTCTCCACACCTCTACAACAAGCTCAGAGGCGGGACCCAGTCTGTCTCACCTCTTGAAAGGGAAGTAAAAGATGATCGTCTCCGACCTGCCACCCACATTTTAGAGTAGTTTTTTTCTTTTAATAAATCTCCTCAAACCTCTCTCTTCAGTTACCTTTCTCCCCAATGCCTATAAGCCCCTCTGATCCTTTCCAATAATAATGGCATTGCCAGCCAATCTCTCTGAAAATGGGTTCAGCGCATACCTAATCCCATTTAATTACTTAGACACACAGGGCTCAGGACACACTCCTCAGGCGGCAACCCCCCTCCCTCTGTAAGCATGCCCTGTTTGCACCCCATCCACCTCTTCTCATGAATTATGGATCCCTGGCTGCAAGGCGAGGGGTGATCATTCCGCCTGCTCTGTCATAAGGCTCAGGGAGAGCCTTAGCTCAGTGTAAATATGGTGCCTGTCTGGGGTTGAGGTGCCCTATTGTGCGTGGTATTAAAAGCTCACCACTCTCCCTCTCAGTCCCTCCACCGCTGCAGTGCTCACAGCAGGGGGGGCAGGGGTAATCGCACAGGCCTTCCAGCACTCTGCTCAACTGCAGCCGAGCTCACGCTGACCGGCATTATGGCTGACAGTCATCATACTTGAGAGGAGCGGAGAAATGAAAAGGAGATGGAAGCGGAAAACTGGAGAAATGGGCTGAATCAGCCCGGTTTTACTGTTGATTTGTCAGCACAAATACACAGTGTGAAAACATCAACATCAAAGTGTTATCAGATGTCAAAGTCCGCCTGACCCTGTGCTCTGGGTGATGTAATGGTAATATGACTTGAACAGACAGTCCCTGAACATAGTCCCTGAATGATATAGGTTTCTGAATGCCAGACACTGTACGCTATCTGAAAGGTCTTGAGTCGCTGCTGTTGAATCCAGTTGCTGCCACAGCATTAGCAGCTAAGAAGAGCAGAGTAGCACACTGGATAAATCATGCTGTCCACTCCTTACGTGCTCGCCTGATAGGATCAGACCTCTCCTCTCCAGTTGCTATCAGATGCTTCAACTGCACATACTTCTGGGCATGATTTACCATACTCCCATGTCACTACTTGGCTGGAAATATAATGACATGTTTATTGAGAAGTGAAGTCTACATTGGTGGTCGTATACATTCACAGAAGAAGCTAAATAAAGTACAAGACGGCCACCTAAGGACTCTATAATTGGCAATGTCACAGTTCTCCCCTTGCCCTAGGAAAATAAAAGAAAGATGATGTCTGTGTCAGCTCTGAGATGGTTTGATGCTGTCTGTCAGGGCCCTGAGCGCATTTCCCTGAGCTTGATACAGACAGGGCTTGTCTCGCTGCCCTCAGCAGCAGACAGACGTCTCATCTTTATCTCTCCAGATTTCTACCTAATCTGTTTCTCTCCCCTTGGCCTCTCTTCATGAATCTGTCATAAATCATTTTTGGATTCTGGCCCCGTTTGCACAGACGGTTTCATAAAGGGAGAGGAATGGGCATCAGATATCCAGACTAAATAGCGATCAAATTACACGGGATATGAAATGCTGTAGTTTGGAATCCATTATACTACTCAATATGAGTCTTCTCACTGTAATATGTCAGCTTTGGCCCTGAAGGGACAAAAGCACAGATGGTACTGTATATGTGCAATATGCATATGACTGAACAGTCTAATAACTATAGTTGACAGCTGAGTGAACAACATACAAGCTGAGTGTACACAACTTGTTCAAAATACAAGGCTTACTGTATACACATCAAAATGAGCTTGATTGCATCTAATTTTGCATATCACACAAAGAAGCTCAAAAACACAACATAACATTTGGAGACCTTGAAAATGAGCTTGTGGTTGCTTTTAAACCACCCACACCAGGTGTGGGTTTTATACACAGATGAGGGTTCATCTTGTGCTTGGCCTTCTTTACTGGTTACATTGATTGTGCAGGTTGATTACAATGTTGAGTTGTTGTTGTTTTTTGGTTGTTGTTGCTTTTTTTCCATTTTAAGGTTCACATGAAAAAAACTAATTACATTCAACAACAAACTAAAGTGATGATCGCAGTAAATTTACTGGACCTATCTGCCTCCATCTGTTAAAACCACTGCCTTTTTTAAAGGGCTCTTCATTTTGACAAGTATCATTGAAAAATTCCGTCGCCATGGCAATGGCAGACTCATTACATTTAATCCACTAATTGCTAACTAGCTCCACAATTGGCTGTAATTGCTTTGGGGACACAGTTAACCCCTTGGTTGGTATGCAGAGCAAGGCTACTCCTCCTGGCATCGGACAAAGGCCAGAAATGAAAGATGGTGCAGTGTAAACCCCACCCACAACATCCACCCCCCTCCTCAAGACAAAAAAACCCCCAAAAAACTGTGCACACTCCATCCTCATCATCCGTGTATTCCTAAATCTCCCAGCACAATATTAATTAATGGGGATTGTTGCCATGGTGATTGATCAACATATTCTCTGTCAGCAGTATTTAGTCAAATGGGCCTAATGTTTGCTTGTTAATGGAGCCGTAAACAATACTGCTGGAAGTCTTTTATTACATCCTCAGCAGCTCTGCTAGCACCTGGGCCATTCAACAGCACACTGTACACCCAACATCAAATGAAAGCGAGGAAATCTACTTGCTCTGCTCTGATAAATTGTAATTCTTGTGGATCTCGTGGTTTGCGATATTCTGTACAGCACCGCGACACAGAGAATGATAGTGACCTAACGTGGTGATGTTGTAATACGTCTAACAATATTGGAGCCATTACAGACTGCAAAAAATCCCTGCCACATGTAATGACTTGAAAAAAAGGAGCTACATTATAGAGGACATCAGAGTGCACTCAGTACACATGTCTGCCAGGTCAAACAAAGGATTCTTTTATTTTTTTGGTAATGTGTCTGATGGTATCAATGTCGTCATTAAAATGACTCACAGAAATGACTATGTGATGATGAAAACATATAAGGTTCACCAATGTGAAAAGTGCTTTTATGGTTGTGTGGGTGTATGTATGTATGTGTGTGTGTGTGTGTGTGTGTGTGTGTGTGTGTGTGTGTGTGTGTGTGTGTATGTGTGTGTGTGTGTGTGTGTGTGTGTGTGTGTGTGTGTGTGTGTGTGTGTGTGTGCGTGTGTGTGTGTGTGTGTGTGTGTGTATGTGTGTGTGTGTGTGTGTGTGTGTGTGTGTGTGTGTGTGTGTGTGTGTGTGTGCGTGCGTGAGTGCGCACGTTCACACGCTGGTGTTAGAGTATGTTTTAGTGTGTGTGTATGAGTCAGGGCACTGAACAAACCCAAACCCCTTTGAAGAGTGAAAGGCTCAAAGGATGGAGAGGCAATCCGAGAACTTCACAGGCGCAGAGGGGAAATTGCCTTGAACCTTGAGGTGTATGAAAGTGCAATTTGTGTCCCATCTGTTCTGCTTCCCTTCCATTAGGAGGAAGGGTGCTCTAAGGCCACCAAGAAGAAAATGCCCCTGTGAGGGTCTCTTGGTACACAGAGGCTCTCGTAGATTTAATTTACCAGACTAGTCATTCCCTTTTCCCCCTGTGTGCTATTAGAGCTTTGAATGTTATTACCTTTGTCATTTTTTAAGATGAAAGAACAATGCGTTTTGGTTTTGAAAAATGTAAAATGTACCTGACAAAAGTAGCTTTTTGGATTCAGTGTCTGTGTGAACCGCTAAGTAATATTGTCACGCCATATTGACTATCTTTCCAGTGGAAATAGGAACAGTGGAGAAGAGAGAAAGAATGAGAACGAGACAACCCTGCAGCTCTATTGCGAGGAGTCTCACTACCTTTACTGAATCCTGTCTCTGTCATACCACTCTGCAAAGTGGCTGGATCGGCTTCCTTAACTTTTTGCCCTTTCTTCAGAGGGATTTGCATGACAGAAGCCAGGAAAGAAGTTTGTTGCCCGGGCAACGGATTGCCTCCATTTGCAGTTTGAGCAGAGGTGTTACTAGAAGAGTTGGAAACCATGGCATCAGAGATTAGATGGGCCCAAAGGATACATGTTTGTCAGAGCTAAGGTAGTAGAGTGCATTACTGGCACCAAGAAGAACCACTATCATCGATTCACATTTTAAATATAGCTTTGGAGCAGAGAATCTTTGAAGTATTAGTGGTGCATTAAGTCAACTGTTGGCTATATTGGCTTGCAGGGATCAGCATAGATATGTCGACAGCTTTTACTATAAATGGCATGAACTGGTGAATTTTGCAGATTATATTGCAAAGGTGACATGAAAGTTGAAATGTGTTTCTATCAGTATGTCACAATCATTTCATATTGTGTTCACTTGATACAAGACCCTGTTGGGGACTGGAGTGGCCTTAATTTGTCACCCTCCTTTATTAATATAATAATAATTATTGCTATTATTATTCTTATTGTTATTATTAGTATTATTATTATAATTATCATTATTATTCTTATTATTCATTTCAGCTTAATTTTCTCTCGGGCAACTACATTGCGTGATCAAGGTATGACTTTATATAAATCTTACGTATTTATGTACATCATCAAGCAAACTTTTTGTGTTGTCCGTGAGGTCTGGTCCCTTCAGAGGAACCCAATTGAATGAAGTAAGGTCGTGGGTAGAGACACCTCCGCCCCTTTCCCGCTGATATTAGCAAATCCTAATGGCAACTTTCAGTGAAACGCTCGTCTCGACAAATTGATTTCCATGTGTGAAACAGAGCGTTGTCCCCAGAGACAACAGCTCCTAAAACCCTCTTCACACGTATATGCTGCTAATTCAGAGGAAAGGCCAGAAAATAAATGTGAAATATAAATGGGGTTGCATGGCAAGAGAATATTAACAGTGGTAGGGTAAGGGGGGTGCGTGGAGTTGGCGATTAGAAACACAGTTTATATGGGGAGAGTGCATACAGTCCCTATTACCAATTGTGAAACAAATGGCATCTAAATTGAATAATTCAGTCTGGGGGAGAAAGACGTGGGATTTGCACACAAAGACTGACTGACAGATAGAGTGAGAGGAGAGGCAGCCAACCTTTAACAGAGCTGGAGAGAAAAGACAGTAAATGGCAAGTTAGATTAATAGATTGGCAAGGTCTCACAGAAGATGGGATAATAATTCACGAAGCAAAAGAAAGGCAAGCTTTTTTGAGGTCAGAGTTGAGTGAGGAGGAATGATGAAGATGGAAATATGAATATTGAATAATGTAGTTAAGATCCTTCTTTGAAACAAAAAAGGGATTAAGAGCCGTAGGTAGAATCAAAGGTTATACGCAGTTGTGGAGAAAGATAGAAATGAGTCAGGTGGGTGTAGAGGAAAAATCCGTGAAGGAAGTCAAGCGTACTGAAGACAGAACAGCTGGGTAAGAAAAGTGTGTGGTGCTAGACAGAGGTCAAGGTGTTATTATAATGCACGTCCAGCATTCACCGTCTAGCTCGAGCGTTCACCTCTGTCTGTATGCACCTTTTAACCAGCAGCTGACATGCAGACATGAAGCAGCAAACGGACATGTAAATGAACACCTGGATTCCTGAGAGCTTCTTTGGATCCAGTTTCTTATGGAGTAATTTTAGCTGAACAAATAAAGATCACTCGGAAAGTCAATTATGTCATGGTGAAAAGGGAAATGGACTATTTAATTTTACAAAGCAACCTCTAACTCCCGATTAATTACGTGCTGCTTATTTCGGCCGGCTTCTTTTCCCTCGTGAGGTGACTGCATGTTTCTTCCCTGCTCTGGCTCTTTGCCCCCAGGGCCTCAATTTTAGATTTTTCTCTGATCTCATTCAGACTATGTGCTTTGAGCTAAGATGTCCTGCTGGGATTGTTAACCAGCTTCCAACACAGACTTTTAACCTGCTCTCTCACTCGTGGTTATGTCCAAACCCATTATTTTCTACAATGTCTTTTTGATCAGCTTATTTTTTGACTCACAGTGTCTGTCTGTGGAACAGACTATAGCACTGTGATTTATTTATTTTTTACTTTAAAGGAACAATCATACATATTTTCTTATATTAACATTGCATGACATAACTACTTGTTTGTGAAAGAAGTTGCTAATAGATAGACAATTATCACCTGACCATGCAGTTCCCCTCAGCTCTGTGGAGCTTCATTGCCAGTTTCAGCCCATTGGTTTGGTTAATGGCCCTTGAGCCACAACAGGCTTTAAAAAACAAACAAAAAAACCCTGAACACTACCTGCCCCACACCAAACAGCAGGAAGACAAAGTTAGTGACCAGCTAGTGAAAATAACATTACTAAAAACAAGTATATCTAAATACTGTTGAAACATAAGAAGTTGGGATAAGAACTAATTGTACTTTTGATTCATGTGGATTGGGGATGTTATGTATCAATTTTCACATTATGATTTTCATATACAGAAATATCATTGTAAACAACATTTCTTAAAATCCTTCTATTAGTGCTAAAATATAGTTAACTGATTATCACCTGGGATTTTGTTCACTGAACAGTGAGCTGTATACTGAAGCTTCAAAAGCAGGTTGTTCACAATATAAGACAGTTGACTCGAAATCACTTTAAATGCAGCTCAGTGTCTCTTAGATTCCACGCACACAATCATATTTGGAACATTCATTAAATTTTCTGATGAAATTGACCAATTAATTTCCGGACTGGATTGCTTTATAGTAAGTGTAGCGGAACAGACTTGGAAGAAATGGAATATAATATTAAGTTTTTATAATTAGTGTATAACCTCATGAAAATGTACCCTTTATATCTACAGGAGGAGTGGGTCCTCTTCTCTGAAGCCCACAATGTTGCATCTCCATATTTCTTACAGTAGACCATAGCAGACAAACCAAACATGCTTGGAGGGGTAGGAGTGTTCAGTTGGTTGCAAACTGCAACCTCACTGTTAGATGCCAGTAAATTCTATACACTGGTCCTTTAACCGTTAAATTAATTTTTAAAAAGCAGAGAAATGTGTACAAACACATAACATAATACAACAGTTATACTGAACTCTTACAGGTCAGTAGTGCCGACTGCCCTTTGTACAACTTCTACATATCATTACTAATAAACACCCGCAGGATGAAAATGGTTGGTGCTAGGAGTGAAATTAATGGTTTGGTATGTACCTTAGTTTTAGGGTCACAGTTCAGTACAGCAGAAAAAAAGACAGGAAGGAAATATTTATAATATAACATAATATATTTTTATCTTGAAAAATGTAAACATCCAAAAATGGCCTATTGGCTAAAACTGTTGCTGAAACAGTTTAGTTCTGCTGCAGTGGAAAAGGTAATCAACCTTTCTGTTACTGCAAGGAGTCTGGACACCTGCTGACAGCTGTTTTATGATGCTTCATAGTCGCTGAGAACTGGTTCTTAGGAAGTGCTGCTTGACCACGTCAGCAATCAAATGTGTTTATAGTTATTCCAAACAGCTTCACTTAAAGGTGACCATCACAGAGAGGAGAGGGGGACGGAGCGGAAGTGATATTGTTTAAATATGGAGATAATGGTGCATATTTTTAATAATCATGGGATACCCAGGGTAACTTGGCTAAACCAGTGACCATACATCCATGAGCATGCTACAGCTTAGTGGTGCGGTGCCAAAACGTTTTGGTTGGAACTCAAACGCTAGAATTATTGTTCCGCAATTTGGAGTAAGTGGATCAGTAAACATTTTGACAGAAATTGTTTGTGTCAGGGAGTGTACGGAACTGAAGAAATTTGCATACTGAACAGAACTAAATGTTACGAATGGCTTGGGACACATACGCAAACTATTACACACCTAGTTGTCAATGTTGGTAATGTCAGCTTTTTTAAAAACCTGGACCAGCATGTTTCACTGCGTTTTATCGTAAAATGGTGTACCTTTACTGGAGATACATTTTTGGCACTGGACTTATATTGGTGGTATACTTACTGTATGTAACAAATATCATAAACTTTTTTGCACACTTCTTGACATCCTTAATTTACTTTTCATACTCTTTACACCAGTTGTTAATATTTACCAGCTGTGTGCTTGCAGATCCATTTTAAATGTACTTTTTGTTAAAAAAATATGACTGCCAAGGAATGGTCATGTGTGTGAATGTGTAAATAGGCAACTGTTTGCTAACAAGTTTGTCACACTAGCTTAACAGTTGATAACATGTCAGTGTTGTGTTTCCAGCTTGTTTTAACTACCCCAAAGTCAGCAAATGCAGGTTTAAGTAAGGCTTATGGATTTGTACTATATTTCCGATGTGATTTTTTTCCAGTGAGAAACTGTCAAGACAAAAAATGGCAAATGTCAAAAAGCATTGCTGGCTACAGGCTGGCTAAAGGCTACAAATAGCAATTTTGACAACAAAAGTTCCTCCAAATTAAACATCAAACTACATCATTACACCGCAGAATGACACATAGAAGTATTTTTGCCCATCTTGTCAGATATTGGTACGACGACATAATTTGTCTGTGCCTGGCTTCACTTCCTCCTGTGCTCCAGTCGTAATTACTACAACCACTAGAGGGTTTCTGTCACTGAAACGTAAACATATGTTGTTTTGGGGCCCTTCAATAAATGAACATTCCTGTTGTTTTTCCTGGGGGGAAAGTCTTGTTGGGAAAGCTTAACATCATCATGGTCATCATTATCATTAATATAATCAGTGTCATTATCAACATGTTTATGCTTCTTGTAGCTAAAAGGTCTCCTTTTAAGTATAAATGTCTTTGTAATCATTTCAGCTCACAGTTCAGTTGTATCAAGGACAATTTGTAGGGACTTCAGTAATTGGACCAAGAATTCAATGAGACATTTTCTGCCTGGTGATTGCTTCCAGGAGACAGCAGTGTTTGAGTGTTGTGGAGAGGTTTTCTCTAATGTGATTAGCTGTCTGTTTCAAATTAAACACAAGCCAATAATGAAACTAGGGACAAAGTATCCCATTGTCCTTAGCATCCCTACATATATCCTCACTTCTCTGTTTCTTTCTTTAATTTGACAGCTTTTGTTCCGCCTTTCATTTCCAGGCCTCATCCTTTTATGAGACAGACAGTAGAGAAGAGGTGAATGTGTGTATGTGTGTGTGTTTTGGGGGTGAAAGGAGGGAGCACTCAAATCCCAGTGGCTCTGGGGAGCTGTCAGAACTGATAGTGCTCTATCACTTGCGAGTGGAGGTGCAAAATTGGGCAGAGCTGAGCACTGCGCAAAGCAGAGGATGATGGTCCCTCTGTCCACTGGAGCCTGACTGACTGAGATGGAGAGACATGGAAAGTGTTCAAGCAGCTGCCTCACAACTTGAAATGAACAAGCCTAAGCAATTCAGAATGCAACACAAGGAATTCAGAGTACAGTAACAAGGAAAACACAATCCTCTGAATTTTCTGATGTGTTTTATCCATTAAAGCAAAGGAAAGACTCTGCAGCTAAGGCTATTGTTTTTTTTCTTTTTCTGCCCTCTTGCTGTGAGTTAGATGAGAAGATCGATACCGCTTTCATGTGTGTTCATTCAATATGGAGAAGGTTATTCTCATGTAATTCATGTTATAACTTGTTTGTTTAATTAGTTAAAATACTGAACTGATTTAAAAAAAAAACTTAAGACCAAGCCAGGCTAGCTGTTTCCTACCATTTCCAGTCTTTGTGCTAAGCTATGCTAACCAGTTCCGGACTCCACCCTCACTTTGAATGGACTAATATTTAAGTGCCATCATCTTGTCAAATTACTCCTTTAGATAATTTCATAAATAGGATCTCGGCAATGAAATAAAAAAATAAAATTCTATACAGTGTGTACAACAGTATGTACTTATCTTCATAATTTACCAATGTTTGCAGTAAAATAAAATTTGGTTTAATATAAAACAAAATTGTGAACTGAAAATAGTAAAGGGTGTTTAATAAATGACTTTGGAAAGCGGCTGCCAATATCATGTGTGGAACATATGAGCGATAGCAAAACTTTTTCCCAAAATGATGATGAACACTACATAATTTGGTTGAAAGCTCAGAAAAAAACAACTAGGGACCTTAAATTGGCATTACTTATCGAATGACTTTCATGGATTAACATACTTAACTTAGACCAGCAGTGTTAAAAGTGCTGCAGATGAAATCATACTGAGATACAGCTTGTAAGTCAGCGGATCCATTTTTATGACAACTGAGCAAACTGTCCTCTGATGAAGACTGTGTGATGTGGTGAAAGCTCTGAAAAAAGCTAGTATATGAACCTTAAGTTTGAACTATTTTCCCAAAGTTATAATATTTTCTTTGTTTTTCATTTTCCTCCCACCCCTGATCACAATTTGATTTAACTTCTGAGCAGCTCCTAAAGTGTTGTTGCGTGTTGCATTGTGGGACAATAGTGCCCATCAACACTGCACTTCATTCAAGAATCAAGTGAATTTACCATGCATACTGAAATGCTTGAGTATACCTAGCTTTGCCACTTTTCATGCTCAAAACCCAGTTAGAAAAGGTATGCGGTTATGGAAGTAGGACACAGTGAAGGACTTTAATGAACTTCTATTGAAATCACATTTTCAGATGACACAGGTATCTAATGCAGAGATCATCACAATCCTGATCATCACTGAGCTGAAGGATTTAAAGAGAAACTGTGGTATTTTTCAACCTGGACCCTATTTTTCCATCTTTCTGTGTCTAAATGACTAATGGGGACAACAATTTTTGAAATAAGTCCACTATTTAGCGGAAGCACTGCACCTGGCAACCGCAAAAGAGATGCAGTTTTTTTAACCTTTCACTTGATCCGGTCTGTTTGTTATTGTGTCTAACCAAGTCTCGCTCAAAAAGGAAAGTCTCATTCTAAAATCTGGTGAAAGCTCAGTTGTTAAAATCAGCTAACAGACCAGATTAAGCAAAAGGTAAAGACAAAAGTTTTATTTCTCTGTATAATGTTGTCAGACACTTATAATAACCATCTGACTCTGTCAATGGCAAAAACAAGCACTGTTAGTGGACATATCTTGATGGAGCACTATTGCCCCATTGGATAACATCGCAGCCCGCTTCACAGCTGCCAGCTGAAGCACTTTTGCTCATTACTGGACCAGTTTCAAAAATTGTTGTCCGCATTAGTCACTTAGGCACAAAAAGATAGGGTCCAGGTTAAGAAATACCTTGAAATCCCTTTAAGGCCAGAGAATGGATAGAATTCTGTGATTTGAGGTTGTAGTTGTGTTTTACACACATATTGATTATATTCTAAAGCCTTTGGTGCATTTACATTTGAAGGTGTTGACTAAAACAAAGTGTATTTATGGCCCCTCACCTGTCACAGACACCAGCGCTGAGCTGACTCTGCATTGTATGGAGAGAGGAGAGATGCAACATGTGAAGCTCTCAAACAACAGGAAGAATAGCTGTGTTCTTGGCAGACCTGCCTTAACCAGCTGCTGTTAGGAGGAAAACAACAATGTGTGTGGTTGTTTGTGTGTGGTCACATCAAGACATCCTTGATAAACGGCAGCATAAATGAAGTTGTTAATACTTGGTACCTCATTTAAGATGTTGATGTTACATATATTTATATTTCAATACAAACAATTTTACTTAAAATATTATTATCAATAATAACGACATTACTTGATAAAGAAAAGTATGTTTGCAAATGCCAAGAAATATTTTTTTAAACTTTTCTTTTCTTACAGGGTAGTGACAGCAACATCTTAGAGAATAACTGGAACATAACTTCCTTTTTTACACATAGAAAATTCTATAGTTTTAGTTTTGTAGAAAATTAATCTCCTCTAGTCTGTCTTCAGTTGTTATGAGCATGAGATTTACCGGGCCCATGTGACAGGGCTGACACTGCATAACTGCACCACATTTTAGCACTTTTAATGGAGAAATATTATGACCTGACATTGTGAGATAAAAAACATTTCATCTCAGGACATCTGTGTGTTTTGTTTGAAAGATGTTTTATGTTAAAAATGTGAAAAAAGGCCACAGTTACTTTTCATTTCCAGTTAATTACAGCAGTAATGGTCCCCACTCCAAAAACACACCCAGCCCAAACATTATGGGCTCTGTATAACCTCAACTCGAGGCTGAGCGCATGAATGTTTGCAAACATCTTCCTGTGTGTGTGTGCGTGTGTGTGTGTGTGTGTGTGTGTGTGTGTGTGTGTGTGTGTGTGTGTGTGTGTGTTGAGGATGCGGGTTGAGTCTCAGGAAAACATCTCCGACTGGTCACACACAGGAAACTAGATGCTTTCGAGGGTTAAACCAAAGTGCAGTTCAAGAAAACAGCCTTCTGAGACATAAACAAGTGACAATATTTGTGTCAAGTCAAGTCAGCTTCACTTATACTGAATCTTGGATAAAAAAAAACAAAGTTACAAAGCACTTTTCAATCACTCTGAACAAAAAAAACTGTTGAGGAACACCACATCCTTTTTAAGTGCCAAACTTCATGTCAAGTCAACTTTGTTTTTTATTGCATGTTGAACACCAAACACACTATAAAGATAGAAAAACAAATGGTAGAAGAAAAACACACAAAATAGACCAGACTTGGAATAACACAGATTAAATATTGCTGTTCTATTGCTTCACTACAACAAGGCCATAGCAAAAAAAAAAGAAAAAAAAGTGTCATCTCTTTTTAAAAATATCAACCAATCTTTTTTGAAGGTTGCACCACAAGCTGGGGGCTGCAATCACTGACACACAGTTCCCCTCCAATTCCAACAGAGACGTGAGATTTCCAATAGCCACACACAACACAGGAGGATGTTGTAAAGATACCAAAGTTCAGGAGTAACACTTCATCGTCTGGGTCTGCGTGGCTGCTCTGGCCTCTGATCTCTGTCCTGGCTTCCCCTCTTCTCTAGCAACATTTGACTGTCAGTGTAAAGTCCCCGCAGAGGCATCTATTTGCCAATTGCTGAGATCTAAAATATTGCAAAAGATGCTTGTCTTGTCAAGCACTTGCA
The DNA here is from genome assembly GCF_963691925.1 of Scomber scombrus. Classification (NCBI taxonomy): domain Eukaryota; kingdom Metazoa; phylum Chordata; class Actinopteri; order Scombriformes; family Scombridae; genus Scomber; species Scomber scombrus. The sequence goes on from NC_084973.1 coordinate 15,610,772, forward strand.
ACAGCGGGATTTGATATATGCTTACACACACAGTATTATCGTAGCCAACAGACTGAGTAAACTCTGGATGGTGTACTGTTTGCTTAAGTTATAATAGGGGTCAGATATGTCATATTAATTTAAGACGTTGATATTGTCATCGGTACAGAGCAGACTTGGTTTTAGCTGGTTTCTTGGTTTTTCATGACAGTTTTTAGCTTCAGGCCTTTTGCTCTTTTAGTCAGTTCTCTATTTTCATGTCGATCTCTCCTCGCCTCTGTCAAAGCCTTTTAAAAGCAACACTATGGAGACTCAACCCTCTGTAGCAGGTGACATCCCAGCAACATTATCCCCTATTATCAAGCCTTTCGTGTACCCGCCTTATTCTGTTTGATACTTCATGCCCTTGCTCCCACTCCAGTCTACTCTTCTTCCCCTACCACCTCTGGCTGCCCCCTGATCTCATCCTCCACCTCTGTGTCCTCTAACCACTTGACACCTTTTCAGATTCATCCCCATCAGTTGGCAGACAGCGTGCATTTCACCCGCAGGGCACAATGCAGCGATCCTGGCGAATCAATGGCAGATAAATCAATGCTATCTCTTTTTTCCATGCCTCTGCTGTCATCGATTTTTTTTTCTGTTACTTTGCTGTTTGTGGAGATTTGAACTTTGCTCAATTAAACTGAGTTCACTTTCAGGAACAAATTGTAACAGCGTAAGGCTTTCAGGCTCTGAGACAGACACTAATGTTAGCTCTGGATGGGGCCTACAAGAGCTTTATTTATGAGATGCCCGTTCAAACAGAGGCTGCTGTGGTTTTTATTGAAGCTGAACCTGGATTTATTGTGAACCCCTCTTTCAGATGAGGCATGCCAAAAGCTTGCCTTGATTGCAAGGTCTTTCATTTTGAACCAGAGCTAATACCTAAAACAGAGACAAAGCAAATATCCTTTGATCATATTTACCAAGAAAGAAGGAGGCCCAATTAGCATGTGAATAACCCTTGCTTTGGTCTTGTAGGAAAATGCTCACAGGGTTTCTTGGCAGGGAAATATCAAATATGATTTCCAATCTTGGGCCTGTAGATGCTGTCACTGGGAATGATTCCTGGGAAATGCACAGACCTATTTTGAAAACTACATTTAATATAGCCCACAGAAAATTATCCTCTGTGATATTCCGCTAGTCTCCCCCATAAATAATTCATTGTTTTTATGTGCCCTCATGCTGCCTTGGGGATTGGAACAGCTGAGTGTTTTCACAACGTATTTGTGTCCAATCTTCTGCGTATTGGGCGTTCTCTAATCAAACCACAGTAAACATGCCTTGAATGTTTGTTGAGTCATCTGCTTATCAGCTAATCAAATGGCTTATTTGCCTGCCTGCCTGCCTGCCTGCCTCACTAGAGCACAACACAGCTCTGGTTGAGTATTTTTCAATTAATTGTTCATGTGTTTGATTGACTATGCAGTCACACAGTGTAGGTGATATGATTGAACTCTGCAGGCTTTAATGTATGCTCTGTAGGTCCACTGCAACAATGAAGGAGGGAAATGATTGAAGCTAATACATTTAAGGGAATGATACAACCAGGCGCTCTGTTGTTCTGGAGGTTGCACCTCTCTGGGTGCACTTTTCACTGTTTTATTTTTTGTCATGCAGATTTCAGACCACATAAAAGACAGTACACGAACATACAGTGTCTACCTATTTTTCTGAGAGGTGTTTCTATGAAAGAACTAGCATGAAAGTGCAAGTCATAGAGATGATTTCAAAGGTAGAAGCCAGGACAGCGACATGGAGCTGCCAGGGATTGGTGAGCAATCAGATAGGGCAGAATTGATGACCTGGCTCAGGATGGATTTCTTGGAGCTGGCTGCCAGACCGAGGTAATACTTTCAGGCTCTTATCAGCACTGGCATAAGCTGAGTGCTGCATCACCCACTTCCCAGCGTCAGCTTATTATGAGAGTCCATGATGTGTGATTGCTTGTACTGCCTTTGTGTGTCCCAGGGTCTGCGTGCACCAGACACAGTTGGCAAGAAGACGAAGAAGAGGAGGAAGAATACTAAGGGATTCTGTCAAAGTAAGACTCTCCACTTCCCCACTGTTGTAATGACATTTTGCAAAAAAATAGGTGTTTTGCAAGGTTTCCAGTGTGACTCATATAAGCCGGAGGTGTCAGTGATGGAATTCTGCAAAGTTAAGTAGACAGTCACAGATATGTCATACTTTTAAGAAATACTGCCCCATTCTTGCTGAAATAAATTTAGGCAATGTAACATTTGAGGGAGTCAGTGGATACATGCTGCATAGTATATGTGTAAGAGGAATCGTTGCTGCAAGAAATGATCTAAAATAACACACTTCAAAGTATAGATCACCTAATAAATCTGACATCTTGTAATAAACTTTGTATCCCTAAGGATACAAGCCAAACTTTTGATATTATGAACTGATGATTGCAAGGCTTATTACCTGTAAGGGATACTTCTTTATGAGTTTCAAACCAATTAAGTTAAAGATAATTTCACCAATTCATAAAGAGCAGATTGATTGTGCATGCTAATTACATTTAACTTTATTCTGGTTGCATAATAACACTTAATTTCTCCCGGTATAGCTGCTACAAAGCAGCATTCCTGCAGCAGGAGGTGATACGGTTTCTTGCTCAAGGGCACTTCTGCGGGGTGGATGCCTGCAGGTTTGAATCCAATAGGGGATGGTGGCGTTAACCTTTAATTAAGCTGGTGTTTTTTTGTGTGTGTGTTTGTGTGTGTGTGTGTGTGTGTGGGGGGGGGGGGGGGGGGGGGGGGGGGTGGCGGCGGCATTGAAACACTGCAAATGATAAAATCGTGAATAAACATCTCAATCTGCATCCTGCCACTGCAATTTATATTAGACGTTTTCTTTTTTTCGTTTTTTGTGAATAAACAACGTGGTTTCAGAAGCTTGGACGCCGAGCATCTCTATGGTAACAGTCCTCAATTACCGATGATTGGCCAACCCGTGGGAATGTTTCTATTCCCTCAGTACAGTGATTGGTCGGTGGGCGGTCTGTGCAGCCTGACAGTCTGCAGCGTTCCGGGTTATTGTCAGTCTCGGCAGCTCGGCACAAGGGCAGGACCGCATCCCGGAGCTGCCTGAAGGAGCTAGCTCTTTAATCAGACTTAACCATTTGTTTTTTGGTTAATACACCAAAGAGAGTGTCTCGGAGCATTGCTATCGAGGTTACTGAACAGCCTCAGCTGGAAATCTGAGTCTGAATCGGGAGGCGAGACATCTCAGAGAGGCTGCCGACACCGCGGAGAAAGTGACGGACGGAGCAGAGCCTGATCACCGGGATTTTACATCGCATCAGTTAAGGATATTCCAGGCAGCAGCTTTGGCCCAGCCTTGATTTCTTTCAGGGTACCTTCACACAATATTGCGTAGATAATATCATAATATTTGCTTGATACATTTCACATAAGGTCGTCTTTGAGCAGACAGACCACTTTAAACCCATGCGTAACAGCAGTGGATTTTGGAATACTGCGTAGCAGTTCAACCATCCAGTCATCCGATTAACAGTTTGGTTATTTGGAGGTATCTACAAGCGAGAAGAAGAGCAACCGGGACCTTTTACTTTGTTCCGGAGGCTAAACGGTAAAAACCCGAAGCGCACTTGGTGCGCAATTCGTCCGAGGACGCTCCTGAAATTGCCAACCTGCGCTTTTGCCCTCGACAAAAAATTGGCAGCCGAGTCGAGAAAAAAGGCAAAGCTTATTAACTTTGCAGGCTAGAGGCTAGAGTGTGGAATCTAATTCGCAGGGTTGCCGGTGTGTTTGCATACCGTCGGAAGAGGAGGATAAACTTAATCAACATTTGACATCGACAAAGCGGCTGCTGGATTTTGGAGAACAGAATGAATCCTTTTTAATTTGGACCACAGAAGTGAGAGGCAGATTGCTCAGTGAATGCTACAATCTGCATGGAGTTCTAGTCTGCACTACGGAGCAATTTATGGTAAATATGTTGTATGGTGAATGTTTTATCTTTCAGGTCTGTCATTCTTTGTAACCATTAACGTAGCCACCGCCAGAACCCCGCTGAATTCTTTTGGGATGGTAAATAGCGGAGCGGGAGAGAATACTGAATGTTTGTAAATGCTCACTTTTCCCAGGATGCTGCTCACATAACGATGTCTCAGATTTAAACCCTTTGTTTTCATGCGTGACCCACAATAAAGGAAGTGTTGTAAAAATCGACTTCTTAGAGAGCCGCTCCCGAATGGCTTTAGGGACTGCTCTGTATTGGTCTTTTCAAGTGTGGGTAGCAATTAGGTGTATTGTCGAGGGTATTGCACCGCAGGCACCGCAGGCAGGAATATGTGGCACTGAAGGAGTCGCGGCTCTGAGCAAAAGGTGCGAATATCTCATCTGTACGCCCCCGTGCGTCACTGCGTGTGGGGAGGGTGACTGTAGTGTCTGCTGCAATTAGTGATTTTTCACCCTGGAGTGCTAATGATATGCAATCTCTTTTTATAGTGCCCTCGCATATTGTGACAGGCTTTTATCAAAGAACTCATAAAATTCATGGAGATGTGCGCGTCAAACTGTAAAACTTTTGTGCTGCATTGAGGTCTAGAGGCGATTTGTCATTGTCTTGTGAATTCTTCATTAAATGTGTCCTATATCTGTCTGAGGTTTAAAAGCAAATAGAAATGTCTGGTTATCTTGTATTTGAATAAGAATGTCAGCTGATAAAGTTTTGGCAGTTTCTACTCTTGTGAACTTTGAGCTTTATGGGCTGCTGAGGTTGCTCTGCAATATTTAGCTTCACCACTCACACAGCACATAAATGAGCCTGCACATTATGCTGACTGTGCAGTGGAAAGGCTGCACACTTTGTTTTATCATTAGACTACAAGCATCCTCAAAATTTATCTTCCTCACTGGCTCCAGTCATTCTCTTCCTGGCAGCCCCGCAGACAGGCAGCTTGCTGAATGTAATATGGGCCCCTACAGCAGGGCAGGCGCCCCCACAGTCAGGGCACCTGCCATAGAGCCTTCCTGGCTGTATTGAATAAAACATCCAGTGATGTATGAGGCAGTGGCTGCACCCGAGGGGGCAGAACTGCCTCATTTACTTCCTCCACTCTGTGCCTATGACCTGCTGAGCAAATTGTGCTCATATTAGCTCTGCGGCTGCTCCTCACCTAAACAAATAGTCTCCCCAGCATAATGCTCGCCTTAACTCAACATGATGGTCCGACAAGGCAGGGGAAAATGGAATGACAGAAAAGCTTTAATATCTAGGTCACTGAATTACCTTTTGGAGTTTGTAGTTCTTGTTTTGCCTCTTTATTTTCTGGCTTGCTGTTAGGTCTTTTTTCCTCTCGTATTGGACCTTCAAGTGCCTCACTGCATGCTCAAGACTTTACTTACATTTCATCTTCCTGGCTTTTGTCTTTCACCATGTTTCCTGTTGCTCTCTACTATCAACTGTTTAAAAAAATCTTAAGAAATATCAAAGATTTGTAGGTTGAAGCAGTGTTGCCAACATGTGAACCACACTAGTAATTTACTCTACTGTGCTCTACTTGAAGATGAAAGTATGAAAACTTAACTCACTAAAATAAAATCTGATATACTTTACTCATTTAGGTTGCCAGCATTTGGAAGGTTGAGAACATATTTTAGTAACGTATTAACAAAAAGTAACACCCAAAAAGAAACCAGGCATTTTTGTCAATTTGCAACTCAAATTGCATATCAGTTTGATTGATTGATAGCATATCCATTCCTTACCATATTCTTTGCTTATTAAAGTGGCTGCCTGAAGTGAATAAGTGAGCTCCACTCATGAATATCGTTAAAGTCGCTGAAGTTTAATTTCCTGCGTTGTGTATTAATCTTTTTTAATCCCTGCATGGTTTGATTGTCTCAACACCTACCTAGAGGCAGCAAAACTCATTTTAGCACTTAAGATGACTAAAATATTAGATACAGATGTGTGTGTGTGTGTGTGTGTGTGTGCACATGCGTGTGCATGTGTTGCTAAAGATCTTCCCACCCCTGAAGTGTCTAAACTATGCCTGTCCATTCTTGTGTGTCACCTAATAATGAAAGTGCTTATTTTTATTCACACAAATGAAATAGTATTTTAAGAATAGATTTTGCTGTCTACAGATTCCATTTATAGAATAACATACTGTAGATGTAATCTTTTTAAAAAAACAACTAATGTTTTCCTCTCCCGTCAAAGAAAAGACAACCATTCCTAGATAAGCTGATATCCTAGAAAAACATGAAGCTTCTTACGTGGAAATATAATGGAACACTTTAAGGAAGATGAACATTTCCTCTTAAAGCCGTCAGCAGCAGCTCATTAGAAAGCTGATCAAAGTGTTTCATTTCAGGAAAGGTCTATAACGGTTCTTGTTTAACACTTTTCATGTGCAGTCAAACAAAAGAGATGTTTCCTTTCTTGTATTTTAAAATGTTACATGATTTCATACAAACTCCAATGTGTTTGCAGTGAGATTTGTATGGCACAACAGTAGCCAGGATATAGACTCATGAAGACAAATAAAACAAAAGAGTTACACACAAATCGTGAAGAAACAAACACAAACTCTTTAGCCAGTCAGTGTGAATGAACAGAGGTGAAAACTTTTTTTTTTTTTTTCCAGCAGAGATGATGGTGTTGTTGGGATCTGAAATTGTAATGTACAGGCGGGGTGGTTCTGTTTGACTTCAGTGTTTGCATACTGAAGTATACCTTATTAGACTGTTAGCAGCTACAGTACATCAAACTGAACACTATATATATTGTAATGCTGGATGATAATTTGACCCACAGTTGTATTAGCCGCACTGACAAAGTCAGACAAGCAGTTTCTTCCCAGTCTGTTGATTTTTCTTTCTTTTCTTGCTTTATCTTCAGTGCCAGGGTCAAATACAAAAAAACATGGAAAACTGGTTCTTAGCTTTCAATATTTTAAGGCTGCATTATCAGTTAGTCTGCCTATTACTTGAATGATCAATTAATCATTTTGTCTATAAAATATCAGAAACCTGCTATCCTTTCTTAGAGCTTATAGTGACGTTTTATCTGAGCAACTGCCAAAATCCAAAGATACTTAGTTCACTATCATGTATGACACAGAAAAGCTTCAAATCCTCACATTTGAGAATTTGCAACCAGCAAAATCTTTGTGTTTTTGTTTAAAAAATGATTAAAACATTAATGTCTGTTGACTAATCAGTTTATCTTTGCAGCCTTACAATATTTGATCAACTATGAGACATCTGTAACACTTGTATTTCCCCATGATATTGAGGTGTATGAATGGAGTCATGGTGCTTAATATCTACCATAGGTTCTGAAATACCTCTTTAATCTTGTGATGACAGAATGAGATTTCACTTATATAACTTTATATATATATAATTCATATCACACAAATAAATACATAAATCTTCAGTAAATTGGCTGAGATTTTGCAGTGAAACAGTGTTAAATACAGTGCAGGCGTCTTGTTGACATAAACAGGAGCTTAAGCATTTCAATTTGAGCATGGTTTTTTGTTTAACGTGGAGTAGCTACACAAAAATAGACTGCAGGCATGTGATGGCACACATGCACCCCTGCAGTGTTTCTGATGAGTGGTATATGTTAGAGAGATGCCGTGTGTACTTCTTTGCTTGTTACTCCGCCGATGATTTCCTTTCATGTCGGCTGTATTCGGTTTACCTGACCACTGCTGTGCTCACGTGATCTGAGCTGCTGTGATGGCAGACGTTGGCAGCTCTTCATCAGGGTTATCTACAGCCACTTAGCGCATGACGAACGGTGATGATCCTCCAACCCCCCCCTCTTCCCCCTCTCACCCTCTGTCAGGCTGAATGGAAGTCACGTCTCGCCAGGCCCCTGAGGTTAATGTATAGCCTTTAATTTGGAAAGGTTGGGGCGGTTAGTGCTTCTTTTTTTTGTTTAAAAATGTACATGGAAAATACAGTCAACAGGAACTGTGCAGTTTATAGTTGGTTAATGAGTATACTAGTGTGAGCGCTGTGCAGTTCATAGTTTGCTCTATAACCCAGCCAGAAAAGTGAGGGCAGGCATGCTCCTTCCAAAGTGTTCTTGGGAGAAGAATAAAGCAAATCTGACAAGCTCTCCAACAGCAAATTTGCTCTCCTTAAAAACAATGCCGCTCTTGCCTTCCTCATGGTCACATTGATTTGTTCTGGGTGACAGTGCAGGCTGCTGTGAAATCACCCCAGCGCCATTGATCTCAAGGAGAGGAGGAGGAGGAGAGGGAATGAGAGCCTGGCGACAGTGAGCAACATGGGAAAATCCTCAGTGTGCCCCCTTCAACCTTAACCAGTAATAAAATGAAGGCTTTGGTTACTATCAGATCAGGCCCCGCTGTACTTCTCCAGCCACTGTATCGCAGTCTAGCCGGCGCTTTGATTTGTTTTGGAGGCCCGTACATGCTGTTTGATTTGCTATTGTGCCTCGCCATGTTTCACATTATCAGCTGAACTCTTTATTGCCACTGTTTTCCATGCCAGAAGCAAGGCTGTTTTTATCTCAAGCAGGCCTCTGATTAATCTCCCCCTCTATGCTGGTGTACTTTAATCTTGAATGGGAGATATCTGATTCTCCTCGGCTATTGAGGAAGATCAAACTTTAATGGAACAAGGAACTGCACATCATCCTAATCTCCATCTCCTTGCATTTTGGTTGACTGCTCTCCCTCGGGCTTTGTAGCTTTCTGCAGAAGCAGGAAATACATCAGACAGATAAGATGTTTTCTCTTCATGCTTTGGTAATTTATTCCCTGTTGACAATAGCCACCACTTTACATCTCTGCTGTTTGATTACCTGGTTGAGGGAACAGCGGGTAAAAGCATGAGAATTGACTGACACGTATAAATGGCTATCCTGTTTGACCTAAATGTGTGAAACTTTCCCAGAAGCTTTAATTGGGGTTTCTTCACAGTTTAATCCTTCCATGGGAAGCGTACTGGCCCTGTCTCTATTTATTGACATGCAAGAGATTGGGCCATGTGTGACCTACGTCATCTGTCTATAATAGCCTGAGGAGAGATACATCAGCTGCATGGAAGTATCAAGGTTCAATGCGTTTGATTATACTGCAGTCAATCCAGGAATTAACTATTGACTGCTAGTTTCTCCATTCACTTTCTCTATATCACTGAATAACAGTGTGCATTATGCTGACCAGCATCCGGACTGCGACTGGCTGGATGCATATTGTTGCAAATGGATAACACTTATTTGGTGTCACGCCTTCCACAGACGGTTTGTGTCTGTGACAAAAAGAGGCTATTACCCAATTCTAAGGCGGTTTCTGTAAGGTAATGAAATTTCCACTGACTGGAGAAAACAATGAAGTCTGGTCTGGATTGTAATTGCAGCAGCAACCTCACCATTTCCCTGAGTTCAGCGTGAATGCAACACGATTTAATAAAACTCTGGAGATTTTTATCATTTATTGCCAGCCCTGGCAGCCGCATCAGGGAGAGTAAGCTGAGGCTTGTGCAGATAAAACTCATTCAATTTACTTGTTGAATTTTAACCAAGCCAGAGACCATTTACAAGAGAGCCAGCATATGACCCACCGGGAAACGTTTATGTATGTGTTTAGGGCTACTGCAGGTCAGCTATACGTTGAATATGAAGTCGCCATTTCCTTAATCTAAATGGAGGAGTAGCTGGAATTTCCGTCATTTTCTCTCGTCTTATTATGTGTGTCAAGAGAGGGTTGAAAATCCGTAGATATTAGGCCCTGAGGCCAAAGAGCTTCTGTGTGCCTGCCTCCACTCACATACAAAAACATAGGAACATTGACATGAGGACATGTATGGACACACACTCAGACACACACACACACACACACACACGCACACACACACACACACTCCTAGCCCTGTTTTATTACCTCCTGCCTGCTGCTGGAATTGCTTTCCTCCCTCGAGTGAGCCAGGCAAAGCCGGCTTTATTGTGTTAACCTATTTGTGTGTCAAGAGCGATTGCAGCGTTCTTTATCTCTGTTTGTATTCGGACGGGGAGACGGCAGAGAGAGAGTGAGAGCGAGGAAGAGGGAGAGAGAGTGGCGGAGGAAAGCAGGGAGGGGGGGTTTGCACAGGAGCCAGGCGAGCCACCGGAGTTAGACGGATGGCCGGTCACCTCGCTCCACTCTGGAGGATAATGACTGGTTGCTTAGCAATAACCCACCCCCACCCACTTCCAGACTTGTATCCAGAGTAATCACTTTTTTCCTCTAAAAGAACTCATATATAATTACAAGCCCACTGCCTAATGGGTCTTTTCATTTATTTAGGAGAGTGGGTTGAGATCTGGAACTGGAGATTTCAGAGTTTGGGGGGTGCATATCAGCTCCTGTTTGTTGTAGGCCTGTGTGTGTGTGTGTGTATCTGCTTTGTGTTGAACAGTTGGTGGAGTTTGACCAGGATTACGACGGGGCCACAGCTATATTTCCTGTTAGATAGCCGCCACTGAACAACCTCTGACCTACGTAATGCAGCAGTGGCAGCGCATTGAGCCACGCAAGCGCACACATTCTCATATTCACGTTTTGATGGGCGACCAGAGGCTATGAGTGCTGCTTCTTGTGAGCTCTTAGTTTTATTAACATTTTTATTGAGTTGAACAAATTGCTGACCTTTTGTGGCATAATGAATGGCGCGGCCTGCTTAGGAAAAATGAGAGTTTTGGCAGAAGTGACTGGCGTCAATCCAAGCTGTTTAACTCATGATTTGCAGCGTGTTTATTCAGCAAGCGACAACATTTAATACTGTGTGAGTGTTTTGAACATTTCAAGTCTTTTTCAACTGCTGTTTTTTTTTTTTTTTTTTAAATCGCAGTCCTCAGTCAATATGTTAATCTATAGACTGTCTTTAATCGGCACTGTTCTCCTGCAGGTCTCCATAATTTTAGGTAACTGTATTTTTAAGTGGCAGGATAAAGGTATAATATCTGAACATGACCCCAATTTAAACTGCTTTTCATCACCGGCAGCCACTGATGTTGGCACAAAGTCTGGAGTCGTTCTAATGCTCAGCCAATTATCCTCTCTGATTTTGAAAATAGATTTTTTTTCCCTTCCCTCTTTTATGAAGAAGTAAAAAAAAAAAAAAAAAATTTGAAATTCCTTGTGAAGTTCATAATAAACTTTCACTTGTTTTTATGATGATAAAAAGTCAAGGCTGCTCAAACAGACCTTGTGGATCAAATTAAATGTTCTGACTTATGCCAGTGTAGCCAGTTGGTGTTGCATTCGACTGTTCATTTTTGGATAGGCAAATTGCAATTTACAAAAATCAGTTTTGTTATTGAAGCTTCTTTAAATAGTGTCAGCCGTGTCTGATATTTACCCATCTGTGCTCTCTCTCCATATCCTGTTCAGTGCCATCTTTCCTTATCCAGGCTCATGCACCATTGCTAAAAGTGACAGCTTTGCACGTCCTGGGAACTTCATACAGATAAACTACACATACAGTACTATCCCCCACCCCCATCTCTGTGGCATGCTTCTGTGGTTGCGTCTATAGGAACAGCTGTCCAGCTGTCACCGCAGTCAGCCACTCTCCAAGGCAACATCTGTAGAGACTGAATGCACAAGGGCAGCCTGCCGTTCTCTGCCCGTCCCCAAAGACCGTGGAAGTGTGTCAAGCCTTTTGGCTGCACATTACCACTGACCACATCAACCGTATCACTGGGTTTGATTGAATGTTATCTGCTCCTTTGCCACTTAAATAAGCTCTGCAAGTATTTAGTTTTTTGTCACCACCTCATGGTTCTTAAAAACAGAATGTGACTGCACAGCCGGAAAACATGGCACATTATGGTATCCATTAGATCCACCATAGTCATCTGACTCTGTATGGATATGTGTGTGCGCGCGTGTGTGTGTGTGTATGTGTGTGTGTGTGTAAACAAAATCCCAGCGAGCAAGGTGCAATGGCCTGGAACTGACGAGAACCCACTGGGAGAGTCTCTCCTTGATGTAGCGCCCCACTCCCCCTCCCCACCATCTTTTCCTCTTGGCAGCGGAGCGACGGTAAGGCAGGCGGCGGGGGGGCACAGAGCCATGTGAGTGGGGAGATGAACAGAGCTGCGGTCCCCTCTGTCAGCCACAAACTAGGATCAGGCAGATCGCATGGGACTCTCTCCTGGGATGAGCAAAGAGAAGAGGGGAGAAAGCAGCTGTTCAGTGTTTTTCTCTTACTCCTTCACCAGCTCACTTGTGTTTTTTTACCCTCTCTGTTGTCTTCTCTGAGGCTGTCATTAGCTTCTGTCGTGCTTCTTTTTTTTCTTTTCTTTTTTGCTGGGTTTATCTTTTAAAGGAGGAAGTGCTTTGAGTGTTAGCATAGACATGGATGAGATGAAAATGTGCACTTTGAAAGTGTCATGATCATTCCTTTGCCTCTTCTTGGATGTTTTTAGGAACTATTAAAGGACTTGATTTCTTCATCAGTTCTCTTGATAACTGAGGGCCTCTCAGACATACTCTGCCATTCCCCACAGACAGCTGCAGACTCAAACAGGCTCTGGGCGAAGTTTGATGGATCCTGTTTACTGGAGCTGAGAGAATGCCTGGGTATCTCAAATTAAGTGTCACTTAAAGCTTGTCTTTTAGTCAGCTTTCCATTTTGTTCCCCCATCTCTAGTGACAGCACTGTGCTGCCAATTGTAACAGGGATTGAGAGGAAGACATTTGGTGATTACACATTCTGTCATGATTGAGGGGTGAAGCCAGCAACTTAAGGGAAAACTAAATTCCATATGGCTGCAGTGAAATCTCTCCACCCATACTGAGTTACACTCAAACAGCCCCTGTCCTGATGACAGGGAAATCGCCTGCTCATGACTTATCGTTTTATCATTCAAATTTACCCCATTGATGCTTGCTGCTGTGATTGACAGCTGGGCTTGAAAGCCACAGCTATCTCAATTGAGCTGCGGCAGCCTGTTGGTAACCGTGACAATGGTCTCTCCTCTTTTCCTTGTTTTCACACTTTTTCTGCTGTCACAGAAACCTCACTGATTGCTTCTCTGCCAAGACAGCATCCTATTAATCTTTTAAATAAGGGCTGCAGCCCAGCAGTATTGTTTGCAGAAAACCGAGAGGACCTTGTGAGACCACACTGAAAAGGAAAAGGGGGCAACTGGGGCTGAATCCGTCTCATTGTGGCAAGAAAGCTGAGCCTCTTTAAAATCGACAATATTAGAAATCTAATAGCTGCTGTGGAGATAGATGGGTGTGGAGGTCTGAATATAGCCAGCACACTCTGACCCCACCTGATGACTCTGTGGGCTCTCTTGTCCTCTGCTGCTCTCAGCGTTGCTCTTCAGGGGCATTCAGTGTTTTCTCCTGCATCACAGCACTCTGAATAAAAGCCACTATGTCTATGGCCATTTTCTTTTTCTATGCATTTATTGATCCATTTCAGTGCGGTTGGAATAGTTGTTTTTTTCTGATCTCAAACAGCAAAACAGCAGCATATTTCTGAAATGGCAAACCATTGATGTATTGTGATGTGACCTAGGGAAATAAGAATAACAGCTCAAAATGTGTCCCTCTGTACATAGCTGACAATTTGTTTGAAGGAGACAAATGTGAATGAAATAACGGTGTCCTTGCACAAATGTGTTTTTTTACAATGTAGAAAAACATGTCTCACCATCTTGAAAAGGCTTTCTGCACTCTAATTTCATGGACTAAACTTTTGTGTTTAATTAGGTATGATTTGTGAACATTTCCCAAGTGGTGGGAAGTGTTTTTTGAGTCTTTGTACTTTCTTGTCAAGTGAGTGTTAATGGAGAATTGCTGCAATGCTCCTTACACCTTCTGCTATGTAGTGAATGTCTTCCTGTGCAAAATAGCCCCATAAACCAAACTTCTCAAGGATGAGGAACAAGTGGCAGCAGTATTTGCCATTGGAGTAGTTTGGAAGTTTATTCCCTATAAAGCTACTGAAATTATGGGATCACTGTGTACCTTCTTTGTGTCTTTGTTTCATGTCTGGCCATGGAAACCCAGCGAGGCAGGGCAACCTAGATGACTAATTGACTCCCAGGTCAGAGCCACATGATAGCAAGACTGCTGGTCAATGGAAATGGATATACTTTCCTCTACAGGGAGTTTCAACTGCTTTGTGATCTTCTGTGTGATCACGCACTTGTGTGTGTGTGCATGCGTATGCGCACGTGTGGGCATCAGTGCATGCACACATGCATGAGCATTTGAGCATACAGCTATTCATAGCTTTTTTCATCCTCTGTGCCTCATCATTGCTCCTCCACTTTGAAAACACAGGAAATCAATCCATTAATAATGACTTCAGAACAATATAACAGCCCTATTTATATAGGCTTAAGTCTGGCACTTCCCTGTAATCTCACATGATGCTGCTGGAAGAATATTGAGTGTTTGAGCAATAAGAAATCATTGAAGTGAAGCATTTGTATTTTTTAATTATGTGCTTTAATAACTAGAAATAATTGCATTCTAGTTGTGTATTATTTAACAGCAGTTTTAAGTGTATCCACTTCAGGTTTTTATGGAAAAATGTCGTAGAGTTTTGCAGAGGTGAAGGTTTTCTATCCTCTCTGTGTATATAGCCTCACTACACTGCTTTTTGTCATCAATGAAGTTGTCTGTGCTGTGTACATGCAGCTTTTTATGCACAGAGACATTCGAGTGTCTGAAACAGCACTTGGTCCTTGAAATGTGCATTAAACTGCGAGTCTGTATCTTTCTTCTGAACATGCAAATGCATGTGCGCAGGGAGGTCTTTTTGTTCTTGTTTGCAGGTTAAACACAAACACTGCTGTACCAGATTCACACACAAGCCCCTTCCACTTGAGTCTGATCCCCGACAACCAGCCGGATTGCTTTGCATGCAGCCACGAGCCTCCTCCCCTCCACCCGTCACCCAAATAAGATTCTCTCAGTTCCTCCAGTTTCAAAGCACTCGCATTGCTCGACTCTGTCGAAGCATGCCCCTCCTCCCTGACCCCTCCTCCTGGAGACAGCACTCTTGACCTGCTGCCCCATTGTTTCCAGCGGGGATAGATGGGGAGCCGCCTCTGCCGGCGCGATCCTTCACTCAATAGCTGCTCCATCTGTTGACTGCGTGACTCTGGGTTACAAGCAGGGATTTTGCTCCGTCTGTGCAGGGTGTGAAAGGAGCTATCTCAGGGGGCTTCCTGAATAGGGTTTTAAAACTGCAGTTGCAGGGTGTTGTGAACCCCCCCCCCCCCCCCCCCCCCCCCTCCCCACCCGTCATCAGCACAACACAGCCGGCTGGGTGTGTGCAGGATGAGAGGCCTTCATTGTGACTGTTCACAGGCCCCTAGGCAACAGGGTCACCTTGTCCCCAAACAAATGCTGCCCTCAGTGGGATTGTTGGCACTATGTGTCTGTGTTTCCATGTGTGTGTGTGTGCATGTGTGTGTATGTGTGCGTGTGTGTAAAAGGGGAGTGGGTATTTGAGTATAAGAATGCATCATCAGGATGAGGGCAGAGGCCTTGGCTGTGAGGACATTTATCTAAAATCTCTGCCTTTCACATCAAGGCCTATTCAGTGCAACCCGTCTGCGTCAGGCTTTCAGAGGACATCACAGATAGAGAAACACTCTGGGGCTGCTTTACAGGTCAAACTGCTCTCACTGAGCATTTAGACCAACAAAGCTGCTGATGTCATTTTGTATTCCTCTTGTATTTTGAGCTTAGAAAGAGGGAAAAAAAACATTGGAAAACATTATCCTTGTTTTGTCTTTCATGAATTTGACTTCCCGTCTCTTGATTTAGGGAAGAGTGCTGCTTTGGGCCTTTGAGGCTGTTCTGCGGTTCGTCCTCTTTAACAGGGGGTATTTGTGGACAAAAGCAAGTTTTGACAGCTGGTTCACCTTCAGTAATTAATGTTGAAATTGCTGTCTGCCAGACTTTGTGCTGAGGTCCTCTGTCTATCTGCGTGGGAGTTGTTATTTGGCATTTCCTCTTAAGTGAAAATAAGCAGGATCCTGCCCTCTGGGATCCTTTTCTTTCTCCTGAATAGAATTCCCTTCAACTAAAAGGATGTTTGGGATGGTTTTGTTTATGAAATTGAATTATTTATTTGAATAAATAGGTTAAAATGCTTGTATATATTTATCGTGTCTAGACTTTTATCTGCTTTTTTTCTCTCTCCCATGCTTTAACATGCTTTTTGACAGTAAATACATCAACTGCAGTTTAATTCAGCTCTTTCTTTTGTTTAAATGCAATGGGGTGGTCCTCCTGGTTTCTCTACTCTTGCCAGGAGCTTAGTCCTGAAGAGGCACAGCCAAGCACCCTTATCCCCCCTGTTTCCTGTTCTTTTCCTTTATCACTGAGCCACAGTCAACCACAGCTTCACCACGGGGGCCCGAACCCCTTAGCTGTCACAGGATGTCCCCAACACACCTTTACTTCACTTAAGATGATTAAAGTTAGTAGGCCTGCGCTATTTTGTCATCTGTGTGCCTGTTTCGACTTCACCTTTCTTCGTCAGGCCGAAAAAAGACACAGTGAGCAACAGGCATCAGACAGAGAAGCAGGCAGTTGGTTCAGGCGTGGAGGCCCCTCACCAGACGAGACCGAGTTAAAGGAGGAGGGGGTTGTTGAGTGGAATAAGTGGAGGTAGAAAACTGCAGTGACAGCAGAATGAATAAATTGAAAAATTCTCTCATTGTAAATTATCTATCGCTCGTGACAAACGATCTGATAGGCGAGCGGCCCGGGTTTCCGACGCATCCGTCCCAATAGAGCTGTGAATAACTGGTCTATCTCCACACTGCTTAGCACTGGCCCCGCACTTAATAATTCATACAGTGTGAAATATTTTCCCCGGTACAGATATGCCAAAGAGTTGCCGCCAGCAGGCGTGGGCGGTGAGGGGGGTGTCCCTGCGGTGCTAATTTGGGGGATGGTGACGTGCATAGATTTCTAAGGGGGCTCTAGTTTAGAGGAGATGCCTCAGACACATTTGCTCTCCTGTATGCTCTGTCTGTTATTGGAAAGAGCTGAGCTGGAGATACAGAGAGTGAGAGAGATAGTGCAGATGACATTTAACTCATGGCTGATCTGCCTGGAACTGGGAACAGAGCAGGGAAATACATTTCCATTTAAGCTGACTGAACTCAGTTATCAGTGACTGTGGGGACAAAGGGAGGCTGCAAACCTGTTAAGTACTTTTTGCTGTTTGCCCCGGTGAGTGTTGTGGTTGGAGTTGACATCAGTGGCAGCAGGTGTCTGTGGACACCTGGTTTATGTCTCCTGTTTCCATCAGGTGACTCCTCCTGCCTCGGGCTTCTTCAGGAGCTCTGCAGCCAAAAGCGGCTCTCATGGTCCCTGACCTTATTGTCCCCTTCATTCACAGTGCTTAGCTCACACCACCTTATTCTCCACGGCAATGAACCCAAAGCTATAATGGCCCCAGTCGCACATGATAGTGCCCTTCCATGTGTGTCATTTTTGTGCAATGATGCTGTGTGGTTTTGTCTGGCTCGTTCTGCTGCTCAGTCCTGTACAAACTGGGTTTTTATGGTCCGCATTCAGGCCCTGATACCAATTATGCAAACTATTAAAAATTTAAGGAGGACAGTCTTTTATAATTTAATCCTAAAGTAATAGATTCTATTAAAAATGCATGAGAGGAGCTTTATAGATGGAGCTAGAATTAGTGTCTATCAAAGACTCCAGTCAAGGATGCAGGGGGAATGGGCAGCAGGAGTGGTGGTATTGCCTCATTATTCAAATAGGATATGATTAACATAGAGCAGGAGTCCCTCAGAAATGAAGCAGAGCTCGCTGGCCACTGTGATCATGAACAGAAGGAATCTAGTCGGGCCCCTCAGAGGAAATTCTCCCTGTTTTCTGGTGAAATGAAACCGGTTTTATATTTCCTGTCTTAACTTTGACAAATGTGATTTGTTGTGGTTTAAAGCACTCTGTTGTTGAAATACTCTTTGTCTTCTTGGGTTTCTCCTCCCTGGTATCTCGCTCAAGATTGTTTAGTCTTGTCCTTGCTGAAAGCATGTAGAAGGTGTTCAAGCATGAAAACAGGAAGCTTGCAGTGTTGTAACTTAATGGCTCATGCAGCAAGTGAGCCGTAGACCTTTTACTGGGCTTGACACTCCTTGGTTTGCCCCACAGAGCTTCCTGGACAAGTGGAAAGCAGAGTGAAGAAGTCGCTGTCTGACTTTCCACAGTCTTTGTAGTGTTTTTCGAAAAATCAACAGTATTTGCACAGTTTTACTTTAGAACTTTTCAGTCATTTTGCACTCCAATTTATCCTACTCTGGCAGGGGAGTGCACTAAACAGTTTTTCTGCATCACAGGTTTTATGGGCTACAGATGGCAGTTGAATTTCAATCTGTTGTCATTGTGATTTGCTTCAATAATTACAGGTAGAAAACTGCTGTGATTCAGATACGAAACAGCCCCTGAAAGGGCTCTGTGCTTATTAATGTGCTGAAAGAAGTGGTTTGAAAAAGTCAATAAAAATTGGAACCCTCATGAAGCTTATATGGATTTTAAGTTCTGCCTCTGAGGTAAATTCCTTGCCTATTTGATGTAATGGTTGCCTGTTTATGGAATAAATCCAGTGGGCTTAATCGATCATCTCCGCGGAAAGGTCAAGGGGAGAAGCTCTGGTATTTGAAGTGCTTATCCCATGGAGGAGTGCCAGAAATGTGACACCTCCTTATGAGTGGGCGGTGGCGGGCAGATTAGTGACGGACAGGGTGGCCCAGGGGGATGATTTAGGGAGATTCAGCTCTAAATACTCTGTGTATATCAGAGAGAGAAAGAAAAAATGTAAGCTGCCTTTGCCCAATCCCTTTTTTTTAAAGAGAAAAGCATATTAGTATACATTTTTAAAAAATGTTCCAAAAAAATATAAAATATAAAGAAAACAAAGGTTGCACAGCTGGTGATGAAAGGTGAACAAAAGTTTATTGGTTTTAACCTCCTGTCCACGCTACCCAGTTAATGTTGCTTGAAGTTACCAGTCGGTTTCATCCCTCTGCAGTCTAATCTAATCTGGAGTGGGTGGCTGTGGGCAGCATCTGTGCTCCGAGTTGAAATAGGGCATTCTCTCTGCCTAATCCTCTATCCAGGGATCACTCAGTAGGGTGAAGACAATTACCAGTCTGCTTTCTCATGCTAATGGAATCTCTAACTAGATCTTACAGAGAGAGGAAAAAAATAGATGGAGGAAGAAGAGAAGCAGGGACAATGGCGCAGAAAGATGACCCAACTAAAATGGGTTTTTAGATTACCATTTAATTATTGATAGAGACCCAGTTGCAAGGCCTAAGGTCAGGATTTGGAGAGAATTTTCTGAGAAAGGAGATAGATTATCAAGTTATTTTGGTGTGTGTGTGTGTGTGTGTGTCTGCCTTTCACCTTTTTATCACCTGCCTCCAGCAAGGTGTCTGGAGTGGTTTTAAATTGCATTAATATGCAGGAATTTATAGATTGCCTCCCTTGGCATTTCTGCAGGGAGGGGAAGAGAGTATTACAGTCTCCATCTGCACTAATTACTAGGTCTTGGCAGTGTTACCTGTCTCTTGTGAAGGACAAACCAAGGCGCTGAGCAGTAACGCACTGAGCAGAAGGAGTTCATCTGCTGGGGAGTCTTCAGGAAGAGGGATGTCTCCGGGGCATTTTTACGCTGCTATGTTTGATGTGCTGGGAGCCTTGACTACCATAAAACATCTCTGCAACATCAATAAACTAAATGTCTTCGTCCAACTTCCTAAAGCTCAGAGAAGAGCTAACAGGCTTTGCCCCTGATTTCAGTGACAGTTCTCCCTTCACTCAAACTGTTAAAGTCAAATATATCAGCATACATCTTCTGTTAATCCTGGTGGAAACTTAAATTGTCTGTCTCCCTCACGTCTGAAGATTTAAAGTTGCAGCAGCACAAGAGTAAATCTTAACAGGGTCCACCTGCCGTGTTCACCTTGAAGTGTAGTTCTGAAACCTGAAATAGAAAGCAAGTCTTTGGTCCACCAAATAAATCACAGGAGCAGAGAAATGTATCAAAAATCCTTGAGAGGCAAGAGATAATCAGTCTCCACATATGCTGTTATCTCAGCGATGACCTCGCCTCTCGATTCTCTCGGTGGCTGGTCAAACTCGCTGATAACAGCCGCCCTTATCAGGTCCCTTTTGTCATGGAAAGCGTCGACCATTTTAAATCATTACAACCTGCCCGCTTTTTCACTTTCCCCAATCATTGAGCAGTGACACTAAGACCTTGCCCATGATAATGAGAGATCAATACCTTAACTCTTTGCACTTCATGTGGCACAGTAGCAGTCGCCTGTCACTGCCAGGCCTCTGCATCCAATCTGCATGCAGTGATTCTTCAGCTCAGCCGCAGGTTTCTGAGGTTTCTGTGTTTGTCTGTCAGCCTGTCAGAAAGACTTCTTGGATTGCTGCTGCATGAACATCTTGGTGGTGTTTGTGCCATCTGTGCCTTTAGCCAGCAGGTGATTACCAAACGCAGCCTCACCTCCCACTCTGTCCAATTGGATTCCCTCTGCTGGCATGGTCAGGGACAGCTTTGAGAGGGAGCATGATGACAACAGCTGGAGAGCACACATTATGGAGTGAAGGAGAAGGCTGCTGAGTCTTGGTGATGGAAACTGCAGTGAGGGGAAGATATGTGGAGAAAAATGCCTGCTTCCTTCCCGGCTAGCTTAGCTGTGAGCACTTGTGTCATCCTCTCTTTTTTAGGTCCTTAATATCCAGCAGAGCAAAAATGGCTTTGTCGCACTTCACATATATCAAATGAGATCAGTGTCAACATTTCGACGGTGCACTATTTGATTGCCTTGTGGGCTTCAGAACACACTAATGTTATGCATGACTGACTATTGGATCTGTGACTCCATCCAGTGAAAGATGCCGGAGTTGTCCTTTGGACCATGGCAGTTGGGTTCACCTTAGGCACTGCAGAGAGCGATATTTGGAGTCGGGCTTCGGCAACTGAGAGAAGAAATCACATTGTTTGAATTTAATTATATTCCATTGATTTATTGAACACCCATTAACAAGCATACATTTCGAGGCAGGGCCATTTTGCGAGAAGGTTTTCTCTCTCTCACTCTCCCTCTCTCCGTCTTTTCTCTCGCCTGCTCACTCCATTTCATCATAAATTGACATAAGCCTTTCTTTGAAGTTCAGGAGCCAAGCTGAGGAATGACAGCACAACAAACAATGAACAAAACACAGAAAGACAATGAACACTGTTTGAATATTCAAGTGAGCCACCGTAGGATGGGTGAAGGAAAAAAAGAATCCTTGTTTTATTGTTGTTGTGTTAAGCCGTGAATGGACCTGTCTGGGACAATAAAGAATTGTGTCACATTGGGATAAGAAATTTTGCTATATCAACAATGCTTTACAAATGGTGTGTAATAAGGTTTACTGAAAATATATAAATCCTAGCATGAAACCCAAGAAAGCACAGCTCATTTTTCCCATTTTGGCTAAAGTTATTGCGGAGGGTGTGTGATTTATGTTTGGAGTTCAAGCCTGGTAAGGTTGTATCTGCAGTAAAAAATATATAAAAGAATCTGCCAGAGTGATATTAAGTTTTTTGATGCAGCCAGATAATTTAAATTGTCCTTTGCAGAGGTCCTGTGTCAACACATTGCTCTCATGTGTTGTACAGTTTAGCTTGAACTTCAACACACTACCCTTCAACAGCATTTGCAGGGTCTCTGAGTAAAAGTGTTATTAGAGGACAACTGATGCTGCTACCCTGCAAAACAGCAAAACAAAGGCTGAGGCAATAAGAGGAGAAGACTATGTGTTTCCCTTGTGGTTTGTCTGACAATCTTAAGCCATGCTTTCATTGCTCAAAGTCCCTTACTGGCAAAAGCAGGAGCACAGAGGCTCAGTCATGTTGTAAGAACACTTTGGTTGTTGTTTTTTTACTGAGGGGACTCTCCTAGGTTGCATTTGTTGGTTTTCAGATGGGTGATTAGTGCACCTTTTTAAAATCTAAATTAGGAACTCAAGGCTTTTCAGTTATGACTTGTGGATTTGGTTTGATGCAATTCTTTTTTTTATTTTATTTTTTTCAGGCATAGACACCTTTATTTGATAGTTGCCAGACAGGAAACATGGGAGAGAGAGGGGGGGTGTGACATGCAGTAAAGGTCCGCCGGCCGGGATTCGAACCGGGGTCCACTGCGTACGTGGCATGCGCTCTAACCACTCAACCACCTGCGCGCCGGTTTGATGCAATTCTGTTTGTTTGCTCTTTGCTCCATTTCATTTTTTTTGTTGATAAGATTACTTTTTAAAGCTCCAAATGAAATGCTATATTTTTTTCTTTGCGCTGTGTAGTAACATTCATTTAAAACTCTTGTTTGTCACACAGATTATTTTGTAGTGCAGTGTTGCTGAATGAGTTTAAAGTTGTTTTTTAATTAAACGTTGTTTTCATGCTCATTCCAGCTTCCGTTTAAATATATCTTCGTTATCATACTGCAGCTTTTCTTCCAGCGTCGGCTGGTTCTTTCCTTTCTTCATCAACTCTGTAGCATAACACATAAACATTTCTGAATTGTTTTTTGGTCATGATCAGTAGAAAAAATATGTTCAGTAAAATAGAATTAGTTCAAGTCTGTTGAAAACAAAGAGGACAACAAAACCTAAAAAATGTTATGAGCTCATCAACTTGCACTTTATGCACTTTTCTGTAAATTTCACATGAACAACATCAGGCTGTTCAGGTCTTGCACTGTACACGTATCACTTACTATTTATTGTAGGTGTAAAAAAGAGCGGTATGCACAGACTTATATAATTGCTGCTTTGGTAAATCTTACCAATAGTTGCACATGTAATATTTTCAGAGAATTGGTGTCTGGTTGTTTCCTAGGATTGAATTGGAAGATGGATTGTTTTGCTCAGTAGCTTTGGCGACCATAGTGTTACAGGAACAAACCTACTACAAGGTCTACAATATGTGGGGGCACTTTCTATTTCAAAAAGCATTCAAGGAAGCAGAGTATGTTATGAATCCAAGGTGCAGATAGCAGAACTATGTGAGCTGGACAGCAGGGGAAATCCAGTCTCTGTTACCAGAACTGACAGAAAACTAAACACAACAAATGGCCCAATCCTTACCGTAACCACCTGTACGCTAGTGTCTTTGTATTTTAACAGTCCTCATCCCAGTATTTCTAACACATGCACCCAACCTCACTTTGGTGATAAGTGTTAATTTTGTATCTGCTGGGCTTTGGCTGTTTGCCTTTTCTACATTATTGAGTGTGGTTGCCACATCGCCGTAATGGCTCACTGCCTTCTGTGCCTGATATTTACCATTAATGAAACCTAGCCCAGCACAAAGATGCAGCAGTTGGCTGTGAAGTCAATTAGTCCTCATTGCTATTACAGGGTTGACTTTAGTCTAGGCAGGCGTGTTTTGATTAGAGATGACAGACGACTCGCTGCTATTGGACTGCCAGACATTCCTCACCCTTCATCCCATGGGTGAAGCTATTGAAGCTGACTGGAATATGGAAACCTAACAGCTGAGAGTTTTTGCCAAGATGCCCTTCATCTGCAGAGAAATCTCCTTTTTATAAATACGACTTCACGGAATACGAGGCTGTATAAGCCCCAATAACAGTGACATGCTGCACTGTATATATGAGACTTAGCTGCCAATATGTTATTCCAACACCATATATCATGGCAATAATGCCTAAACTGTAGGCTTTTACACACAATGGCCTTTTGTTGTGCAGGTTATTTATTGTGCTGGTGTGAGGTTGTGCAGAGTCGGTGGGTGAGAGCATCCAGGGGCTTGTATTGTTAGGGAATCAGTGGCTCTTGTTTGTGGAGCTGGGTGGGTTTGTTAACAATGCCTTTTTTATGTCCCGGAGTGCGTGCCTGTCGGCAAACGTCCCCTCAGAATTTTTGTTTGTGTGTTGTTTTGTTGTTTGTGTGTGTGTGTGTGGATCAGGGTCGGCGAGCATAACCCTCTCATTATGTGCCATGTCCAAATAGACCAGTTTTATATCAGGCACATGTGAGCGTTAGTGTCTGTGTGTTTTTGAATATACAGTATGAGTGCAAATTATTTAGTGCGGATGTGTGGAAAGGGCCGAGCTAGTCCATTACTGCCAGTCCTTCCTAATGGAGCCTTTCACTCTCCCTCCATTCATGTGACGGTATGGTGATGGAGAAGGGGGAGCGGGGGATTAAGGGGGTAGAGGCAGTGCCTTGTTAAAGAAAAAGAAAGGGTTTGAGTGTGTCGATTGGATTAACTTGTTTGGGCTTATTAAGAGGGGAGACACAGCAGCTTGTTAAAAGCACTGCATGGGGCGTCCCACAGTGAGAAGGCAGGGTCACCATTCAATTAGGTTGAAGCCCCACCCCTGCTCATTGTGGAGGCTGTCTGCCAAGCTCCCAGACCACAACTGGTCCTACATTGCTAGGGGGGACACATTGGAGACACTTTAACTAAGGCTAAAACAGTAAAATCTCTACAAAAGTTAGATGTTGGTTTACTTTTTGAAAAATCATAAAAGTGTAGTATCAGCCAGGGCTCAGTATTGTTTGAAATCCATCAATATTAGTGCTGATACAATACCTGAATTTTAGTAGAGGTATCAAAATATTATTTTAGATACCTTCATTTGAGAAATATTCATATATAATTTTCACAACCTTATCGCCAGACAAGAATATCAATGCACACAAAAAACCCTGGATTATATTCAGTGCCAGCATTTTTTTTAACAGATGGATTTACAGTCTACACCTGGCAAATTTTGAATGGTTACGGTTTGGAAAAGATTGTGATCATGATGAATAAAAAAGGTGGATCTTAGGGAATGTGACAGGAGGTGGATCCCGTTCCCTGCATTAAAGTCAGGCCCATCCACACCATTGCTTTCCTTCTTGGTGCCTATAAGACTCACAACTTCCTGTATTGGCACTAAACGTTGACAGTGGACGTAAATCATGAGGTGTTAATTTGTCCAACGTTGACGGAATTCCTCGGATTCTTGAATGGTTTGTCTACAGAACTCATTTTTTAAATTTCAAAGTTCTTCATTGACAGCAGAATCAGCCATACAAGAAGTTTGCCTAAATGCAGTTGTCTAAAATCAGTGTCAATATTAAACTGTAAGAACTTTGACTAAAGTCAGTAACTATCTAATCAAAGGAAATGCAAACTAAACCATGAATCTGACCAAACATTTGATGCTTTATATAAGTACCTGGCAGTTTTTGACACTCCATACTAAAGATTACGGATGTAACAGTGCACAAAATTCATGGTTCATTATGCACCTCTGTTTTGGTGCCACAGTTTGGTATGTTTTTTGTACAGCAGAAAAAAAGCAAGGAAGAAAATAATATTTTGGTCCTGTATCTCGAAATATGTAAACATCCAACAATGGCTCATTGGCCAAAACTATTACTGAAACAGTTTAGTTGAGCTGCAGTGGAAAAGGAAATCAACCATTCTGTTTACCACAAGGAGTCTGGACACCTGCTGACAGCTGTTTTATGATGATTTATACTCACTGAGAACGGGTTCTTATGACATGCCGTCCAACCACATTGCGTGTTTTGAAAATAATGACAGCAGCGACACTACATGAGTATTGGTAACTAGGCTAACTTAGCTAAGCCGGCGAGCATACATTCATGCGCATGCTACAGTTAAGTGCTGCACTGCCAAAATGTTCCAGGTAGAACTCAAGCGCTATAATTACTCTTCTGCACGTCAGAGAAAGTGGATCATTAAACTATTTTGACAGTAATTGTTTGTGTCAGGGAGTGCACCAAACTCAAGTAAGTCATGTACCAAATTGAACATCCTCCGCCAAGTGGTTCAGGATGAATACACAAACTGTTACACTCCTACTACAGACACTTTTCAGTCCACACGGAAAAACTACTGAGGTGCAGTAGCCAGATCCAGTGTCAGCTGCCTCACTCTTTCTTTCACCTGAACATGTCTAGCTCAAAACGCACACATAGACGCCGTTTATTCACCCATGACCACCCTGTTACACCCCGCATTTGGCAGAATGCTTATCTGAGCAGACAGCTTTGGGCGCAGGGAGCCATCTCCTCTGCAGTTTAAGAGCCTTTTAACTAAGAAATAGCCCTCTGCCAAGCCCACTGCCTCTTGATTCCGGCTTATTCCATCATCTCATGGGACTGATCTTACGCCCCCATTGCAAACCCTGCAGCGGCGTTAGCAGAACAGGAAAGAGCCGATAGACATCCTGACTTTTGAGATATCCCTGCACTGGTGTAATAGGAGACCTGTGAGTGGATTTGATGAGTGAGTGAAGTGCAGGTAGTTTTTCAAACAGCGTGTATGGCTGTGTGTGCGTGTGTGTACTCACACACATTCTCCAGCACCTTCACGGGGATTGACCTAGGCATGACAGGCTGTTTTAGGGCAGCTGGATGATGGGTCATGGGGTTTTGCTTCAGAGATAATTTCCTGCCACTGACAGACATCTGCTAAGTAGTCCAATAACCTAATAGGAAGAGATGAGGCAAAAGGGGGACATGACAAACAAGCCAAAGACTTGCTCCTTCTGCCTCGCTCTTAAAGGCAATAATAGGAGAAAATTGGTTCTTGAAATTGAATTGAAAAAAACGGGTTTCTTTCAGTCAAGTATAATGCCTCAGAATACATTTGGTGAGCAGCAAATGGAGAAAAATGGAGGGTAGTTACACGATTGTCTTTCATTTCAGAGAGGGGAAAACTGTGGAGGTATCCCCCCATAGGACTAGCTTTTAGTCTCAATCTACACCATGTGGCCCCTTCCTCTCTCTCAACCACTATCTTTTAACAAATGGGCTCTGAGGATGGGCTTGTTGTGAAATTAGTATCCTCACAGAGAGGACACAGAGAAAGGATTATGTGAATAGCCAGTAATGAGCTCAAAGTGCTAGTGTGTTTGGGCCAGGCCTGCCTGTGTGTGAGAGGAAATGGCACTGCAAGCGACCTTTTTTTTGCTCAAGCACCTGGCGAGAAATAGAGTGGCCCCTCTCTTCCATCTGCAGTGTGTATGTGTGTGTGTGTCTGTGTGTGTGTGTGTGTGTAAATGAGTGAATTAACAAGACATTCGGAGTCTAAAGGTCTACTTTACTTACATTTATCAGGGAGTATTTTTTTTTGCGAACAATATTTTCACACTGTCATGTTTGTGCTGAAAGTGTTGTTTTGTGCAGCTTTTGACAGATTTTAAAAATAAACGTTTGACTTGAGTGTTAAGCGTGTTATTCAAGCCCCAGGGTCTGTGGTCAAATTCAACATCGTGTGAAACATTTTTTTTAAATGTTTTTTATTAGAGACTGAATTCAATGCAAGGATTACAATTTTTTTGTAAGCTTCTGATCTTTAACTATTCAAACCAGGAACCAGCAAATGCTTTGCATTTGTCCATCATTTCTTTCTCAAGCCATACTTTTAATCACAATTGCTTTATGTATAACAAAAAGCAAACTTGAAACAGTGGCAGTAAATTTGGATCGATTGATAGGAGCTTGTTTTTAAAATGTACAATCTGAATGAGGAGCATTATTAAGGCACATATGAATGAAAATCTAGTCACTCAAAAAATATATATTCATAAAAGGGATTACCAGCATTTTCATAAGTCAACTCATCTAGTGAGATCCATCCTCTTAAACCAATGACTACATTTTGTCTTTTTTGAGAAGATGTTGTAACTCAAGGTCAGGTTGTTATATCTTGTTCTGAAAAAAACAAACAAAAAAACAATTTGAATCTTTTCATCCTATTAAAACAGTGACATTTTCTAAAATCTGTCTTGTAGATTTCACTTTTTTGAACCAAAATTAAATCTTGGTTTAACACCTTGGTCAAATATTGCATGAAACATATTTGCATCCTTTTTTAAGGTTGGTTTGATTAGTTTTCTAATTTTGATGTTTTTTCACCAGTAACCCATATTTTTCCAGATTTCATAAATGAGAGAGAACAGGAGCTGGTGCTTTATGGACTGCCATTCATTTATCTTGTAATCATTGTAATTGCTTTCTTTCATATTAAAATGATAATCTATAAAACTAAGTAATGGACTGATGGCAGGTGGCTAAATGTTCATTTAGTGATTCACTGAGAAAATAAATAACAGGGGACAAGCCTGTGACAGGCGCATGAGAAATCATTTTTCAATAATCTGCCACGCATCATGGCAGGAGACGCTGGCGCTGACAGCATAGATGAAATATTTGCCTCTGTTCTTTGTTTTAATATGGGAGGAGACCAGCCCAGATGGAAACGATAGTGTTTCATATCGATGGGTTTTGGACAAGAGACTCAAACACATGCACAGTTAAGATTAAGGTCACAATGCTTTTTACAGACACAGCCATGCTTTTTAGGTGAGAGTGGGCTTCTTCAGTGTTATTCACAGCGCAGAGAGAGCATATGTTTCCTGGAAACCAAACAATATCCGCTAAGTGAACTATAGAGGAGTGAATCTCGATCCTTATCATATAAAAACACTTTCTGGACCTAAATGGTTTGCTTTAGCTGTTCTCATCCGGCACATAATCCAAGTAGAAGACTTTGTAATCAGTCATCATTGTGCTATGTGACACTGGTATGTTGCTGATGAATGATACCTTCCATACTACTTGACTGTTGAGGGTTCTTAGTGAGGGAGCTCTGGGTTTCTTTTATATATATGTGTGTCCAGTGTTTCCACTGGGGCTGTGATGGGCTTTTTGAGGGGAAACTAGCAGCAACTGCCCTGTTCCTGAGTGAAGGTGGCTGTGGGGAAAAAGGGGGAGAGTAGAGCTGGAGATTTATGGCCTAGAGGGAGATTGATTAGTGCCGTCACTAGCCCTGATGTACGGTTGGCAGTCTCCCCCTCCCAACCCATCACATTTGCTCATACACACACACACACACACACACACACACACACACACACACACACACACACACACACACACACACACACACACACACACACACACACACACACACACACACACACACACACACATGCAACCATACGGTACAGAACACAGCTACACATACATCCAGACACTGTTCAGTCCCCCAGGCCCTCCCTGACAGTCCCCCAGAGCTGTTGCATGTTAAGTTGTAGCAGACAGACTGCTGTTTTCTCAGCATTACCATTTTTTTGCTGTCCATAGATAACGCCATCAATCACCAACACATGCATACTGCCCTGGAAGGAATGTGCCTGAGTGTTGCTACTTTCTGAGCATGTCTGTGTGTTTGTTTTGAGGACGGTTTCATAGACAGGAGACGCGGTTGACTGGCTGTGTGGATGTGCTGTTTGAAGCTGCAGAGTGACTGGCCTGGACTGTGCTCTGAACCCATGTCAACCGTGCTGCCCCAGTTCAGGTGTGTGTTTATCATTCAGCACACAGAGCTGAGAGGCAGGCAGCTGTAGGCGTGCTTTCCCAATTACATCCTGGGTGAGAAACCCAGCCCATCTAGCCCAGAGCCAGTTCCTGCTGGCTTACCGGACACGGCCATGGAGCTTTGACCTCGAATCATCCTGCTTAACTCACTCAACGTTCCTCTCTTTCTTTTTTTTCTTCCTGTTTTTCTGCTCCAGGTTGGCCTCAGAACTCCCCCGGCTGTAGTACTGTGCCCACCTCGCCATGCTGGCCTGTCTGCAGAGGAGGCAAAACCCTCCACCCCAGCACCCAGTGTGTGCCAGCAAGACCCTGGAGCCACCGCAAGCCCTTGGACGGAAATGTGAGTTAACAAAATGACAGAGAGCAATGGAGGTCAGCTCACCGAAAGCTCAGAAATGAGAGGCTTGTGCTTGTCATTTGTATTTAATCTATCGGTCATGGTGAAGGATGAAAATGGGTAGTTAACCCTGACTGTGAATAAGTGAAAGAAAATAGACTTTCCGGTTTCTGTTATTTGTCACTGTGTTCCCTCACTACTCTGAGGAATTCTAAACAGTTTCATTCGCTCTGCACTTAGACCTTGGATTGCCATGTTGTTTGGCTACTCATTGTGAGGGTGGCTGTTTAGCTGTGCTGATTGTGCAGTCGTGGCAACAGGGCTGAACAGACAGTGTTTAGCGTGCCTCACTGGCCCTGGGTGACCCTGAGGGTCTGTAAACATTTACAGTGTCTGGCCCTGGCTGTGCCGGCCGCCTGTAAAGCATGACAGCTGCTCTGTTTGCTCCCTGAGCACCACCCTCTGTCCACTCACAAAATGGTGTAAAGGGACAAAGATGAGCCAGGGTTGAAGACTGTTACAGAGTTGGCAAAACTAGTTCTAACCAGTTTGGGATTAGAGAGCTGCTGCAGTCAGGCATCTGGAAGGTAAATTTCTCTCTAATTTTGTTGAAGCTTTTGGATAAGCTTTTTACAGTGAGTCTGGTTCCTGATGAGACAAAGAAAGGCCTTTCCTCCTTATTGAACATCCCTAGAGTCTTTAATGGCCTTTGTTTACATGGCAGGCCTACAAGCTACCTCAAGCCGATTAAAAGGGCTCGCGGATGGAGAGCAGGGGAGCTCTAACCTAGCAGTTTTTACCTCAGCTTAGAGAGGCTTAGGGAATAGCAAGTTCTGTGCTTCTTCATCAGTAGGACATTGTATCAGGCCTGTAACCAGACCAGTAAATAGCTTGGCTCTGGGAAAAGAAATTTAGCTCTGTCTGCATTTTTTTCTCAACTCCTCACTAGCCAATTAGCTACTTCTTAGCTCAAGATCACACTCCAATCAACTACTACAGAGGAAAAGAGACATAGACCACAAGGAGACTGGGTTCTTCCTCCATCCTCGGATCTGGAGTTGTTTTTGCTGATCCGTATGGATGTTTCATATCGAGTTGTAAAGGTGTATTAGAAACAGAGAGGGAATGAGAGAGATAAATAGAGCTCCGGGTGCATTTGGAAGGGGTCACTCTTCAGCCGAGTGGGGTTCAACCAGGCTCACTAATGAGGTTTCAGAGGGAGGTGAAATGAAAGGGTGGACAAAGAGAAACTGGGGAAAATAGAATTAGAGAATGTAAAGATGGAAAGGAAGGGAGAGAAATGGAGGGAGTCCTCAACAGTCGTCTTAATCGATTCCCTCCTTCCCTCCTTTCAATTTTGCAGGATTAGCCCACTTCCTCTCAGGGTCCTTTATTGAGGAGCAGCCAGTGGGAGTCAGGGCTCAAATCAATAGAGAAAAAGAACAGTCTCCAGTCTTCCCTTTGTCCTCCCTCTTCCTGACCCTCTCTGTCTGACTCTCCCTCTCTTTCTCCACCTGTTAAACCCTTTGATTGAAAGACTACTACAGTGACTGACTTGAGGTTCATAATGAGGATGTTTGAACATAATAGCCTCCTTTCTGTCCTTGGAGGAGGAGGGGGGAGTAAGTGTTGGATTTCCACCACTGTGCAGTTCTTGGCCTCAATACTGCAATTGTTCGTCCAGGCACAGAAGGGGTGCAGAAAGGCAGACAGTGGGTCTGGCTGCAGAAGTGGGCACACTCAGGTCACCATGCTGAGCGGGTCCCCATGACTGATTGTTCATGGCCCAGTTTGTGCCAACATGGAAGGGGGTTTGTGGGTAAGGTGACCTGGGCTCTCAACGGGAGGCTGAATACCACAATACAGCCCTCAAATAGACAGAGTGAGTGAGAGCACAGGAGGGGGATTACCTGGCAGTGGGGTAGAGGTGAGCTGTGTCATTTGCATTTGCTGTCCTTTACACAGAAGTCGTGTGTGTGTGTGTGTGTGTGTGTGTGTGTGTGTGTGTGTGTGTGTGTGTGTGTGTGTGTGTGTGTGTGTGTGTGTGTGTGTGTGTGTGTGTGTGTGTGTGTGTGTGTGTGTGTGTGTGTGTGTGTGTGTGTGTGTGTGTGTGTGTGTGTGTGTGTGTGTGTGTGTGTGTGTGTGTGTGTGTGTGTGTGTAGTTGGGATGAGAGGGTGAGAAGGGTTTTAGAAAAAGCTCCTGCATGCAGATGCAGAGTGGCTGCACAGTTCATTGATGCGACTCCCATTAAAAATCCCTCATACCCTCAATAAAAAAGGACTTAACTGGCTCTACCATCAGCTGGAAGCGTTCAGATCGGCTCGCCAGACAATCAATTTCCCCCAAGCGCGCAGAGCTTAGCGGGAGAAACGGGAGGCGGAGAGCGGGATGTTTCCATTATCACAGCCCGGGCTTGGGGGTGGGGGGGGTGGGGGGGTGGGGTGAGGTACTGTAGAGCGGGGTGCAGGGGAGAGAAAGGAGGGAGCGGCAGAGGGAGATGGGGGAAGACAGACAAGTGCAGAAGAGAGAGAGAGGCAGAAAGGGAGACAGAGAAGCTGGCTTTTCAAAAAGCCATTGACCGCCTGCCCTTAAAAATATCATATTGGATTAGCCTCACAGGGGCGGCCTTTTGATATTTTTTTCTTTGGCCGTAGAATTAAAAGGAGTGCAGAGCATTACTTGAATTATAAATCATAGGCACTTGCTTTCACTGCACCCAAATTCCGCGCATATGTGGCTGCACTCTACAGCGCCAGCCCCTGTCATTTTTAATTAAATCCCCCCTTATGGGTGACATTTGTAGCTTGCCCCCTCCTTCGTCCTCCCCTCCACGTCTCTCTACCACTGCCCTAGATGGAGACATGAAAGGCAGAGACGGCAGCGGAGCCAGGGCCTCTCATCGTGTTGTGCCCCAGAGAGAGGGCACCCATCCAGACAGATGAGAGAGAAAGGCCCTGCAGGGGTAGAGCGGTGAATGGATGCCACTGACCCTGGCCACCCTCAGCCAGCGGCGACTTCCCTCGCTATCCATCCCTCTACTTGATAGTCGCCCTCCACTGTAGGTCTGAAGGTACAGGGAGCATGGGTGAGCATAACAGTCAGAGAGGGAGGTGCACCAGTCCAGTGATGAGTAACACTGAGATGGCTGGACAGGAGGCCCAGCAGCCCCCACCACTGCCCTGCCTCCTCCTTGGCCCAGACAGCAATTACTCGGCCACATGTCAGCTAAAGAATAACAGGTCCAGAATCCCTGAATTGACTGGTTGATGCTGATATTTCTGCCTGGCTATCTTCCAAAATAATATCTTTACAGATTTCAGCAGGTTTTCATTTGTTTATTCATGACTTATCGCTTGCATGTGTGCCAAGGCACGACATTTTACAAGAAGGGGAATGTCATTGTCACGCTGGGTATACACGTTTGTGTTTTTTATCCTGGCGTGCTGCAAATTCTGCCCTCGCTAACCACACAGCTCACTGCCACTCCCTTATTTGTCCTGTGATTGGATTTGACTTTGGGCTAAAGCTGGGTGTTCCCTCACGTCGCTAACCCCAGCACGGCCTGGCTGCAACTCTTACACACACACATACATACATACACACCAATCGAGCATAGCATACTTTTGGTTACATTGCAATGACTTATGTAATCCTAATTAAAACAAAAACTGTTTCACATCATGCTGAATGCAACTGTATTGAAATCAAACTTGCAAAACCTGTTTTGTTCTCAGTTAAATATCCTGAACTGACTGGTATGAAGTCCAGAAATGTGTCTTGTAAAGGAGACACACACAAACACATAGAGAGCGCAACAGGGAGCACACATGCAGTGGTAACCCTCTGTGACACCACTCAGGAGGCCCGAGGTGCCAATCAGCCAGGTGTAGATGAGAAGTTCCCAGAAGGCCTGATATCCCAGGTTCATGCTATGTCAGGCCAGGTTCTACCCTCTCCCAGCTTGATCGACAGAGACAACCTGGGCTTGTCACACACAGCCTCAAGACATGACATGGAGGTTCACCTGGGGATTGTAGTTCTCCTAATAGCCCTGTGCCTCTGCAGGCAGAGCTGCCAGAGCCATTAGTTTGCTTTGCTTTTAGCAGCTTCCTAAGCCGCACCACCAGCGAAGGGGAATTTGCACAGGTAATAACCTCCAGGCACCTCTTTCCCACTGTTGTCTGAGGTGGTGCGAGACATAACAGTGGAATTAGCTGGCCGTATCAAATTGCAGGACGTTACTTCATCGGCTGTTATGCGGGAAAAACGTGTGAGCGTTTCCAGTTGAATATTTAAATGTGGTCACGAGTAGCAGCAGAAGGTAGGGGGCATACAGTGGAACTGGGGTAAAGGGATAGAGACAGAGAGCGGGAGAGAGAATCTGCATGCACTTGACCTTTTCCCACTGATTGAACTACCTCGATTCTAACTCCCATTTGGAATTCCACAGAGTGCCCACAGAGACTGTCATTATTCCATAGTCTGCAGCAGGGAAGCAGAGGTCATGAGGTATTTTTCATGGTGAAAGGTAATTGACAGCTATCCATGGCCTTCCTCCTCCTGGATGCCTACTTATGCAATCTCATTTTGGGGATCGCCTGGTTTGCATAGCCACGGGAAATGTGTCATTCACACTTTCATCACATTGCTATATTGCAAAACCCGGAGTATTAGTAGAGTTTCAGTTTATTTCAGAGGGACAGCCATGTGATATTGGTTGTATTAGTCTTACCTCATGCATACTATAGCCTATTCTGTCATGTTGGCGTCTCAGCGCTGGCACACAGAGGATCATTTCCGGCTGGCGGCGTCCCACAGAGCCATGCCTTCCCTCTGCCCTCTGCCTTCTGCTGTGAACATGGGGGGCGAAGCAATCTTATTGCCTTGGGAGGTGAGCTTGAGGAAGAGGGGTTCTGCGTTAGTTTTGGTCACAGCGGGACTTGGGTTGAAAAACAGGTTCCCGGTTCCAAAGCCTCCAAGCTGGCATTTGGGCGTCCCAGGTGCAAGGCATCGACACCCTCTGTCTTCGCCTGCCAGAGAGTGGGGGTGGGTTTGGGGTTGTGAGCAAGGGTACAGAGAGTGTCTGCAGTCCCTTGCTGTCCCACAGGAAATGACACGCTGCCTGTGCCATCTCAGAGCTGAGCCCACCACAGACTGACTGAGAGAGGCATTCAGGAGGTGTCACGCACTCCTGGCAGGACGCTCAGTGGTCCATTCAGTTTAACCATAAACTGCAGCATAGTTAAAATCAGAATGATTCATCAATTTTATCAATTTATCTGCCTGACAAACATAATATAAAGTTGGTATGCTGTTTTATAAGTGTACAAAAAGTCTTGTTCGGTGTTTAAGACAGCCTTGCACACAGTTTTATTTTATTTTCCACCATAGCTGCATCTGTTAATTTCCACTTTAGTAAATAGGTCCATGCATTTAAATCTCTCTGCCATGCACAGAATGTAAATACTGATCAGTATGTTCTTGCTAGGGTCTGTCTGTAAAGATTCCGTGGGGAAAAGTTAAGTGTAAAGAAATTAAAAGAAAAGAGCGGACAGCAGTACAGTTTTTTTTGTTTTGCTGGTAAAAATGTTGATACCATCCTTGTGTGGTTTTTCATTATACCGTAGTAGTTGAGAGGGTTTGGTTGGGAAAGAATGAGAGTGCAAACTGACCACAGCACAATGTTGAAATCATCGCTCCTGTGGGACATTAAACTGCAGTTTATGTGGTTTTCTCCTCTGGTTTATTCTCAAGAAGGCCATCTTCACATGAATTGGATGCATCATCATTGTCCTGGATTATCGGTTTAGAGTTAGGGTGTGTGTGAGTGCTAACTTCTGGCTGCTTAATCTAACTCTGAGCCGTTGAGGGAAATTTACAAACCCAAACTTGTACCTGTAAGCTTAATCTAGGAGCAACTACAACCCCACAATGGTTTTCAGTGACAGAATCTAGTGCAGCTTCACACGATAAATGTACTTTTTTTATTCTTCACCATAGTCTAATAAATGGATAGAATGACAGTATATATATCAAGAAATTGATTTGAGCTTTAAAGAATCCCTTAATGTGCTTCTGTTTCATTTTTCTGCTTCCCTTTGTTTCTTCTCTTCTCTCTCTCCTCTCCTCTCCTCTCCTCTCCTCTCCTCTCCTCTCCTCTCCTCTCCTCTCCTCTCCTCTCCTCTCCTCTCCTCTCCTCTCCTCTCCTCTCCTCTCCTCTCCTCTCCTCTCCTCTCCTCTCCTCTCCTCTCCTCTCCTCTCCCCTCCTCTCCTCGGCATGTGTACTGCAGCGGAGTGCCTTGTTGTCTGTGCAGTGTTAAATATTAATTGGGAATCAGTGGTGGACTTGTCTCCTAAATGATAGAACAGAAGGGCCCAGGCTTGCCTGAGGCAGCCTGCGGGCGCCTTTCTTCTTCCATTTACCTGCAGGCCTGCGCACCGGCACTTCCTCCAGTCTGACAGGCCTGCCCAGGCGCCTCCAGCCTCCCCGCTTCTTTCCCCCACTCTCTTTCCCACTCTCTTCCTTTTTTCCTCTTCTCTGCTCTGGTTCCTTTCTTATCTCTGTATGCGCTTACAATCTCTACCTCTGGGGTCCTTTACTCCATACCTGTGTGTGTTTGTGTTGTTGTTGTGTCCATTTGAGTTTGTGCATGACTGTGAATGCTGCTGGCTCTCGGCTGTACATGTAGCCCTTTGAGAAAAGAGTGTCACACTGTGGCATCTTCTCTTAAAGAGAGGCCAGGGAGGGCCTGACATAAATCTTTCAGGTCAGGATTTTAGCTTGTTGTGTTCCTTTCTTGGCTTTGTGTCCTGTGTTGAACTATGTCTCATCAGTGAATTGGTTTGCTTCATCACTGAATGGTTTAATCTGTTTCCTTTTCCTGATGTTTCCCCATAACTGGCCTCACAGTTTGTCTTTCTTTTCTCTGTGAGCCTCCCTGTGTTCCTCTCTATCAGCCTTATCATCTGGAGAGTTGCACAGAGACAAAACAACCGGCAGTGGCTGCTTCGTGGTGCACTTGCTAGCTCTAACTTGTGGATGACCCTTTTGGATGGAGTTAATTATGCTCCAAAGATTTGTTTTGTAAAATCACACCAGTCTGCCCTGCTGTTGTATTTTGAGTCTGTATCTGTTTGCACTGGAGCACAGCTTTTTACAAGGTTCAGTGAGGGTATATTGTGAAGTGGCTTGGCTGATGTAAAATGGAAAGACCAAGAGAAGGAGGAAAGGGCAGCAGAGAGGCAGGGATATAAATGGAGGAGAGTAGGGGGTGGGGTTGACTTTGATGCCATAGGAATGAGTTCACAGGCTCATGAGCACAGGCCTAATCGCACATGACAATATCGGCTGGTGTGCCAGTCGCAATGCATAACCACCCCGCTGCTTGTGCTGACTCGGGGTATTTGCTGATAAAGCTCTGCTTTCTAGACCATGCTGTATGCACAATGAGGGTGGCCCAGGCAGGCCTGGGGGCTGGCTCATCACAGGCAGCCCGCAAACCGGGGGCTATAGGTCCCCCCATCTATAAAGAGCCATGCATGCACTCCACTGAGCCCTTTGGCCAGACTTGATTATTAAACAGAGTAGTTTTGTGATTAATATAGTTTTTTTTCCCATTTATAATCTATTATGTTGCCCATCCAGGCCCATACATTATTGCAAATGGAAAGAGCCTGGCAAACTCGTGCTTGAAACGAGGTTGTGGCTGTGAGGGGTTCTGTTCACAGTGTGAAATTTTCAGTGTGGTTATTTTTCCATTGAAATGCCTCTTTTATTTTGTCTGTTAAACATGGAGCTGGGTTCTTTTTGTTTGCCCGTTTTGTTGATGGAGTGCAGTGTGTAGTGCGTGGTAAACATGTTGCCCCAGTTTCTGTGTTTGTTTGGTGCACGGGTGTCCCACAAAAGGCCTGATATGGCTGCTCCTGGCCTGCATTCCTTCGTGGCTCAAAGAGGACATAAACTACCCACTGGTGTTGTTTTTGCTGGACACTCAGCTAGATCATCAGTAATTAACACATGCCGTTTGAATCTGCGGGGATCCTCTGTTCAGTTCTCTTTGACGCATGCTGTGATTTCATGCATTGAACAACATAAGATAATATCATGCCTTTCTAAATACACCTCTCTTTTTGGCATTCCCTCATTACTCACTCTAAGGTTAGAGCTGATAATAGTGTTTTTAATTCCCAACAGAGGCACTAGGTCTGTTATGGTGGTGCCAGTGGTGTTAATGGGGCAGGAATGCAGGGCGAGTGCTTTCCCACGCTGTTAGTTTTCCTCTGCCGGGCGTGTTTGAGACGAGGCTCTGGGCCGGGTAGGCTCTGCTAATGCAGCCAGAGTGCAGACAAATGGAAAGTGACACTTGTGTGTGTAGAATGGTATTTGTGGTGACGCTTTGACTACAGATAATAAAGTGTTCGCCCTGAGGTGATTTCGCCCGGCAAGCACCCCAGATGAAACTCACTTACTCAGAGAGGGAGACGGAAGAGACAGAGAGGGGGGATGAAGACGCAGAGAGGGGGATGAGGCAAGAGCAGAGCACAAAAGAAAAGAGAGGATGAATAAGAGAGAAAGCAGCATCAAGAGACGTGAAGAGAAAAA
Organism: Scomber scombrus; assembly: GCF_963691925.1. NCBI lineage: Eukaryota > Metazoa > Chordata > Actinopteri > Scombriformes > Scombridae > Scomber > Scomber scombrus. Next base: position 15,649,194 of record NC_084973.1, read on the forward strand.
TTCAACCATTTGTATATTCAATGCTTTATGGGTCAGAGGGTGCAACTGTTTTGCATAGTGATGCATTACTGTTTCAGAGTGGCAGATTTTAGAGGTCAGATAACACATTTATTTACCTGCTGTTTGAAATAAGAAGTAAAAAACATGAGGAATATGTTTGCTTCTTTTTTTTAATGTTTTTAAGGTGTAATTTTGATGATTAATGGTTCAATTGATATTGTAGCTACGAATGGGAGAGGATGTCAAGTTCAGCTGGAGTGTTAAAATGTTTGGATCAGCTGTGTGTGTGTGTGTGTGTGTGTGTGTGTGTGTGTGTGTGTGTGTGTGTGTGTGTGTGTGTGTGTGTGTGTGTGTGTGTGTGTGTGTGTGTGTGTGTGTGTGTGTGTGTGTGTGTGTGTGTGTGTGTGTGTGTGTGTGTGTGTGTGTGTGTGTGTGTGTGTGTGTGTGTGTGTGTGTGTGTGTGTGTGTGCTGTCAGGCCATGTGTACAGAGGAGTCCTTCAGGATCAATCAATTCTCAGTAATTTCCCCTACAGCCCATAAAAGCCAGGTCTGTCTGGAAGGACCATGAGGTTGCCACATCAAACCAGCTAATTAATTTTCATGGCTGATTCAGTAACATCTGGCTTTAGAGATAGATTCTTATGAGAAAATGTAAACATGACAGTGTCCCATTGGTATAATATTTTACATTTCTTAAGAGGAAATGATTTATAATAGAAACCTAATTAGCAATTTTGTTCAGTCCACAGCTATCATGTGGTACACGTATGAGAAACTGTGAGAGAATTAAAATATTAATTGACACTTTGGGCAGAAATGGAACATCTGCGGAAACAGATCTTGTCTTTCCTTTTCTCCATCTTAGAGTTATCTGTACCTGTGGACCTTATATCTGTCTCAGTGTACGGTCTTAACCGCACACGTGCACAGCTTCACTGCAGGCTAACTAAATGACCTCATGCTGCAGTCTGTGTGAGAAGGAAGCCCAAATTAGGCTCTTAATTTGGTATTTCTTTCATCTGCTTGTGCAGGAAATAGGTAGATTAAATCGCAGATGAGATTGGCTTTAATGAAATGAAAGATTAGATTTGGGAGTTATGGCCAAGTTTTTAAAAAAAAATCTCTTTTAATGATTAAATCCATTTTTGACATCGTGCCATGTCTGCATGCCTGCAAAGGATCAGTGTGCAGATTGCTTTAACATTCTCATTATCCTCTTTGCTATTTGCGAAACGTGTTGGCAGGTTAAGAGACCCATATGTGATTGCAGTATGATGGCACCCCCTTCTGAAAAACTAACTACTGATTTTATTAACATAGTGATTTAGTTGATTAAATGCATTATTTTCTTGTTATTTAGTTTCTGATGTTTAACTCAAAAGTAACTGCATGTGACTATGAGACATAAGGTTTTTTTACTTTGCAAAATAGTTTTTTGATTTAAAAAGTTACATGACAAATGACATTGATAAGTCAACCTCCTCAATAATAAATGTGAACAACTGAGGTACCTTGAGCGAAGACAGAGAGGAGTCAGGTGAAAAGCATGTTTTCTTTTGCACTGTCTTAGAATATGCATTTGTTTGATGATTATGATGACACAGGCAGCTGTGAATTCAGACAGCTCTATCCTCAGAGAAATCATTGCAGTTTGATTTTTATCTTTGCAATTATAGATAGCCTGACAAATAATTGCCTTGATGTTTTTTTCCTGTGCTGTTGCACAGAAAATCAACCTTGAGATGAACAGAGGGAGATGAGTGTTCCTAAAAATGTCTTTTCTGATATCAAGCAAGCAGCAGGGTTCCCTTTCCCCTCACGTGCACTTGAATTGATTAGTACTCTGGGTGAGGGCATATTCAACATGTCTGCCCCCTGCAAGGCTGCTCTACCCTGTTGATCACTGGCTCATACATGTGCTTCCCCTGCTCTTTCTCTCCTCAGGAAGCTCCTGTGGGGCACTGAGGCTTTGATTGACTGGCGGCCGAGTCCGCAGGATGCCTCTATTATTATCATCTCTACCTCGGCAGAGAGGCGGGGGCTATGTCCAGGGGGTCTGGCCGACAGCCCCTGCTTTGTGTGCCCGATAGTCAATTAGAGGCAGCGCACTGCCGGAGACGAGTGGGATGCAGGGTTAATTGCAGAGGACCAAACAGCTGGCTCTATCAGGGCCCATTGTGTTTGCAGCAGTTGTCACGGCAATTGAGGCCTGGCTGTAATCGCTGACTAATCAGCCCTGTGCCAGATGACACCTCCATTAGCACAAGGCAGGTATTGTTCAGGACGTGAAGCTGCCTCTGGCTTCCCCCCGCCTGCCCGTCCCTTTACAGCAGACTAACGGAGATGGGGAGAGGATGTCATAGACCCTGATCCTATCTGCAAAAAAGCTAAACAATAGCCACAGGTCAAAGGTTCCTCCATGGAACAATGCTGTTGAATCTCCTACATTTGACAAGGCAAACGTTTTTCAAGCTGAAGGATTCTGGAGTGTAGAATCTGAAGACTGTTTTTAGTCAATAAATAATTTATTAAAATAACTTCATTTCACTGAGGTTAAGGGAAAAGTGTCCATTAGTGGGGGAGTGTGGTACAAAACTGTGGCCATCTTGGTGGCCTAAAATACATGGTGACTGCAGCATCCCCAGTTTGAGTCCCGTTGGGATCCTTTATTGCATGTTATTCCCAAAAAGCAAATAGTGAATATAAAACCCTGGCTTTTTGTAGTTTTATGTACAGTAGGTTGAAAGGACATCATCAGTGCAGCAGCTCATGTCCTACAGCGACTGTCTTTCTCTCAGGGGAAATGTCTCCCATGGACTGAGGTTGATGTTGGACTGAAGCTGACCCCCCTGTTTTCTTTCATCTCTCTGGCAATCTCTCCCCTGTTGTTTGCCCTAACCTCATCACGCACGGCTCTGTTTGTTTGGCCAAAGTTAATGTGTATCATGCACTCGCTGCTCTGTGAAATCTTAATTGCACTTCAACCGAGCGGTCCTCTCCCTTCATCTAAACAAGCACTTTTTCCCCCTTGCTCACCAGTGTACATGGTCAGATGGGATCAAAGCTTTTGGTAAGTAGGGATACGAGCTTGCAGGAGTGAGTGAGAAAATGCCGAGGGCTTTCTGATGTGTTGGGAGCGTTTTCTCCACTAATAAGAAGAAACTTCTCCAACCTGCTCATAATTTTAGAACACTTGAAACACTAATAAATGAGAGCAAGGGCATTTCAGGCAGGTCGTTCAGACTTTTTCCTCTGCTTATTCATTTAAACCTCTAATTAAAATGCAAAGCATTCTCATGGTCCTCTGGATTTGGTGTTGCACTCTCACACAGCCTCTGACTCCCTATCTCCTCTCCCTTTTTTCTCCACTCCCCTGCTATCCCCCCGCCCCTCCTCTCCTGCTCTCATACTCTCTCTGTCTGCCTTTGCTTCTTGTGATCAACACAATTTGACCTCTCACTTGGAAGAAGTGCACAGAATTTAATGGATTTTTTACAGTCTATTGCTGTTTTGTACCCAGTGGACCTCATCTTTACCAGGCCTCCCCCCTCCACCTCCTCCTCCACCCTCACACCAAGAAAATTAGTTCATCAGAATTCAAAATGTACTGCTGGCTAATTAAAGGAGTGTTAATTGAGTGTTCAGAATTGGGTACCCCCTTCACCAAACGCACACAGATACACACACGCACACACGCACACACTCTCACACGTACATACACACAAGCACACATGCAATCACAGTGACAGCACTGAGTACACCATGGACGGTGCACTTGGGGAGTTTCATGCCAATCAAAAATTGAGAGAAAGGAGAGTGTCCATCCTCCAAGTGAAATGGGATTTCTAGATCATATCATGGCCTACTGCAGCTCAGTCCGGCTCTGTGCTGCCATGTTATCCTATCCCAGCCTTGCTATCTCTGTCTGACCACTGGAGAGTGTAACACTGCACAGATAGCCTCTCTCACTGCGTGCATCGTGCTAATGAGGGGTGGCATTTAGAGATGTGCTGCTCTGACACATGGGCATTGTGTGCCAGGCACTGGGTGATTAAGGACGAAGGTCAGCCCATTAATTGCCTCCCTGCCATCTCCGCTCCCTGGCGCGTGATCTCTCAGAACCAATGCATGTGTTTGCCTGAGCTTTTATCTCATCTCCTATGCAGTTCAATCATATGCTTGGTTTGTTTACATTCCTTTCATGTGGAAGTTTTTTTTTTCTTGCTATTGTAAAAGATGTGCTATCCCAGGTTTCCCTGCTCATTTACTATAAGCTTTTTCATGTGCTTGTGAATGCACATAGCCTCCTGCTCTCAGGAAGGGAAAAAGCATATTCTTCCATCCCCAGGGGAAATAATTAATCCTTACAAGGCTGTCGCATGTCGAAATGAAGCGAGTGTGAAGCATTTAGCCCAGGAGGCATTGCAGGCTGTCGCCCGCACAGGCACCTGTTGTTGTCCCTGCCCTACATTTCATGAGAGAGCGCTGAGCAGAGGATAACAACATGCTCTACTGATGGCAAATGAGACACACAACTGCAGATGCAGGTTTGGGGGTGTGTGTGTGTGTGTGTGTGTGTGTGTGTGTGTGTGTGTGTGTGTGTGTGTGTGTGTGTGTGTGTGTGTGTGTGTGTGTGTGTGTGTGTGTGTGTGTGTGTGTGTGTACGTGTGTGTGTACGTGTGTGTGCACGTGTGTGTGCACGTGTGTGTGCACGTGTGTGTGCACGTGTGTGTGCACGTGTGTGTGCACGTGTGTGTGCACATGTTGGTTTTCATGCATTGCGTTTGCATGCACGGCCACATTGGAGAGTGTGCACAGGTGCAGGAAACCCCCTACCTTATGAGAAGGTGAGGGCTCACACAAAGGAGGCAGTGCTGGCTGCCTCAGAGGGTGTTTATCAGCACGCACCATCTGTATGCTGCTGCTCTTAGCTATGATCTACTGCAACCTAAACCAATAAGTCACAGAGCGCCAGCCCTAAAAAGAGACTCTCTCCTTTAACCTCCATGTCCTCACTTATAGACTTACTGCTCTGGAGGAGAGAGATGTAGAGACCCTGCACATCAAACACCCACAGTGTATACTAGTGTGTATGAGAGTGAAATTACGCCCCAGTTTGTAGCCATACTTACTGTAATCAACTTTGCTATCAAATTTATACCATGGAACTTTTTAAAGAGGAAGCTGGAATCAGAAGCATCCAGATGCTCATTTGCCTCCTCCTCCTCCTCTTCTTCCTTTATGCCTGTGGGTTCTAATAACCGGAAGCCTTTGTGGAGCTGAGATGGGTTTTGTAGGCCTGAAAGGCCTCTAATCCCTGTGGCCTGTGAAGTGTGAAACCCTTTGATGCCAGGTTGGTGTGCCAAAGGCTCTGCCTATTGACAAACAAGGGCCAAGCTGGGAAAAGACGGAGGGAGAGGGCTTTCTCCTCTCTCTTAGAAGAAATACAGGCTCAGGCATGGAAAATATGGACTCAGTCAGTGAGAAGGAATAGAATTAGCCACCCTTTAATGAATTTCCTGGCTGTTTTTATAGTTTTTTTTCTCATGTGGCAGTAATTAGGTGGAATGATGGGCATATTGCAGCTGGGGGCTTGTAGGGGCGGCAGGGCACAGGCCCTTGATATGCCTGAAAGCCAAGTATCTTTCCTCATTTAGACCATGTGATGATCAAAGATGTTTTTTTTGCCCTCATCTAAAGAAGATCAGAAAAAATGCTGCCATTCCATTTGCATGTGGACCAGCAATGTGCTTTGAAATGAGCATGTTTTTCTCTTCGGAGCAAATGAAATAAGTCTTCTGTCAGTTTTCCACTGCAAGTCAGAACATCAAAGCAAATGGCGCTGCTGTCACCAGGGAAGCAGAGTTTTGCCTCAGTAAGGTTAGTTAGATCTGAGATAGGCTGGCCTGGCACAGTCAGCGTAGCCCATTAGGATGGCACCAGGTTTGTGCCCATAATCACCCTCATTCAAACTAAGCCGTTGAAGCCTGGCTGTTTTTGCAAATTTATTTTATAATTTGAATTATAGTGTTTCTGATTTAGAAAACGTGTTATCTGCAGGATGAACAAAACTTACTAGTGTAGTTCTTGCACTAAATTTGGCTTGGGATATTCACAGTCTCTCCCCTCTGCTGTTAAATTCCCAATTTATTTCTTTTATGATATGGATCTTGTAGATTTAATCATTTTCACAGTTGGAGACCCATAGGGTTGTTGAAATGAACTCCCCATGCTATCTGTAATGGGAGCAAAGAAATGAAAATTGTGACTACTTGGCTGTGGAGTCTCTTTAAAATGATTTTGCAATCGGAAAGGAAATGGAGTGAGTCCTAGTCACAGTCTGCACCCTGCAGACTCCTTAGGTCGCCAGGACATTTGCTGACGGCACAGTTATGGCAGTTAATTTTTGTGCGTTTTGTTAGCTTTTGCATAAAAATGTCATTTTTGAAGGGGTTGCAAGTCATTTGTGGCAGTTGATATATTGCTTGTAAATTGAGTTCTTCTCCCAACCCCCCACACTTTTTGTTGCACTGAGCTAAGTAGCCATGAAATTGCCTGAATAATGTCGTTTAAATCCAATCTCACCGCGGCCCCTCACCTCCATGCCCAACCCCCAAACAATGACACATGGTGGGGTTTTTAGAAATTGCCATTTTCCTGTTTGCCACCTCAATTCACAATGGCCAAGCCGTGGCTCATTGAACGAGGGCCATTGCTATTCTCACTCGCCGCTGTCACTGCTGAATTGAATTTTGGGATTGGAGTGGTTTCATATGGCAAACAGCACAGTGCATTTACATGTGCATTTATAGCACCGCCTTTGAGACTGGAGGCTGTACCTGCCTTTTGTTTGTTCCATCATGTGTTATTCTAGACGTTCTATCTAAAAGAAATACGTGTAATAAAAATCTATATTACATGCACACCTAAGCCATTTTTGCACTACTCTTTTATCATTGAAACATTTCGTAGTCGCACAAGGGCAAACAGCTGGCAGGTCTTATATTTGATTATATGAGCTTGGCAATTATGCTTGTCTGTCCTTTTACCATTTTTCAGTATGTGTTCATTTCCAAACTAATTTTCAGTGTTATCCAAAGACAAAGTTTGCACATAGCAGCACTCTAGCATTATTGACTTGGCACTGTTCTGATGTAGTTCACCTTAACCAGGCTAGTAATTCCCAATAGATATTTAATTGGTTTTTGTAAGGGCCTCTCCACACACTCCTGGATTGAATAAATGTGGAAATTCTGTGGCCAAGGGTAAGACCCAGTAATTGATACCACTTATAAATCTCAAATGTGCCACTGCAATTAAACAAGCTTTTATCCCCTCCCCTTCGTCCCTCCTTGCCTGGTATCCAAGGCTAACCCAATTCAATGCTAAAGAGAGTCCGAATTAATTTCACAATGCACTGATTTAACAGCGCCTAAGGTACCAGGCTTTGACAGAATGAGTTTTTAAAAAGATCCATTTGTCTAGGGATGAACTTCCACAGGAGGGTGTGAAAATGAGATGGAAAGAAAGCTCTCAAATGGAGGAGGGGAGTGAAAGAACATAAATGAATGTCAGTCCTGATTTACAATTTGCAGACTCTGTTTAGGTTGTTCTGCTGTGTGTCTACTGTTTACATCTGTTTTTTGGCAAATACAAACCCTTGTCTGGTGTTCTTCTCTTATACACATGGAGCCATCTATGATTTTTGTCTCTTTCATTTCATGGACTGTTTTTGTCAATTCATTTCACTCATGCTTTTCTCTCTCTCTCTCTTCATCCTGCAGGTGAGCTGGTGGTGCCTACACATTCCCCCCGCTACCCCACTGCGGCAGAACTTGATGCCTTCGCTCAGAAGACGGCCAACAACCCTCTTTCCATCAAGATCTTCCCCACTAACATCAGGGTTCCTCAGCACAAGCACCTTAACCGGACTGTGAATGGATATGACACCACAGGACAGCGCTATACTCCCTATCCACATATCCATACAGGGGGCTACCAGGGCCTGCTTGCCATTGTCAAAGCCTCTTCCTCATCGTCGTCATCAACCTCCACCTTTCTCCCTTCAAAAGGTGTTCTCAAGAACTCAGAAGGCAGACGGACTAAGCTCTCTCCTGCCCACATAGCTGTTGCCCCATATCCACCCCCTAGTAGTAGCACTTTAGCCAGTGGCCACGGCCAAATGGTATACCACACCGGGCCCTCAAAGCCTCCAGAAGGTCCCGGGCTGTCGGTTCCCCCTAATGTCACTGTAGCTGGCTCAGTGATTCCTGTAACAGGGGGCCGAGGCCTGGCCTTGCCTGCACAGTCCAACCTCCCCTCCATCCAGAGCATCATTTACCAGATCAACCAGCATTGCCAGGCCCAGGCTCTACAGCAGGTGTGTCAGGGAGCTGCAACTGCACCATCAAATTCAAGCCCCTCCAAGCAGGGCACAATTGTCATGGGGGTCTCTTCTAGCTCCTCAGGTGGAGGCTACGTGGTAGGAATGGGTCCCCAGTCTAACATGGTGTACACAGGCCCTGGGCTGCCAGCTCAAAATGCAGAGTCAATGAAGACTGGGGTGTACGCAGATGGTATGGACTACATCCTCTGGCAGAAACAGCAACAACAACAACAGCAGCAGCAGCAGCAACAGGCTGTGCTCCGCATGTACAGCGGAGGCAGCGGAGGAGGGGGCGCTATCAGCAAGTCTCCTGAAACATGTGTTCCAGGGGGAGGGATTATGGCTGCACAAGTCTCCTCCTCTTCCTCCAGACCGTACCACCTGACAGCGAGTGCCAGCGGAGGAGGCGGGCTGGACAAAGTCAGCTCTTCTCCTTTGAACTGTGTGGGTATGCATGGAAATTTCTCAGTGGGTCAATACTTTGCCCCACCATGGAACAGTGTGCTGGTGACACCTGACAGTGACTGCTACAACCCCCAGGAGCTTTTGGGCACCTCCACAGGAGGGCCGATCACAGGGCACAGAGAAATGGGCTACCCCCACCATCATCACCACTATCACCACCACCATCACCCTGCTATAGACAGCGGTGGAGGTTTGTGCTGCAGCCTGCCTAGCAAGAGCTTGTGCAACACATCTGTGCTGAGCAGCAGCTTGCAGTCTCTGGAGTACCTGATCAACGACATCCACCCACCCTGCATCAAGGAGCAGATGCTTGGCAAAGGCTACGAGACTGTGTCTGTGCCACGTCTGTTAGACCACCAGCATGCACACATCCGCCTCCCTGTTTACAGATAGAGGGTGAAGAAGAAGAGGAAAAGAATCAAGTTGTGAATTTGTGAAGAAAATCAAAGTTAAAAAACAGATGTTTTTTTGGGGGTGGGGGGTACAGAATCGTTGAGAGTGGCACTGCTTTAAGGTGTGGGAGCTTAGAGAAAAGCAGTTGTTGTGCTGTGTGACCCTAGGTTTGGTGGTTTCGAGGCAGGCTGTGTGAATCCCAAATATATGACAGGTGGTGATGATTGCCAGTGGGAGAGAAAAGGGATTTCAAGATTCTCCAGATGTTCCATTGTGTGGTTTGCCAATAGGAATTTTGGATTGATTTATTTGTCCTTCTGTTTTTTAGTTTTTTTGTTGTTGTTGTTGTTTTACTTGCCTGAACAGTTTTTGATGAGAATCATAGCTTGACATGAAGTGCATACGCCACTCATATCCCCCTTACAAATACTAAGGATGAAGCTACTGTGTAGGTTGTCACTGAAACGGTCTTAAAGGGCCAAATTTTAGGGCTGCTCACAAAATCCAAAACTCTGAAAAAGTACGCAGACACACACACAGATGGATGAACACACACAGATAGACAAATGTACTGATACATGAGAAGAATACAGTTATAGGCAGTACTCGGGTGTTATGTACAAGGATCATAAGGTTGAATTAAAAGGATAGTACAATATTAGTTATTATTGCTGTTATAATTGATACATAAATTGCACTGCTTGAATCTTGTTAACTTTGAAGTTTGGAATTGGGTAGTTTGGATATGATATATTTAAGAAACTTGAAAAACTTGAACCTATTTTTTGTTGTTTTATATATTTGTAGGTATATTATATGCATTGGCTGCTATGGGGAAAAGTGTCTCGAAATGCTTTTTTTTTTTTCTTTCTTTTTTTTCCACTTTGGTTTTTATGATTTAATTATTACTCCTCAAGCTAATGTGCAGTTTCTTATGTCCTGGTGTGAGGCATAGTCGCTGCTTTGGTTCTGTAAGAACCTGGTCTGAGAGCTCTTTTTCCTAACCAACACTGGAATCTACAATAAATCTTGAAATACTTATTTAAAAAGAAAACATCACAAAAAAATACAAGTAAAAGAAATGTTACAATGAAGAATGTGATTGGAAGGTTATATACATAACCTTACATGTATGTTTATGCGTGTATGTGGCTGAGTGCATGCGCGTGTGTGTATTTTAGTTTGTGTTCTTCAAAATCCTCAGACTTTTTTTTTTTTTTTTTTTTTTAATTGTGTGATTACAAGATTACCACCAAGATTTAAAAGCTGATTCAACAGTACCATAAACAACATATCTGAGTAATGTACAGGAGAACTTTTGCAAAATTTGCTCCCTTTTATTGGAGGCTTGAGATACTCTCTGGAGCTGTAGTAGAGTTGAAGTTCTCACAAGACTTCTTTTATAACTGTGGTTACAGTACTACATCCGCTTTCTCTGTCAGGTGTTATCATAATGACAGAAACAGGTGGGGGAAAATGGAAGTCCTATTTTAGGGGTAATATTCATCCCTAATCCTGCAAACAGAAGCAAAATGAAAACAATCATGCCCTCTCCTCTGGTGTCAGATGAAATGAGACAAAGCTCACTGCTTTTCCTTGTCCATTTTTGCCCCTGGTTGGGATGCATTCAGCCCAGACCAGTCTTAACTTGATGATTCATAGCATTGAAATATTTATTATGACTGTGAGATTCCCTTGAATGTACTGCACTTAAATTACTGCGATGTTTTATTGCCTTGTGGGACTCAAGTGAAAGAGAAAAATTGGATCAGTGCAGCAGTCCTCTGGTCTTAAATTAGCATTTCTTTTGTCAGTCAAATTTCAATGGTAAATTGAATTTATTAACTGGAGAGAGAGTCAGAGCTTTGTTGTGGGGAAATACTGGCATCAGTCTAGATTTATGAAGTGCAATTATTATGACTGTATTAACATTTTTTCTCTGAGCTTACACCAAAAAATGTAAACTACAGTTGTCAATACATTCCCAATGTACCACATCCCTAATCCCTTTCCTTTTTTGTTTTGAGGTGTAAAATAAATTTCTTTAAGAATATATTCAGAAAGCCACATTTTGGCTTTGACGTCTGTCATTATTTTTAAATGTATGTCCTCAAGAAGTCAACAGGAAATTGGGCCCTTGTTTCAGCAGCTCTATGAGATCCAGAATGAAGTGTGAAAACCTCTGCCGTTGCAAAAAGCAAGTGTGTTAAAGTGATCGTCCCCTTAAACCTACACTTTGGCCATCCAAAGATAAAGGACAGACAGCATGGTTGAAAAAAGAAGATGTGATGAATTTGTTTTTAAAAGAGACAGAAGCAGGAAATAAAGTTTCTTTGATCATTTGCACTCCATAAATAGACCTGTTTTCCCTTAAGATAACCCTTGCTTAATCTTAACTATGAGCCTTAAATTTTGAGCTAATGGTGTTTGTAGACACGCTACTGTCTTTGAAGGCTGGCAAAGATTTCAGTCGAAAGAATACCAAGCCCCTTGGCTTAAATTTGCACAGTAAGCCTCCTTAACATTCCAGTGAAATTTTTTTTCATGTTGTTTCAACAGCTTAATACCCCAGCCACAGTCTGATTCCAGCATATTTTCTGTCTTGTAGAAATATTTTGACAGATTTACAGATACATCCCGTCCCTAAATCCCCTCCGTTTGGCTTCTGCATCCAAGCATTAAACCCTGTCACATGATGTCGAAGTGAAGAGGAGACACTTGAGGCAGTGGAGTTTCTGGTGTCTGGCCTTTCCCACCAGTGGAGGTCTGAGACACCAGGCCTCTCTGCTAATGGGAATATTGGGTGACGCCTGGCTGCTGGACACTGCCAGTGGAGAGTATTCATTCACTCAAAGGGCTGAAATCAAACCCTTTTTCAAATAGCAAGGGATTTCCTATTAGGTACTGAGAGGAATCTGGCCATTTGGAGCCAAGTTCAACTGAACAAAGCGTGGAAAATGCCACACAAAATAATGTTTCATTTTTCAGCCTGTCAGGCAGTTTTATTAAATATAAGGTGGTATTAAATACTTACATACTAGCTAATGTCTTTGCATTGTGGCTATTTTTTCTATTGTACAGGCTCCAACCTGTCTGTCCCCTGGTCCGTGACACACATTAATGAGCTCCTATTGATGGGATGCATCTTAGCCCTGCAACTCCCGATTTGGACAATGGACGCTTAGCCCATATTAGGATAATAGAATTAAATTTCAAATAGATTTGTGCCTGAGCTGATCCACGCACGGCTCACTCAGCTGCAGAGGCAGAGTGGCATATGGCATGTCATTATCTAAGCCCACCCTCCCCCTGTCCAGGGCCAACAGGGTTCAGCAGTGCTTAAACAAACTGAAGGTTAGGACTGGCTGGTGTTGAAGGGGAGGACAGCAGGGTTTGTTGGGGGGGTTGCTAAATCACAGCCTCTATAGCGTCTCAGAGGGCCTCCGCACCGCACCATGGCGTCTGGGCTCAGAGGCCTACTTTAAAAGCTGGGCTGTGTTTGATCGAGGGGATTTGTTTTCTGTTGGATTATACATGGTTGCTCCCTGCCTGGCTGAGGGGCCCTGTGCAATGTGACAGATCTCAGTAAAAAAAAGAAAGAGAGAGAGATACAGGGAGGGATTTTGGGGTCAGAGAAGCCTCGAAGCATCAGTAATCAGGATAATTGCCATGTTCCTGGTGCTGGTATCAGCCTCCCCTCTTTGGCTGTGTGGCCTCACATTTAGATTCAAGCTCTGTAGAAATCACCTGTAAGACTTATTGTGCAATTTACTCAATTCTACTAAATGAATTATTTATTTGTCCTTTTTAATGCTTAAAATCAATATTTTAAATTACTCTTCCCAGGAAATGACATATTACACCATCCGAGCACCATCTGAATGAGGACAGTGAGATCTGTAACTTACCTCTGTGGCCAGGGACTATTGACTGTTAACACATTTTCAAGGGCAATGAGACACTCACGAGGATGGCCTGAGGGCAAAGTGGAGAATTGACTTACGCTGGTTGTAAAAATCCCTTAGTAAATCCCAATAAGTCCATGAAGACCTTTACCCAGCGCAAAGGTCTAGTTGCATATTATGCACCTTAAGTACTGCTGAGAAGGAAGGAGAAGGGACGGATTCGTTCAAAGCAGGGTCAGTCTTTCACTCTCAAAACAGAGGGGAGGGAGGGTTGGAAAAAAATAAAGGCAGCTGCTCTCTCTGTAGAGTCTTGGCGCTGCTTCTCTAACCTACAGATTACAGAGGGGGGGTAGCTGGGGGGGAAACGTCCCCTCCACACCGCTTTGGTCAACCTCAGTCATGTCCCCTGGCTGCCCTTGGGCCCCTAGGGCTCTCATCTCAGACTCCTCCCCAGCATCCCACCCTAACGTCTACTAGTGGCTGGAGAAGATAAAGTCATGAGGCCAGCCTTCTCCATTTGGCTCCTACCTAGAAAAAAGACTTTAATCAATAACTCTGATGTTCATGAGGAGGGTTGTATAGTTAACCCACCAGCCTGAGAGCTGTATTGCACAATATTTTTTTAAAGAGTTGCTTAAAGAGTGTTTTACCACAAACTAAGAGCACTTGCTATCTCTTTAGTGCTACTGAATAAAACTGGATGAGTAACATGTGAGCACTGTACAATTTGCATTCTGTTTTTAGTATTAAATACCACACAAGGTAAAAATCAGCACAGATGTGAAAATATATAAGGATATTTTCCCCAAAGGCACAGCCCCATAGTCATTCCAAGAGCTTACAGGGTTTTATTTCTTCAACATCACAGCTATGTATGTTCAGCTGAAAAAGCTTATGGCCTCCAAATATTCATCTGGCTTATGTGGTACGTTTATTGCTGTATCCAATCTAAACACAAAAGTCTGGGGATTTTGCTTTTTCTTCCTGTTTCCTTTACTGTTTGTGTGGCTCTCAGAATGTTCATGTGGACAAACAGGGCTGTTTTTTTCCCCGAATGATCTCAAATGTACCAACGCTGCCAAAGTCTGAGGGTGCCGCAACCTTGAGAAAATAATATATATGGAAATGGGAAATCTATAAAGCATCTCTCTTATTGTTCTCCCTGCAGTGTTGTATTTATGTTTAAAAAAATGATTTTGTCTCCTCAGGATGAAAAAATGTAAAGAATACCTTGCTTTTTTGAAAATGATAATATATGAGTCTTAGATTTCGAAATAAGAGTCTGAATATGAAAAAAAAGCTGTAAAATCCTTTAGTCGTGGGGTTTTCAACTTTTGAATGTGCCTACAGCCAAGCATCCCAGTGATTGCTTACCTTCTACCCTTCTCCAGTTCTGCAATCTCCTCCTAATCTCTCCTCAACCATCATCTTCAATTTGCTGAAACTGCCACTGACCCCCTCCCTCCAACCCAACGACCACAGTAGATATTTGGTCTGTTCCCTGCTTTTTGTCAATCTCAGGACTGAAATTTCTTTATTTTAATGTAGATGCTTGGTTTTCATTTATCCTCTTCTCTCTTATGTATTATTGTTTGACATAAGTAAATAAAGCAGATGACTTCTACGCCTGTCCTGTTGCTATACTCATCCACAGTAGACCCCTCTCTCTTTCTTTTCTTCTCTCTCTCTCTTACTGTAAACATCTTCTTATACAAGACTCTGGACTACACCTTGTAAAGAAGGTAAGCATATTAGTCTTAGGATTCACTCTGCACATCACCACCATATGCCAGCCTCTACAATCCTGTTGTTCATTTGACCTTTTTCACCTCTGTGTTAGCAGTGGTATCGCAAGAGCTTCACAGTTCATGAAGAATCTTTGCTGTCATTTGAAAACAACCTCACCACCTTGGGTAATAAAAAAAACAAGAAAAAAGGGAGACTGTGCCCTCTTGTACGGTGCAAATAACTGATATTTTTCTTGGATAAGGATTTAGAGAAACTCCTCTTAGGCAGAGGCAAGCTAAGTCTCTTTACACACAATTTACCAAAGTGGTCAAGGTGAGGTGTCCTCTTCTGATGCCTGGATACTGGAGACTAGACCAAGCTAAAAAAAACACTTTATAACCTTGTTTGTCAAAAATCTCAGTAGGAACTTCGATCTGTATGCAGCTCCCTGCACTTCATCCAAAACACACAAAACCTAAAAACCGCATCAATATGTTAGTTTTTTGTGTGTGTTTTTTCCTGAGTTTATGTTCTAGTGTAAATCAATCAATAAATTGTATTTATTGTAACAATGTATTACTGTAGTTAGGAGTAGGATAATACCAGTATGGCATAGGCCTGCTACAAATTGCACTTCCTGACAACATACACTCAATCTGAATGTTTAACAACATAGGTACCTTCAAGAACTCAATATTGATGCCTTTTTTCCTCCTTTCTCTCCTCACTCACAACCTCTCCACCCACCTAAAACATCAGATAAGCCATAGACTGATGAGCCAGCCGCCTCCACCAGAGCGTGTGGTACTGGGAGAGCACACTGATTTCATACACGCTCACTCAAACAGAAAAAGAGCTCTGTGGAGCAGAAATGCTTCTCTTATTAGCAAAACTCATTCACCTGCACGCCACATTGAGTCCCTGGCAATTTCACAATAAATCATGAGAGATGCCTATGGAGCCCAAGCAGCAGGCTGACGCTCCGCTGCGGCCGTGCCCTCGCCTGTCAGTTTAGACACTCTGAATCATTTCGGGTTCAGCAATCGCGTTTCGTCGTAGATGAACTGAAAGGTCATCTCACACGCCACCTCACCAATATGTCTCTGGTTCCTCATCTCCCAGTGCTTCCAATGATTGCTCATTCCATTTAGAAATACCACACCTTGGTGAAAAATTTCACTGAGGATCATGGGAGGAATTTCAAGGAATTATTTCAGCAAAGAGAAGATTAGCTGTGAGGGAGCCACATAACTACTCCAGGAGTTGTCTCTGAGTCTAGAGAGGGATTCAGTAATGATCTATCCACCTCTTTTGCAATATCAGTGAGTGAAATGATCAGTGAGAGTGGGACTAATATGTAGAGAGTCTTGCTTCACTGTGTCAGGCTGCTGGACGTCAGGCAGACAATGAATGTTGTACTTGAAGCCATCAGACAGTCTGGAGCGTTGTTTAGTGAATGAGTTGGCCCAAGTCCAGCCCAGTATCCACTTGAGACTCATCAGCCTAAACACCTTAAAGCTTAACTGGCTGGACAATAGCTGGACAATTTGTACTGCCAATATCTAAGCTAGTTAGTTTACTTAAGACCTTTTGGCTGAGGCTGTCAACTTTCCCTTACGCATGGTTACTAAATGAGGGCCGTTACAACATGATCGTACTTGGCATCACATAGTTTGTTGAGACACATTTGTGGCAGGGAGCATACAGATGCTGCAAGCAAGTGAGCCATTTTGTTAACAGCTCACACTTCCTGTGCAAGTGTGTGGTTCCAGAGTTGCTGACAGTGACACTTGCAGGACCGAGCCCTGCCCTACTTAACAGGCTGCAGCGAGGAGGGCAGGCCAAGTTGTCAGCGGCGCTAGGTGCTCACTGCTTAGATAAACCTGGAGGATTAGTGGCCCAGTTAAAGTTGGGGCAAAGAGGATTAGCCTCTTCTGTGAGGTGACGAGAGATTCCCTGTGTCCTTCAGCGCTGCTGGCCTCAGTGAGAGACGAGAGGAGGAGTGGTGAGGGGTGAGGCCCTGGTTATCGTGACTGAAAATCACCACTGTAACATTTTAAAGAAGAGGAAGAAAGGTGAAGTGTAATGATGAAAGGTGAAAGGCAATGAAGCAGTTCATAAATTCTTGCCAGCTTGTGGTTTCATTAGGGAAGCAAAAGCCCATAATTACTGGCCAGGTGTTAGAGTGAGGTCAACCTGGGATCCACAGGGAAAAAAGGGTGCTCCATTCTACAAACTATAACCTATTATAATAATAACAGTTAGCATTGATAATGTCATATTTACAGCTATAATTACAACAAATATTTCTGCCCTACACTAACAGTGGGAATAGGCACAGCCAATGCTTTAGTCTTTCTCTTCTGGGACGTCTACATGCAATAAAGCAGACGAATCTAGACCTCTGCAGCCATCAGCAGGCCACAGAAGGAACTGCAAATGATCATTTACATAAAAATACTAAATTGAACGCAGAGCAGTGAGAGGACACATTTGCTAAAAACAAAAATGGAAACAGATATTATATTATCAGATTTTTTTTTAAATTCTCTAAAAAATAAAACCGTTTTCCAAATGAAACAGTTCCTCCTTTTTAATGACATGTATCACTGATCTCTTTCCATAGAGCTGTTATCTAGTCAAATTAAAATCTTTCTGGCTGGTGGTCGTTAGTAGCACATGAAGTATCTCAAGAATGAAATAACTCATTCAATCAATCATTAAAGTATTTACTGGAAAACATCTTCAGAAAGGCACAGGATCAGAAAGACTGAATACAGCCTCCTTTATAAAATAAATTCAGTGTTTATTGTTCTGTGCAGCAATGTACAAACAATATAAAATTGCAAAGACATGTCTCCATAAAAGCAATGTAAACATAGTGAACAATGACCTGTGACCTTCGTCTGAAATTAATTTGTGAAAATGAATTGTACGCCCTATCTGCTCTTAATCAAACTGGCATGTAGCACAACAACACAAAAACATGCATATACACAATATTCTGTATAGGGCAAGGAGCCAATTGCAATGAAAACACTGCAGCAAATAGGGGGAAGTACATAATGGCAAGGCCTCAGAGTTGATTATGCAAATATCCCAGCTGCAAAGGAACAATAACTCTGGAAATTCAAAGACAAACCATAACATGGGAGGCTATTGTTTGGCATTTGCATATTTGCTTGACAACTATAACCTGCTCATCATGCACATCTTGTTCAGAACAATGTCTTTGTATTCATACAATAACACACACATAAGAAACTGGCATAGTGCATTATTTCAGTTCAAAGAAAAGCTGTGCAGCCTGAGCTTGCAGTTTTGCAACTATTTCATTAATAAAATACAGAACATATACTGTCTAAAACAGATATATCCTGCTGTTTCTACCTTCATAGCTTGAATAAAAACATGTTTAATCAGCATATATAGTATACTATAAGCTTTATGGACACATCATATAGGGAACCCTTAAATATAAAGCAAGCACACATGAGCAGAGGTCTAAGTCTATACATATTTATTGCTGTCCTCTTGAAGAAATACCTCCCATTGTGATTACATTTGTAGATTGGTATTTGTTTTTATCAAAGCTTTGATTATACTGCTAATGCAATAATACAGTAATTATGCTTCTGCTTACTATGAGAATAGCCATGATTCAGTTTTCTCTAACACGATAATGAGGTTCGCAACACTGAAATGTTGTGACACTCTGAAATCCCTGAGTGATGAGCTTCTGACGTCTGAAAAGCCGAGGTATAGTATAATTTTACAGTAAATGTTATTTTTTATGCAAGTAAAAAACAAATTAATCTATTTCTTAATGTTACTTTTTCCATTTAAAAAAATCTCAGGATTAATATCTTCAAATCTATTTAGTGTTTTTCATATGGGTCATTCTTTAAGACATTGTACATCCAGTGTCTTTCTGTGTGCTCAGTCTTCCATCTGTCCAGCTGTAATATTTACTACACTTCCTCTGAACAAAAGGCACATGAGATCTGTGCAAATTAGTGCACTTATTGGCCAAATTGTCCCCAGCAGAGTGATCTCCCTGATGCTGATGGCTCTCTGCTGTCTCTTTGCAAGAAAGACAGCGCTAGTCCTCTGCAGGCCTCAGTGCCTGGGCGTCAACGGCTCCATCTCTAACACAAGATCACGAGGCCGCGGGCCCTTACTTAACTCCACCACCCGCGGGACCACTGTGGACCAGCGGTCTGGAGGGGGATAAAAAGAACATGGATTTTCTTTTATCTGTATGAATGAGTAAGTGCTGTCCACATGAATATATACTGTGGTTGTTTATGCATTTATTCATAAGAGCACAGCAAGAATCTCACCTCTCCTCAAGGCTCTGACGCTCTGCTGCAACCCGTTAACTTGACTGGTCTCATTCTTGCCTGGATCTTCGTTGATTATTGCCAGGTTTTGATTCCAGTGGCACCAGTTCACCTCATCCACCCTGACATAACATGACAATGTTGGTATGTTAGCAAAAAAATATGGTGTTGAGAATTTCTGCATTTGTTTTAATGTTTTTTCTTATGTATATAAATTGGCAATAAAAACTCCCTTTCATGTAATTTACATTTATTTCTGCTCCCACTTTTGGGAATTATTTACATCCAATTTAGTTGTCATTTCATCTTGAATTTTTAATCACTTTGTTCATCATCTTGGGCAGGTTTAATGGCACACTTGTCAACATTAGAGCTCATCAGTCTTCTGGCATACAGTGTATGGATGTGGTAATCATTATTTTGGCCTGACAAAGAACAAATAGATAGGATCTAAATACATGTGTGGTTTTTAGTTAGTGTCTGGAAGTTCACCTTGTCAACCGTGACACAACATGGCACCACTGGGATTGACATTTGACTTCACTGTGTAGCAGTGGTTAGAGTCATGCAAAATACCTGAAGCACCAGCGTCGGTCAGGTGTGCCATCACTGTTCTTCCCCACAGTCACCATTTCCCCAGCTCGAAAAGACTTGCGAAGGCAGACTGGAAAAGAGCGCTCAATGTCCAAGATGGTTGTTGCCCACTTGAATAAATATAATTTAAACATGTTTAATATGTTTATTTAAAGCAGCATTAATATTTTAGGTGGGGATACATGGGGACAAAACTCCATAACAAGCTAAAATGTATTATTATTATTTATGGCGTATTCATATTTTTATGTCAATTTGGTTAGAGTAGTCTCTAACCGATTAGACAGAGTAATCTGCAGAGTAACACTAGTATCAATTCTGGAATCATGTTTCTGGTTACTTAATTCAAATCCAACATTTGCTCTTCTTTCGGTTCTGTTTGGTCTCCATCAACTCCAGAAAAAAAACAACCTTTTTAGGTGCTAAACAATGCTACTGTGAGCAGTGAGAGTAAATAAAAAAAGTTATATTTCGGGACAGAAAGTGAAAACAATAAGCTGAAAGATGATAAAAGGTTCTGTAGAGTTGAGGGAATCTGAAGATTCAGGTGATAATTCTCTGTGGGCTTGTCACTACAAGTGGCATCTTTCACATTTAAACCTGTAGTGCTGAACTTTTGTCTCCCCCTTCTGGCAGTGAGAGTGAATAGTAGGTACCTGGATGTAAATACAGTTCTATGAGTGCATGCATGAGCATCTTTGTTGCTGCTGCTGCTGCTGTAAAACAGCATACATTTTTTGAGTGTCATTGGCTTAAGTCTCTCTCGAAAGTCTCTGGTGTGCATACTCAATGAGCGTCCTTCCATTCTGGCAATCCAATCATTGCTGGTTGACTTAAATGCAACACTATCTGTGTGCCAGTGCAGGAATATCGCCACAGACACCAGATTAAAAACTCTGTTATACAGAGAGATTTACCTGGCGGTGATAGGCAGCATTGTGTAAACTCAGTTGGCAAGGACTTGAATGTAGAAGAGATTCATTTATATATAAAAGCCCTACACCCCAGTTTTAACATAGCAATTTAGGCAATGGTTTAGGTAAAAATATTGACTAGTGCAGCTTTAAAGGGTTGGTTCACCCAAATTATGATAAACACAAACTGACAGTTTCATAATGAGATTTGATGGTTGAATATTCAAATTATTTTTTTCAAAACTGTAAACACCACAAATGAAATTTGTTTTCATGACTTGGGGTTTAAAATTACATTTACCAAGACCTGGCCAAATTAAACCAAAACTATCTGCATGGCTAGATACCACAAGAGATAACAAGACAGCCCATCAGCCTTTTTAGCCATTAGATTATATTTAATGCTGACATTTAAGATTGAACAAACACTACCCACCACAATTATTAAACAATCCCAGCTCACCTGAAGCTTCCAGATCTTCTTGCTCTCCTTCGACACCTGTCCCACCGTCTCCCCCATCAAAGCGATCAACATGTTGAGTAGTAGCACAAAGGTGAGGATGATATAAGTAACTAACAGGATAAGGAAAACTGCAGGATACTGTGCGCTGTGGATCATGTCCAGCTCTCCCATCCCTATAGTCAGCTTGAAGAGGTCCAGCAAGAAAGTACTGAAGGTGTCTGGGTCCCTGCAATTGGGGTAGGTGGGGCAGTCCCCATCACACACTGAGTCCGGAAGAGGACACACGGTGAGCAGGGACACCAGGGCTGTGGGGTGAAAACCGGGGCACAGGTTATGTATGTAACTCTATACTGAGAAAGCAATCAATACTACTCTCATATCTGTCTGTTGAATGCAAGGTTACGGCTCGGAGATGGTCAGATCAGTGGAAGCGGGGGAAAAAGCTAGCCTAGCTCAGAGATAGTCACTGTGCCCAGCCAAGAAATAGTCTAGTACATCAATTTTTGTACAAATTGTTAATATGTTTATTAGTGGGCTTTAGAGATGGTTTTAAGCAATTCTTTACCTTTGTACAGAGCCAAGGAGCAAATAGGCAGTTAGCTTAGCTTAGCATGAACATTAGAAACAGGAGGAATTACTCCACACTTAGACAGTTAGCTTAGCTTATTTTACCATGCCCTCTCATAGTTAGACCATTAGCTTAACTTAGCATAAAGATTGGAAACTGGAGGAATTACTATATTTATGCTTAGCTACTTAACTTATTTTGGCATGCTCTTTAATTGTTTTACGACCCTATTTTACAACACAACTTCACAACCCAGACAAACGCCATTTATAGAATACTAGCTAAAATAGCAGAAATTTTAAAAAACATTTAATTTTTCTCAACATAGATCATCTAGATACAGTGTTCTTGCTACATATGAATTCAATAAAACAGTGCAGTTTAGATTTTGACCTAAGGTCCGGTTCCTGACACATGTGTGCAGCTGCATACTTCTTTAAACCATAATGGTGAATTGAGTCCAGTTCCAGTGCGCATACATGTGATTAAATCCCATGGCATCAAAATCTCACTCCAGCCAGGTACCCAAAGCTGGCAACCCTGTTACACCTAGCTTATTAACATCAAGATTGGGAAAAAAGAGAAACCAGTCTCCTGTCTGCAGTTTCTTTTTTAGAGGACAGACATTAAAGTGAGTGAGTATCCCTTCGTTAATCTAACTCTCAGCATTATCCCTACAAGTAATGTTGACATACAACAGTACATTTAAATGACCATAATCGCTTACCTGATGCATATCCAATCATGAAGAGCACATACACCAGTAGAAATCTAAAAAGATCTTTGAAAAGAATCTGAGAACCAAAAACAAGAATATTAGCGTTAAGATGCACGGATGGTGATATTTGAGGTGTTACTGTTAATTTTCTTCACCTTCTGTATCATGATGCTGTAGGTGCCAGTGAGCTTCAGACCTCTGGTGAAGTAAAGGGTGTTCATCCATCCGAGGACAAGTGCAAACACCATCACAGCCACATAGGCCTTAATGCCAGACAGGTAGAGAGCAGCTGTGACTATGATGAGTACAGAGTAAATGAAGCTGGAAAGGACAGATAAAAAGTTTGTCAAGGAAACAGCTCCAATGCTAAGGCAGGAAGATGTGATTGCCAGCATTTGGCATTTTAAGAGAAATTACACATTATAGCCTTGTTGCTCTGAATTTAAATCAACAAAGTTCAGAGAGGTGCTCAACATTTTCTGCTCTATGTTTAGATCATGGGTTTAATTAAAGATGTAAACCATTTAACATACCAGTGAGGAGGCTGGGGAATTAATTAGATCACTCAATTAAGAGGATACAAAATTTGCCTCGGGTAAAAGTCAGAGAGCTACAGCAGAGGTGAGGCAGGGGGGAGCGAGGACAGAGGATGCAGACTTACTACAGCAGTTGAAAGGATCCATCAATAAATAAAGACTTCACCCCGGGGCACTTCTTCAGGAAGAGGTCCTTAATCTGCAAAGTGCAGAAGAAACATTTCCATAAAGGTGACAACACAGTCATTACAGATTGGAGTTTGATGCAAGAGCCTGGGAGAGACGGCAGCAAGCAACCAGCGAGGCACCAGAGCCTGTTGACTCACATTGGTGAGGAGGAAGAAGATTCCTGATGCTAATGTGATGATCTCTCCAGACATCCGCAGGTAGTCTGTGGATGTTTTGTAGGGGTATGGGGGCTGGACAGAAGGAAGCAGAGATTTGTGGATGACAATCAGTTCAGTTTAATTTACAGCTGAAACTATTAGTTTATAATCGATTCCTCAAACAACAGACAATTAATCAGGTTTCTCCAGATGAGAAATGAATTGTTTAGGCATTTTTCAAGCAGAGATGTCAACTGCTGATTCCAGCTTCTCAGATATAAGGGATTTTCTGCTTTACTGTGTTTTATATTATCTTAAATTGAGTATCTTCTGACAAAAATACATATAAGGAGGTTACTTGGGAAATTGCGATGGGCATTTTTCATCATTTTCTGACATTTGCTTGATGAAGTAAGAAAATAATTGACAGGTTAATCGTAATTGAAGATGAGTTGCAACCCTAATTCAGTTCATTTGGATCAGTTCAGCAGCAAAACACAATATATACACAATATACGTCATGTTCAACATAGTATACGGGTAGATAAGAAGAAAAATGGTAAAGAAATTGGTGCAAATTCAGAAAACAGAATGTGCATATAGTATTTAGCAATCTAATCTACAGGACATTTAGCCTACATAACTCTGATAATATATATGCCAAATAAGCAGAATGATGGCAAATACCCACTATGCTAAAGAAATATGTTGATGTGATGTCTTGACAGTTCAGTCCAACATGGGCACATCCAACTCTTTCACATGAATCACTAATCAGTTCCCATGCAATCTGTCTACACTGTGGACATTTTCAGTAGTTTCACACCCACCGTTCCCTCTGGATGGTAATAAGCCACGAGGGTGAAGATGATCATGGTGATGAGGTAGGAAACCACGCTGATGTAAAAGGTGACAGCACCGAACTTCTGCCATTTGGCCCTCAACAGCTCATTAATGGGCTCCACTGCCAACATCTCATGGCGGTTCTGACACCAGGATGAGAAACATGACACAGTTACAATGTAAAAAAACTCTCTTACGCCACTTGGGGTTTTTATGCACACATACACTATTTGCATGTTTATGTTTTGTTTGATGTTTTCTGTTTTTATACCCTGATCTTGAAAGAAACATTTCATTTCAGCTGAACTTTTTATAGCTGCTATGATACATAAATTTGAACAATGGTGTCTTATTCACCTCGTTGCGACTGTTGTAGACAAGGATCTCCAGCACAGAAGGTTCCTCTCCACAGGTGTCCAGTGAAGACAGGTCATAGAGGGAGGAGTACACCGGTCCGTAAGCCCAGTCTTTAAACTTGCGTGACAGATGACGTACTTCCTCATCTTTGATCTCACGTCGAATAATGTGCTGAAAAACCTGGAAGAATAAAGAGAGGCTGATTAATATTATGGTATGTAGAAATGAAATTATGAATACTTCTTTTATTGTATTGATGTAAATTTCTTCTTATTTTCATCATTTTCCCTACCCCTATCTTGCCCAGCTTGGCCGCCATCATGAGAGGTGACATGCCATCATTATTGAACACTGTCTCCAGGCTGCAGTCTGGGTATAGCTTGGCGCTCTTGATTAGCAGCAGGTCATACATCTTTGTGAGGAAGCGGGTGTTGTCCTTGGTGTTGTCCGCGATGTGCACCAGGGCATGCAGCACTGTGTTTCCGCGGGAATCCTGGCGCCGCAGGTCGGCCTTCTTGTGTGGATTCTCAGTCAGGTAGTGCACTATGTCAGGCTGGTTCGTGCATGCAGCCAGAGAGAGAGGCAGCTCACCTGGGAAAACAGAGGCAGCACTCACTTCATTCAGAATTCACAGGAGATTAAGAAAACTGTATTTCAGATTAAAAATAAGCAAATCAACAGGAGGGTTAATTAAGAACTGTAGCTGGCTTCTGTATGTTTTTTGCAAAGCATACTAAGCATGGATCAAAGATCTGACTTAAATCCCCGCTATGAAAACAGCACAATTAGCAGTTGTTTGAGGGAGGGGCGCAATGGGGCCAGAGTGCCAAAAGCAGCTGCTGAAAATGAGCCGTTGCCATGGGTGACAGATTACTTTGTCACCTCACATAGAAACGCTCCTCTTCATGGATTTGCACGGGTGCATGCAGAGTGTTAGCGTGAGTCTAAATCCCATTAGCCATCAGCCCTGCCAGGTTCCTGTTCACCTCACTGCAAAGCTCCGCAGCAAATTACTCACACTGTGCCCGGACACGCTGGGATTTGGGAATGACAACCGTGCTAAGTGCAAATAGAAATCATCTCTTCTGTGATGAGTGAGGAGTATAACGCATGAATGTAATCAAATAGGCAATTCTTAAAATTGGGTTGGGTAAAAAATTAGTCTAAACTAGTCCGTAACATTTCATTTCTACCTTTCTTTCAGTGTTGGAGAGCTATATTAAAATCAATTATATTTGGAGAGGTTTAAAATGACACACTGTTATAAATAAAATGAAAAAAAAAACTCTGGATACTGTATTCAATAGTGATGAAGGAGGCAGGGATTTAACATACACCAGCAGAGGGCAATGTTGAGTTAAGTTTACGGACTCTGATATATTTACCCTCTTGGTCTTCCAGGTTTGTGAAGTCCTGCCCATGAGCACAGGATGTTTACTTTACTTCACTGCAGAACACAGACACCTTTCACTGGATGTCCCTCTTCGAAGTATGACATAATGCCTGTCTTTTTATGTGTTTTTGGAGCACTGTTAATGACGGTTTCTCGTACGACACTTCAAGAAACTTTTGAGTGTTAGGTGGAGTTCACCATTGGACCGCAGCAGTGTCCTGACTGCCTCTGCCCAGCCCAAACCTGCCACGCTAAAAAGAGAGAGGGTGGGGTCTAATGTCAATTCATTTTACCATGGCAACCAATGTTCTTCTGCCAGGAAAGTATAACATTTATTAACTATCTTATCTTGGCAGCTGCTGTAGTATTCATCACAAAACTTTTATGTCAATTCAGTTGCATAAAAGCCTGGATAACCACTTATGAGTAAAACAGAAACTCAGAGCCAGTGGGGAAATTGAAAAAGTGACCAATGATGTCACAGAAGCCACAGACACACCACATCATTATTGCTCTGTGAGGCAGAAAATACAGATTTCCAGACCCTACTCGTCTGCTGTGTTTTATCACCGATATGGTTAGGGTTTGAAGTATACTAAAAATAGAAATGCCAAAGCACAATGAACTTTCCAAACTAGATTTATGTGCTGACAAAGGTCATTACCAAAGTAGAAGTAGCCCCCCTCATCCCTGGGCTGGAAGAAGCGTCCTCTTGCTTGGGCGTGAACATCAGCTCCCTTCTCCACCAGCAGCTCCACATACTGCTTACAGCGTCGCTCTATAGCAATATGGAGCGCCGTCTGACCTGACAACAAAGAAAAACAATTAATATAGAGACTTTTTTACTAGTAGTACTATTTAAAACTTCTTTCTGTGCTGAAAAATATCAGCAGAATCACTTTTGTTTGCCAAGAACTGATTACTTTACTGAGGGGTTTGGAGTTAAATACTGTAAACAGTCAAACTGTAATCAAAAGGGAAACAGTCACATGAGAGAAGAGTCTGCAGGATTGTTTTTCTCTGACAAACTTTTGTCAATAAGAACTTAAATGAGGGGGTAATAAATACCTGCCCTGACGAGTTAGGCTAACATTTATGTGCAGGTTGTTTCTATAAGGTCAAAACCCACAGATGCACTTAAACATTTTTATGTTGTCACATAAAACCCTCACTTTTTTTAATTTTTTTTAAATAAGCACAATAAGCAAACTTATTTTCAAGCTACAGAGAACTTCTGAAAAGTGGAGAGACTTAGTAACTATGAGCAACTCAGATAGAAAAACAGAACAAACTAAAGGAAACGGCACATTTTGTGTTATAATGTTTTGTTTTGTTTTTAATTTTGCAAACCATATCTGTGTACAAGTTTTAATGTAAGGGGTGAAAACCAAACACATGAGGCCTGGATCCTCTCATTTACAGAGCTGTAAACAGTCACTGTGCACACACACATAATGTAATTTTCCCAATAATAGAGCCTCTCCCACCAACCTGGCAAACACGTTCAACAAAATGTATCTGCCAGCTTCAACTCAGTGGAAGAAGAATGGATCCCAATCTGGCATTAAAAGGTATTTAAAATTCAAATGTGGCCATGATTTCTTTAAAGAAACCCTTTAAATTCAAATGAGCTATATCTTACTGAAAGTCAGATTTATTGTGTTATTTTCATACCTCTGTAGTAGACATCCCTGAAGGGAGTATTGATAAACTCTCTGAGGTTTCCAGTCTTCTCTGCTATGTCCATCAGCAGCGGGATGGTGTCGTTTTGACCACCATAAAGGTTCAACAGGGCTTTAGGCAGACACGTCTTACCGGTGGAGAGCTCTGGTAGAAAGATAAGATAAAAAAGGGAATATTTACGGAGGATTACTCATGATTCATTGATGAATTTCTGCTGTATTACTTTAGATATATGAAAAATGAGTGAGAAAGAAAAAGTTTTGGGAAGTGCTGCATGCACATAATTCAGTGTTCATAGGAATAAACTATATAAAACAGGATTCAAGTCACATTTTCACTATTTATGGACTCTCAGTTCTTAAAAAGTCTGTCAGTCTCTCCAAGAGTTGAATGTTTGCTGTGATTTCTCTCTTCTCCCTGTTATAAGCCTGAAAAAACGTCTCAGAAACACACAGGAAGCTTTCCTTGGGCCTGCCCCCGGCGAGACAAAGACTGTGATATCACTCCACCTTTTCCCTTTCACATCCTTTGAGCCAAAAACAACAGAGACAGATGAGCAAAGCAATGCAAAAGGTCAAAGGTTTAGGAGTCAGAAGATAAAGTTTGGTAAAAGCAGAGTAGTGACTTAAGACTCAGAAATTTCATAGAAACCTTGAATGAGTGAGAAATGATTGTATGTTAACTACATCAGTAAACCTCACACACCCCCAACCTGGACAATTTCAAAAACTTGACTCTTTCAATGTACATGCAATATTAGTAATTTGGATATACTACTACTTCTGTTCAACTGGTATATTATCATTACTTTTACTATACTTTTACTATACTTGTACTACAGAATGTTACTTTTTTTTTTTTTTTACTACTACTGTTTGTTTTATTGTTTGTGTACTTATTATTTATTATTCTTTATTCTTTCTATTGATGCTCTTCTATTTTTACTATCCACTTTGCTGCAGCAATAATGTACATTTCTCCACTGTAGGGCTAATAAAAGAATATCTTATCTTATCTCAAAAGTGGCCCCCTTATACAAATATCCTCTTGTTCTCTGGATTTTCTGACTCTTGCTTTAGACAAGAAAATAGCAGTTCCCTTACAGATGTGACTTCTACCATTTCTAAACATACCTTTGAATTCCTCATCAGTTAACCTCTTTTCGTGACTTTGCAGGTACTCCAACAGGCCCTCGAGGGCCTCCGGGTCACCACGTGACACACAGTCAAAGAGAAGAGAGCGGTTGAATATTTTCATCACCTTTGGTGGGTCTGGACTTGGACCATTGTCACTGGAAATCTCAGTTTTACTAAGAAGACACAGAAACATGACATGATGTAGTCATAGTATCACCGATTCACTAAAAGATGTGGCCTTTTCACTTTTCATTGACAGAAAATAAGTAATTCACTCCCTGTAGAAGTTAATGGGTGATGCACAAACCCTCATTGAAGTGATCACCCACACAGTCGATAAATAGATCTCTGTGAATGTAGAACAGGTAGGGCAGCCAGGAAAGGGCAGTAGCCTAAATATTACCTCAACGGCTGCAGAGGAACCAACAGCATGCTCTCTGTTAGATCCTTGAAAGGGCTGAATAAAGGGCCCACAGTGTGTATGTGTGTGTGTGTGAACATGCTTCCTCGTGTGGCACACCTCTACAGACTGGCAGTTGTACAAGGTTTTCATTTTTATGACAACATTTTTCCAAACCAACCCTTTTGTCTCTGGAAAAAACATCCAGTCTAGGTTCACTACTGCTAAAAAGTGAACTAAAAGAAGTTTAAAGAAACACACAATTGTTAGAACCTGAAAGACACATGAATTAATCTCACACTGATTAGTGAGTACGGTTTAGAGATAGTGAGGCCACTTCTCACCCTCTTGGGAGCTTCTTCCTGCGTCGTTTCTGGTTACTGGTGTTCCTGTAGGTACCATAGTCAAAGAGTGAGTCCATGGGTGCTTTCTTTGGCCCTGGAACCACATTTGATTCATATATGGTAGATTCCAGTAGGTCCATGGGGTTGGAAATGCCCTTCTTGAAAGCACCCTGGAACTTCATCCGTAGGTTCTGCCTGCTGTCCGCAGGCTGGCCGGGCGGAACCAGCTCCTGACTGGTGTCCTGAGTTGCCGGGGAGCCATCCTCGCTCTCAAACAAGTCTGAGAGGTCAGACAGGGGGAACGCTCCATCGCCCTCAGGCTGAGCGGCCGCACCATCACCTGCATCTACAGAGAGAGCAGCTCTGGAAGAGGCAGAGCCAAGGGTGTCGGCCTTGGACAAGGCAAGGTGGCACCTTCTCAGGAGGGCAGCAGAGCGGCCCTGAAATAAACACAATATCATAAAAGGTTCTGAGTAAGCTGCATGGCATTTATGTAGTCAGGAAAGTCTTAGACAAATTGAAAAACAAGTCTTAATCTGTTCAAATTTAATAAGACAGCCACGATAGTGTGAAAAGGGAATGTTTCACTTGGTATATATTTCATAAACTGTCAGCTTAAAACACATGGCTTAAAGATCTTCTGCCATCTCAAGCATTTAGCATTTTCTTTCTGCTCCTAATAGGTGGATCCGATTTCTATAATTTGTATCCTTTTTTTCCCTCACCTGCATGTTTTTCTTTTTCTTTCTCAGCAAGCCAACTACTGTAAGATATCCTTAATAATGGTGGACATGATCACGAGGAAGGATTATATACAGAACAGATGAAGGTGGAAGGAGGATGTACAAATGAGAGCGAGAGATCCAGCAGTCGTAATTGCTGACAAGCCAATTTTACATATTGCAGTGTTGAACCATCAGGAAAGTGTGAAAAAAATATATTGACAGCTTGTTTACCCAGATTTAATGTTATTATGCTGTTAGTATAATTTTTAGAGAAGCTTTTCAGAAAGAAGCACATACACGCTTTTCTTCAGAAAACCGAGGTGGTAAGCCACCGGAATCCTGATGCATTCTTAAAAATAGCCAAACAAGCATTAGCATTTGTTTGTTATATTTTGTCTTTGATCAAGTGAAAAAACTGTAGGAAATCCTGAAAAATAAACAGTGATAAAGGTTTTTGTACACCGGTCAATGTGATAAGAACAAAGTGGCCACGATAATAAACCTATTTAACAAATGGGAAACACTTTTAAGGATATAATTAGCAAAGAGACCCGGGTAATTTCCACTTGAGAGTTTGACATTTGACATATAACCCTTCTGTACCTCATTCATCCCTTTTATCACAATGATGTGCCAAATTCCTCTTCAGGAGAAACTGGAAATGATGCTGAAGCATGTGGTCGCCTTAAAGAAACAAAAACAAACAGGTGACATACAGACAGAAAAAGAAAGAAGCAGGTCCTCTAAAACATAAAAAATGAACTTTGGTGTGTGAGGTTTGGGTACGGAAATCATAGCAAAGGACTGATGCCAAGAGCAATAACATGGCTGTGAGTTTGGTATTGGACAGAAAGACATGTTTTCTTCAAGAGTAAGGGTAACACCACCTGTCTGTTTAACACAGGACACATTCAAAAGGTAACAAATGCCCTACAGATTTACTTTTAACAACTAGCTGTGTATAATCTCACATTCGGCCTCTCTGCACACACAGACATACACTTTACAGTAGCTCATCACAGGATATGTTGCACAACATGTCATCCTCACATGTGTCCCTCCACAGATTCCTTTCCAATCACACGCCTTCTTGAGTTTGTTCATGACATTGACAACTTATCCAAACCAGACTGAGCTATGAAGGAGCAACATAAACAGGGGAGCTGAGGTCCCGCTAAGGGAAGAGGCATGACTCACAACCCTATCTGAAACACAGGATTATCATGCCTTTACACTTCACCGGGTATCTGACTGTTAAAAAGGCAGAGAAACAAAGAGAGTCTGCCCTTGTGAAACTATTATGAAAGATTCAGAACAGTGGATGGAGTTGTTTAATGGAAGTGTGCGAGGAAAGAGAGGTGTGCAATCAACCTGTCAGAGTGATAGATCAGGTTCATAAAATATCAACTAGTGGCTCGCACAATAAACACTTAATAGAAAAACTTATGGGAGAGTTTCTGAATGTGACTGAGTTTAATGTCCTCTCAGAGATGTGGGACTTCCTGCTCTGTCAGTGCTGATGTGACATTATACAGAGCTAGAGAGGCTGGAGACCCTGACTGGAGCCAAAAGGCTGCTGGAAATATAGGGAAGAAAATAGGGAGAAAAAACCAAAGCAAATATTTTATATTTCAAAAGATAATATATTTTAAGACTTTAAAGTTAAAATCTAGATTTATGTTGTTTGATAAAGAAAAAGAAACAGAGTATAACAAAGCATAATGTCATCTTGAAAATCAGATAAACCTAATGAATGTGTGAATAACAGTTTCAAACACTGAAAACAGTGTTAAAGTGCTTAATTACAGTTACATCAGAAATGTAAAAAAACAAAAAAAAACAACTTGAGAATTTTTTTTTCTTTCTGCTCCATGAAAGTTTAGGCTTCTTACTCATTATTTTTTTAACTAAAGTTAGTAAAGGAGGAAGAAACTTACAACAATTATAATTGATAAGAACTCATGAGAGACGTTACTTACCTTGATCTAATCAGCTGATCTTATTTCTTTCTTCTTATTTCTTTGTCTTACTTTTCATCAGTTTGTCCACAGTTTAAAAGAGCAGAAAGTTGAATTTTTTCTCGCCTTTGTGACCTCTTCAGGTTCAATGTGTCTCCTCCAGTCAGATTAACTAAAACGATAGAGTCCGTCTGAAGCAGTGTGTGACCATGGTGAAGTCCACCAGAACAACGGATGCTTTCACACCGATTCTGGCATGGGTGGGGCCAAGCTGCCTCCACCTTAAATTTACAGAGCTACAACCAACGCGGAAGTGCAGCAGCACTACTACTACTGACCGCTAGGGGCGCTGCAAAGAGTCCGAGTCTGCAATAAAGGCACATTTACAACAAGGTGACTTTTAGGTAATGTCTCAGTTATTCCTGGAAAAAATAAAGGCGGGTTTGTACAGTTTACAGTGTACCACGACATCATGTTACAGTTAGTTAGTTTCTCTTCTACTTATTAATGTGTTGGTGTTCATTAAAAAAAGATTGCTCTATTATTTAACAATAGAAGGGTCTTAGTGTGTTTGGCAGGTCACATTAGGCATTTGCTTTGAATGTGAATTTAATTATAGTCAAAGTTCAACTTACAAGGTCTATTTCGTAGCTGTACTGGAGCTCTCCATCATAACACATGATCTTCTTCATGGAGGTGGAGTTTGCTTATGGCATTGTAGATGTTGACATTTCAGGTTTCTGCCCATTTTTGTTGGCTTCAAAGTTGAGATTGTAAATGTATTCTTGAGTTTTTTTTCCCAGTAAGCACCTTGTAGGTGCATGTCGCTTGATGCAGTATTTCACAAATACTGGCTCAAGTCTTTGTAGTAAAAGTCTCAATTCATAATTTGACTTTAGAAATACTACGTCCTACATAGTATCAGCAAAATACCATAAAAACACAAAACAGCAAAATGGACCCTTTTAGTGTTACATTATAACTGGACAGTTATTATGGCTTATGTAAGCAGCTTTGTAGGTTGGTTGAATTGGAGCTGATTTTCCAGTTGTATATAATTGAGTAGATTCATCTGTGATATGATACACAATTAGATGATGAACTATATTATTTATTAGATGTCAATCCCTATAACAAGTTTGTCAACAATCCAAAAAATGTAAATGTATTGTAGTGAACTGTAAAATATTTTCATATTGAAATGTGATGGAGTAGAAGTATAAAGTAACAGAAAAAGGAAATGCTTGTGTTAAGTACAAATACATCAAAATGTACAGTATTACAATAGCCTATCTGAGTAAATGCACTTAATTACTTTCCAACACTGCCAGTTTGTTACTTTGATCTGTCCTGTAGTATAAAAAACACTGTGGAAACATGTAGAGATGCACAAGTAGTAAAAGAAAGAAATTCAAGATGGAAAGAAAGGAAAAACACTAAAACACATGAAGCGTTACACAGATTTTTTTTTTTATTGCAAATTATGTTACACATAAGTTGAAAATGTTGGATTTGTTATTTTACACTGCAACATAGTTTCAGACATATCAGTGCATGCAATCCGAACAGTATCATGTAGCCAAAGGCCATCAACATAACATCTATTCATGCTAGATATTTTGTCAAAATATCATGTGACATCTAGCCTAGCTCAGCATCTGAAATTTCCCATTTATCTAAACACCATACACACAAGGCAAAAAGTTGTGATGTGACGCTTTATGTTCTCTCAACAATCAGGTTTCAAGAAAATACACATTCAGTTTTATGTAAGCACCTGAGAGGAGAGTGGACTGAAAAACACATTGCTTTGGAAGAGAAGCAAATATACATATGCAACACCTGCATAGCATGGAAGTAACTCACTTCGAGTACAGATAGACCAGACCTACAGTGATAATTAGGATATTATCACATCTGGCCTGCCTGGTGTGCACAAGGAGACGTGTAAAAAATATATAGGGCAAAAGGAGGAACAGCTGGCATGGTTGCTTAAATGCTCTTTACCTCCTGCATAAGGCAAAAATAAATGTGCAATATTAAATGCCATGTACAACACTGAATTTATGTATGTTGGAATAAATCAAATGAGTCAAAACTGTCAGTTTGTATAAGTTGTAGTAAATACTTTAACACTATAAAAAAATGAATTAATAATGAATAATGAATTTGGGGAACTGAAGACCTCAAGGTTTCACTTACGGTATCTACGGTATGTGTACTACTATACAGTAACTCTGAAACATAAATGATCGCTATGTAGGTATCAATTATTATTACCAAGTTTTTGCATTATATTCCATGTTGATATGTATACGGCAGCAACTTGAAGCTTTCAGTTTTGTAACAGTGCTGGTTTCCTGTAGAGTAAATTTGTTTCTTGATAACATTTATAATCATCATTGGGCATATAAATATCTAACAATACTTTTTTCAATAAGTAACATTTTTTGTATGGAGTTTTTTAAAATAAAGAACAAAGAAATAAAGCATTTAAATATGCAGCTGCTTTGGGAAACTGTCAAATAACAGTGTTGGAGAAAAGGTGTGAGACGGCCAGCAAAGCTGCAAAGTCAAGTGAAAGTGCACAAACATTTAATTCGTATCCACAGCGTATCATAAATACACTCCCACAGTGAACCAACATGATCTGACCAATGAAAACTACTTTGTAAACAAAGTGCATCACCTGCAGTCAGACCGTGTAGTCAAGATCAGCATTCATCTTATTATATAACTCATAAATAGCATCGACGGTGGCAGAGAAGTTGATTAAGAATTTTCTGATTTTCTCCAAGCACTCCTCTTCCTTGACATCTCGGCCCTTGGAGAGAGCCTTCAGGAAATCTGACTTATGTGGGGCAGCGAACAGAGCTGCCTAAAAGCAAAAGATTTAGATGTATTTTATACCCATGCATGTACATTTCTCAACTAATAACAAATATCAAACATAAAAAGAAAATACAAGAACAGACACATCTGGCAATACTTAACTAACCTTAAAAAGTTGTTGCACCAACCAGCCATGGTACTTCTTTAGGGCTAATTCATACGCTTTGGTGACATTGACCCGAATGAGGTGTGGGTTGCTGTCGTCCTTTTCACCATCCACCAGGCTTTGAAGGAAGACTTGGATAAATCGTAGACCCCTGGTTAATGAAAAACATTTTCACAGAGATTAGAAATGCAGACTTTTTTCAAAAGATCACAGAAATCTGAACAATAAATAAAACACAAAGTTTCTCAAACCTTTTCAGCCACATGAGTGCCAATGTTGCTCCAGCTTTGGGCCATTGTGCTCCATGCATTTCCTTCTCCGCCTCCATAATCTGCTGGAGTGTCTTGAACCGTGCTGGGTTGGTATCATACACTGCCTTGATTTTCTAAAGTGAAATAAAATATATCTTAATATATTACAACATTAACAAGAAATATGATGGGATATATTCACATAAAGGCAGGATATACTCACTGTGATATTTCCTGATATATCAGCCTTTATGGGTGCAAAAATAGTAGAGCCCAGGCAGTCTGTGGAGAAATATATTCAAACATATGTAACTGAGAATTTCAGAAGTTAAAATCTACACACAGAATATGTAAACAAGAACAAATATTACCTTCTCATAAGCTAGTGAGACAACTGGGGACCTGTAGCTTTTAAAGTGCAGACATGTATACATGGTAGATTATATTGATTTGATAGTATCATCTGAAACTTTTGGATTGTATTGGACTTTGGAAACTTACATTTCCAATCAAAAAACATGCCATAAATTTGACTCATCAGTGACAAGTAAGATTTTCTGAAAGCCCCAAAGTAATTAATATTCAGAAGCTCGAGCCATTTATACATTTATTGTATAAATTAATTGTTACATTGGGAACAAGTGAGAAATGTACAAATGCTACTATTATACACAGGGGCACAGTGCACAGAGCTCTTGACTTTTTCAACCATACAAGCTCTTTAGTGGGTCATATTGTTACATCTTTGAGCCACAATGGTAAATGGACTGTACTTATATAGGGCCTTTCTAGTCTTTTTGACCACTCAAAGCACTTTACACTACAACTCATTCACACACATTCATACACTGAAGGCAGGGTCTACCACGCAGGGTGCCAACCTGCACATCAGGAGGAAGCTAACCATTTACACACCGTTGGCACAGCAATGGGAGCATTGGGGGTTTGGGGGTTAAGTGTCTTGCCCAAGGACACATCGACATGTGGACTGGAGGAGACGGGAATTGAACCGCCAATCTTCCAATTGGAGGATGACTGCTCTACCTCCTGAGCCACAGCCGCCCCTCACCCCCCAATCAGGGCTTCTATTTGTGTAAGAAATATGAACAAGACATTCTGAATTTTCCAAACTAATGAAATGGCACAGCACACATATTACCATCCTGGATTGGAACATTTAATTAGATTTACGGTATGTATTATATGGTTTCAGTTCAGTGGTGAAAATGTTTTAACATTCAACCTACATAAGACAAACTTTTAGGTGGAATATTGGCGATACTCAACAGTCTTGCTGCTGACAATAATGGACTGTACAGTAAATCCAACTGGATTAGGCCTCTTAAGTATCTACTGTTTTCACAGATGCATCATCATAGTATTATCATTAGGTGTCCTTTAATTAGGCTACTAGAGTACCTGAGTATTTGGTGACAGGACAGTGAACAATAACATCTAGAGTCCCGACCACACACGGCTCCTGGTTGACCCACTGACACAACAGACAGCTTTCAGCCCCTGAGCTGTTAGTGGAAACTACTCATGACATAGTCTGCTCTATTGTGCTGATGTGATGCATCACCACAATGCTAATGGCTACAGATCTTGTTTCGGAGACATCCTCATCTTTTATGCCTCTCTGTCCACTGTATATTTTCCACTCTGTTTCTTTTCTCTTGTTCTTTCTTTTTTTTCCATTTTTGTCACAAATATATATATATATGTGTGTGTGTGTGTGTGTGTGTGTGTGTGTGTGTGTGTGTGTGTGTGTGTGTGTGTGTGTGTGTGTGAGTGTGAGTGTATAAAATTGGAAACTGCAAAATGATGTCACTGAAAAGTAACAGTAAAATAATTTTTACATCAAAAACTAAAAATGTATAATGCAAAAAGTATAAACTTCTATCAAAGACAAACCCTTATATACTGTGGTATTAACAAATGGCCTCATTTGTGCAGTTGTTGGCTCATTAAGGGTTCTGCACACCCACACAAGTATTAATTATTCTGGTTAATCAGACCTTTTTTCAGGTTGACGTTGGACAGAGTCAAACTGGGAGTTTTCTGAGGTTACTAAACTGCATATTTAATTATAAAGTTATAACAAGTGCAAAAAAATTGAGACTGTGTCCATACAGTCCTAATGAACAGGTCCAATCAGGCATAATAATTAAAATCACCTGTATGGGTGTACTATGCATGTGTGCGGCTTTAATGGCTTGTAGGAAAGTTGGCCAAGAAATTTTCTAGGTCAGGAAAAACAATGGTGACAAGGAGGAAAGAGGTTTATATCGACATCAGACTTGGTTCCTCTCAAGGGTTTCACATGGCAATTTCAATAGAGGACCTTTGGCATATTAATACAGAATGAAGCTGCACAAAGATGCCCTGATGCACCATGCCGCCAGTGAATGGGCAAGGGGAACTCAACACCGTCCTAATCAATTTTCACAACTTAAAATCCAGGGCAGTCAATTAAATTATGCATGCAAAAGGATTGTGGACAGCTTGATGGAGAGAAATACGATCCAAAAAAAGATTATCATTTTGGAAAGGGCAAGATTATTTCATTATGCTTGATAGGGAGTGTTGTGACATATTTCCTTCACTAAAAGTTTTGTGTTTATCAATTAAAGTTGAACAAATTCCACATGAAAATTGACAATTTGCAGGCAACATTTGTAAGATAAAATCCTGCATTTTGGTGCTACTTCAGATAATTTAATAGTCAACAGCACTTGAATTATATAACAGCTATGAATCTAAATGCTTAAACTAATTAAAATCACTTAGTCAGTATTCTGAATCTGGCTTGTACTGTAACTGTAAGGCTCTGACAACTCAATCATCATATTTAGCTGAATACGTACACATTTGTGCCCATTTCCTCTGCAGCCACTGAAAAATTAGAACAAGTTTTCACACAACTTCATATCCAGAAATGTCACTGGTAACTGCATGGTCTCTACTGTGGACTGACACAGTGGAAAATCCACTTACCAAAGAACGGTGGAAGGTATGACACAGCCTCCAGGAACGGTCTTGTTTCGACCTGTCTGTCAGCTGGCAGCTGTCTAAACTGGTGCTCCATTAGCAAAGCCATCGCTTTTAGATCAGACGCTCTTACCTCCTGAAATGATAGCAACAGGCAGTCCGACCTCCACTGCAGATTTACAGTGACACCAAGCAGAGACTGTGTGCCATACCCCACTCTGAGCACACACACACACACACACACACACACACACACACACACACACACACACACACACACACACACACACACACACACACACACACACACACACACACACACACACACACACACACACACACACCTCTTTCTCAAATGCTCTCTCTCTCTCTTTCTCACTGACACACACACACACACACACACACACACACACACACACACACACACACACACACACACACACACACACACACACACATACTCTTCACCTACATTGAACCCAGGTGATGGTGGAATATCCAGCCGACGGCTCATGTGATAGACTTGCTACTGATGGTCACTGATACCTCTCAGGTAAAAGGGCTGATAAACGGCGTTTAGACAACAGTCCAGGACAACCAAAGCACCTAGTGTGCTCAAATCAGCTGACATCCATCTTCCTTTAATTACTTATGCTGCTTTACTGCCAACCAATGGAGTGTTAAGGAGTATCACAAAATGAGAATTAACATTTTTTGCCCCCCTTCCAAGCGTGTGAACCTATGGTGGCCGTGAAACTTGTGGAAAAAAAGCAAGAGGTCCTCTCTAAAGCCAGTGTTTGGTTTGTGCATTCTGGGCTACTGTAGAAACATGGCGGTGCAACATGGCGGGCTCGGTGGAAGAGGACCTGCTCTCTGTGTACTGTATAAAGGGCTCAATGGCGTTAAATTACACACTGCACCTTTAAAACCAGATAGGTCTCATTTGTGTAATTTTTAAAACAACAACAATGATAATACTAGTAACAATAACTATAATATGAGAATACTACTGCTACAGTCAGACTAACAGCATGCATGTGATGCTTACTAGGTAAAAGCAGTAACAGCATAATATTGGAGTGGAGATTTGTAAAGATAAAAAAAGATATACTCGATATGCTACTTATAAATTAATAAATAAATAAAAAGAGTCTACATTTTTTTTTTAGTTATGTCAGAATCAGGTTTTTTTTTGCCAAGAAGGGTTGTATATTCAATATTCATTTCCCTTGGCGTTGTGGTGCCTAACAGTAAAAATATACACAAAATTAAGCAGTTCTTAATAATAAAAAAGAAAGAAAGAAGTAGAAATGTTTATCAATTTATCCGTTTATCAATTAGCCCTACACTTAAGTTGAATACCATATCACCACACACTGGCCACTATTGAAATGCTCCAACAAGAGACAGAAAAACAAAATAACAAGACGTCTGTATTTACAAGAGCAGACAAGGAAAATACTTATCATTTACTCATTTTTCCTTAATGATTCCCCTTAAAATAATGTAAAAGGCCACATAACTTAATTAGTACAGAAGAGTGACGTTACATAGTTTTTTCCATGCATATACGACTGTTTTGGGAACACTGATGACTGAAGTAAATACGGTTCGCTTTTTTATACAGGACCGCAGTTTGTCCTTTCCTTCATTCCGTAGCGTCAGAGTAACTAGGATGTTGGTAACTAAGGGACAAGGAGGGAGGAAATAAAGACGAGTTTTCTTTGTAGAAATGCAAAAAGGCGACTGAATTCAACAAGTATCAGGAGGGGACAATCCACTAAACATATGTGAAGGTAAGAAGTTGTACTATTGAAGTTATACAAGCTCTTAAAGACGGAGTGTTGCCGGGTAACGTTAGGTGTGTGACATTGCGACGCTTTGTTTTTATTGTTTTGGGTTTTCTCTCTCAGCTAATTGTCCATACATGATAAACATACACGATAAATACAAAGTGTACATGTTCATTGTTGTCTTGTGTAAGAGAGTGACATCCTCACACACACGCAGACTCAATTATTTAGACCAAGTTGGCCAGGTAACTAGCAAATTAACAACGCTATAGGAGGAGGTTGAGGTCATTTCTCTTTATTTATGATGTATATTAATTGTGATTTAGGTCCATGGCTCTGCCAACCTTCTCTGCCCATGTGCCCAGTCGGTCCCGGGTGCTAGCCGGACAGCTAGCCCGCCAGAGGGAGCAGGAGGCCCGGTGGCGGCAGCAGTGGGAGCTGCATGCTCAGTACTTCCAGCAGCAGAATGTCCGCAGTCAGAAACAGGCTGTGTGGAGCTCCCGCCACTCCTACCAGCAGAGGTAACTTCATGCTGACTCATTCAACTAACTCAGCATTTCACCAACAACTTCAGAACTGTCTGCATTAATTGTGGCATTAGATATAAAGCAAACACATCATATCGCTTTATATATATTGTGTGTGTGTGTGTGTGTGTGTGTGTGTTGTGTAGGGGTGTTTTCTTCCATGTGTATAGTACATATGATTGGCTCTGTAAGGTATCATCAAATGAAGAACCAACTCAAACCTATTAAATGTATGCTGGTGTTGGTAGTTTGGAACTCTTTACTAGTTGAAGGAGGAGGACCACACAGACTTGTTCATTTCATCAACTTCTTTATTTGAACAGCATTGTGCTAAATGAAAGCCCAACATTTCAAATTACTCCTTCATCTGGGGCCAAACAGGAATACTGGGTTGAAACAACAACAAACAAACATCACAAGGCACACTGTTGGATAATCAAATCATTTGGTAATCAAGACACCATCTGTGTTGCCTGTATTGCCACCTGTGGTTGCCTTACACATACAGCACCATTATTATATTATTATGGCTCGATTAACAAATGATGTGTTTATCCTACAGGGTGCCTTGTGCCCAGTCATCCCGTTTGGCCCCCTGATACAGGCATAAGTCAGATTTAGATTCATTATAATGCTGTTTAAATAAATCCGTGTGGGGTCCTCCTCTTTCAAAAATATAAAAAGAGACAATGATTCATAAACTATTGCTCCCACTAAAGTCTTATTTATTTAGGCAACACAGGCTGACAAATGCTCTTTGTTAGGGAAAAAACAAAAATCATGTAACTGAATCTACAGGTGTGGTCAAGTAAATCTCGAAATTGGAGGGATAATCTTCAGGGTGTTTATCATACACTAATACATGCATAGCAAATATGGTGAGAGACACTAAATAATATGTAATCAACAAACATCAATCTATTTTTTAAATTCACAGTTCATGTAATTTACATTATATTTATTTGCTT
Organism: Scomber scombrus; assembly: GCF_963691925.1. Classification (NCBI taxonomy): domain Eukaryota; kingdom Metazoa; phylum Chordata; class Actinopteri; order Scombriformes; family Scombridae; genus Scomber; species Scomber scombrus. The sequence goes on from NC_084973.1 coordinate 15,690,901, forward strand.
GTCAGTATGTCAGCATACCATAATCAGAGACTGAAGGAGGAAAAGAAAGTGAATCTGGAGCAGCGCAGGATTCGGCTCAGGGCAATGCTGGAAGAGGAGCAAAAGCAACTGGAGGCAGAGCTCCGGCAAGTAGTCCCTGACAGGAGCACTTTGACAAGTCAGTTAGTGCAAAAAACTGAAGAGCTTCGTACAGCGAGAGAGGAAAGAAGAAAAAAGGTAGCTACATTGAATTAGTCGAATATTTGCTTGCATGGTTGTTTGCTCTCAGTGTATAATGCTTATAATGCTTTTTTTAATTTTTTTTTTTTTTTTACACCTAGCTTGCACAAGAGCTGCTGAAGGAACACTGGAAGAAAAACAACACAGAGTTGCGAAAGGTAGCTACATTTTAACTATTAATGCAAAAGTGACAACTTGCCAAACTTCTCACTTCAAAGTCTGGTTGTTGATGAAGTGATAAATGGCCTCAGGAGTCCTGTGACTATCTGTATGTCTGAAGAGCTTCCCAACTAGAGAAAATGGACACTTTTTGTCAAGATCTCCACTTGATCTGGAAACTAATAGGGCTTGTGATGCAGATATTCCATGCCTTTCTGTTAACTTGAGTCCAAGATTGACTCAAGACAATGTTCTGGTGTTGCTTCCGCCAGGGGTCAGGTTCATCAGTATCTCTGTCTCATCACTGTCACAACTCCTGCTTTTAATCTGTCCACAGGTTGAGTCGGCATTACATAAAGATCATGTTGTCGGCCAGTGGCAAGAGCAGATATCTGAGAAGAAACAGGTAGGAAATTTATCTCAGCTGTCCACACGAGCCGTCACAGGAGTGCTTTATACCTTTTGATCCTTATCGTGAGTTGTTGTACAACACTCAATTTTATTAAAACCAATCTGCATAACAATTAACAACATAATTATATATGCGACAAATACATTTTTTATTAAATGGTGCTCATATCACCTGTGAGCACGGTATCTTGTCAGAAATGTACTCAGGTTAATCTCTTCAACATAATATGTAATTGAGAAAGTTTAGACAGCTATTGTAAGTGACCCATCTCCCCAAACACGCAGCAAGAAGAGGCAACGCAGGAGGAGAAGAGGCGCTTTGAAAATGAGTACGAGAGGACAAGAAAAGAGGCTCTGGAGAGGATCAAAGAAGCAGAGGAGAAAAAGAAAGGAGATGAGCGTCAGAGAGCAGAAGAACTTTGCAAGCAGATGGAAGAACTGAAGCTGAGGGAAGAAGAGGTATTGAGATCTTGGACAAAGTAGTTATGTTGGGAAAAATTATATTGCCAAAACAAAAGAAATCTCTCTCTATATGTATATATCTATATCTATATCTATATCTATATCTATATATATCTAAATATAGATATATAGATATAGATATATAGATATATAGATATATATATATAGATATATATATAGATATATATATAGATATATATATATAGATATATATATATAGATATATATATAGATATAGATATATATAGATATATATATAGATATAGATATATATATATATATATATATATAGATATGTACACTTTCTATCTTAGGCCACACGTCTAAAGAAGGAACAAGAGGCTCTGCTGGCCCAGCAGTGGGAGCTGGAGAAGATAGAGGAAGAGAGGAGAAAGTTGGAAGAAAGGCGAAAGAAGACTGAGATGGGGTAAGTGTAGCTCTTTCTGCAGATAACAAGTCACAAGTGAGATGATATTTCACGCTGGTCAGGCACTGGGATCATTGAATTTGTGTTCCACCAGGCGTTTCCTGATCCGACAGTATCGTGCTCAGCTGAAGAGGAGAGCCCAGCAGGTGCAGGAGGAACTGGTGAGTCTACGCTGATTTTTACTTCGGTATTTTAAATGTAATCCATCTTTTTTAGTTTTGACATCATTTTTGAATCCCTCTGTACCCACTAGGAGGCGGACCGCAAGATCCTGGCAGCCATGCTGGAAGGAGAGCAGGACGACAGAAGGCTGGAGACCGAGCGAAGGGAAAGAGCTATCGCTGATGCTGCCTGGATGAAGCATGTGATTGAAGAGCAGCTTCAGTTAGAGAGAGAGAGGGAGGCTGAGTTTGAAATCCTTCACAGGTGAGCACCAGGTTTCTGCAGGCTCTCACTCCACAGAAGAGACTCCTATTTTTTACTAAAATACAAACCACTGTGTCTCCCACATTTTAGGGAAGAAGCTCAACGTGTGTGGGAGAAACGAGAAGCACAATGGGAGAAGGAGAGGAAAGCCAGAGAGCGGCTCATGCATGAGGTAAACTTGCTGCAAATACAACTTTAACCTCATTTGTGTAAAAATATATAATGACTTCTAAATAAGTTGTATTTGTCTTCTTGAAAAGGTACTTGTGGGGAGACAACAGCAGCTGGATCTGAAGATGCAGAAGAACCGCGAGGCTCAGGAGGAGTCCCTGAAGAGACGAGAAGAGCTGATCCAGGAGCTGGAGACAGAGAGGGAGTTCAGACGCCTTGACAAAGAGCAAGAAGAGAGCCGCAGAACAGCACGGATGCAGGAGATAGATGCTCAGGTTGGCATTTATTTCAGTGGTTCCTTCTATTCACTAGTTCATCTTTGGTAACTTTAAGTTGAACTTTAGTCTAGGCCTCTACAACTGACATCACAATAGAGGTATTGAACAGCTTATTTCTTATTTCTTCTACTAAATCGTCACTCCCTATGGCTCTAATGTTGTTTGTGTGTGTGTACTGCAGGTGGAGCAGCGGCTCCAAGAACAGTGGGAGGAGCAACGCAGGGTAGAGCAAGAGGAGGAGGAGGAAAGGGAGGCTCTCCGAATCAAGGAGGAGGAGCTGAGGCTGGAGATGGAGAGTATGGCCAAGAAAGGGTACCAGGAGAAGGTAAAAGATCAAAATCAAGTTGCCTGTTATGTGAATGAGTTCTCAGAGGAGACAGGAGACTGAATGTTTACCTTTTACAAACTGTCTCCCTCTCAGATTCACAGCAGACCTCGAACAGCCTGGACATGAGCAGCCTGCGTGACTGACATCAAAACAACATTGTGAGATGTATATTTTTTCATACATGTACTTAGCTTTATTACCTTACAACAAAATTGAGTGTTCATGTTGGCTATGAGGCTATATATTGTACACTGTATGTGCCATGTTAATTTTAGTAATTTAATGCTAGTTAAACTAGAACTGATGTATTTTTTGCACTTTTATAGCTCTTCAAGAAGTTTATATTTTCTATCCTCAATTTGTAGAGTATAATAAATCTTTCCAATCAAATCATTTCAGTGTTTTGTGTCAAGGCAACAGAAACAAAAAGTACAAATCTTGCAAACCTCAACAGGTTATATTTATAAATTAAGTTTATTTAGAAAATAGTAATTTTTTTTCCCGAATTGCAACTTCAGAGCTGCATGACATACATCCCTGCACTCCATTCAAGTACAGAGAGGGACATTACCTTGATCAGATTTCATTGATGACCTCGGAAACACTTGGTGAGGATGAATCTTGTGCTGCACAGTTATACAGGAGACGCCTAAGAGATCTATCCCATATGTTGCACATTAAATACAAAACTAGCAGCAACAGAACAGAGCACAAAACACATGGACATACATATGGTTATTAGCTCTCATCATAACATCACCAACACTGCAGTGGCACACAAGACTGCATAATACAGTGCAGAGAGGAGCTTTGTAGAAACACACCAAATCATTTTTTAACTTAATACAACAACAACAACTTGCTGCTGGTGAAGAATATAACTTGGCCCCTGAACAAGTGTTATTTGCATTCACTGACTTGACAAATGGGTATACATAAATAGCTGCAATAAGTGCACTGCAGACTGGATTACACTTGGACAGGGGACAAACCATATAAATAGCTTTTCTATGCAACAAACATTAGCATTGCAGAGCTACAAAATGTGCATAAATGAAGTTGTGAACATTAAATGGAAGTAACTTAACAGCCAGTTTGCTTACAGTTTGATGACACTTGCATGGTGCAATAATTGAGAGGAAGCTCCTTTTAGCTACAAGAGTGTTAGCAATAGCATTCAATGACAATGGATTCATGACTTGTTTATGGCTGTTTAGCATCCATGTCTGGCTTTGGACTAATAACATTACATTAACCAACATCATCACTGTGCTTCATTCCTTCTCATTGTATTTACACAATGAACTGGTTGAACATCATTTGTAAGTAAAAGAGAGTTACTCTAATTGTTAGAGAGTAATCAAGAGAAACGGTGCTGTTACAGCAGCCGGGTATCCATAAGTAAAGCTGCAGTCTTTCCCTTCACACTCAGATTATGTCCCAAGTTGACTTTAAATATTGTCCATACTTATATTATTCATAAATTAAAAAGGACGCATGCATATACCACAAATACAAAAAACAACAAAATCATTTTTAAAAATATAATAACAAAACTGAGATGCTGACAGCTTTGCTGTTAGTTGGTATTCTCCTTTGTGGTGATGGTTACAAGCTGCTTGGCTGCCTTGGCAATGTCATAAGCACATTGGATGACCTGCTGGGTGACCAGCTGCATGTCCGGTCCTGGGCAGCCCTCTGAAGGCACCGCCTTCCTGCACTCGCCCTGAAGCCTGTAAGCACTGGAGGTCAACAAGCGCAGAGAGCTCCTCACCGTCTCTGAGCGTGGCTTCTGTGGAGAAAGGTTAAAATATGATTACTGGAGGAAATTGTCTTAAAAAGTGTGCAGATTTGTGTCAAGATTGGCTGTTAAATGTAGACCGTTTGACACCACATTGACCTCTGCTGGCTTAGGACTGAATATGGTTTATCTTACTCTATCTTACCGGCTCCCCTTTTCACCTACTTGAAAGCAGACTGCTTTTTCATTTGAGTAAAGAACCAAGTGATTAGACAAAAACCACCATCAGGGACATTATGATAATCTGTATTTAAAAAATACAAAATTTAAAAACAGATATAATAAAAGTTTCCTTACATTGGGAAAGAGGGCAGCCATTTCTGTCACAGCCACATGTATTCTTTCTGAGCAGGGTATGAAGCTGTGAGGAGGAGAGAACTGTCAATTAGTTTAACATATTCCAGATAAAATGTTTATTACCCACAACAAAAAGTAAAAAAAACATGCAATTCAGTTGACACAATAATGTACTACATATCATTGACAGCACACCGTGCATTATTATCTTCAACCTCAAATTAAAAGCAACTAAAAAAACATGCTTTTTAATATGAATGCACACATTTTAGCATTGTAAGTACAAAACCCTTTTACTGACACATTTAACACATTTCTTTATATAAAAGTTATAGACAAACAATAGTCCCAACATGTTAGTCAAGAACATCTCACATCAAAAACACACTTAGCTATGTAACAAAAGCAAGTCACAGCATTGATGTAACTTTCGGCACTTTTCATCAAGCAGATTCAAAGGGTTCACTTAAAGAGAAAAACTTCAAAAAGGCAACTCTTTTAAATCACACACAAACTGAATACATTCAAGCATTCAGTAGTACATCAAAAGGAAAACATATAGTTTATTAGTAGGTGAGAGAGAAGAAAAGGGGTGAGTCAGAGACTGTGTGAGGGAGAGGAAAATAAAACTGTGCCTGGGAGGCAGGGACAGAGGCCAGAGTACCAGGAGGTGGGGTCAGGGGACCGGAGGCTGAGCGGCTGAAGGGGAGATGGGGACTTCTCAGCCCAGGGCACCAAAGTGCTGAAACATCCCAGGCTATGCCTGAGCCGGCGCACACCTTCACGCTCACACGGTCTGCTCACAGGAGTGAGGGATGAAGATGCCGCAATGCCAAAACAACAACAACAGAGCACCGGAGCAGAGTGGAAGTAGAATGAGGGGGAAGAGTGATGAAAACAGACAAAAAGGGGAAATGATAGGAGATAAACGCAACTGAAAATAACACAATAATGATGAATGTAAGAGGAACTAAAGTTTTAAAATGGAAGCAAGGAAGTGAAAGTTTAAAAAAAGAAGCCTAAACTAATAGAGATTCTTGTCTCATAATTCTGACCTGTCATGTTTGTTGTCCTGAGCAGCTCGCAGAAGCTCTTGGATATTCTTGGTGATCTGCTCGGTTTTGCGAATGACGTCCTCAGTGCTGGGAAGTGAGGGGTCTGATTCCATCTCCAGATCATCCAGCTCAGGGATAGAAGTGCCCTCCCCCAGCCAGCCACTGCTCCTCAGCCTCCCTCTCCTGTATAAACTGCAGGGGGTAAATTCAGAGAAAGAAGAAGAGGTGTTTACTGCTAAAAACTAAACTCCCGCTTCTTGCTTTAGAGACAAAACAGCATTTAATTTGACTAACAAAACCCTTTTGGACTGCATTCTTTAGTCTTTCACTTCCCAGTTACTGTTGGGAGAGGCTCTTACCCTGAATCATCCATCTCAGAGTCATTGAATGTATTGTCATAGTCACTTTCTGGCATGCTGCTCTGCTTCTCTAACTTCGAGGCCTAGAAGGAAGAGAATTTTTAAAAATGTGATTATATGCCATTTCATTAACAATATCAACCAGAAACAGCTGTGGCGAAATCACAGTTTGAATGCTGCATGTCAAATTCACTGCAACATATTGTACCCCTTCTGTTTCTAGTGATGCCAACAACAAACAGTACAACAGTGTCAAATTGTAATATACACAAGTGAAAGCGTACGGCTCTGAAAGTCAATAAAGCTGTGAAGCAAGAGCACAGAATCAACTTGAAGCCATTAACATGATTATCAGTTAGTATGAAACAGATTATGCAGGATTCAGAGTATACACACATCGGTATGAAATAATCACAAATCCTAACTTGCTTGAACCTGACTGGATCTGCTTAAGGCACACATCATATTGGATCAGCTGCAGCTTTATCCAATTAGGTTTGTGGCATGCCAGAACAAGCAAGTGAGTAACACTTGGCTAGAAACATTCATGATCACAAATGAGTTGGGATTGCATCAGAATCATGACAGACCAGCTTTACTCATTCTGCAAACTGAAGGGAATAAGACCCCTGAGAGTCATAATGTGAGGATGGAAAGTCAGGGTCCAGATGACTTCATAAGTAAACTTAATCACACAGAACACAAATATTGACAAGTAATGACTAATTTATCTTCACACTAGATAAGGCTCTCTGTGATCTGAGATGTGACTGTAACTTGCAGCTTTTTGCAGATTCAGTGACACACTCAGAGCAACATTTATAAACAGGAAGCAGAGACAAACACTTAAGCCACACGGGCCTATTGTAAAAATGTTCATACCCTTTCAGTCTGTGCCAAAAAGTTTAAACAGAATCCTCCTCTTGTGTGCTGTACAAAATGCTCAAACAGTCCATGGCAGGAAATGCGATCAGCTAATACATGTTTAGATAAGCCTTTGTTCTGTTTTAAAAGAAGATCAATCTCTTTACACTGTAGAACAACTCCTGGATCACCACAGCGTTTTGGGGGTGTTACTGGAGGAAGTGAGAGCATGCTGTTGGAAGTTCACTGTGCAAAATGGCCAAGCGTTTGTTAGAGACAGAGCAAAAAGGACATTTCTCTTTATCTTGAAATTCAGCTAAGGATTCTGACACATGACACATTCAACAGCTAGAGAGGTATAAAACACACATACACATTTTAGATTATAGTTTAAAATAGTACCTCTTCTTTTTACAGACACACGGCTGGTTTATAAAAGTAAAACAATCTTTTGTACTTTCAAACTTTCTAAACATCATCTGCAACACAGACTTCTTGGACAAAAGAAGCATTAAAATTAGCATGTGCCGCATCACAAGCGCAACTTTCTGCTCAGTGTTCAGTGGTCAGGCAGAGGTTTTTGCATTTGCAAAACCCAGACATTTCCATTTGTTCAGCTGCGCAATGAGGATGATGCTGATGAAGGCAGGTATCTGGTGGTGAGGGCAGCCGGTGAAGGGTTGGCTCATGCAGCGGGAACAGCATACGGAGGAAAAAGGAAAGTGGAGTGGGAGGAAGAGGAAGTAAAAGGCTCCCGGTGGACTCGCTGCGTCCCACAAGGTGTGGACTGAGTGAGGATGTACTTAACCTTTTGAGTACTTTCGTCCTTCGACCAAGACAGGGTGGATGGAAATGAGGGGAGGGATGAAGAGGTGGTCACAAAAGCGCCCCTTTCCGTCTAAAGACAGGGTTCAAATCACATTTTAAATAGACAGACTTCTTAAATTAGAAAAAAACTAACAAAAGAAATGCGAGATAAATGAGATAATGTAATTTCCATGGACTCAGGTCTCTTAAAGCAACTTAAATCACTGAAGCTTCATTGAATCTAAATCTATGCAATAACTATTAATTAAATGATTCTATTCTTTCAGAGGGGTTAGTAAAATCAATGCTATGTAGACAAATCACAGAAGCTCAGTTGTTTTTACAGATCATCCTCCTACATATATTCCCAGAGATCCTAACCATTTCCTTTTTGAGCAGAGTGTCCTGGAAAAATATGACTGAGGAGCCTGGGAGTTAATCCATTGAGAGAAAAGTACCAGAAAACTGTGTTTATACTTATAGCCTTAAATCTAACAGCAGAAGTGTCTTTTCAATCACTTGGACCAAAGAGAGAATCCAAACAGATGAGAAGAATAAGAATGTGAGTTTGTCATGCAGTACAAAACACAGAGTATTTGTATGGTAGTTTTAATGCTTCATCAACATAAAAACACAGTACAAACCTTCAAACGATATCATAATGACAGCATCTTTTTGCACGTACAACTAAGTTTTTGTCTGACAAACAAGCAGCAGAGAATGTATCAGAACTGGACATGATGGGATGTGAAAGACTGTCTATAAATAGTTTTTGTGCTTTTTTTTGACTGGCTTTTAATAAAGAAAACTACCAAATATCAAATGACTAAGGAAAAACATAAAAAAAGGCAGAGAGACAGGTGTGCAGACAGGGTGAAGACATGAGGGGAAAGTCGAGGAAATAGGGCAGTGGAGAGGAAATGGCAAAGGAGTGCAGGGAAAAGGGCTTACTTACATGAGATGGGAAGGGTTGCAGGGTGGGGATACCCTCCTCTGGGTAGGGAGTTTCTCCTTTAGGGAGATAGGGCTTCAGGCCTGAACCGGTCTCATACATAGACATTGGCCGACTGGCCCGCGCAGACTGCCGGCGTTTCAAGGCTGAGGGGCTGGAGGGGTCAGGGTAGTCTGAACCGCTGGGGATCTGATAGATATTGGTTGGGACCTGCCGCCTGAGAGAGGTGTTCTCGCTTTGCAGAGATTGCAGCTGGAAGAGACAGTCAGCAATACACTAAGAGGTGCTCTCAGCAAAGCAAGCTTTTCCCTTGCTCTGATCTCTTCTGTCTCTATAGCATACCATTTCAGATTTTATCCTATGGTTCCTGATTATTTACATCATACTCAGACAGTCTGCTACTGTCAGCATTATAACTACCATTTAATTCTGCCAAGGCGTTACACTGGCAGAATAAAAGATATCTTTATAGATATCATATAAAAATTGAAAACAAGCTATTGCCATGACATAGAAAGTTCAGTCAATATTTGGATGTGTCACCAATATACAAAACTTGAAACTGCTTCAGTAACAATTAATTACAAAGTTTACTGAAAGCTTGTTTGAGCTCCAGATAAATATTTCATATTAGTGGTTAAAATCATGATATGATCATCTTGTTTACTGCCACAATGTCTGCAAAATTGACAATCCTTGTGACTGTTGTGATTGATCTGTCTTTAAAGATAGAATTAAAACATCTGTTTAGCCAAGCTTTTCAGTGACACCTTTTTTGTGTGTGTCTATGTGCGTGCGTGCATGCATGTGTGTGCGTGTGTGTATGAAAGTGTCCCTGCATACAAAAATCAGTATGAAATGCATAAAATTGAATAATAATCATTATTATTATTATTATTATTATTATTGTTAGTGGAACAGCTCAAGCCTGTTTCTTGATGACATCTCTTAAAACCACAACATTTTGCTTTGGGAATGATTTTCTCTAAGTTTAAAAATGCAAAGCAAGTGATAAGCAAGCAAGATTGTTGCAGTTAAGAAACACAGGTGCAGATTGAGTCAAAGGTGCAGCTACAGTACAGACAGATGGACTCAAGAATTATGACAGCATAGGAGGCATTCAAGAATTAACAAAATCAAGAAGATTTTGTCAAGAATATAACAGTTTAGGGGAAGAAAAAAAATCAACTACTTGCATTAAATGCAGAGAAAATGGGAAATATTTTGTATTGTTTAGGAAAAGATGAAGGTTAAATCTCTAAAGATGCAGTGTGACTCTAAACCTGACTGTTCCCTCTGAAGATTTTGGAGATTTCTGATCCAACTGATTGTTGAAGATTGCTTTGAAATAACTGTTACTGAATGATTCGTCCAGGAACTTGTTTAAAAATGAAAATACTATTCACAACAATAAGTCAATTTTTACATGACTACAATATTAACACCCCACCTTTATCTACAATTACTATAACAGCACACTGCAGCACTGTCTACTGTAAGCGAGTGCCACAATGATTTTTCTTGCGCAACACAATCTAATAGGAAAACAAATAATCTGCATACTTCTTCTAAATAGCCAAATTAAATAAGAAAAGAAAAGAAAAAAAAACCTCACTGGCTAGTTTGTTTGAACAAAATTAGTATGTTTACAACATCTGAGGCCAAAATTGATCATTTCAATATAGCTGGAGTTTATAACTGAGGAATGTAATCTACTAACTTTCTATGAAATGTGACCACTTAGAAAACATGTCAAACAATAAATCCACATGTACCAAACATCCAAAAGCATTCATTGTAATGAGCACACAGTATATGTGATGAAGCAAGGCACACACATACAATTTAAGTTAGTCATTATCTACTATTTTAAGGGATTTTTTTTTAAACAGTCAATTACGTCATGCATTCTCTTAAATCATGCTTGTTAGTAACATGAGACAGTATAGCCTTTACTCTTAATTATCACACAAAAAGGAGGACTAGACTGTTTTTGTTATGAACTGAGGCAAAGGTGCATTTCTTCTTCTCAAATCCAGAAAATAAAAAATTAAAAAAATTAAAAAAAAATCTCCAGCTTACATTCAAGCTTTAAAACTGAACATGCTGGCCAAAACAGAGGGTGGACCAGCAGGGTGTCACAGCAGCCTTATCTTGCAACACAGTATTCTTGTTCAGGTAGCTAGGCCCTCATTACAAGCCACAGGTCGGGCCTCCACACCAGAGGAGCGATCACACTGGGCAGAGAAGGACTCTGCTGACCGCTGTGGCCCCCCCTCAGTCCGGCCCCCCGGTGTTAGTGATCTTATTGTTGGACCACGGCAGATACCTTTTTCTGCATCAGCCTCAGCTCGTCACTCAGGTTGTTGTTCGCTTTCATGAGGTGCTGGATCTTGGCTTCAGAGGCAGAGAGTGCGGTCTTCACATCCAAGTACTCTTGCATAGTAATGGGGCTGTCTGAGAGGTCAGAGTCCAGGCTCTGTCGGAGAAAGCGGTTAAAGGCACTTAAGCAAAACTGCAGAAGACATTATTATCAGCAAATTGACTTTGTATTTATCTGCATTTTAATCTGTGAAAGCAATGCTCCGTTACCTTGGTCCTATCTCCTTTGCTTGAGGGGAGCTCTTGATCTGTATCCTCATCAGATGCCACGCTATCATAGTCCGGCTGGTCATTGTCTTGGCTGTCACTACAATGCCTGACACCCACACTTTTCAGGATAAGTTCAACATTGTCTGGAATCAAGGGACACAGAGAGGAAAACTTATACCTGTGCTACACTTACAAAGAGGAAATGTTCAGGGTCAGTAAGATCTTTGAATAAAGTAAAAGTTGGATACTTACCTTTGGGACTGGCTACTGAATTCCCTTGTTGTCTACGCTTAGCATCACTTAGTATGTCGATCACAAGAGTTGCAAATTCATGTGCATTGAATCTTGCAAGTTTCTGGCGTCCCTAAATGAAGAATAAAAAGTCACCTCATCAGTAATTCAACTAACTTCAAAGTGAATGTGCAGAAGGAACTGAAGGTGCCTTTAGACTGTGTGACATCAACGATTGTGTATTGCAGGGGTGCCTTTAATAAAATCTTGGTTGCACAATATCAATTTGAAGAATGCACAGAATGTGTGCTGAATCGCAGCACTTAGATGTCAAAAGTATACGAAAGCAGGGGCACGTTATTAACTCCCATCATCCATTGGTGCCACTCAAACAAATTCAAACAAACTTCTTTCTCATTTCAGTTCTGTTGTCTTGGCCATGAACAAGTGTGTTGTCTCCCTAAACTTTATTCAAAAACTGCACTTACGAAATCTCATGCTGGAAGGTGTATTCTGTGTCATTTGGTTATAGACATGGATCATAGCAGCAGGAAATTTAGAACAATTTGGGGGGGGGGGATTTTGGCCTCCAATTCATTTGTCAGAGCATGTGTCTCACTGTGAAATCTGGGGGCACAGTTTTGGACTGACGAGCAAAGATTACCCCACGTTTCTCTAACAACTGTCAACTTTAATCTCAGACAGCCCAAAAATCGCACTGTGTAAAGGGGCCTTAAATCCTTAGAATAGTAGTTATGTGAAGCTAACTTGCCTGGTTTCGTGTTGATGAATATTCTGGATTCACAGGGAGGAAAGGCACCACAGTCGTCTCCGTCACCAGGGTGCTGTGATTCTGTGTAGCTAACCACACTGCAAAGAAAAGGAAAACATGAGATCACACTGTTGTGCGGTTCAGAGGTGTTCATTTAGCACAAGATCAACACCACTTGTATTTCTTAAGTATAAGTGTGTTCTAAGGATATAAGAAAGCACAAAAACAAAACATTTACCTGCATCAGTCTCTCGTCGGTCCACCTCATCATACACATCCATGGCAAGCTCCTCGAATAAATGATTACTGAGCTGTGTGAAGGTTAGGAAATAATACTATGTCAGACTTAATTCAGGGTTTAGAAGAAGCAGGTCAGTACAATTGAAATCTAACATAAAATACTTACAGACTGCAGCTTTTTCTTTGCTGCCTTGGCCAGTTCTGATAAATCTAAACTGCTACAAACAGAAAATAACCCTCATTAACATGCTGTTGAAATATTTGTCCCACATTAACTTCCACTTCATTGAGTTCAATACTTACATGTTCCTTATTCATCAATAGAGAGCAGTAAAAAAAGATCATATATATTGTTTAAATTCAAAAAACAGAGAGCTTGTTCTATTATTTTGAAATATTTTAATTATCTGCAGCAATTACAGAGCTGTTGGGTATGTGAACTATTTCACTGGGTCTGTTTCCTCTAACAGATAATAAATGCTGCAGCGGGCCGACAGCATGTTGGAACAGGCCTCAAAGCAAAAAACAATCACAAACTGCCCTGCTGCACTCACTTTGTCGGCTCCATTTAAGTTGCACTCATTCACTCAGGCCCACTCATTCAAAGACTGATCATTTACAACATGCTTTCTTACCTGTCGGCCATTTGTGGAACAATGAAGTGCTGATTATTTTTATGATCTGAAAGGAAGTACAAGAACTTTATGGATGACTGCCAACAATATCATCAATACTTGTGGGAAATGTTATCACTTTCTATTTAACAGAATTTAGATCCAGTGTAGTTCATCATCAGTGTACACAAAGCATTAAATACCATGATCAGGTGTCAGGTCACTTGCCAGTCATAGAGAAGTGTAACAAGCCAAAACTAATCTAAATATTTCACTCCAAACCGGTAGAAAAACTTGGTGAATTAGATGCACATATTCGTTTTCACACACTCTCATTGTGTACCTGGCTTTCTCCCACAAAGGTAGAACGCCAACCGATCAGTAAGTTCATACTGAACCTCCACCAGTCTGTCTGCCAGGTCGTGATGGCCAGCTTCCCTGTGAAGTTACATATTAAAAGTACAATTTAAAACTGTTAAAGGTGAAATTACAGGGCCATAATATTTTGTGTTAGAATAATAAAACATGACTGAAAATAATCACTAACCTTGCATAGTCAATGGGAGTTTTGCCATTGCTGTCAGGGGCTCCAGGATCTGCCCCATAAACAGTTAAAAGTTCAGCCTGAGATACTTGTCCGGCCTTTGCAGCTACATGCAAGGGAGTGTTTCCTTTTTCCTGGAGGCGAGGCAAAATGTAAGTCCAACAATCCAGAGAAAAGCCAAAGATAACGCAAAGATGAAAATGGGGGATTGAATATAAAGAGAGGGAATCTTACAGGGTGAAAAAAATTAGCTTGCGCGCCCAGAGAGAGCAACCTCAAACAAGTCTCCAGATTCCCGGTGCGTACACTTGAGTGAAGTTGCTGGATGAAAAGAAAGAGAGAAACAAAGAAACAACCTATGAGCCTAATATTTACAACAAAGTAACACACAACACATATCACAGTGAGCACTTTTTTTCTTATCACCTTGCTTAAATCCTTGGCTGTCAAGCTGTCGTCATCCCGGCAAGGCATGCGATGAACAAATGCCAGCATTTGATATTTGGCTCTTATGAATTCTGATTTGTTTGGGCTTCGAGGGCAACGTGAAACACAGAGATGCAAAGACAAAAAGAGAGGCGATGAGTGAGCCAGTGGCACATTTTAACACAAAATCAGTTTATTGGTCAGGAAATGAATATCAAGAGAGAGAAAAAAGAAAAACGATAATGAACTCACTGCAATTTGTCCTGAGGGTTAGCCTTGCGTTTTCCGCTCATCACAGATGCAGGGTCCAGGAGGGAGTGCTCCCATATTGAATTTGCACCATTGCTGTATAACGTCTGCACCATCTAGGAGAAATGAAAAAGAAACTTGTAAATGTGTCCCATTGATTCAGACTCACTGAATGCTGACTCAATGTTAGCAATTCCCTTACTGAACAAACACTCTCTATATTTAGACAAAATCAATAAACCTCAATGAGATCTAATGTACAACTTTATCATCTAATTTATCTTAGGCCAAGACACAGGCCTGCTGATTTCAGAAGTATATAATAATAATTATTGGAGTGACATACTGACGCACATGACGAAATGTGCACAGTCTAAACAAATACACAAACAGGCAAATGCCAGTTTTGGCTCCTACAATGATCATGAAATGATCTCAAGGCATTTTGTGATATGAAGTTTTGCTCATAAACTAAACAAAACAATAACAAAGTAGAAAAAAGAAAGAAAGAAATATGGCTTTAAACATGAGAAAGTGAACACATAATTTTACCTATGTGGGGTTATTACCTGAAGCTGTGTAGAAGGCCATGGTGTGTGCATTAGGTGGCGGACTTGAGAGCTGTGTCTGCCCAGACTTCGATGAACACTGCAGCACTCATCACAAATCAACACACCTCTGTTCACCGAGGCCCAGCGTGGCTCTGTGAGGGGGGGAGATAACCACAGCCAAAATCATGACACTTGCAGTGACCTCATTGTTGAATCACACCAAAAAGTGTTCCCACTCTTCAACTTATCTAAGGCGTGAATGAGAGACAGCTGAAAGGACAATATTGCGTCACCTGGCTTTCACATGTTTCATCCACTGTGGCTTCATCTGTAGATGATCTAAGCTGAGTCAGTTGCATATTGTACACAGCCTTCCTGTCTTTACATACAGTAACTTTATTTAAAATCACTAACAGGAAGGTGTTAGTATCCCACTTCTCCTTTTTCACAGTTACACACTGCAACCCAAAATCAAAATATGTATTAACTAAATTGTTAACAACTACTAAAGGTCAGGCTGGCAATACTTTACATTTTTTATTTTCAACAAATCCCAGGCAAAGACCAACACCGGCAATAAATTGATCCTACTAGCTAAGTGTAGTAGCAACCAAAGCCTAACACAGTGTCTTAGTACCACAGATGTGTGAAAACTGTTTACACATCAGTGAGCCACAGCAGTGCGCTGGGTGACATTTTATTTCTTTACCATGAACTTGGAAACTGTAGTTAATTTTGAGTCAATCCTACATTCATTCACTGTCCTGCTGCCCGAAATACTCACTTGAGCACCAAATGTGTATTGATCTTTGGCTGAAAATAGTCCCTGACAGATGCACTATTTCCTCTAGGGAGGCAACTAATAATAATTTGAATTATTGATTAATTTGCTGATTATTTTCTCAGTGAATTGATTAGTTTTGTCTATAAAATAGTGAAAATGTTACAATTTCAGGAGCTAATAGATCAGCAGGTTCAAACGTCTTGTTTTGTCCAATCAACAGTCTTAAATGCAAATATATTAATTTTACTATGTGTAATTTAATCGCCATAGTCGATCATTTGTCATATTGTCAATATTTGTCATGTCTGCATAAAAATGTACTTAAATCAAAAGAGTGGATTCATTTCCTGCCGATCCATTTATCAGTTAATAGTGGCAGCTGTTTGAGTTACTACTGATAAAAACTACTGTGTCCTGTTGCTTCAGGAAATTACTGAGTCTTTATTATAAATGAAATTCTACATTTTTTAACCCATGTTTATGTGTTCATTGGTATCGAATGGGCTTGAAAAAGGACTGAAAAAGTAAGAATTGAGAAAAGGACAAATAAAACAGTTGGTTTTCACCTTTTCATGGTTTGTCTTTGACAGTAAGCAAAATAAAGAAAGATGCCAGTCTTATCCATAAAAGCGTCTGTGTCTGCAGTGCCAAGCTCACACCACCGTAAGCATTATTTATACTAACACAACATGAACAGACATCATGAAAAAATATAAAGGACCGCAAAATTCAAGTTTGTTAAACCTTGTCCAGTCTGAAATTGCTAAAATGGAGAATGCAAGAAAAAGAAATAAGACTTAACCCTGTAAGCAGTAACACAAGTAGCAAAAAACACACTTTTAAGGTCTTAATTCACCCCGGATTCATGTGGAGTCGCCCACTGTGCAAAAGGGAAGTGAAGGCTCGCAGTTGAAGGTTGAAGCACCTCAACCTTATTGTTGAGTAATACAGCAGCTTCCTCTTTCAAACACTGAAAAAGTGACAGGCAAATGCTATCAGGACATTTTACGCTGCACACTGAGGTAATACGTGTTGTTAGGAATTAAGTGTGAGTGTAAATGTAAGCTACGGTCCACTCTGCAACCAAAATAAATGTGTTTATTTAACCTTGACCTGTTTCACACACTTTCTCTAATTCAAATGTCAGAGCGCTGCTGTCTGTGTGTAGAGAAACTCTTCTGACAGCAAACATTTCAGGACCAAAAATACTGTAAATTCATATGACCATCGGATAGCCAATAAACTGTTCAGCAGATTGGGCGGCTGGCATGGTGACAGCACAGACAGTGCGGACTGAGAGTGTCTTAGCAGCAGCTGAGGTACAGAAGGAACAGCTGCAGGGGTTGCCGGTCAGATTCTGGCACCTGGTCCTTGATTTTTAGAGTCTCCTCCTAACTTACTCTCCACCGAGACCTGAGTGCTGGCATGCCTCTTTTACTCTTTCCTCAACAAGTGCTGCTAAATTTAATACCAGATCTTGAAACTCTAAATATATTCACACCCAACAACTGGTAACAGTGGTATGGAAGGGCAAGTCAGGCCAGCTGCTGCGGAGACATGGGGAGTTTAACTAATCTGAATGACACCATGGGAGACAAAATTGTGGAGGGTTGGGGGAGTTACTAAATATTTAGCAGACATGTTATTGTTCCTCTTGATTCCTTGATAATCTTTTATTGTGCAAAAAGTAAATAGTGCATAAATATCTTATTTATATTAGGTATTATTATTTATATTTATAATATTTAATATTCTATACTTTCTAAAAGAAAACGTACGTGTTCTTCAGTTACAGTGTGTCACATTAATATTACATTGTGGCACCACAATAGAAAAAAAATCTGCATTGAAAGCATGCAGTCAATTCATAGTGCATCCTGTTTTGCTTCCTGTGCTTGCTGAAAAACATCACGTCATTTCTATATAAATGGGACTTCTGAAAGTTCCTCACACACAGGGGCAGCTCACTTCAGCTTTCTGAGAAACATTTGACTGTAAAAGCTGAATTCTTATTTTATTCCTAATACCAATTAGAACAAATAAATATGTCTAAAAATAGCGATATTGCTCTGATGGCATTTATTGGACCCAGAATTAAGTACTCTGTTGATAAAGAAAACAGTTACTTGCAGCCCTAGACTGGTTTAGTTCAATCACAATTTATAAAAATCTGGGATAAATCTCATAAACCACGACGCTTGGAGATCACTGTATCCACCCACTGACTTTATGAATGATGAAGTCAACTTTCACTTAACAGAAATGACAGAAGAGAGCTTGATTTGTAAAAAAGAAAGAAAGAAAGAAAAGAAAAGAAAAGTAAGAAAGAAAGAAAAAAGCTTCCTGTTGATTAAGGAGAAAAAATATTAGTTTTCAAATGAATTGGAAACGTCTGCACTTCAAGGGTTACTTCACAAGTAAAATAACAACTGTTGACACACATCCCAAATGCCTGTCTGATGATATTATTTACAGCAATAAATACAGGACGGAAACAGTGTAAAAAGAAAAAAGACAGCGTTTCAGCTCTGAATGCTTCCTCACTCCTGAAGCTATAACACCTGCCATGCTAAAAACAACTGTACACTACATATATGACTCACTGTGAAGCAAAAAGCAGTGCTGATAATCTGCTTTACACCAGAGGAGCCAAACGTTGGGGGATAATAACAGCTACCAGCTAGCACGGTGTTACTTTCACACTCACAGGGTTTACTTACCTGTAACACTGCAATCAGCGCAGACTTCAGCGTTTCTCAGGCGTTTAGACATCCTTCACCCAGGAGGAAATTCCTTGTAAAATGAGCTCAGTATTGTGTCCGTTCAGCTAATCATTGGGTACTCGTGGGGATGCCCGCCTGCCTTCCGCGTTAGCTGAAGCTAGCTAATTATAACAACCCAAACAACGACCTGCGTCTTCATTTACCGGCTTGGCTCGCTTCTCCGTTATAAGCATTATAGTGTTACCTCACAGGGGTAAATGCACAGCGTTGCCTGTAAGTGAACTGATTCAGCAGCGGAGGTAACTGCCCCTGCCCCGTTCTGTTACTCTTTGGTCTGTGGCTCCACACGCAGGGTTTTTTTTTTTCATCTAAAACTTTATTTATAAAAGTGTCATTAACAGCATGTGTGACGTCAGTATGAAAATTAGGCATCATCATTAAATTAACATAATGTCAAAATATACGTCTTCAGTTTCAGCTTGTTGATGCAGTCAACGTGATGATAGGATAAAGGGTCAAAGTAATAATAATAAAAATATTTTAAAAAAATAATAACTTCACAGAAAATGGGAGGCAATAAAATCAGATTTCTTTATAAAAAATGTAGTGGAGTATATTAATTGCATATGCATGTTTCATATTGTTTATAGTTGTTTATTGTTTAATAATTAGACCTTAACCCCCCTCATCTATCGATCGATCTATCTATCTATCTATCTATCTATCTATCTATCTATCTATCTATCTATCTATCTATCTATCTATCTATCTATCTATCTATCTATCTATCTATCTATCTATATAGCTGTCTACCTGTCTATTTGTCTATATCCAACCATGATGAATATCCTGATGTATATGTGTATGACATTCATAAAATAGATGTTAAAACGTGTCTTTTTCTTTTTTTCTTTTTTCTTTATTTGAGACAAGTTTTTGGTGGCAGCTCAACATGGAGCAACAGCACTCCCAGTGGCAGCTAGGACCTACAATAGTGGAGATGAACCTCAAAGTAAACAGTGTTGTGAGCTTGGTAGACTAGTTTTTTAAAACCTTATTTATCTTAACATATCCAAATTTAAATAATAATAATAATAATAATAATAATAATAATAATAATAATAATAATAATAATAATAATAATAATGTAAAACATGTCATTTTTAAATGTAAGTTTTAGTCTCTAAGTGAATCCATGAAGAAACAGAGAACATTATGGTATTTTTTTGGAAAAATGACATTTGTGAATAAAAAAGTACTCCTGTTATAATCATCTTATTAAAATAGAGAAGTGGCAGAAGATGCGTTTGGTTTATGTACCGGTGCAGACAGAGTTGTTTAACAGCTCAGTAATGTGACGATGTCCCTCGGATTTCCATTACCCGACCGTCTTTTAGAATATGTATGGCACATCAATATCACTGCCCTGTCGTTAAAAAAAAAAGAAAGAAAAATGAAGCCATAAAATTCTGATAATACAGAAATGAGGACAGCCTTACATGTGTATCAATGGGCCCATCTTTGTGTGTAACACTTTATACCCGCAGAAAAACATCAGACACCAAATAAACAAACGTAAAAAGGTCCAATCACTAAAGATGCATAATATCATAAATAAAAATTATAGTTTAAAACGGCTAAATACTGTTGTTTGCATATATTGCACCGTGTGTTGGCAGTGACGGTGCCTATATTTAACCTCCCTCTCAAACGTAACCAGCGACGGCCGATCTCATATCGACATGTTAGGCAATACAGTCGATTTATTGTCTGGATACAATTAATTATAATAATTATAACTCGCCTTAAAATATTAATTATTTGGCATATGTGAAACGTAAAAGTATGAAACGGAATTACGTTTTATAGGCACTTTTCTTCAGATGTTATGTTCTGGACACCCCCATACGGACGTGTCGAATGGTCGCATCCAAACTGGAACTGACAATTTTTCTGAAGGCGTTTTTTTCTTATTTACAAATCATGTTTCTGTCACTCAGTTACTCAACGGATTGATGTTATCACGCATATATTAATTTCAGTTTTAGAAATGGTTTGGTAAGCGCCTGTAATTGTGCGGTATCCGTTTGATTAAGAGGCTGTTTTATATGTAGGACACCCCTGTCATTATTGTGTGGTACTCCTGGCACTTCCTTGTTCAAAAGTTTTATTTAGAGGAAGACTTGAGGAAAAGTTGTGCCACCGGCGTCCAAATTTCGACTTTGTTGTTGTCAGTTTTGAAGGTCATGGTTCATATTTGTCGCGAAATATAGCATAACTAGCGTGTAGCTGTCGCAGTTTTCCCATGGCTGTACGTATAAGAAGCTGGCTAACGTTGCACTGAGATAGGCTCCGCAAAGAGGAAGATGTCCACAGCTAACATTAGCGAAGATATCAGAGACAACTTTCCACTGCATGCAGCAGTGTGGGAGAATGATTACAGGACATTGGAAGAAAAAATAACGTTGCCACAGGTGAGTAAAATCACTGGAAATGTTACACACCTACACACCGATGTTTTCTAGCTCGATTAAGCCAGAGAGAGAGAGAGCTGTTAAATCTGCACAGCCGTCCCAGTTAATGTAGGCCAGTCGTGTTGACAGATGCTCCGTAGTGTCACACACAGCACGTTTAAATGCTTCATCAATACATCCGTCTTCACTTATCAACAAGTTTGGTTAGCTTGTTTTTAAAAAATGTATCCCAGCCTAGATTGATGACCTGCTTCCGGATGTTATTAGAGGGTAGGGTTACAATTTTTCTGTCTTAAAACAACAGTCAGTTTCCCAAATAAAAGGTAAATATTTTTGCTGAACATTCCTCTTGTTCACACTGGCCATTAGAAGATGCCTTCATAATGCATAATGTGAGTGATTGTGGCCAAAATCAACAGTCCTGTTTATCTCAAGCTAAAGTGAATCTTACACTGTTCAAATGAATCATTTCAAGTAGATATCTTTCAACGTTACAGTCCTTTTAGTGCCAAAGTCCCTCTTTCTGTTTCTATACTTCCACAGCAGCTCAACCAGGAAACACTATCTGAGGAAACGCAAAGAGGAAATTTGATGCTAAAAATACTGTAAATGTGGCAGATATCAACTTGATATGACTAATCCAGACCGCTGAAGTCTCATATTAGCTTAGGATAAACACAAAGTGACTGTGTGTACTCACTGTGAATTTTAGCTCCCATTACACTGAAAGCACATTCGAAGAGGATCTTTAAATAGCCAGTATGAACAAGAGGAATGATTACAATGAGGAAAACCTCTTTCACTGTTCAAAGTGACTGTTGTTTTATGACACACTTGTAAAGTTATGAACCTATCCTTAATGCTACTAACCCAATCAGTTGCAATGCAACTTACAGACTGTCATGAATTGTGTCATTATTATATTAAAGAGTTTATAGTGGTGATGGTATCTTGTCATTGATGATTTAAAAAAACCTGTTTTTGAGTAATCAAACCGGTTGTTGCAGTCACTGTAATTGTTACGACATTACCATGCTGAGAAATAACAAGCTCACCTTAGCAATGCGAGTCATATGAGGACCAGACATGATGCTGAGCTTTGTCAGTGAAGTGACTACTGTAATCCTACATCATTATCAGCAATGTATACCTAAATTGAAAAGTGTAAAACTATGACTGTATGAGATAATCATAATATGAAATCCCTCAGTTACAGTACAATTCACGCATAATAACTAGTCCGACACGTCTATCAGTATAAACAAAAATGAATTGTTATTTTGATGCTCTTTTGTTCATATACATGTAACAGTTAATTGTGTCATGTTCATTGTTAAGTATTTTTTATATTAATTAAATAAGTCTAATCAGGTGCTTAGATGTTAATCAATTAAGTAAAACCTTGATAATAAATTTCTTCCTGATTTTTTCAGAATGACAAAGAGGCTTTGGATCCCAGAGGTCGGTCACCTCTGCACCTGGCTGTGTCACTCGGGCACCTGGAGTCAGTGAGAGTCCTTCTGAGACAAGGAGCTGAAGTGACTAAAGAAAATGCCAATACTTGGACAGGTTAGGCATTAATCTGGCTCCTTGTTATGATGAATGTTGCCTGGACTTGTCTTGCATGTATGCTTTTTGTGGTTTTATGGGTTGTTTTATCACTTAGAGCCCTTCCAGGCGGCTGTTAATGGGATTTCTGGCATATCCTCCACTCCTTAATTTTCGCTGGTTAATGTTGTCATTGTTGAGGTTTTTTAATGCAGTTGCTGCTCCTGGTGAACAAATGCTGTTTCCTTGTATGGTTTGGTGGTTTGTTCACACTTGTCTGTCTCTTGTCTCTGTGCAGTATTGCAGGAGGCAGTCAGCACCGGAGATCCAGAGATGGTTCAGTTAGTGCTTCAACGTAGAGACTACCTCAAAGCCTCCACTGCTCTGGAAGGAGTGCCTGAACTGCTGGCAAAGATCCGAGAGGTTGGACTTTATACATTTTCCCATTGTCATGTCTTCCACAACAACATTTAATTACAAGGAAATGGCTTTGTCTGTCTTTTCATCCACAGTCTCCAGACTTCTACATGGAAATGAAGTGGGAATTCACCAGTTGGAGTAAGTTCTTTGTTGATAGAGTACCTGTTAGTTATCAGCAATTCAGTATGCAAAAGAAGTTATCTCTAAGTGCACTCTTGCGCTGTGACCTGCAATTAAATGTTCAGAGGTTTTATCAGGTCCTACAGAAAAACCGACATACTGTACCTGCCTCTTTGTAGTTGAAACATTTGTTATGGCTTATTAATGAGTCACATTGTTTTTCATGTGTTGATACATTTCTTTCCATTGTGAAACATTCATATTCTGTTACTTCACAGTCCCTCTTCTGTCCCGGGTTTGTCCAAGTGATGTTTGTCGTATTTGGAAAAGTGGCGCCAGCCTGCGAGTGGATGCCACTCTCTTAGGCTTTGAAAACATGACCTGGATCAGAGGACGTAGGAGCTACATCTTCAAAGGAGATGGTGTGTGTTTTAACTCTCTTTCTGAGTTCTCTCTGTGATTCACACATCAATTTCTGTAAAATGATATAGGTTTATCCCTGACTGTTTTTCAACAGATTCGTATGCAGAGTTGATGGAGGTGAACCACGATGATCAAGTGGTTGACACTGAACGTTTCAACATATCCCAAGAAATCGAGGATGTCACACTAGAGTCAATGAACCCAGCGGATCAGGAAGTTGCCAAAAGGTTGACTACTTCTATTGTCAACACTTATTTGGACACCAAGGATATTGCTTTTGAAAGGCAAGTGACTCATCTTTTAATCTCGCCCCCTTTCTCACAACACACAGGAGTGCCAACTTCCTTTGATCTGCTAAGAACAAACTCCACAGTGGCAGTATTTAATGAGAGCTAACAGCTCAAATAGTATTTTCATACATGTTTAAATATCATTACTCTCTGAGTGAGACTACTGTCCAAACATTGATTCCATTTGGCTCGTTAATGAATGTGTACTTATGTCTTCTGGATGAAAAAAATATCTCCCATCAAGTATCTAATTAACATCTAATTGTGTAAAATGCAATACTTAGTTATTCATTTGGAGGATGTCGAGTTTACCCTCACTTGTCAAATGTAAGTGTTTTGAAAGCATAAAAGTTAACCCAAGAGTGTTATAACAGATATTAATAATTAGGAGAAATTGAATGTGGTGTGTGCAACTTCTTGTCTGTGTCTGGCTTATCTTTTTTCAGATAACGTCCCTTTAAACACTGTTGCATTTGACAGACAATTCTCATAGAATTGTCTTTGGCTGATAATTGGCAGCAGTTATTTTCAGTTGCCAAAAAATACTAACTTATTAATAATAACATTAATGATGGCCACATTCAAACCAGGTGTTCAGTGCTGTAGCCTGATATTATGCACATTGGCAAAGATTAGTGCAAATGGTTTAAATGCAGTAACAGTCTACTTAAAATGTTTCTTGTGTCATTCTTGTGTCAAATTTGTGACATTGTGCTATACATATGATGGTGTACTTTTCTTGTAATGATGATTTTGTTTTTTACAAATTACAATTTTTTTTCACAGGACCAAGTCTGGGATTTGGGGCTGGAGGTCTGACAAAACTGAAGTTGTCAACGGATTTGAAGCAAAGGTTCACACAAGTTATACTTTTTTAAAATAATTATAACTGTACAGTATATGTGTATTGTCACAAATACGAAGGAGGCTTTTTAAGTGTATGACGTTGGGCTCTGGTTTGCTCAGGTTTTCAATGTGAACAACGTAAATGTGGTCATCAGGACAAGAACAGAACATCTTACAGATGAGGAGAAAGCCAGGATAAAAAGTAGGGGGAATAAATTCTTCATATGTTACTTTGTTATCCTTCAGCATTCATATTTATATATCTTATAGCATAAATAGTTCCCTTTTTCTCCAAATGAATAACAACCTACTGTTCAAAGGTGAGAGGAACGTCCTGGAATCTCTGTTGGGGACTGTGGAACAGCACATAAGCGCACAAGGGGTAAGATGTACATTGAGTAATTACATAAAAATAATGCTTTTTGTTCCTACCAGACAGCTGATTTGATAAATACTTGATCCTACAGGACCTGACTCTAGAATACGCAACTGCCACCAATCCCACTGCCATCACTCCACAGGAATATTTTAATCCTGACTTTGACTTGGGAGACAGAGACATTGGCCGACCCATTGAACTGAGCATTCGAACACAGAAGTAAGACACTGAGCTTTAGAGCTGTAGAAATCTTTATTCCTGAGAGCTGTGTGTTTTGTAAGTTTTCCATATGTGAAATAAACTTGTGTGTACATTTGAATAGTTTTAATTAATCTTGCGCAGGTTCAAAGGTACACTGTGGATGAGCGAAGAACATCCCCTGTCTCTGGTGAAACAGGTGACCCCCATTATTGACCTCATGGCCCGGACTAGTTCCCATTTTGCACGGTTACGAGACTTTGTCGCCCTAAAATTTCCTCCTGGATTTCCTGTTAAAATAGGTGTGTGTCATTCCTGTGATGTTTTATAGAAACTACACTTTCAAGACAAACAAAGTTATACCATCATTCCCTGTCTGTTGTCCTTTTAAAAATATCTAACATCAGTTGTGGTTTCTTCTCCTGCAGAGATCCCTCTGTTTCATGTGCTGAATGCCAGGATTACCTTTGGTAATGTGAATAAATGTAGTACTGAAGAAGAAGCAAACACAACGCCAGCAGCCACACCAACATCCTCAGGAGGAGAAGAAGAAGAAGCTGCAGGTAATTAATGCAGTCACTTAACGCATCAGTGTATTTAAGTACAAGTTGCAATAGATAGATAGATAGATACTTTATTAATCCCGAAGGAAATTAAGGCATTCAGTAGCCCATATTACACTATTGCAGTATCATCAGAAAACTTCTGCATGTGGCATGACTCAGAGTTGTACTTGAAGTCAGCAGTGTAGAGGGTGAACAGTGGGGAGGGGAGCACAGTTCCCTGTGGCGCACCTGTGCTGCTGATCACAGTCTCAGATGTGCAGTCCCTCAGTCTTCCTGTGAGAAAGTCTGTAATCCAGGTTATCCAAGTGAGAGTATGCCCTGTGTAGCAGATAGAGGATGGCATCCTCCACGCCCACATTCTCCTGGTATGCAAACTGCAGTGGGTCAAGTGCATGGCGGACCTGGGGTCTTAAGAGATGGAGTAGCAGCCGTTCCAAGGTCTTCATTAGATTGTGATGTGAGAGCAACAGGCCTGAAGTCGTTGAGCTCCTTTGGGTGTGCCTTCTTTGGGACCGGTATTAGGCATGCTGTCTTCCACAGTGTAGGTACCCTCCCTAGTCGCAGACTCAAGTTGAAGATGTGCTGAAGTGGCTCCCCCAGTTCCACAGCACAGGCCTTGAGCATTCTTGGGCATACTCTGTCTGGGCCAGCTGCTTTACTGGGGCACAGTCTCCTCATCTGGTCAGCTGGTGGAGGAGGTGTTGGGGATTTTGCTGCGGCAGTGATGGTGATGGCAGAGGCAGCAGTAGCAGGGCTATCAAACCTGTTGTAAAGTTGGTTCAGCTGGTTTGCCCTCACCACATCACCATCTACTGTGCTGCTGCTCCTCCCGCAGCTCATAATAGTTTTCATGCCATCCCAGACCTCTCTCAGGTTATTTTCCTGCAGCTTTTTTTCCACCTTCCTTCTGTACGACTCCCTGGCCTCTTTCAGCCTGACCCTGAGTTCCCCCTGTACACGCTTCAACTCTGTCTGGTCTCCATCCTTGAACGCCCTCTTCTTCTTATTAAAGAGGTACTTGACATTACTAGTAATCCAAGGTTTGTTATTTGGAAAGCAGTGTACAGTTTTTGTGGGAACCACAACGTCCATACAGAAGATAAGGTAGACGGTAATGTAATGCATAATTAGTCATTATGTCATCTCTAAACCGTGTTTCCTCTCATTTTCATCCTTCCAGCGCTGCCCCTGTTTCAGGTGTGTCCCTCGGTCTTTGAGGTGCCTGCCAACTACCACCGTCGAGGGGGCAGCCGCCACACGCCTGTGTCCAACAACGACGAGGAGCTTTTGCAGTACGCCATCCATCAGAGTCTCCTGGAATCCTGCAGAGGCCAGGGACAGGTCAGAATGCTACAGTCATATTATTTTCAGCTGCTCTTTTGCAGTTTATTAATCACACATTTTAAGTGCTCTCCATGTTTATGTCAACGTAGGAGGGGATCTGGGATGATGCTGATGGGGAATTAACTGACGTAATGCCCAGTAGCCAGAGTGACAGGTAAGAACACAGGTTAAAGCTGTTAGCATCACAATTACATGATTAGCAGCTCTTGCTTTAGGGTTTGGAGACCAGTGACTGACCTTCTTACATTAATTTACTGCTGGGATTCAGGCTTAGACTGTATATCTTTCCCTGTTATTCTAGGAGTATCCCAGAGGGGGTGCTGGTGGAATACAGTGACACCGCCAGCCCTATAAGCTCCAACTCTGCCTCTAGTCCTGACTCAGACCTCCGCATGGCCATGGAGCTCTCCGCACGAGCTCAAGAGGAAGAGGAGAAGTTGAGAAAGCGAGAGGAAGAGGAGCTGGCGATGATACTGCAGCTGTCACTCACTGAAAAGTAAAAGGAAAAAGAGGGAATAATAATAATAATAATAATAATAATAACACAACATTTCCAGATCCAGAAGCAACCACCACACCTCAATTTTCCTTTCCAACCACTGTTGTCATCTATGCAACCGCAGAATTTTTTTATGTAACAGGCAATATCAAACTCTCGGTATCCAATATTTTCCAAAAGGTATTTTTGGTAAGCGCATACTCCTTTATATATTTCTATCTCCACAGGGTGCGTCTCCATCTTCAGGCTTGATTCATGGACTCCATAACATAATTTCAGAGGGGTTTTACTTATTTTTTCTTTTCCAATCTAAACTGCAACAACACAGTTGTGTTGATCATATCATAGTCTGGAGGAAGGGTCAGATGTGGATAATTAAGGTTCAATGAACAAAAGCTGACTACTTAGGTGACTTTGTGTAGTGTTGGCACTCAAGTTTGGCACATGAGGTCCAAAGCAATGTTTGAATTTCGCTGGTTTAAATTTACTTGTCTCAGTCTTAGATCAGAAAGCGAGGATGAAAAATGCCTTGCAGGGTCAAGAATGCAGTATTGTAGACCTGGCGAGGACAGATTTGAGTGCCACCACTGCGGCGTCTTGCTAGAGTCACTTTGTTGAGGACCATGAATGGTTGGACAATACATTACTGAAATCTCAGGATTCAGATTTTACACAGTCCCTTCACTTTAGAATTGGGTTTGTTAATCAGTTTAAAAACTTGTGGAAATTTCAAACAAATGTTTTTGTTTGGTTAAAAAAACAACTATCTCATATGCATATCATTCAGCCATACCAATATTATTTCAGAAAGTTAAAGTCAAAAGTTCATAAATACTGTTCAGAGAGGTAAACAGTCTTTGCTGCAAAAAGGCTCAAGGATCAGACTTTTTTTTCTTTTTTCTTTTTCTTTTTAATTGAACATTTTCTTCCGATTTCATGATGAGGAAGAATGTATTTTTGTTGATGTGTCATCAGCTGTCACTGAGCAACTGCAAGCAGTATCACCTCAGCTCAAAAACACCGTAGCAGAGACCAGTCTGTCTGTGGACGTACAGTCATCATGCAGTTTAGAAGCAGTCACACAACCAGTGTTGCAGAGATTATTCAGATTTCTGATGGCAGTCTGTCCTAATGTTCAGCCTTTTGTAGCCACAAACAACTCTAAACCTCCGAGCAGAAGAAAAGACAGCATAGACTTGATGATCAAACATGCCCACTATATGTACAGTATGTAGACTTTGTTTCTTCAGCATGTGCCAACAGATTGCTTTGCTGTGATAACGCTTGGTGGAGGAAAGTGGTGATGACGGTTTCATGTTGTGCCACTCTGTCTAAACTTTCAGAACAGATTTTTAAAACCTATTGTAATTTAGGAAACAAGATGAAGAGGTTTCAGTTGTTCCAGGGTGATGCTGAGTAACATGCATTAACCACTATAGTTGATTTCACTGACAACCAACCACTTATCAAAGGTCTCGCTGCGTTGCTGTGTCTGACTTTCAGGGGCTCAAGCTCACAAACTACTAATTATAACGATCAAATTGCCAAACTGCTGAACGGTTGAGTTTAAAAAGGCTAGCTTTGGTGAATTTAATGGAGATCTTTATAATGCACCGTTGAAGCTGCAAAGTTTTTTTTAATGTTAAAATTTTAAGAAAATGTTTCAGTTTCAAAATGTTTTCTAAAATAAACGCACTTTATTTCCATGAGGACTAAAATGTGACTTCATGTTCTTTATTTACAAAAATACAGTTGACACACAAAGGAAACAACTGTATGTGCCTTTCTTTATGTCATGAGATCGATATTTTGTTTATATCAAAAGTTCAGGTTAGCATCAGGTTCATATGATCATTTATCTCCAGTGTACAAATGGGTTTATGTTACAGTCATACTTCAGTCACAACATCTGCACTGGATATAGTACATAAAGTATACTGTAGGGTGATTTTACTGTGCAGGATACACTGCTACAACATAGAAATAATCAGTTTTAGTAATAGACACTGCATTATCTAAATTAAAAATCAAAATGGGTGTTTGCCATTTCTCCAAATACTTGTATTTGTATTTACTTTTTGCATCTAATCATAAAATCATTTAAAAAGCAGAAATTGGGACACTCATCAGACTAATCATTTACAGAACAACACAATATTACTGGGTCTATTCTTTATTTCAGAAAACCGATTTGATTTTCACATTTTCATCTCTTGGTACCGTTTCATTTTATTCCTCACGAAGGAGGAGCCACCATCAACATTGTTTCCACTGTAAATTAAAGCTACCATAATACTTTCACTTCACTGTAATCTCAATTTTGCTGGAGAACGCCACACTTATTGATCAACTTTACATTCAAAGTGGATAAAACACATACACAACCTTAAAAGCAAACCAAATATAAATACCTGCTTACAGCATTTCCTGAGGATTAAAAGTACTTATGTGTCACATGATTATGAAGATTGAAAATAAATTGTAAATGTAAACTCGTGAGCAGATTTCTACTATTAGGGGAAAATATCAGTCAGCTTTTGGCACCACTTGACTTTAACCTGCACAGGAGGCTTGATCAATATAGTTTCAACTGAGACTGAGTAAAAGGAACTTTTACTTTGTAACGCTACTTTTACCAATTTAATCGATTCACAATTTAAGGCTAATTAATCTAATTTTCCTTTCAAAAGGGCTAATAAGACATAGATAAACTTGCAGCATTTCCTTTACATCAAATTAAAAAAAAAAAAAACGAATAGTGTGACAGTGGCCCAGATTAATAAGAGTAAAAAGTAGTTCATTTATATCAACCACATGTCACTGTGGTCACATGATTATCTTCATATGTAGATGTGAAATTAAGAAATGATTGCATCCAGTTGTACCAGCAACATTTATGGATCGTGTGAAACATTTCTAACCCATTCAAGCACATAATGAGTCTTTAAATAACCTGGTTTCATAACAAAGGCAACCCCATTTCATGTAGACCGGTGCAGGCTGGGTGTTTTCAGTGAAGCTTGCTGGCAGCTCAGTCTGGTCCCGTCGTAGTGGTGGTGGTGGTAACCCGGTGCTGGAATACCGGCCGGACTGCAGGTTTGATTCTGGGTCTTTATCACCACCTTTCACCGTCGGGACAAAGGTTTGTAGACACAGACAGCCATGATGATCATTAGCAGCAGCAGGACTCCGAGGACGCTGCCCATCGTGACTGTACGGACACAAACACAGGCTGTAGAGACCAGCAACAACACGTACACACACAGGTGTTGATGGTTTAAACATGTCCTATGTGTGCACTTAGCAGGTAGTCGCTTCTAAGAATAAAGAGAACTGGCACGGATTTGACGTCCATGGCACCTTGCAGGAGACCCGCCTGTGTATCTCAGCATAACTGCATGCACCGACAGGCCTCACGTTTGTTTACATCAGGTCTTACCCAGATCCTGCTTGTGAAAGTACACATAAGCTCTCTCTGACAGTCCGGAGTCCTCCTGTTGCCCGCTGACTGACACACTAAAACACATTATCAAGGCTAAAGGGATGAGATGCAGCATCATAGCGGTGGAGGCTGGAGGAGCGATGATGATGATGATGAGAGTGAGAGTGAGAGTGAAGCAGTCTTCGTCCGCTGTCGGATCAGGGTCCTAAGGCCGCTGGGTTGTGTTTGACGATTTGAGCTGTCAATTAATTGATTAGTCGAATGGTATTTTTCAGTAGTGATTAATAATAATTTAAATCTTTCTTTTTAGGCTTAAGGAAAAATATTGCACAAAACAGGGTTTGGTCTGGAAACAATAGTTCAGTTTAAAGACAAGTAAATATTTAATGATTATTCGGGTCTAATTAGAAATTATATTTTTCATAAATGTTAAGTTGCGTTTTCACCTGCTGACATATTTCACATTTTTGTATTTCCACCTGACCTGCTGTGACTGACTTAAATGTTATCTGCTTCACAGTGGTACTGTGGAAGTGTTGAAGCTGAATAGTGTCTATTTTAACCTTTAATAAGTATTACAGAAGAACATTTCCACCTGCCAACAAGATTTTCTGAAATGCATGAACTATGCGTGTTACCTGCCGAAAGTAAGGACCAAATTATATTGTTCTAAAGGAAAATTCTTAGGAAATTATTACAATATTAATAATAAAGAAAGGTTCCCCAAAGTGCCCAAAAATTACATACTAGTTCCTACTTCTCAAATGTTAATACGTAATGTGAATATGTACTGGGGATTTTTTGGTCCACTATAATAGTAAATTGAATATTTTTTAGGTTTGGGGCATCAGGTTTTCTGACATTTTATAGACCAAACAATGAATCCGCTAATGTAGACTATAATTAGCAGATTCAACTATGAATAATTTGCAGATAATACCAGTACTTGCTTGCAGTCATGTGGAGCTCATGCATAAGAGCTGGTTGATTGTCATATTGCTGATGTTGAGTAAATTGCATGGACATTTCTGGCATGACCGTAACAGGACACTGACAGGTGCTGGCAGGTAGGACGACTGTGGCTCTATAAACGTTAAAAGTCTCTTCTTCTCATACTGGTAACCATCAAACAAGTGTGAGACTTCCATCACATTTCCCATTTCTGAAATGTCAAAGAGCAATGAAGAATTGATATAAAGGTCAAGCTCCTTGGGGTTATATCCTTATATAATTACTCTGCATGACTGATGTATATGGCCTTTACCTTCATCCTCCATAGAACTTAAGAGTGCACACCATTACTAACACTTAAAGCTTTTATTATTCGCTAGAGGAGCTTAATGAGCATTAATGAGCATTAGGAAATGTCATTCATGCTTGTCTGAAATTAAAACTGGAGGCCTCCTAATCACAACAAGAAAACATTTCATTAGAGAACTTAGAGATCCTGTTTTAATCTGAAGACATTTAAACTGAAGTAATATTTTCTGACTTGAGTAAACATAAATTGACTCTTATAGGCTTTATAAGCGTATTAAGAAAAAGCACCCTTTGTAGTTATGAACTTATTATGATCCTTTGAGCATTGTCTTTTTCACCTCGTCCCGTTGACATTGTCATGACAGCTGATATAAGGGAGCAATACATAATCACATTGCCACTTGTTGATGTGTCAGGTCTTTACATCATGTCACTCAAATGATGCGAAATCTGTACAATAAAGTAGAATCAATTGAATAAAGATTAAACAACCAGACAGGTGTGTTTTGAAATGCCTTACAAATCATCACATTCATGCACAAATGCTATAAAGATATAATATTGACTTTTTTATCCTATTTTTGATGGGCTGTAAGTAACAATAATATGTAGATTCAGACATTGATATTTTTGTAGTTTATATGTATGTATGAAAAATCAGTCAATTAAAAAAGACAATATTGAAATAAATCAATCCTAACTATCTAATACACCCAGATATATTAAAGTGAGAGATACTATGTGATAAATCTATCCTTGTCGGTGCTGTAACTACTAGAGTAGCAACCAAAAACCACAACTTGCAAACTGTGTGCCTTAATGTAAATACAATAATAAAGATGTCATTCTGTACATTCCGACTGCTGTTTGTTGTCAAGTTAAGTCACACATTTATATCTCATGAGCAAATAATCATTGAGTTGTGTATCACTGGTATTATAAATTGTGAATGCTTGAATACACAAACTGAATTGTGTAACTCCTGAAATTACTCTTTTTTATTTTCTCTTTATTCATATAGTTACTGTACTCTATAATGTAACAATCAATGGATGCACTGCAGCTGATTCAGTCAGAACATATCTGCATCTATGTAGTCATTTCTTTCCTTTATATGCTGCTTGTCAAGCTGCTCATGTCAGGTAGAGGAGAAACCATCTATTTAGCAGCATCTCTTTTATGTGTCTCCTGTGCTTGCCTGTTGCCTACTTCAATAGCAGTCACTGACACAAAAGGGCTTTGATCTACACGTCCGTCACCCTGCAGCTCAATGGGGAATCATATGTTCCAAAACACTTTATACTCTCATATACGTTCATACCTGCTGTCCTTGAAGTATTCGGGCCTGGTTTACCCATGAAAATCAGTTGTATAAGTAAGTATCTGAAGGGGGCTGTTCATGGGAACTGTATGTGTGTGTGTGTGTGTGTGTGTGTGTGTGTGTGTGTGTGTGTGTGTGTGTGTGTGTGTGTGTGTGTGTGTGTGTGTGTGTGTGTGTGTGTGTGTGTGTGTGTGTGTGTGTGTGTGTGTGTGTGTGTGTGAGTGTGTGTGTGTGTGTGTGTGTGTGTGTGTGTGTGTCTGTGTGTGTGTGTGATAATTTGAAGGTGGAGGCCGCTCTATTCCCTTGTATGTTGATGGATTCTGGATATTGCAAATTAGCTTGTTAATTAGAATATCTAATAGAGGTGAGCAGCATCAGCCATCAGCCATTACAAAGACATGGTGATCACCATATGGAGATTTTGAACTAATCTCTTACTTGTTCTCCCATACATTTATGATTGAGGGAAAAAATACAGTGGCCATTTTAATGGGGATAGTGGAATTTCACTGCTTTAAATTCTCTGTGATGTTTCATTTGTTTGTAGTTGTATATTCTTTTAGGAATGAAAAGGAGCACAAAGATGGAATATGTAATTTATACTATAATTCATTTATAGACATCGTACTAGTACAGAAACAAGGTTAAAGAGAACTAAATTCACACAACAATCATCACCTTGCTCATCACATTATTCTCTGACTATAAAGAAGGTGTAAAGCACTTTTAGATAAGTTATAACACATGTGACTAAGACATTTACTGTATATCTGCAAAAAAATGTCAACAGTCTTCAATTAGAGAAAGTGAAAACATTGTCTGGAGAGGCACAATATCAATACAACCTTTACAAATTTTGTACATGTAGTGTAATATTTAGGCAGTTTAAGGCAAAAGAGGCTATATGGAGTTAACTGAAGCCTTCAGACAAAGACCCATGGTTATTTTTTAAGTAATTTGAAAAACCTGTTTGCAAAAAGTCGCCTGGAGTTCCTTAAAAATGTTCTTGTGGAACAGCCTCAACTTCAAACTCAAAGTCTGTTGATTAGAAAATTGAAAAACATCATCTTTCTGAAAACTATAAAAGGAACTAACATGATTTTTGACTGACTCCCTCATTTATCTCCATTACAAACACTTGTGGGGAAAAACATAACTTTTTTTAGCAGGTGTATTCAGCAGCTGGCCTAAAATCCTATGCAAGACTGCATTACATATAAATATATATAAATATAAAATACAGCATTAACAAAAATAAAGAAGTGACTGTAAGTTAACACATTATTAATCCTTTTCTTTATGGGCTGAGAGGTACTACTTATCTCCGAGAAAAACCACACAGAATATCCGTTCAAACTAGCAGAGCTGGTAACAGTTGGTGTGGAAAAATATGAATTTACATACTTTACAGTATGTTTGCCACTGAAAGATAAACAGCCAATAAAACCCACTTTTATTACATGAAAGGACACGTAAAACACTGCTCCTATCCTGTTGAAAAAAGAAACCTCATTGTTGCTGCACCTGTTGTTTCCACTGTTACCATAGCTGAGCATGCCGAGCTGATTTCATCTAACGTTCACAAAGTACAGAAAATATTGAGCTAAACAAGAGAAAATACCCCTGTGCAACTGAAGTAATGTGCTGAATGTTACATATAGCAACACATGTTGTTTTTTTCTTTTTTTCCCCTTGGCATATTGTTCTTGTGAGATAGCGGACAAACTGTTGAGTTTATGTAATTACTATCGACTCGATTCATATATGCAGCTAAGGTTTGACTATTGCTATCTCTGTAGATAACAAATTTAGCAGCATTTACCATTTTACAGAGTGTTTGACCTCAGGAGAAGGCAACAGTCAAGATGTCACCAATAATTTAAAAGTGTGGTTTGAATTTACAAAAAAAAACTACAAGCAGGAGAACAAGTTTGTTTTTCATGTCTAAAGGTGTGTTTCTTTTTACGGAACAGCAGCCATGTTGAGGTTGTCAGGGTGGATGTCTGGTATAGTCCTCTCTGGTCTCAGGCACACCGCCAGCCTCTGTGGAAAAGGGAAAATCCAGGGAAGAAGAGGAGAGATTTCATTTAAAAGGAAATGTGTAAGAAAGTTGCGATTCAGCTTTTCTGAGGATATCGAATCCACCGACCTGTTTGAGAGATCCCGGGGTCCACACCAACTTGTAGACCATGTAGATGGGGATCCACATAAAGGATGAGAAGCCAATGATGTATCCCACTGTAATGCTCCAGTCTGGGTATTTATAGTCGAACAGTGTGAGATTCGGCGGTTTCAGCAGGGAGCTCACTATGATATACTGAGAGTTGGGATACATAACATTTCCATATGTAAATGTAATATCAGAGAGGGGTAATATAACTGTTAATCTGTTATACATTATAAAAGAAATATACAAAGGAACTTATGATAGTGTAATAATGAAAAATGTCAAGAAGGCAACCAGAGAGACGGATGCAAATAAGAGGCTAGGATAGTAAACTGTATGTAGTGGAGGGAAACTGACATTTACTCACAAATGTTTTTCAATATTTATGCTGCACAGAAAAAGTTTTGAATGAGATATTTAACATAGAGGAGGGCTTAATGTTCAGTGGGGGGGTTATGCTGTTAGGTCTCCATAGGCTTTCAAAGGCCAATTCCAGTCTTCTTTTGATCTTACACTCCCTTCTTCTTGGTCTACTACTGCCCATTGATCTCCGGATGACTTTAATGGATGGCACTTATTTAACCTTTCTTTTAAAGGTCTTTGTTAAAATGTGTGACACAGAAAAAACAACCTGTGTTTTATGAATTATAAATTGTAAAATCATCATTGACATTTAGATCCACTTGTTGCATGTTTACTTTAAATGTAGATGAAAAATATTTTCTTCTTTCTTTTCTCTTACCGCCAGAAATGCTGGACTGATGGCGACCCAGCACACCTTCCAGAATAATCCTGGAGATTTTCCCAGCATGGCTTGTACATCATTGCTAAACCTTGTGATGCCTGAAAGCAATGACAGAAACGGTCACCAACAGTGTTTTTATATTAATTATAAATTTGATTATCAGTGTTACTGATTGAATTTAAATGATAAAAGAAACTGAAAACCAGTCAACTGATAATAATGTCTTGTTTACCATAGAACCAGGAAACTGCAATGGCCTCGAGGAAACCCACAGCAATGATGGAGCATCCAACCCCAAACTCCTCCAGCAGCTTCACCACATAGGCACCACCCTGTCAATTACATTTTACACTGAATAGTCACATCAGCTGTCATCACTCGTTTTTCTCCATTTGAGCAACAGACACTGCTATAAAACCAGTTTGAAGTGTGAAAAGCTTACATTTGTAAGGGTGCTTAGAGAGCCCAAGAAGCACACAACTACCAAACCCAGAACAAACAGTTCACGTCTGTGAGACAAATAATCTGGGTATTCATCCAACACTGCAGTGATGATCGCCTCCAGCCCACCAAACTGAAACACAGAGAAGGAGTGAAGGAGTGAAGTGTTTTTAGATGGTTAGTTATGCTATTTAAAAAATATTATATCAAAGTATACTGTATGTTTTTTTTTTTAAATTTTTTTATTTTATTTGGAACTCTTATGTCTGCTAATGACACTTCAGTAAATGACTGTACAGTATGTAGGCTGACATGTTACATGTTTTTGTTAATAGAGTGAGAATTACCAATTTTATTGAAATTTAAAGCAAACGGGCAACTTTAATCTTTGGAGCTGTTAAGAACATTACATTTAGACATGATAAACATGGTAATATTTAATAAAATCTCATCTGCAATGTATGAATCTGCCAATAAAGGTTTCAAAATTACATAATTCAATTAGATAGGTTGTCTAGCTGAATCCTGAAATGACATTTTAGCCTTCATTTACTCAAAGCGTCCATATTTCACATTTCGTACCGTGCTGTCCAGTCCCAGCGTGATCATCATCACAAAGAATATGATGGCAAAAAAAGTTGAGGCCGGCAAGTTAGCAATGGCTTCTGGGTATGTGATAAAGAGTAAACTTGGCCCTGAAAACATAAAAACATTGGTAAGAATATTAGATTTTTAATGCAGTTTTCCTGTTCTGCAATTTTAAAAACAAAACTCTGTTGCTCACCTTTATCCCTGGCTACGTCCTCCACCTTCACTTGCCTCTTCTCGGCCATGTAGCCCAGTACCATGAAGATTACAAACCCTGACACGAAGCTGGTCAGGCAGTTCACCAAACTGGTCACAATGGCATCACTGTAGAGGGGGAAAACAACCATAATTGGATGTTTTGAATACAAATAAAACAATTTTTTTTGCATTTCTCTCAGCGATAGTGTTGCTGTCTGTGCTGAAAGCCGGTCAGCGCTTTGCTGACCTGTCTGACCTTTGTTTAATGGGCTCCTTTTATTATCTCTTCAGCCTTGTTATGTGGCTGACACATGAGGACACTCCTGGCTAGCAACCACAGACATCTAAGCAATAATACTAATGAGGAATAGACCACTGAAGAATGAGGTGTGTTTGAGATATAAATCTATCTCACCACGTGATGTTCTTGGAGTCATGCAATAAGCTTTTAGTGAAGGAAATCTTCACATAAAGTTACACAGAATGAATCATCATTATATCAGGGGGTTTACTTGAACAGCAAAATTTAAAAATACCAGCGTTAAAACACGTGCACTTGATCTTATCTTGGTGATCAATCTAAATAAACGGTGAATTCTTTCTCCCAAAAGACTCAAAATATTCTCATGTGCTTATCAAGAATCATTATCACAATGGCATTTTGTATTTTTTTAACATGTTTGATAGAACTTGGAGTCAGGAAAATGTTGAAGAGAATCTCTGTTTTTGCCACAAAGTCTGCCATATGGTTTTCGCTTGACAGCTGGGCCTGAGTTCACTCATAATCTGTGTGTTTACTAACGGTTTGCTCACATGCCAATCTGCTCTACTTATCACATCAGCTGAACACACCATTAGTCATACTGGAAGAGGACAATTTAATTTCTTGCTCTGCTTACAGCTTGCCATTCTTAGCCACCATGCAGTATTAACATCAATAAAAAACTTCACAGTTGCTCTTACAGTTCGCACAGGCAACACTGTACACTTATGTCATTAAACTCAATTCAAAATGAGGAGTGCACAGTGTAACTGCCTCTACTTACAGGCATCAAGCTGTGTTTAAGACAAACACAGGTTCCCATGACTCAGTTAGTTTCAGATCGGTCGCTTCTTACCGATAGCAGTTGTTTGTGAAAGGGTTGTAGCTGGAGAGCGCCAGGAGCACCCCAAACCCAGGTCCCAGAGAGAAGAATATCTGAGCAGCAGCATCCACCCACACCTAGAAAAGGTAGAGAGAGAGAGAGACAGAAAGAGTTACTATACTATCTGGGAATATAGCTGTACAACTTCTAGGTTGCTAAGGACATTTTTCAGTAATTCGCACATAGTGAGAGACCATTTCTTCTAAGTCTGTATCACCTATTAGTTTCTTTTAAGTCATTTAACATCACCTCCCAACACAAATAAATGAAGGTGTCATCAAATCCTCCTTCACTTATTTTTCTTATTCATGTTCTGATCCCTCACTATTATTTGCCAAGCTAATAGGTGTTGTGTCAGCCATATAGAAATCTAGTTGCCGCACAGCTGTACGCAGGGAGATCTGAAGAGGAGCATGCATTCGGCATTAAAAAGAAGAGGGCAGCGCTGGATATTGGTGAGTGAAACAGAAAGGGAGGCTTTGTTAATGGGCAGAAAATCTAAACCAATTATGCATCTTATTATCCTGCTCTGTGGCTTATTTATGCATCTCATTTCATCTCATTCATATTCCCCTCCAACCAAAGCACTCACATGTTTAACAAACAACCACACCAAGCTGGAGAGGAAGATGAGGATGTTTGAGAGAGCTAAAAACACACAAGCAGAGTCTCAAACGACTAAATATATCAGGTGAGGAGTGCAGTGGAAATAAATGCAGGTCTATGTAAAACTACTGCTTTTCTTGCACAGAAGATCCAGATTTCCTTACATTAGTCCAGTAAAATCAGTGCTCATGAAGAACTCCTAAATGTTTCTGAGAGTGTGGAGAAACTCATGTCCATATTATCTTCAATCCTTCCTCAAGTCCTTTGGAAAGGTTACACACAGAGAAATTGAGAATATCATTTAATTTTTGTTTTTTATTAACTATAATTGTTTACTTCTCATTGTAAGAGCAACTGCTTTGAAATAAATTAGCACAACTGTCAAAATTAATAGAAATAATGTGGAAAATTCACCACATGGATAAAAAAAACGAAGAGGCAACGTTTGTTTGTGGGAGGAAAAAGATGAAATAACTGAACTATGTTAAATCAACATGCAACAATTAACTATTTCCTATACTGCCTAAGGCAAACTAAGCATGAACTCAACTTTATTTTTCCCTCTCTTTCTTATTCTCTCTTCTTCTTTTTTGTTCTTTTAATATGGTGCACATTGGGTAGAGTGCCTTTAACTAAATGAAAAGTTATTCTGTAATTACACAACTGCTTTTGAACTGATGGCATGGATAATATGAATAAAGCAGTATTCAAAAAAGATTCTCAAGGTAGCAAACATATGAGGTTGCTCATTTTTCTCTTGTTGTAGGTAATTAAATTGTGTAATTGTCTGACAAACCAGCTTACACACCAATGTTTTACAACTTACACTGGTCTCCAGCAGTTTATCCCACTGGGGTTTTAGGTAAAACACCACACCTCTCCAAGCTCCTGGCAGAGTGGCGCCACGAATTAGCAGGATGAAAAGCACAATGTAGGGCAAGGTGGCAGTCACCCATACTACCTGGAGTGGAAGAAATGGATTAATCCTAAAGATGTACATAGAGAGAAGAGGTATGGTTGAAAGTTAAAAAAAAAAAAAAAAAATCAACGATGATCTTTTGGTGCTGTGAGGCACTACAATGTGTTACCTTCCCTGAAGTCTTCACCCCCTTCCAGAGGCTGAAGTAAACTATAGTGAAAATTAGAAAAAGGCAGAGCATCAGCTGCCAGCGAACGCCCCCGACATTTTTCAGCCCTGATGATTTGTGGATCTCAAGAACATTTCTCCTGTTGGGACAAAACACATAAATCATCAGGCATTCAATACACAAGACAACTTCTCCTGTTGAAAAAACAATAGCAGACCATATTTGTATAGTGTACAACTGTAAAGCTATTTATGTTTGCTGTTTCTGTTACTCACACTTACATGCACTTACGTGTAAAATTCCTCTGCTGGAGATCTGGAGGAATTTGTCCAGGTGACGTTGTCCATGTCAAAATAGTTGGTGCAGTCAACGGTATTCCACACAT
The DNA here is from genome assembly GCF_963691925.1 of Scomber scombrus. Taxonomy (NCBI): domain Eukaryota; kingdom Metazoa; phylum Chordata; class Actinopteri; order Scombriformes; family Scombridae; genus Scomber; species Scomber scombrus. The sequence goes on from NC_084973.1 coordinate 15,732,136, forward strand.
TGTCACAGTTTGTCCACGGCAAGACACTGGAGAAAGAGGAGTAGAAGTAGAACAGGGCCCAGGCGATGATGGTGTTGTAGTAGAAGGACACATACAGGGCGATGATACAAATGGCATATCCTATACCTGAAACAAAAAGTGAAAGATATGAGATTTTTACTGGAACACTCTTAAAGATCTTTTACTGGTCCTGGAATCAATTATATCATTAATAGTTTAGTTCAGTTAATTCTGACACATGGATTTCCTAAAGTAACTGGATTTCATCTGAAAATAGCCATTGAGCACAATGTAAGGAAGTCTTACCTTTGAAAATGGGACAGATGTGTTTCCATATGGAAATGGCTCCAGTTCGGTGGAACTGTCCCAGTGCCAGCTCCATGTAAAAGAGTGGCACACCACCAAAGATGGCCATCAAAATGTAGGGAATAAGGAAAGCCCCTGTGCAGGGAGGCACAAGGATATATGTTATGTAGGGCATTTAATGAGGATCATAGTGTCACTTTTATGTCCCCTATCTTGAATGTATGAACATCCTCAATTTATCATTGCATGCCAGTGACAATGCAGAGTTTGAGATGGTTTAAAATATTAAATTAGGATTACAATTTGAAAATCTGAGTTCTCACTGGCTTCATGTTTACATCAGTTAATCAAACTATTGTGTAAATTATGGTTTATGTCCCAGGGGGAATTACAAGAATCACAAATCTTCATTTGATCAAAGCATGAACAAAAAAATATCATTAAGGCTATGTACAAACTGGAATTGACTGCACAACATTACAAAATGAAATATCTCCTGTTTATTCCATTTTAAAATCTCCATGATCTTATTTCATTAATGGCTTTTTAATCTGGTTTATATGTGTCTTTTCATATGGTCTATTGTCTATTTTATATCTTATCTAATGCTGTTTTAATGCTAATATAAGGCACTTAAATTGCCTTTTTGTTGACTACCTTACAACCCGATTGGCTGTATTTTAACCAATGCTTATTTGCTGATAAGTGTTGAATAAAGCACAACATGCATGAGGACTTAACAAGCTATGTTGAGGATGAAAACTGCATAGAGAAAACGCTTGTTGTGTTGTCAAGTGTTGTCAAGATCCTGTACTGTACCAGTTATTGATTTATTTTTTATTGTATTTTATTTTTTAAGTGATAGATACAGACTATGTCCTGTGTCATAAAGTGATAAAACTTCTAAGTGGACTTTCTATAGATGTGAAGGCTACAGATGCACACTTCAGCGCCATGGACAGTTTCAGCTGCCAATTGCGCAGCCTCAGCCTGTTACCTGATTCATCACAAATATTCTATTTCAAGACTCTTCAAACTATCTGAAGTGTTTGCCCAAGAGGCCCAACATAATCCCAATTTCTAAAATGAAGATGAATGGCCTGCTGTAAAATCTCTAAAACACTTACCGCCACCGTTTTGGTAACATACGTATGGAAATCTCCAAACATTTCCCAGATCCACCGCAAAGCCAATGACAGACAAGAGAAAATCCATCTTTTTGCTCCATTTGTCCCTGGAGTCCGTCTGTGTGATGACCGGCACCGGGACAGCGTTGTTGTTGGAGCTGTAGCCCGGGTTAGGGGAGCCTTGGTGGGTCAGACTGCCGGCCATGACCGCTGAGTCCTGTCGGGGCATCGGGCTGTGAAAAGTCAGTCAGAGGACCAGCTCCACGGAGAGGAGGATGTTTCTGCTATAATGATGACAGGGCCGAGTGGGAGGAGTTGGACAGGCTGCGGTGGACACTTGGGGATACCTGTTAGTGGAGAAAGATATCAGAGAGGTTATGACAGCAGCTTTTAACACCTTCACATTATGGATCACTTTATAGTAGCTTTGTAGTTCCAGTAGCATATTGAATGGTTTTAAAAGTCCTCTAGTTAACCAGTAGTTTAGATTACAGCTTTTCACAGTTGCTTTGGTGAAATTATTCACAACATACTTGTACAAAACAGAAAGAGCATTTCTCATTCTTTGTTATCATTTGCAAATATTTAATGAAAGTACACAAAATAAAGTACAATTTTCTATATTTTGAACAATCATGATTCAGTATGTCCTTATGATCAAAACAGATTATGTTTCATCCTAGTTGAATAAGTTTACTCTCAAAAATATGCAAGAATTATTTAATTGTGCAAGTCATCACATGCAAAATAGTCCAACTCATTGTCAAAATCTGCACAGCCCATGTTACATGAATTGCATTTATATGTAAAGGTTGTAAAGTCTGCTAAATTCATAAATTTGTTGTCAGGTGAGAATATAGATAATAGATAAACCAGTGCCACGTGCCGTTCAGTTATCTTACAGCTGTAAGTCATGTATAAAACTTGAAGGAAACAGATTTACAACAGTTTCTGAAGATGGAGGAGCTTGCTCAAATGAACATTATACAGTGGCAATGGAGGTGTAAAGTGCACAATCATAGACCACAAAATCAAAGACCACAAAATGAAATGTCTTTGCTTGCTGCAGTGGATGCTGCTTGTGATGACATAATAGCAGAAACGTGCCAAGAATGTTTGCTCCGTATTTTATTACTATACTGCTACATATAGTAGACCTATGTTTTGTTTCAATCTTCTTTTTTCTTCGGTTTAGTGTATTTTACTGTGTTTGTTGTGTAAGTTGTTTTTACTCACATTACATGGAGATCTAAGTGCTGTGTTGCTTTACACAGTGTAATGTGAAACCTTGCACTCTTAAAACCAGTGTCTGAAGTAAAGTGAAGAGTACTCCTCACTGCTGATAGCATCAGAATACTCTGATACACAATAGCAGTAAATTCGCTTCAGAAAAATAACAGTTTAATACAGTAGGCATTCAGTGTCAGTGAAAACATGTAGGATAAGACTTTGGAGATGAGGAACGCACTTTCTATTATCATTCTAAAAAAACATCTAAACATTTTGACTACCTTAGGTTTACATACAAGTTAAAGGATTGTGTCATTTTGGTTGCAATGACATATTTATTGACACAATAACTTAATTTTGAAACATGAATTAAAGGCTTTGGGTGAATTTCAGCCTTTTGCAGGTTAACTAGTGTTCTGCTGCATGTATGAGCTATTTTGGGTAATGAATCTTTGAAAATGTTTCAAGGAATGTGCCAAAACAATTGAGAAACTGTAATGTTATTGTAGCTTTAAGCAATTCCTTCATCTTTCATTGTCAAAATGAGGAGTTTATGGCAAATTATAATGTTGTAAAAGCTGATGTTACAGTAATGGTTACTAAGAGTGTCATCTCAGTAGGAAAAACAGTGATCATTGTTCTAATAAAACCTTTGCAGCTTCTACATGCTGCCAAATCTCTGACCTCTTTCAGTAAAATTATCCAGCAAAATACAATTGACTTTAAGCAACAGGTTGCCCAGCAGATTAAATACTGATGTCACAGTAAAGTTATCAAGATTTATGTCTGCATTTCATCACACTTCAGTAACTATTGTGTGTATTGTATTTACTTGTTCAGTGATATTTGGATTTCCAGTATGTAAACACGTATATGAAGATATGATTTTCTGTACGATATTTTCGCACATTATAATAGGAAATCATTTACGATCAATTTTAGCTGTGATAACATTCCAATAGTGTACAAAAAAATATTAATTACAGTTCAAAAAACAGTCTCACTACAAGAAACATTTAGTAGCTGTTCTGGGGTTTGGATCACAATCACATGATCTTCAAATATCGGTTTCAAACTTCATCCTTGATGTCGAAAAGAGCCTTTAGGAAAACAAGGTGCATTTAGTAGTAGGTGCTCTGGAACTTTTGCTCATATCAGATGGTCATTTACAGCCTCTACATGCTGCTCTAAATGTTACTGTAAGCTGGTCTTTAAATTCAGCTGGTTGGAAAATCTGCTTTTTTTCAACTTGCTCTACAAGTTCTCATTGTCCTTATAATCTTCACAAAGTGAAGTTCATTCATAGCACTGTTATAGATCAGACATCACAAAGTGCTTCAGGATAAAAGACAAAAACAAGACAATAAATATAGTCAGAATAAATATATAAAACTAAGCAAAGACAAATTTAAACAGATGGGTCACAACTAGGAGAATAAATCAAACTGGTCAAAAGGTAAGTCAACCTCTAAGGCATGCAAAGAGCAACATGCAGGCAGCCCGTTGGAACTCTTAAAGTTTCATACAGAAAGCCATAAATAGGACATTGAGCCATCTTGGCTTCCTGATCCTTTGTTAATATAGTTTGGTGAAGACAGGAGAATAGAATCAAAGCAGCTAAACTGCACTCATTAGGAAAAACCTAATAAAATGACTTTGTAATCAAATCTACCCCTTTTAGCACTGAGCAGTTTGAAAAGGCTGCTAACTGGATATTCAGAGTGCAGCAGTCACGCAGGTCTGTGAGTGGAGAGAGTGCATCAAATGAAGTTAGTTTGGGAAATGGATATGACACTGAGATGGGACAGGAGATGTCCATCACCATCATGAATTTGACTGAAACTTAAAAGCGAAATGGCGGCCAAACTGTCTGACCTGTTGTCACATCATTTGTTGTGTAACTTTGTCACCTGAATTATTCCGATAATAGACAGACAGACAGACAGACAGATAGATAGATAGATAGATAGATAGATAGATAGATAGATAGATAGATAGATAGATAGATAGATAGATAGATAGATAGATAGATAGATAGATAGATAGATAGATAGATAGATAGATAGATAGATAGATAGATAGATAGATAGATAGATAGATAGATAGATAGATAGATAGATAGATAGATAGATAGATAGATAGATGGATAGTCCTTTTTTTCTGTTCAGATTCCACCATATTCAACATGTCGTCTCATGGCAGAGCTTAGATGGGGAGGAGGTAAACAATCAGCCGGGGGAAGGAGCTGTGGTTGCTCAGCCGAGGTGCGAGGCCCCCCAAGGGCCAGAAGCTTGACAACAAATCATACAGTGCTGGCCTTCTGTAACATACAATCCTGTCAATCTGCATTGGCACACATGGGCAGAAGAACATCAGACTGACAGGAGCCTCTATCACATGCCCTGGTGCCTGTTAGAGCACGTCGCCTCTAATCACACATGGACATGTGCATGTCGGGCCTGCACAGAGACTCAGCTGACAGGCGAACAGACATGGATATGACACAGCATTGTTATTTCTGAAACTCTGAGAATCTTTTCATTGACATCAATAAGGTCTCTGCACTCTGGTGGCCCCTTTGTAAATGTTTCTAATCTCTATTGTGTGTTGGGTTGATAAAAGTTTGCTAGGGTTTGGATTTTCAGCATCCTTTTACATAATCATGTCTATGTGTGTGCAAGTTATTGATTTCATTCATTCAAATGACTGATGCCATCAGTGTGTGTTGTTTATCGTTGTTGTTGTTGTTGTTGTTGTTGTTGTGTGTACTGTAGGTTTCCCGTTGACAAGCAAGCAAAGGCAAGCTGGAGAAGAGCGCTGGTGTGCTGTTTACTTGGGCAGAAGTCCTGGTATGACATTTAATAAGACGTGCTATTACAGTACATTATCTAAAGCCAAGGCGAGCAAGTGTGAGTCATCTCAGCGAGGGAATCCCGTGTTGAAGAGGATGTTTGTTAGTAAAATAGAGGGGAAAAAGGCACTGGGGTGCAGCTCTCACAATAAAGCCAAAACAGGAGAAGCGCTCTTACCTCTCAGTCAAGGACACATTAACTGCACTGTATTTTTAATTGAAATCACATTTGTCTGTATACACTGTATTCTAGTAATTGTACTGTGGTGTGGTAGTATATCAATTGTAAGATTACATGCCTCAGCATGCAATTCAAGTTCAGGCTTAGGACTAAAACCATGTATCCATCTTGACATGTTCATCCACAGATGGATCCATGAGATTTTGACAGTGCTGGTGCTGAAACCATGAGGGCAGCTTTGGGGTTGTCCAGCTCTGCTCCTTTCAGTCTGTCATCCTGTGTTATCCCTCCATCCTCTCACTACCTGATCTACCTGACAGCTCAGTCCTCCGGGCACAACTCAACTTATGGCCCAGAGACTCCACAGTATGGAGCAATGAAGCCTTTCAGCTGGTCTTGCTCATGCCTTGACCCAGATGGTGATCTTTCTAAACATGTTCTCACTTATATGATGCACAAACTTGTTGCCATTTTTTCATGAAAGGTGTGAAAACAAAAGCCTCATACACTTACTTAATCTTTTTTTGTCAAAAATGACACAGTCGCCATCTTCTGGACACTATGAGTTATACCTTCTTTTTTTTTCAACAAGCATTTTTGACACGTTTTAGAGGAATGAATGAAATAATGCATGTTACATGAATTCATGAATGTTTGGCACATATTAAAACAGTTTGAACTCAAGGTTTTGAATGTATCCTGCAGCAGTCCGCAAGTGGAGCGAAGGGGTTTTGAAATGCAGCAGAGCATTGGGGCATCCAAAGTGCAGGCCAGCATAGAAACTGATCCAAACCACATTTGGACTGAAGTTATCCTGACCCTAACTAAATATATAACACCAAATTAAAAACACACGAGGTTGGTTGATTAAATACATAAATAAATAAATAATATAGCTAAATACATCTATAAAAAGCTATAAAACCAGTGTGGTTTGCAAGTTCTGTATGTAACTGGTTCAAGACAGGACTTTTACCTCAGTATTTTCATACTTTGACCACAAGATGGCAGAATGACAAAATGTTTCAATGTCAGGGAAATTCACAACAAACTCAAAACTAACAACTGCCTTCATAGTATGCCCCTTTTTGCAGTGCATGTTTTTCTTCTTCATCATCGTTTTCAGTTTGTATTGAATATATTTATTTATTTATTTTAATTTGTTTTTAAAGTAAAGTCATGTCACACTAATTCCCAAAACTGATACTGGTAACTTAGAGTCAGTGGAGACAAGCTGTGAACAGAACACTGACATATGTTCATCTTTTACCTTCATATGGATATGATATTATCTATTTATTTATACACCCAGCCAAGAAGGTACCACATTAGTATTCATTTTGACTCATGTTTGTGTCCATCTGATCAATGTAGGTCCAATATTCACACAATTTTTAGGGAAATATGTCTTTTTAGTTGCTAAATGCTCACTAATGTTCACCAGCTGGATGCTAAATTTGTCTGTCTGCTGTTTGGTGTTGAGCAGGTACAGTACAGTGGAAAATTTTGCTAAAAGCACCTGTCTATTACAGCTATGAGAATAGCAAGAATGAACCAAAACAAAATGTATGCCAGAAAATCAAAACAATGAGCTGAAAGATGCCTAAAAAAGCTTTGTTAAACTGAGGGCAGCTGCAGAGTCAGGCTATAGCAGGGGCTCAATACTAGCTAACTACCTATACATTTCAAATTTAACTACAGCTGGGTGATACTGTTGACCATATACCTCAATATTCATATTGGGACAATATTGTACGGAAGACTGTTGGTGCTTTCACAAAATATTTACACAATGATGTGGATATAATGACTAAGTGGGCAAAAGCAAGTAATAACAGCCAGTCTGGTAAATTTAGAAAATTACATCACTTTACTGTAATGCAGTATTTAAAACCATGGAAAGACAACACTTGTGCCACGATATTACTGTATTAAAAATCTATGATGATATCTAGTCTTATAGCATATTTCCTAGCTCCAATTCTAACCTTTAAAAAAAAAAAAAATTATAGCTGCTGTATTTCAAAGACAATACAAGCACTTTTAAACGCTACAGAGCTGTTTTTACTTTGAATGTAAACTGATATATTGAGGCTTGGGCCACCATTGAATAAAGGCTATAATATTGATGAATATACCAGCCAATTGAAACACTGCATGTGTCTTTAAGAGGTGTGTTTAAAGAGGTGGAGCCACATCGCCGTGTAGCAGCCAGCACTCAGCTGATGGGAGGGGTGCTGCTTGCAGACAGGAGACAGGATCCATGGCAACAATCATGGCAGGTGGGTGCAAAAGATTATGATAGACATATTTACATTATTTTGTAGGTGCTTTGTAATTGTGGAAACAGATTGGTTTTGATCCACTGTAAAAAAAAAATAAAATTAAAACATCTTTTTATTCTAATAATCTGTTTGTATTTTAGAAGCTGAGACCCGTCAGAGGCTACTGCGCACCGTCAAGAAGGAGGTGGGTGTTTTCAGCTCAGCAGTTATCGAGTCGGAAAAACAAACACGTTTTGTTTGTATGAAGCTGTACAATTCACACTGCACATAGGGAGGGCTGTCAGGTGATCTTTGGTAAAGACTGGTGGGACACTTATCTGTCTGTACTGAATGTGCAGTTTTTTCTCTAATGATGATACCTGATAGATTAATCTATCACAACCTCTTTAAAATATTAGAAAACTAATAGTAAATGTAGTACAATTAATTGTTTTTTTCTATTTTTAAAAAAAGCATTATTTCTTGTTCAGTGGTCCCTGTTTGTGCTGCAGCTCAGTAAGAAGCAGAAGGAAACAGATTGACTGTAGCCAGTGTTTGTGATGCTTATGGCAGAGCAAACCATCAGCTCTCTGCCAAATGGTGGTTTCAGTAAGACATAAAGCATGTGTATATTTATGTGTGATGTGTGGGCTGTCGTAGGATGCTTTTGGGGACAAATTTCAGACTATAGGACTAGTTAATTGGGGGTGAATTGTCCAATTAAGGACAAAAGCTGTGTCCCCAATTGGGAGAAAGCCCATTTTTGGTTCAGTAGATATGGTTAGGGTAAGTCTACAGAAAATTAATGACAGTCTATGTAATGTCCCTAAAAGTGACCAGGGTCTGATTACGCGTGTGTGTGTGTGTGAGGGGGGGGGGGGGGGGGGGGGGGGGGGGGGGGGTGCATAGTTAGTTATTTGGTGTTGAGTGGTATCAAATATGGAGGAGGCTCTGTTGGTTTGTTCAGCTGGTTTGCAAACACTTCATTGTCACTGATCATCATTTGAGGTCATTTTAGTTATACAGAAGCTCAAGTAGATCAAATGAAACGTCACTGGAAGTTGATCATTCAATGATTTTCTTCCCTGTCAATTATCAGAGAGCTCTTTTGTCACAGAAAGAGACTTCTGTGCCAGGATTTTGTGTCCCATTACATGATATAATGTGACTGCATACATCAGGGTGTCGTACTTTTTTAGAAATGTCACATCAAGTCATCATAAGATGTACGTGAACAGTAGTAATGCTGCAAAGCTCAAGCTGATGAGCATTCATTATGTTGATTTGTTAACTTTTTCTGATAGTTTTACTGCTTTTTTATTTGCAAAACAGCCTAAGAATAAAAAAAGAGAACATTCTCACATTTTCTGAGACTGTTTAGTTTTATTCTGGTCAAAGTTCATCTGATATGTGTCCAAAGGTCCAGTACTCTTGGATTTTAGCTGTCAGTATTTATACAAATATACAGTACTTAAACACAACCATGTTCATGCCAGAAACACAAATAATTATTCAGAAGCCTATTCTTACAAAGCTGTGAAACTGCATTTAGACTACATGGGTTGTACCAGCTATTCATAAATCCATCACTAAGATGTGTCTTAAGTCTGTCTTAAGTCAATTAGAGAGTTGTATAATAGTGACTTACTAAATTGTGTGTTATAGATTTTATAATGTGTACATTGGGTGCTAAGAAACATCTGTAGTGCTGATCAGTCAAAAGTAATTCATATAAACACAAAGTGTGTTCTTTTTTGTTTATGAATGTGTGAATGAGAGGTTAAGGATTTAGCTGACCTAAATTATGTTATTTGGGCTAACATCATTGGCATGTGTTGTAATTTGAGATATAATTGTTAATATGTTTCAACAAAAGTGTACATTATTATTAAACAGCACTCTGTTAACATGTTAGGTCAAATATGTTGATGACTATAATTACCTTTTCTACTCAATCTAAATTAGCTAGTTGTGCTGTATATTAGCCTGCTAGTGTTAGCTTTGTCAGTTAGCTACCCAACTTTTAGCTACATGTGGCAGTTACTGTGTGTAAATATTTAGCAACATTTCTACCGAATAACTAGTTAGGGTGGTATAACCCATTTTATTTTACTGATGTTTAAATCTCCATTTAGCTACTGATTGTCTGATAACTAGGTTAAGTCTGCATGCAGTGAACTAAACAGAACCACATTCAAGTGTTCAGCTGGAGTGTGATTAAATATTTAAAGTTGAACCAATTCAGCTTCAAACACATTTTAATGACAGCTTAATATCAGCCTGATATATCAGTAGACTGATCACTCCATTGTGTCTCCATTGTCCTGCAGTCGTGTGTTTTTGTTGTCCGTTGGTTGAGGTTCTTGTTTCCCTTTGTTTGTTCAGGGAAGTGTTCCACTTAATGTTTACACATGGAAACACTGTGAAACCTTAGAAATGCCCAATACAACCTGAGTTTCAGTTGTAATGGGCCAGAGGCTGTTATGTAGTCACTCTTCCTGACCAGATTTACACGAGACCAGGCAGTTGTTTTTTTAAAACTTCATTCTGTTAACAATTGATTTTTTTATTTGTTCAATCTCAGATTACCTCATAAATTACAAGACTTTATTTCTCCCCAACAAACAAAGATAAAGATCACATCTCAGATCTTGTGAAAGGAGAGACTTGAATCAGATTTGTTTTTCTCCAAGTCCTGTTTGCAGTCTTATCAGTGAGAACCAGACTCTTCCCATGATTAACTGTGCCTCCTGTGTGCTGATAGGACCTTGATGAAATTCATCCACAGTGGCTCTTTCACTGCATATCACGAATGCAGCCGATTATGGAGTCTGTAAATGGACCAATGAATGAATGTCAGCATAGCAGCTCACTTTTTTCTCAAATAGCACAAAAGCAACACTAATATAGATTAATTAACAAAGAATGTATATATTTAGACAATTTCCAAACGTATCCATCCATTTTCAATGAAACATTTTGGATTGTTTCTCTGTTCTCTCTGTTGTTTCTACCATTTACCAATTAGTTTAGGATTATTATTACTCTGTGTGGGTTATACCATATGGTGTCTCTATGCTGAGTTTTCTCACACTCTCCATGTCCAACTGGTTATGTGCCACCAGTCTGTTCAAATGTACCTGGATGTGGGCCATTATCCAGAGAGTTCAGGACGTCTGTGGCAGCAAAATTACCTTCTGGCACAAAATTGGTTTGAATGAGATCTCTTATTTGCCATAGCCTTGATATAAAAACCCCTTTCTGTCTGTGTCTGTCTCTCTATCTTTCTCTGATCGTACCTCTTAATAGAGCTCCTCTTTCCACCTTTTGTATATCACACGTGCACACAAACACAGATACACACCTGTGTTTGCTAAAGGAGAGAGAGAGGGGATGAGAGACTATTAAAATACATACAGGCCACAGAGATCTGCACCATTTTCTTCCCTGCGTTGCTTTTTTTTCAGACTGTAGCCGCTTAGTCAGGATAAGGTTAAAGATAGGTGTAAGAGAGTGTCAGATAATCCATAGTTGGTGTTTTCTGCTTGAGATTTTTAGATTCCAGGTAGCATATTGATAGAAAAAATTAACATAGAGTTGATTCATACTGCAGGAACCAGCTGCAGGGAAACCATCAAATATTATTGTTGTCATAGATACTGATAGAGATCATTACACTGTCATACAGTTTTTTACCTTTGTAGGTAAATATATATGTGTCATAAATGTACTCAGAGATATGCATTACTGCCAGGACGAGAAATTACATACAGACCAGGGTTTGTACAACATGAGATTAAAAAAGGGGCTGTCGGGATGAGGAATGTGGAGCCTCCTTTTTCTGTTGGCATCAGAAGCTATGCAGCAGCCTTGGGGATTACCTGTGTTGGTGCTGGCATCATTAGGGTAGGAAAGATTAATTACACATATTTCACCGAGGAATAATCACACGTGCTCATCATTGTTACTTGAACTGGAAGGTTTCTTTATTTGCACATGCTCATTTATACATTAATCATAGGTCATGACGTCAGTGTACAACATCTTAGCCTTTAATTAAACTCCCCCTCTTGCTCCTATATTGTACAAGTCATACTCAACACAGCTGTATCAATCGCACACCTCACAGCTGTCTGGCAGTTCACCTACCAAACATATAACCCACAAATGTTTCGATCTTGAACTTTGTTGCAGACTTAGTCAAAACATCTGTGACTATGTGTGCTGTTGGAGAATATTTAAAGGTTTTATTATCGCTGAGTTCAAACTGAATCAAATTATACCTGATGTTCGCATGTTTACATCTCTGACAACATACTGGTTTCTTTGACAGAGCAATTGCATCTTGGTTCATGTTCAGCCAGTGCCATATATTCTGCTTCACATGTGGATAAAGCTAGTGTTGGCTGCATCTTAGTCTTCCATGAAATGACAGGCCCATTTTTGATACTAAAGCAGTATCCTGTTGTACATCATCTGTCATTTTGATCTGCTGCCCAATCAGTATAATTATACTGTATAATACAAGTTTGAGTTTTTCTTCTCCATTCTTGTAACACAGCTCCTCATTTATTGTATCCTTCAAGTACCTCAACACATGTTTGGCAGGTATCTAGTGTTGTTCCTTTGGCTCTGATGGGTATTGTGACAGCTTGCTGACCATCAAGCTTAGCTCAAGTCTCGTACATTTCAATATCAAGCTGCCTAATACTTCATAACATCTTGTTGGATCATAAGGTTCACCATCATAGTTTTGTTTATGTTCACATGGCGTCAACCTTGTCTTACAGTCAGACATACCAAATCTCTCCAGTATCTTTGTTATGCACCTTTTTTGGATCATCTTTATTTCCCCTCCTCTCTGTGTAAAGTCAACACCTAGGAAATGCTGAAGTTTCCCAAGATCCTTTATCTTGAATTTTGCCTTCAACATTTCTTTCACACCATTGGGTAAGTCACTATCATTGGCAGCAATAATTAGATCATCGTACCAAATGATCAGAATTACCCTTTCATTTTTTGTTAGCATTTTTAGGATCATATGTTCTGATTTCTCCATAATTCAGACTATAAGCTGTCTGAGTGTCATTGTCACTCTCTGAAGTTTCTATTTTAGGCTTTGATCAACCATCTTGGCTGCATGGGGGATACAAATATCTTCTCATGAAGATCATCATTGTTTGGTGGAAGCAATAAGAGAGTTTTAAAATTGGATATCCAATCCAAAATCTTAAGGGTGGTGCCATGCAGTTCACTCCAGAGGAGAATGGAGGGAGACCATCATTTCCAGTAAGGTTTGTCCTTGACAAAATGTAAGAGGTATAGGTTTGTTCGTGGCTGTTCTTGCCACCGTTCAAGTAACTACTGTCCATTAAGAAAACCTCACACTTCGGTAGGTGGGTATCTCCAGTCGTCTGGTATCACAAGCCTACCTCCTTGTAAATGTGTAGTGTAGTCTGTCCTCCACGTCTGTTGTAGCACCTGCCGCATATGTCAACAACTTATTTGGTATATTGCTCTTGAGTAGCATGCATCTTTCCATTTTAGTGTTTTCCAGTTTCTCCCAGTGTTTTGATTTTGATGGAGTAAGGTACTGAAGTCTTATGTCTTATGTGCAACTTACAAGCTCACTTAGCAATGACTGGAAGTCTTATGCTGCAAACTTTCTGCCATTAGAGGGACTTGGCCTCTTATGGCAGAAAGTTCACAGCATATACGCAATATATAAGCAATTAACGTTTTAGTGGCTTTGACAGTATCACTCTTTGCTTTCAGAAAGTACACAAAAACTGCTCCTGAAAAATCATCAGTAAATGCTAGAGTGTATCTAAACCCATCTTTAGCTTCTGACTCTATATGGCCAGCCAAATCTGTGTGTACAATCTCAAGTTCTGCTTTTGCTCTTTCATCAGGCTCTTGGTTCCAGCTCTGAGCTAATTTCCCTTCTGTGCGGACTTCACAGTTAAGACTAGACTTATCAATCTTACCCTTGACTTACATTCCCTCTGTTATATTCCAGCTACCTGACACATTATCATAGTAAAGTCTATCATACTCTATGACGTCGAACTTGGTAAAATCCTTGTCGATGAGCTGGTCACACCTTTGTCAAAAGTTGACTGATGTTCTGTCGGCCGTTGCTTCTTTGACGGAGAAAGTGTCTTTTGCATTCGACAGTATGTACAACGCATTTGTCAACATTCTATTCACCTGATGACCTTCACTGTCTGTCAGGCAGACCTCCACATCACCTCTCTTCACCTCTCCTTATTCTGTCAGCTACTCCAGGAAATGCTTTTGCAGCTGGAAAGTCAAATTTGTAATGCATCTCACTATCTCTGATTATAAATTGCTTTTGTATCAACTATCAGCCCTTTTGTTTCAGTGCAAGAAACTAGCAGACATTACTCGATGTGGCTTGGACTTGTCACTAAAAGTTATCATCTTATCACCCTGCATTATGGATGCCATGCCATTGGCCTGGCCGCACATTATTCCAAAACCTCAATAGTTTGATAAACTTCCCATTGGACCAAAAGCTAACTGCTTCAAAGGCCCGTTGCTACAAAAATACACACTCTCCCTGGACTTTTCTGCCCTAAATATCTTATCTGTATTTAGTGCAAGTGATAATTCTAAACCGGTAAACTGGTGTTGTTACACCAGTAAACATAATTATATTTTAACAATTTACTAAGATGTTAAAAGCTAAGGATGACAAAGGTAGCCTGATTGGAATGCTTAACCATAAATGATGGCATTGCGTTATTATTGGTTATCACACTGATAATGTTAATTACCTGACTAATTACCTGATTAACAGACTTTATAACTGTGGTCTTCTGTTTCACACAGTAGAACTCTGATTTAATAAATCTTAAGTCTTTCTTTAGGAGTCAAACAAAGTGATACACATGATTTATACACATGAGTATCTGTATAATGGGGAACCAAAATCTGTTAAATTGAGCAATATTTTAACAGTCTGGAAGGTAGTAAGGGCAGCAGTCACTGAACTCCAGCAACTCCAGAGTATGTATTTTCGGAGCAATGGGACTTTAGAGTGAGGGGCTTTTGTTTTTGGGATAACAGGCCATCAGACTAATGGGCTTCTGGTCCAATGGGACATTTTTCAAACCAATGGGGTTTCGGAATAATGAGTCTTTGGACCAATGGGTAGTCCCTTCATTATGTGGATGGCAAATGGCTTAAATGATTCAGGCAAACATTTCAGAATTATTACAATCAACAGCGCATTGCTAAGAGTCTATTCAGCATTTCTCAGGGCTGTAATAGCTGTCTCTGCATGGATGATGTAGTCTGTAACATCCATTGGCTTTCTGGAGAGTTGTTACATCTGTGTAGAGGCTAATCATGCATGGCTTCTCTTTACTTGCGTAATGATCCCTCAATATCTTCAAGGCTTATCTCTCACTGTCTGCTGCTTCTATCATAAACAGGGAAAGACTTTTGTCATCCAAAATCTTTATCAATTCAGCGAAGGCTTCTTTATTTTTCTTAGCATCTTGCTCCTCCCCATTATATTCTGACTCATTCAGTATGGTCCTTTTTAGCCCTAGCAACCAGAGGTAGCCCAAAAACGTTGTCCTTCATAATTTGCAATTTTTAAAAATCTCTGTCGAAACATAACCGGTGCCGTTGGTTTTGAAGTTCCTTCCTGGGCCCATAACTCATTGGCACTGTATTCATAAGGATAGGAAAATCAGTTCAATTACACATATTTTACAGAGGAATAATCATACATGCTCATCAGCAGTGGAGGATTTCTTTATTTGTACATGCTCATTTGACTGAGAGTTAAGATTTAACTTTGCAGACAGTGGTTGACAAAACAGTCTCATCAGGATTAAGCGAAGAAGAAGCCCTTAAAATGCTCACATCTATAAACCCATGAGAACTGGGCAACTGCTGTGTGTCACAATCACAGGACCTAAATAGGCCCTGTGATGAGACTGTTGTGTCCACTGTTTCAAGTTGTGTTGTGGTTGCATTGATTTAGTGGTGGGATCATGTTCACTGACCCTTCTTAGTAGCTGATCAGTCTGTTCATTCATTCAATTGTTATTCTAAATAATATCATCATAATTCTAATGTGTAACTGCGGCTAATAACTTTAAATGAAAACTGCAGCTCGATGTGTAAGGATTAACACATAACAGTGATGGTTTTTCTTCTGTCTTTTCTCCATTGTACGTGCGTTCCTCTCATTCATCAGTGGCCATAGAGATGATGAATAATGAAGGGTGGATGTTAATGGATGGGGCTCTCTCTCTGGCTCTTATTTCTTGACTCTGCTGTTGCAGGAGTTAATTGGAATACTCTGAAGATCTTTTATCACTCTGGCTGATGCCTTCAGGCTGCAGTGGTTAGTTAGAGGAGATTCATCAGGCTTTGTTGCTGCTACAGACATTTAATAACTTGTCACGTCACGCACACTGTCGTATCTGTGAAATCTTGTGGAAATGTAGTTTGTGTGACGGTGTTTTAGTTGGTATAGCTGCTCTAAATTTTGTGTTTTTTTCCTAGAATATGTTTTAATGATACTAGACTAAAACATGATAGCTCTACATGGCTGGAAAATCTTTGAAATCACGAAGGCACAGTGCTTTTAGATATTGTTAGTTACTGTAGTTTGAGGGCTGCAGTTATATCTGTTTATTTCAGAAATGAATGAATGCTGTTGACGCATTTCCTTAGGCGGAAGTGATCCACTGTGCGACACGTGCCGTCTCCATAGAAACCTGCAGGTTGTCTGTGCTTCGACACTTTGTGATATAAATTCCTCCGAGACCTGTTCTGTAGCCCAGATGAGAGAGATGAGAAAACACAGCAGCTGAAACTCAGGGAGGAGTATACATCCTCAAGTTGGCAAATCAATCAGTATGTAATTTGTATGTCAGGTGCAATCAGTGAGAAAGCTGATGCATAAAAGTCCCATGAGCAGAGCGGATGTGCATCACATCAGACTGAAGCTGTCTCTGTTGAGTTGGCAGAATGAATCATTTCTGTTGATGCCGAATATAACAATGCTAGTGATGCCAACAGGCCAACTTTGAAGTTTTTTAAGATCCAAAAGTTTTTAGGGGAGCAGTGTTCTGTGCACTTTTGTTTGATAATGTTTTGTAAACCTTTTTGTTCTTTTTTTGAGGAGTGAAGGTTTAGGTCCTCATCTTGAATTAATAATAAGGGTGCGATCAGCGACTCAGTTGGCAGATTCTTCTCTGCACCTACACAGAAACAAGTTGTTTTGTGTGTCACACTTAAATCCAAAATCTTCTAAAAGTTTCTAGTGTGTTCTGTTCTCCTTTTATGTAGATGTTGCTTTTCTGAGACAAAAATAAACCCCATATGGAATTATGGATGTGTATGGATTGTATAGACTTGTGTCTATTTAGCCTCTGAAGTTTAGTGTCACAAGTATAGTTGATGAGATATCTACTGTGAGATGGACGAAATTTGTAAGCTGTCAGATTTCATTACAGTTCATGATTGCTGATTTTTAGGGCTGCATTACTTTCATTATTGATTAATCTGATGATTATTTTCTTGATTAAATCATTGTGCATGGATATATCAATAAAAAAGTTAAATATACTCTGATAGAAAATGTTATCCTTATTCTTGACCTACCACCATCCCATCTGTGTAGAGTGGGTTAACTAGATATCATTCATGCTCTCTGGTCCATAAAATTGAGCCATAGTGGAATATTTAACCTAAAGAGAGAACTTTATATCCTGGAGCATTTTATGATCGGGCTGTAAATATGAAACGATGAAAACTAATATTGTTAGAGGACAGCCGACTGCCTCATGACTACTGGCCTGCCTCACAGAGAAGAGATTTGCTCTCAGCACTGAAAGATTGAATCAATGTTTAGATTGGAAAACTGGTTTAAAGATGGGGCTGAAGGCACTTGGACCACTGGAGTGAACATCTGTGCATGTGTTTGTGTGTGTCTGCATTTGTGTAGAAGCTGAACTAGGCAGTGGTTTTGTGTAATATGGTCATTGTGGACAGACTCATTTCGACAGGAAATTACAGCTATCTGTGTGGCTGTGTCCGGAGGTTGATATTCCCTGTGCAGATTGCAGAGCGATGTCCACACAGGGGGACATCTCCATAGCCACAGCATGGATTGATTTATCAGTCTTCTTTAACTATTGGTCTGTAGCTGTTGTCAGGTCAGTGGGGAGAAGGGCACATCGCCGTGACGACAAAACCTAACTAATGAGCATTGCCTTGTGAGCACGTGTATCTGACCTTCTCCATCTGCTTTAAAAGAAGTTGTGGGTGCATGTAGAGGATGTCATCAGCATTTGACGTAATAGAATCAATTGCTCCCACTGAGGATTATAAACTGTTCTGAAAAGGGGTCTGTGATGGACCCCCCCCCCCCCCCCCCCCCCCCCCCCCCCCCCCCCCCCCCCCCACAATGTACCACCTCCAGTACAGGTCCTTGGGATGGGAGCTGGTGACTCATCCACCAACTTAACATGCACTCTTCCCACTCCGTGTTTTTCTCCCCTGTAACTTTTCAACCACAGTTCAAACTCTCTTGACATCATGTTACCCTCAGCTTTTACAGACAGACGTGCATAAGTTTGATCAAATCTCCTGATTAATCTTTGAAATATATTCATCACTCAAGCAAACTCTCACCAACAAGCCCCTCACAGCCTGGGTGTGTGTGTGTGTACCAGTAGTGGCATATTAATGAATGAGTCATCCGGTACCTCCCGTGTCATTGACAGGTGAAGCAGATTATGGAGGAAGCAGTCACCAGGAAATTTGTTCACGAAGACAGCAGCCATATTGTGTCCTTTTGTGGTGAGTAAACCAAACATACAAATTAATCACACTTTAATTTACAGCCTCTTCAGTTTGAACACTTCTGCCACACTGAAGTCATTCATTTGAAGTCATTCCTGGTATGACTCATGACTTTGTGTAATAGGGGGAATGACCTGCAGCATAGGTCCCTGGCTGGATTCAAACCAGGGACACTGCGATTATGTGGCATGCACTCTAACCACTTGAACACCAGGGAGTTCTGCAGTCTTTATTTTGTGACCTTCAGTATGTTAAATATTATATGTGATATCTGATTAATTTTAACCTGGTGGGTAATGGTGCTTCCCCCTTTCTGTAGCAGCACAAGCAGTCCAGGGTTTGAATTATCTTAAACCTGCAGTGCAGAACTTTTCTCTCTCCCTTCTGGCAAAGACAGTAATTACACAAACACTGTTGACATTATTGCTGCAGACCCCCAATGCTTTTTATTTGAGCCGATCCCCCGCACATATTCAGTCCATTAAAATGTGTGTCTGGCGCATACGCCAAAAAAAGTTTCTAGCTTCTGCATTGTGCGGTCTATTGAATGTATATGCACAGTTGTGTTTCCCCCATTGGCCCCGTCCGCAAGTTCCCTCCTGGCCATTAGACTGTATATTGTGGTGGCATCACAGATATTTAAATAGCTTTTCTCATCTTGAGGAAAGTTTTACAATATAAAACCTCCACAAAAATTCATAACAGAGCGTCATAATTGACCTTGTTTGCAGTTTGAGGTGTCGCCAATTTTACAGACATCTCTTTTCCAATGGAGGTCTATGGAGAAAATGCTCGCAAGGACAGTCCACCACGGTAGACAGTTGCACATCAATCAATGCTGGTTGATATAAAACTGATCACTACCAGTGCGCCACAGTCACAACACACACCAGATTTAAAAACTCTTGTGTGCTGTGAAATTCAACGAACATTTACCTGGCACTGATAGGCTTAATCAGCATTGTGTGAACTCATTTTTCAAGTGCTTGAATGAAACGTTTAAGTCCCGCAGTCCAACTTTTACATTTACTAGATGGATTGGCACAGAATTTGGCACACACATTCATGTCCCCCTCTGGATGACTTTAATAACTTTGGTGATACCTTTAATCTCCATATATAGCACCATTATCACGTCAAAATTTAATTTTGTCCAATACTTTGGTTTGTGACCAAATACCTGCCAAAAGAATTCCATCGCTATCATCATCAGCTTTGCTTATAACTACAGCCTCACAGAGCCGCTAGTATGTCTGTAGACATTTAGTCTTGTTTCATTTTCATTGTATTGTCATTTATTTATGTAGACTTTGTATGAAATGACTGCATACATTGCGGAAAACATTATGAAATAAATTGTAACTTACACAAAAGGTCTACAGTCTAGCTTACTTTGCATCAACATAATGTGGAGTAAAGCTGGCAGCAGTTCTTGAATATATTATTGAGTCAAGTTAATTAAAATGATATAGCCCAAAATCACACATCATAACTTTGCCTAGGAGGGCTATACAATCTGAACAACATACAACAGCCTCTGCCCTTTGACCCTCAACTGAAATAAGGTTAAAGCATTTTAAAATTTGAGATGAGGATTGTGAATCAGAGAAAACACAGAATAACAAGAATCTTAATCCAACAAGTCCCAGATGATGATAATAATAATTATTAAAAAAACCTTTTCTTAAACAGGGAAGAAAGTTGAGATTTTAGATAGTCCCTTTGAAAAAAGCTGTCGGGTCCAGTGACGCAAAGTTCCACATCATCAACATAACATTTGTGCAAGTGTATAATTAGTGTTAAGGACATTTAAAGTTCATTATTTCACCAACTGTTATTGTTCTTGCCTCCACATGGCACTGATACAGTGCAGTATGATTACTGTGCGAAGCACACTGCCCACATGCAGGCGCTCACACTTGTCAGATGTCTGGCTCAGTCCAGAGCTGTAACCAGCAACAGAATATATCTGAAAATATCAGTGTGAATAATTTGACTTTCAGCCTGCAGAAATTGAGATATTTTTACTATTTGGAGACCATGTTTTCAACAAAGACATAATAGAAGGCTCAATAATTGTTACTTTTTCATTTATTTTTAATTACAGTAAAGTCCCTCAAATCATATTTGAGCCCGGAAACCATTTTCACAGTAAACATCCCATGATTCTTATTACTGTGAAAAATTGTGCAAATTAATGAATGGTCTTCATTGCACCATGGGGTAACATGTGAGAGGGGATACACAAGTATAATGACCATCTGTGCTATTAGATCTCTAAAGACTTGTCCGCTCTATATTGTGAAAATATAATTGTACGCTATTGCAGACTTGGATGTCACAGTGGGTGACACCACTATATTTAGAAACATTGGGACATTGAGACATTAACGTTTAAGTAAGTCACAGTTTCACTACAAGATAAAGGTACAGAGAATGTTAGAGAAAGTGACATTTTTCTGTAAAGGCTCGTACACACCTTCAGTTTATTGTAGACAGGTGCAAATGTTGAAAAGATGCACACCATCTTGTTACTTGCAATAAACTTTATAAGTGATACGTTTCAGTCCGTAGACCTTCATTAAGTTAACGTATATTTAATAAAGTTAATTACAAGTAAAAGGACAGTGAGCGTGAATTCTCTCTTCTGGAGAGAAAGTGAGAGTGTGAAGATGTTCGTGCTTTCTGGGTCTTTGGAGATTAGTTGGAGAGTTAGTTCCTTGTGATGTCCAAGTTCAGCTAGTTTGAATTTTCATCATCTCAAAGTGTGAAAGTAATTAGGAGAACAGCTTGAAAGCTTATTAAAACCACTAAGTGAATGATATCGGACATGCTTCCCACCCAGTAATCAGCTTACCCAAAATCTTTTTTTACAGTTTCTTGGAGTGTTATGAAAATAATTTGTCACAGAGCACAGATTTTTATGTGATGCAAAGGCATTCTTACACAATGTTTTAGTGTTTTTAATGTGTTTTATGTTTTAGTGTTGCATGTGCTTTATGTCTCCAATAACAAGCTCATGTTAGTGTTCATTTTTATGTATGTTATCCACTGGATCATTTTTCTAGTGGTTTTAACAGCCACCGGTCAGTCTGAGGAATCTCTTTATTATCTTACATCCCAGTGGACACGTAGCAGCTCAGGATGACCCTCTCCACTCTCTGATTTGTTGTCAGCCAGCTTCCTCATCCTCCTCCTCACTCCTCCTGTGATCCTCGTAGTAGCTCTTGTTACTACATGTCTTTGTTCAGCTGTGGTCTGTTAAGAGATGAGAGTGTGTGGACGATGGGAGAGCAGCTCAGCCAGCTCACCAGGGAGCAGTTAGCCTCCAACATCATGGCTACTTTGATGAGCTCCCCAGCAGAGTCTGAACCATAGAGACACTGTGGAGGAAATGTGTAACAAAATATCTCTGCTGACTTTGAGTTGTGAATCCATGAAAAGTCACACAAATAAGAAACAATCCTAGCTTTCATTGATAGATAAGAATCTATATTTCCTTAATTGAATTGCTGATCCCCACAGTACCAGTTATGAACTGCTCTTTCCTCTCTTTACAGCCTCTGTTTTAAACTCTGAGCTTCAGATATGAATCTTGATGATTTTTTATTCCTTTCTTTCTGATTCTTTCAACTGCAGTGGACAGATTTGAATAAATTTGATTCAACTTTAGAAATTAACCCCCAGCTTTAGTACCTTTCTCATTAGTCAACTTAACTTGATTCTGATAGTGATGCAAAAAGGATTGTTGCAATTTTGCATTCGAATGCTTAAAAACATGTATCTGCTTTACACGTCTAAACCCGGTCAAGACAGTACAGCTCACTTATTTTTCTGGCCTAACCACAGAAATATTTTGCATATTGCATCTAAATGGACAAAATAATCCAAATTATTGTTTATTAATCATGAAGATTAGATTAGATTTATTAGTCAGGAAAATTGCAGAAAACAAAGCCAACATGAGGCTGTTTACACTTGGTTTTAAAATGCTTCTCTGACCACTTGTGTTTACCTACGTCACTTCTGCTAGAAGAGAAGAGGCCCTCACACAGTTACTACATCAGTCTGATGTTTCACACAGACCAGCTAAGAAGACAAACATGTTTCAAGAACTAATATCTATGTAGGCTATGAGCTATTCCAACTGTTGAGAAGTCATTTGGCCTTGTCACCAAAACAACCACCACGTCCTGCATTGATGACGTATTTTCCTGTCCTTTTTGGTGGAGTAGGATGACGCAACCCCTGATCCCTAACCCTAACCACCTCACTACTGCTCATGCCTAAATCTAACCAAATTGTATTTAGTGCTGTCCATTTGTAATCTGATCATCTGAGACACATTTTAAAACCAAGTGTAAAACCAGTGTAAACAGGGTCAAATGAAAGTTAGAAATGCTGCTTAATCAGTTGAAATTAACTGAAATATATTCACAGAAAGGAGTAGTTGTCTGACACACATAAAAGTTGAAGTCAAAGAAAAACTGTGAGGTGACATTTTGAGTGATAGTAGTGTGTTAAACCCCAAAATACAAGATAAGCCAGATAATACTGCTACTTGTTCATAATATAAAATAATACTAGTGTATTACATACTACGAGTTCACTATATATAGTATACATATCTGATATGCAGTAGCTTTTAGGTTTTCTCTCCCACATTCCCCACTGTCCCAACAGCTGTTTTTGATATATTAAGACTCTTTCATCCTACTTGTGCAAAACATATTTCAAAATAAACTACATTTTTAATCACTCTGACAATGTGCAAATGTTTCTTCAGCCAAACAAAGACTGCATCTAAAAAGCTGATAAAATTAATATTCTTCTCATTTGAAGATCATAAAAAATTATGAAATGATATAAAATAAGACTGTTGTAGACAGATGAACTTGAACTGCAGTGAACCATTATACATATTCAGGTCAGCAGTTAATGGCTGTTTTAATTGCTGATTGCTGAGCAATTAAGTGATTAGTCATTGTGTCGGTGAAATGTCAAATACTAATAAGTAGCTCCAACTATCTCAGGTTATTAAATCCTAAAATGATTTCTGATAATTGCCAGCAAAGCTGAAAATGTTCACCTATCAGAAGCAGTTATGAGCAAATATGTGCTTTTAAGTAAGTATTGATAATGATAAAATTATTTTAAAATGTGTTATTAGCTTATATTCTGGGGATAGTCTTATTGACTAATCAAATCATCCAATAACCATTTCAGCATTTCACATATTCAGTCTTTGTGTTGGTGCCTAAGATCTGTTCTGAGTGAAGTGCTGGTCAGCTGTGTGTCAGTGTCCAAGAGTCTGTTAATGCACTCAGTTGCCACAGATACAGGCTGATTAGAGGCAATTTACTGCGTCGGCTGTTTTTACCAGAAGGGACCGGAGTGATCTTGCTGTCATGATGCTCATTACCTCACAGCACATTAAACTGCTGTTTGTGGGGAAATTATTGAGATAAAACATTTAATTTGACAAAATAAGTAGTAGGTCTCACTATTCATATTTTTGTCTCTGCCAGATGTAAGCCGGGAGTTGATCATGTGCTTGTGTGTCCTTGTTGTGTATCTGTCCGCAGCTAATCTTGAATACTACTGGACAGGGTCTAATATTTTTTGTGCACATTTATGACTCTATGCTCGAGGACCTCTCATAGTTGCAGTGATTCACAATCAACATATTTTATAACACATTTTATAGCGCTGACTCCTCACCACTCTGAACCATCTGGTAGGAGCCGTAAATGATCAACAACTGCAGCAAAAGCCACTTCCAGCAATTGGCTAAAAACAAATCTGTTGCAGGCCACATTTTGGCCTTTGTCGTGGCTCAAACACTGACATCTTTAGAAATGTTTGATCTTATCTTGCACTGGGGCATCTGCAGTTAATACCATACCCAATGTGTCATGATCCACTAAAATTAAGCATGATAGGAGATGAATAAATCCCTTTTTTGTTAGTTTTGCCACCATCTTGACTGTAAGAGAGTAGAGGGACAACTGAGGGAGATTCCTCTCTCTTCTCTTTGTGAATAAGACTGTAAGATTGCAGCTGCAGAGACTGTGGTTAGACAGTAGCTAAGAAAAGTGTAAAGGTTTGGGAGTTGCTTTCTTTGCACTTTTGCCATTGGAGACTAGTTAGCACTAATGATGAGACAGTAAGGAGGATGAACTATATTTGGAGACCTTTTAATGTAACTCTTTGTTCTGACATTTAGCTTCTTGCTCTTATAATGATGTGAGGAAAAAGCAGCATAAAGAGATGAAGTGAAAAACTGCAGGAAGACAGGAAAAAAGAAAAGATCAATAAAGATTCAGAGATCTTGAGGACATATTTAGATAACAAAACAAAACCTGAAGGTTGATGGCTATGATGACACTTTCATTGCAAAGATGAAGTAAAACCCTGCTAACAGTGACTGTAGTAACAGCAGTGACAGTGAAAGTGATTCAGATTTGCAGAGCAGCCGGATGGTGGAAGGAGAAAGCTGCGTTTTGAAGGAGTGAGGATGATGGAAAGAGAGAGATCGTGATGCTGATGAGTCGTAGCCGCCCCTCCCTCTGCTCGTCTCTCCCAGAGCTCGATCGCTCCATCAACAGGGGTTGCCATGGCAACCCCAGCATTCCCCCTGACCCCATGTGAGCAGAGCCACAGGATTAGTCCTGAAAGAGAACTCAAATGTCAACACAGCTCCAGGCGCTGCCACGTAGGCCTGAGAGAGAAGAGAGGTGTCTGTTTTTCTGCACAATCGAGTGATTGTGCAAGTGTGTCATCATGTCATCAACTGTTTGTCGCTACTTGTGTGTCCAGTACAGCTTATTGGATAAACTAAGCTTAAGCAAAAAAAGCCAGTTTCAGCCCAGTAAACAGTGAAAATAAATAAGCAAGGACTTTTAAATACCTAAAACATAATCAAACAGATTTATATATTGTCCCAGCAGTATAATATCCTGTCATTAAGACACATTTTCAAACTATGTAAAAAATCCATGATAGTACTAAATGCTGCATGCTACAAAATGTCACAAAAAAGCATCTTGTGCCACCATTTGTGTGTGATATCAGCTGCTAATGCATGTTATGGCATTTAAACTGTTTTCCCCATGTGCTACAAATTAAAGCTGCATTCAGGGTGCAAAATTAATATTTTTGTCCACTGGCCAAATGGTTAATGAATGGTCATATTTTACCAACCACTTGCATATTTTTTGCTGGTGGCTGGTGCTAATTGTATATGCCCTGGCTGCATATATCAACCTTTTATTTAAACAATAATTTAAATTATTTTGTGTAATGTTAAAGGTTGCTCATACTGACAAAATCACAGAGAATAATCACCAGCTCTGCTGTCTACCTAGGCTCTACAGAGTATTTTAGCATCTTTTAACTTCATCACAACTGTAATGTGTTGATTCACTCTCACAGCTCTACAGACCCACTGCATACGACCTGCCCACCACCAAACAACAGACACACAAAGTTACTGACTAGCTAAAGAGCATAATGGCCATTTAACTTACCTTTTGGGGCAGCTAGATTTGCGAGATCACGAAATCATGAGAGTATCCATCTTGTTAGACTTCAAGTTATCCACTTATGTCTGAACCACCTGTGATTCGGCCCAATCAACATCCTATAAGGATTCCTGAGCGATCTTGTGGAGACAGTGATCAATGATGATAAACAGATGGTTCATCCAATCACCTGCCAAGTATTTCTTTTGAGAGTCCCTGCCTCTCTCCGAGCAGTTTCAAAGGACGACTTCTTATATGGTTTCTGGTAAGAAACTACTGGCATGCCAGGTTAGCATTTAGCTAACATGCTAAAAAATGATGTAGACAAACAGAGCTAAAAGAAGAGTGAATATTGAACTCACATTTGTCAGAGACCAGAAATACGACTCCAGATGAATGTCAATGCTATGAAAAATTGCTTTGATGTTTTTACAGATTATTGTACTGCCCTTAAGTGACCAGAAGAAAAAAACCTATTAAAATGCTTTAATATTGTAGTGATGTCACATGATAATTACTCCACTACATTCTTGTATGGCAAGACATGCTTTCCAGGGCAGGAAAGTTCACATAATACACCTTGGACATAATGCATAATGGCTGCTGTTTTCTCTTTGCTTAAGCAGTTTGTCATCTTATCATGTTGGTTTCTTGTTCTCGTTATACTGTTCTAGCACACAGAATTAATTGAGTACACTTTTGTGAAGAGATTGTTTTCTTTTTTCCAACCATGGCGCATTTGTGTCTAAACAGCTGCAGTGGAGGCATGTGTTCTGCATGGGTTGAAACGTCGTGCAGCAGGCTTTCTGCGTAGCAACAAGATAGCTGCCCTCTTCATGAAGGTGGGGAAGAACTTTGCCCCAGCTGAGGAGCTGTGCAGGAAGGCCCAGGAGCTGGAGCAGATCATCGAGACAAAGTGAGAGACACAGACGTCACAGCAGGCATCAAACCTTACATCAAAGCCTGTTTGATTGTATGAGCAAAAGCGCTGATAACAAATGGCTGTCTGCTGACTTGAAGGGCTATTTTGTATTTTTAAAAGCCTCTAAATAATTCATATAAGCTTCTATGAATCATTAATTACCACCCCATTAGCGTCATGCTTTTGCAATTTTACTTGTTAAAATAATATAATCATTTTAAAATATGTTATTCTTGCTCTACAGCTAACACTTATGACTCCTCTTTCATTCTGCAGGCGAAGTCAAAGCTTACAAAGTCAAGACAGCCTGCGCAAAATGCCTCGACTGCCCAGCCTCACCCCACAATCCGTTAAGAACCTGTGGATCCGCACGGCTCTATTTGAGAAGGTGCTTGACAAGATAGTGCTCTACCTGGTGGAGAACAGCAGGTGTGTTGAGAGAGGCAAATGATATGTTGTTCAGCTCTGTGTGTTACTAGAACACTGTGACCCCTCAAATTCCCCTTTCACGTTTGTCTTCCAGTAAATATTACGAAAAAGAGGCTGTTCTAATGGACCCTGTAGATGGACCCATCCTCGCTTCTCTGTTGGGTAATTATTTGTGACATTGTGAACATTTGTGTCGTTTACCGTAATCATCTAACATCATGTGACCCCCCCGGTTTGGGACTATGTGCACATGAAAATGTGAGATCATGGTGCAGCATCAAAGCTTAGACCAGTACCCTACACAAGAACATTATGGAACCCTACCTTTTCTAGTGAGTTCATTTTCATAATGTTGCCGTTTGTGACCAAAAAGAGACTTTTAACAAGTTTTTTGCACATTTCTGGTTTTCTCCCAATTTGTAATATCTATTTCCTCCTGCACTGTGGTCTCTATTGCAGCTAACTCTCATCCATGACCAGAGGAGGTTGTAGACTGAAGGAATAGTAATGAAGTAACAAAAACATGATCCCTCACCAGCTTCCCACCACTGACTACTGTGTTTGATTGAACAAAGCCACAAACACTGTTGCTGGTGACTGAACCCGGGTCTCAGCAAGCAATTTGAACCATGTGCTAGTACTGTACCTGTAACTTTAGGCTGACTTGGTACAATTTTGTATTGTAAAGTGGAATACATACAAACCATTCCCCCAAGAGGGTTGCATTATTAGAGGTATTGAGTTTAAAACAAGAAAAATGTATGTCATTTTTTTCTGATCTTAGTTGTTTTTTTATTGTTAATTACTTGATACCGTTTAACATATGAACACATTTGAAAACATTCTGGAGGGAAAACAATCTGTGAACTGGCCTTTTGTTGACTTATGCACAAAGAGAATTAGAGATAATTTGTTTTAAGGACTAACAAGTCAAAAAGGTTGGGAGCTACTACTCCAAAAAGTCTTTGTACTTTCACGGGTTAAGGATAGGGTTAGATCCACTTGATCTGTACCTCTGTTTCTAAGTGTTATCATTCATTCTCATTAATGTCGAAGATAATCTGATTAGTTAACAAACTCTCACTGCTCATGCCTGCACGATCACTTAACTGGTCACCCTCATTGTTTCAGTTGGCCCTTGTGCCTTGGAATACACAAAGATGAAGACAGCAGACCACTTCTGGACAGATCCGTCTGCTGACGAGTTGGTGCAAAGACATCGCATCCACGGCGGCCACTGCAGGCAGGATTCACCCACCAAGAGGCCTGCACTGTGTGTAAGTGTTCAAACTAATCCTGGGCTTCTTTGATGTTATCCCATGTGTCTGTATTTCGTGTTTATTCTGATATATTAGCAGGCAGGCAGAGTTTCAGAGCCATGTCTCATCAGTCTCAGTGCTTACTGTGTGTATCTGAAACTGTCACACTTGTTTAGTCTTCAAGTTATCAGTCAACCAGGTCAAGTCAGCCTATCGAACAGCGCCACTGTACTCTGTACAGTCAGCCTTCGCTCTGCATTCATATGTGTGAATTCCAAGCAAAAGTATCCTGATCCTGGTCTTAGGCATCAGGAACAAGGAAGGATGCATCTATGCACATGAATGTATGATATACTGTATTTCTCCTAAGTTATTTGAAAGAGAGGCTTTATCTTTATCATTCTGCAAAGACTTATGTGTAGCAATGGCTTACGATCATCCAACACATTGTTTATTTTTTCAAGATCCAGAAGCGGCATTCCAGCAGCAGCATGGATGAACGCCCCTCTCCCTCGCCATCAGCTCGGGAATATGTGGAGTCACTGCACCAAAACAGCAGGGCGACACTACTGTTTGGCAAAAACAACGTGCTTGTTCAACCGGTAACTGTCTGATTCCTCCATATCACCCATAGATATATTGTTATGACACTCGCTAAAAAACATTTGAATTTCAAAGTTAGGTTTTATGGAAGATAAAAAAGACATTCCTCACTATTGAAAATATACTGCAAGGACATTTACATGCTTTTTTCTATTTTACAGTAATGTCATGTCATAGATACAGAGTATCATTAAAAGCAGAGGAATATTTCATTGCAGTCCTGAATAAAACGGTTATCTACACATTATGTTGTCATCTCATGTAACTCTGTAGAAAAGCCTAATATGCTCAACAAAGTAATTTCTTTCTATGTGTACCTTAAGCAGCGTTTTTCTTCTCCACCAGCAATGCAGCCTGTTTCAATCTGATGCCAATCTTGCATCAAATGAAAATATCCGTCCACATGCTTTATATGTTTCAGAGGGATGACATGGAGGCTATCCCGGGTTACCTCTCTCTGCACCAGACTGCTGACATCATGACACTGAAGTGGACACCCAACCAGCTCATGAATGGTTCTGTTGGAGATCTAGACTATGAGCGCAGGTGAAAAATTATTCAGCTGCAAATTGATTATTGTGATTATAAAAAAAGCTGTGGTTTGATAGAGTTAGTCATCTTTTTACATATACTGTGTATATATATAAAACAATCATGTTTCTACAAAGACATGTAAACACTCTGCATCTTTCTGCTGTTGGTGTAACACTTGGGTGTTACTGAATAAAGCAGTGTGTTTGTGTGTAGCTCGGGGGCTCTGTGTGCACAATAGATGCGGTAGATCTGATGAGGCTTATTTTCAGCTAACTAGCAGCCAGCTGATGGTTTAGTGACTGAGACCCTGTCAGTCAGTCACGTGTGTGTGTGTGTGTGTGTGTGTGTGTGTGTGTGTGTGTGTGTGTGTGTGTGTGTGTGTGTGTGTGTGTGTGTGTGTGTGTGTGTGTGTGTGTGTGTGTGTGTGTGTGTGTGTGTGTGTGTGTGTGTGTGTGTGACATGTGCGCGCATGGTTTTCTTTCACCAAAATAATTGATTTTTGCATTATGTAACTCTGTGCCTGCTTGTCTGCATGTGTGATTTTGACTCCTTTTTTTGAATTAGCCATAAAATTAATGTTCCTTGAGATTTTGACACACACAGATAATGCATAAACATTTTCTGTGAATTTGTGTTTATTAACATTAGCTGAAAGTCCACTCAGCCTGGACTGTTCTGACTACTGACTGTGTGTGATGATTAAATGTTTTTCAGCGTATACTGGGACTATGCCATGACAATCCCTCTAGAGGAGATAGTTTACTTGCACTGTCACCAACAAGGTGGGTCCACACAAAACCACCATAATAGCACTAGTTTTTTTAGTGTTTATGTGTTATTAAAGTATTTTCTTTCTATTATGACTGACAATTAAATGTCATCATGGATAATTTAATGAAGAAATAATCCTGTACATCTCTTGCAGTTGACAGTGGGGGCACAGTGGTGCTGGTCAGTCAAGATGGGATCCAGAGGCCTCCACTTCGCTTCCCCAGAGGAGGCCATTTGCTCCAGTTCCTCTCCTGTCTGGAGAATGGTCTGCTTCCACACGGCCAGCTGGACCCTCCGCTCTGGTCTCAGAGGGGAAAGGTCAGTACCAGAGGTCATTCGTTGGGGTCGATCTTACAGAAAAAGAGCCCTAAAATGCTAGATCAGCCTTATCTGATCAATAAATCAATAAAAAATACATTTGCATTTGGAAATGGATGCACCACCTGGTTGCAGTATGGATTGGAGTGATAGTGATGAATGTGGGGCTTACTGTTCACTCTGCACTTGAGTTAATGGATGTTTTTGTAGGACTGTGAGTAGCATTGTATCTGCAGCTAAACAAAATAATGAAAACCACCCACGCCTATGCAGCCACTATTAATAGGCAGAAGCATGCAGACACTAACATGGATGGCTTAGCTGCGTTCTGGTGTTTTAGTGATTTTTTTTTCTTTGGTATTTGATTAATAACAATTATTTTCTCATTGCAGGGGAAGGTGTTTCCAAAACTGCGGAATAGGGTTCCTCAGGGATCTGGATCCTTAGAGTCGGTCTCAGATAAGGAGGAGGATGAGGCCACAGACTACGTCTTCCGCATTCTCTTTCCAAACAGCCAGTCAGAGTTTGGTGAGAAACTTCTCCCTCCACAGAGAAGAATTAACATGAGCAGCGCCCACGGGCCTCTTCAGATTGTTGAGTTTTTTCATGAAAATGTTGCTCATTGTTTGTTACAGTGACTGTAACCCATCCTCCCCATCTGACTTTCTCCCTCTCCCTTCAACTGAGTGGACAGTCCCCCTCCAAAACAGGGACCCTGGTTGTCCCCAAGAGGTCCAGCAGCTGTCCTGGAGAATCCCCCTCACTCACAGGAAGCAGCTGTAACACTGTCACACCTTGGTTCATCTGTCCATCTGTCAGCTTGCTTTAATCCCCTGCATCTAATATCCTCCTGGCCTGTTTTGTGCCTCTGGCCACCTTTATTGATGTGTCCCATTATTAAAATCCCACCCACTCGCTGCCACCTTGTGTCACACCTTTTTTCCCCCTGCTTTACAATGTGGTAACCTTTTAACAGCTGATGGGCGGACAACTGATTGATTGATAATGGCTCCCGAACTGGGAGAGGCTTTTGCTCAGTTGATCTCTGCTGTTCTTGTTCTCATATAAAGTAATTTAATATGATGGCTTTTTGTTTACATACTTTATCTTTGCGCTAACAGGAATCAAGTGCAAAGCAATTACATTCTGCAGTGCTTTCAGTAGATCACAATTGATCAGCTTAATTCTGCATAAATCAATCTATGTCTCAATGTAATTGTTCTTGAGAGCAGTCCAGGCATAATGTTTTTTAAAGTGACAGTGATGATGTGTGTGCGTGTTGCAGTGACTCCACCAGACTTGATGGATCAGGGAGCTACCATGTGGCATCCGACTCTCAGGAAGTCCTCATGTTCCTCCTGTTCTCAGGGGAGCTTCTCTGATGGGGCGATGCCTAAAGGTTGCAACCATGAGAGGTGAGAGATAAACACATCACATTCCTGGAGTTGTTTTTTAAATGTTTAGTTTTGCTTTAGTTACATTTGACGTCTGCTTAAGGCTGCAGAGACAACCACTCATCAGACGGGTCTTCCTTCAGTGTCAATTCGAAAAATTATTTAAGACAGCAGGATGGAAAAAAAGATACAAGAAACAAGCAATTGCCTGGAAGACAATTATGTGACATTTACCTCACTGGCACGAGAATGTGTTGGGGAAATGAGGTGATAAGCAAGGCAGATAAAATGGTTAAAGGTTGTGAATGAATGCACGGCACACTGGACAGGTTTGTTCTGTACAGCAGCAGAATAGGTTATCATTTGAATGATAAAAGGTTGGCCCTGATACCATTAAAAGCTACATTAGACACAGACTCGCATTTTCAGGACAATCTGAATAACTTCTCATGCACTACATGGATGAATTATGCCAAAGTGTTTTTCTCCACATCAGTAAAATGTTCACTCTATTTCTCTGCAGGACTCCTCTGAAGCTGCTGTGTGACAACATGAAGTATCAGATCATCTCTCGGGCTTTTTATGGCTGTATGTAATTTCTTATTGTGTACAATTTGCCTATTCACATTCAATAGGAAATTGTGCGCTATTTAATCCTTTGCGTCTGAGGGATGCAGTTAATGTCAAAATTTGTACCAGTTAAGTTCAAAATCACAACACAAAGTAGGATAAAAAATCAATGCAACCTACCATTTACTCAGAGGCATCAATCAGAATTATGTCACAAAACATATTAATACCTTGCTGGCTGATGCAAAACAACAAATAAATGAATAATTCTTTATTTTGTTTATTTGGCACAATCAATACATTTTCTGACATTACTACAGCTCAGAGTTTCCCATTAACATGGTTCTTATATTTCAGGAACACTGACAATCTTCTCTATCCTTTCATATACAGTTGCAAGAAAAAGTATGTGAACCCTTTGGGATTACTTGGATTTCTGCATAAATTGGGCATAAAATGTGTTCTGATCTTCATCTAAGTCACAACAATAGACAAACACAGTCTGCTTAATCTAATACTGCACAAAAAATGATATGTTTTCATTTTTTATTGAACACAACATGTAAACATTCACAGTGCAGGGTGGGAAAAGTATGTGAACCCCTAGGCTAATGACTTCTCCAAGAGGTAATTGGAGCCAGGAGTCAGCCAACCTTGAGTCCAATCAATGTGATGAGATTGCAGGTGTTGGTTAAAGCTGCCCTGCCCTATAAAAACACACACCAGTTTTGAGTTAGCTGTTCTCAAGAAGCATTGCCTGATGTGAACCATGCCTCGCACAAAAGAGCTCTCAGAACACCTACGATCAAGAATTGTTGACTTACATGAAGCTGGAAAGGGTTACAAAAGTATCTCTAAAAGCCTTGATGTTCATGTGTCTACGGTAAGACAGATTGTCTACAAATGTAGAAAGTTCAGCACTGTTGCTACTCTCCCTAGGCGTGGTCGTCCTGTAAAGATGACAGCAAGAGCACAGCGCAGAATGCTCAATGAGGTGAAAAAGAATCCTAGAGTGTCAGCTAAAGACTTACAAAGATCTCTGGCACATGCTAACATTTTTGTTGACGAATCTACAATAAGGAAAACATTAAACAAGAATGGAGTTCATGGGAGGACACCACGGAGGAAGCCACTGCTGTCAAAGAAAAACATTGCTGCACGTTTGAAGTTTGCAAAAGAGCACCTGGATGTTCCACAGCACTACTGGCAAAATATTCTGTGGACAGATGAATCCAAAATTTAGTTGTTTGGAAGGAACACACAACGCTATGTGTGGAGAAAAAAAGGCACAGCACACCAACATCAAAACCTCATCCCAACTGTGAAATATGGTGGAGGGGCCATCATGGTTTGGGGCTGCTTTGCTGCCTCAGGGCCTGGACGGATTGCTGTCATCGATGGAAAAATGAATTCCCAATTGTATCAAAACATTTTGCAGGAAAACTTAAGACCATCTGTCCGCCAACTGAAGCTAAACAGAGGATGGGTGATGCAACAGGACAACGACCCAAAGCATAAAAGTAAATCAAAGACAGAATGGGTTAAACAGAAGAAAATCCGCCTTCTGGAGTGGCCCAGTCAGAGTCCTGACCTCAACCCGATTGAGATGCTGTGGCATGACCTCAAGAGAGCAATTCACACCAGACATCCCAAGAATATTGCTGAACTGAAACAGTTTTGTACAGAGGAATGGTCCAAAATTCCTCCTGACCGTTGTGCAGGTCTGATCTGCAACTACAGGAAACGTTTGGTTGAGGTTATTGCTGCCAAAGGAGAGTCAACCAGTTATTAAATCCAAAGGTTCACATACTTTTTCCACCCTGCACTGTGAATGTTTACATGTTGTGTTCAATAAAAAAATTAAAACATATAATTTTCTGTGCGGTATTAGTTTAAGCAGACTGTGTTTGTCTATTGTTTTGACTTAGATGAAGATTAAAACACATTTTATGCCCAATTTATGCAGAAATCCAAGTAATCCCAAAGGGTTCACATACTTTTTCTTGCAACTGTATGTATATTTGTGCTGTATTGAAAACCCCTGGACATATAGTGAGGACAAAAATTACAAATGTTCAGTTTTAAGTTTTTTTTTCCTTCCATAAACACTTCACTAGAGCATGTATAGTACTACTCATATGCAAAATAGTGGCATTTCTGAATAGCCAAACTTAAAAAAAAACCTATATGGCATGCCTGTGTGACACGTGTAGCGTGTGCCATTATCCTGTAAGAGAAGAAAATTAAAAACGAGCAAAAACAGAGGTTCAAAGGATTAATATTCTCATTTTAATAATCACCAGCTTCTACAGAAGCATTAAATAATTAACATGTCTTGTCAACCAGGGTTGGCATACTGCCGTCACCTCTCCACTGTGCGCACTCACCTTTCTGCCCTCGTCAATCACACCATTGTGGCGCCGGACGTGCCGTGTGATGCCTACAAAGGACTCACACTAGATGTGTGGCAGACTTTCCTCCAGGACAGCACAGTAAGTATTACCCGTGTCAAAGCACTGCAACATTAACTTCACATTAACTGCTGACAGTATGATGTCCATACACACGCACACACACACAAGTCCACTCTTAGACTATCTCTTTCACTCTGTCACTCTTCTGTCTTCTCCATATTCATCCTCTGCTAATCATGTGCCTCACACTATTAGTCTCACAACATAGTTCATGAAGCATTACTAATGGCCCTGGCTGTCAGTCTAAATGTCCACGCCCAGAGTGTATTTGGATCAGTGGACATAAGATACAGTTACCTGGAGTCATGCAGAGTTTGACTTGAGCTTGAAAAAAGTTTTTTTTTCTTTTCTTGAAACTGGTTTATCTATAGACACAAAAAAACTGGTTGCACAGATTTTTATATTAAATCCGAAGATGAATTTCTGATCTTCCTTTACCATTACCATTTGAAGTAAGTTCAAATGGTACTATATATACTGTATATGACAGCTTAGAGATGCCTGTTTTTCATCTAATACATTCTCAGATGCATTAAACATGACCTGTATTGAAATAGGGAGAGCCACTGTGAGGCCTCAGTATAAAAGCTGTTACGTTGTTACTGTAAATCATGTGTTGTGAAGCATCGGGATGTTTTTAGTATAAACTTAAAGACCATTCATATTTACTAGGAAGCAAGTAGTGAGGAGACTGAAGGCATGTCTTCTGTCCTCAGGCCTACCAGGAGCAGGAGCTGCTTCGTTTGGTCTATTTTGGTGGTGTGGCCCCCTCACTGCGTAAGCAGGTGTGGCCTTTCCTCCTGGGCCATTACCAGTTTGGAATGTCTGAAGCAGAGAGGAAGGAGGTCTGTCATTTCCATGATTATGGGTTTGCCTCCAGAGCATTTTCCACCTGAATAGTTGACCCTTGATTCCTCACCTTTCACCCCAGGTGGACGAACAGGTCCGAGTGAGCTACCAAGAGACCATGCGTGAATGGCTGGGCTGTGAGGAGATTGTCCGCCAGCGGGAGAAAGAGCAGCATGCTGCAGCATTAGCAAAGTGCTCCTCTGGGGCGAGCATGGACTGTTCCAGTCAGAAGATGGTCCATCATGACTCCATTGTCAGCAATGAGGTGATGCAGTAACAGACTTTTACTCAGAATTAGAAACATAGCCTGTTCCCTGTTTAAAGGAACATGTTGTTTATGTTGTGTAAGTTATGGCCAGTTTTACAAATGAAGGTAAGTTTATTAGTTATAGGCACAGTTTTATAACCTCTTTTGTAGATCTGGAGGGTTTTTTAAATTTTATAATTAAAAACCTGCATCATAAAGACACATAATTAAAAGATACCGATAGCATTATAAATGTATTATACAGCATTTTTGGAGCTTTAGCCATGTTAGGGACTTTAACCCTACCTTTTTCCTACAACTTCAATGGGTATATGAGTTATCAGTATGTGACAAATCCTCTTTCAATATAATATGAGCACAGCACAGGAGCCAACATACAATAATATTTTATATTATATTTTACATAATAACATCTTGGCCTGAATGTCTTTGTTACTCAGTCCCAGTCCTCCCAGAGCTCAGACAGGCAGAGTCTGGCTCGCCTGCAGAGTGACTCCAGCAGCAGCACGCAGGTATAAAAAACTGACCATACTGCGCCTCCATCGAATTTGTCATTTGTTCATACACGTTAAGTAATCAATTAATTTAGATCAACCAAAACATTATTTACAGTTTTAAAAAAAAGTTTCTTAATATGTGATTAAAATGATGAATGCAACAGTTTCGACATTTTGAACCAATATTCCTCCGCCTGCACTCTCTCTCCTGCTAGTTCTTCACATCCTCCCATCCCTTCCCCTGGAGTAGCCTGCTTCCCTTTGGCTTGTTCTTTCAGGTGTTTGAGTCCGTAGAGGAGGTTGACCAGATCGAGACCGAGCCCAAGAGTGAAGAAACCAAACAGGTGCCAAAGATGCCCAACGGCGCTCTCCAGAACGGGACAAGCTCCCCTGACTCTGGACATCCTTCCTCCCGTAACTTCTCCGTCACCTCTGGTCTGTCAGATGGCTCGCTCAGCACAGAGGACAGTGCTGCACCTGATGCAACCCAGAGACCTGCAGCTGTCCCTCAGGTTCCACAGAGCCCAGTCAAACCTCCTCAAGAAGCAGCAGTAAAGAGTAGAGGTCTGACAGAAGAACCAAACATGCAGGTCAAAGGTGAAGTGAAGGGAAAAGAAGAGAAGGAAAAAGCACCTGATGAGGGCAAAAGTGCAGAAAACACCAAGACTGGGGTGACAAATGATAACATGATCCAACCATCGGAAGAGGCCAACAAAGAGACAAGTCTGCAACCCAAAACTGATGAGGCTGATCCTGAGGGCACTAATATAGGGATGACCAAGTGTGAAGATGGAGGTCCTGTTGCACTAGGAGACATTGAAGGAAAAGAAGTGTCTGATGAGGATAATATGATGGTACCCGCAGTGTCTGCAGAATCCAAAGGAGAACTTGTTGAACAAAGTCTTAAAAAAGAGGAAGATGTGAGTATTGAGGAAACATCAAAGCTCGAGAAAACTGCGGAAAAGGAAGAAAGTGAAGGAAAAGTTAAGAGAAATCAGACAGAAAGGTTGAAATTTGAGGATACAGAAAAATCCAAGACAGATGTGACAGCAGGAGCTGAAGAGCGAAATCCTAGAGCTCCCCAAGTGGAGAAAAGCCTCCTTTTCTCAACTGACATCAGAACCTCAAGAGCAAGAGAAGCGTACTGTGCCTCTCAGAAAGATGAGGCGCCGGTCACGACTGAATCTGATGAGTCTCCCTCAGCCATAGAGATGGAAGATATCCCCAAAGCCAAATTTTCCATGGTGCCTTGGAGCAGGAAGGGACGGTGTGAACCATTGTCTTCCTTAGAGGACTCTGCCCTTCACATGGAGCTCAGGCCGGAGGAGGAGCATGAAAAGCCCAGTCCAGAGGGCACCGAGTCCATCCTGTCTGAGGAGCCGGAGATGGAGAGCCTCTACTCACACTTTGACTCTCTGGCCGGACCTGGAGAAACCAAGAATGAAGTGAACTCTCAAGAGTCTGCTGGGAGTGCCTTCTCTGTAAGCACTTTTTTTGTTTTAATTTGTATGACACCTTTCATATAAAAAAGCAGCTCAAAGTGCTGTACAACAAAAGAAATGATATGCACCAATGTAATACTCTGTCTTTTTTTTGCATCAAAAAAGGCTTAAAATGAATATAAAAGCAAATAAATGAACATTAGATGGGAAATAAAACCCACTTGATAATATTTCTAAACATAAGATAAAAGAAAGTGAAAATACAGTAAATGCCACGTGAATGTAATCTGTAAATTGGTGTCTAGGTCTCTGAAGCATAGAGAACTTCCCTTTTCCTACTGAATACAGACTCACCACTGGTTTTATTCATGTATTTATTGTTTCAGCAAGAGCTTTTGGACTTGTATACATTAAATCTGCACCGCATTGAAAAGGATGTCCAGCGCTGTGACAGGAACTACTGGTACTTCACTCCTGCAAACCTGGAAAAACTGCGCAACATTATGTGCAGGTAAAACACTGATGACTGGCAATTAGAAATATATAAAATAATATAAGCCCTACACTTTAACAGTAATGGATATATAGAAGGGAAATTATATTTGAATTTACTTTCACTAATCTTTTTGTCTGTTACATAAGCACAACTAAAGGGAAAACGATACCAAACAAAGCAAGAAATGTGATTATTGATATAATATTAATTCAGCCTTATAGAGAAGCTTAATAATGTAAAGAGGGGGGGGGAAATTATTTTCCCTTCAGACGTAATTGCTTTGATAAATGTTGAATGTCATTTTGAATAACTTTGTTCAGTGCTGAAGAAAAATGTGGAAGTGCTTCTAAATCTGGACAGCAGTGTATGACTCAGCCTGGCAGATAAAACAGCAAAGTGCAATTCAGTTCACCTTCTCGGTTGAATTTTTTACAGCTACATCTGGAGGCACCTCGACATCGGTTATGTACAAGGCATGTGTGATCTGCTGGCTCCCCTTCTAGTCATTCTGGATGATGGTAAATCAACACACTGAATCTTTTTTTTTTTAATCTTCTGACATTTGGGTGTATTTGTACTCTTAATGATGGAGCAACAGAGGAGTTTTCCCTCTAATTTTCTCACTCCAGCTTTCTCTCTCTCTCCATTCCCTCCTTTCAGAGGCCATGGCCTTCAGCTGCTTCACTCAGCTCATGAAGAGAATGAATCAAAACTTTCCTCACGGAGGAGCCATGGATACGCACTTTGCCAACATGCGCTCTCTAATCCAGGTGACACAGTAAAGTCTTTACACATATTGGTATAAATGTATTGTAAAAGTCAGATACCACTTAATTCATTCATTACCCACAAACTCTACAATTTTCTCATTATTTCTTTCCCTGAATCTCGTCTCTGTATAGATCCTGGACTCTGAGATGTTTGAGCTAATGCACCAGAACGGAGACTACACCCACTTCTACTTTTGCTACCGCTGGTTTCTCCTAGACTTCAAGCGAGGTAAAGCGACGGCACAGTGTGAAAGAGTTCATGCCAATTAAAGGAAGAGGAGAGTCGGTCCTCTCTAAGCCCTGTTTGTTGATAAAATGCTAAATGTCTCTGCAGCTTGTTAAAAAGATGTGCAGGAAGGGATTTGGAAGTCAGATATATTTGTGGAAAAACGTTTCCTGGGAGTTTCTGATGAAATAATTGGCATGAACTGCAACTGTATGGATAGGATTTTTAAGTCAACCATGCTCTATACTAAAGATTGAAATATTGGCTATTATAGTATGTATATAATACTGTATGTTTCCACCAAACTCTAATCTTACATCTCTCAACTGATAACTTGGCTTCTTACAAATTTGCTTCCCATCCGAGCCCAGAAACACTGATGAGGTGGTTTGACCCCGCTCTTTTGTGCTTTGTCTTTCAGAGCTGGTTTACGATGATGTGTTTGCAGTCTGGGAAACTATCTGGGCGGCTAAGTTTGCCTCTTCTAGTCACTTTGTTCTCTTCATTGCCCTGGCGCTGGTGGAGATCTACAGGGACATCATCCTGGAGAACAACATGGACTTTACTGACATTATTAAATTCTTCAATGGTAAAACATGATTCTTTTCAACTCTTGCTGTTCACATATATGCTCCATCATCTATTTACGGTGCATCTTCACAGGTTTTCTAAATTAAGATGATTTACTCATCATTGGGAGTGAAAACAGGTGTATAATGTCTTTTCTGATTCTAAAAGAACTTTTTTTTAATAGTCGGAGACTTTGGTTTGAAGATATGGAAACATTTCTAACAGAAAGACTGTGATGCATGGGTTCATTATGGGAACTGTAGGATCTAGCAAATCTGGCGCTTGACTCATACCAAGAACTAAAAGTCACAATAGCTCGCCCTCTACTGCACCAATTTTGGCCATTCATTTATCAAATCTGTCTCTCACACAAGCCCCCAAATATTATTGATAGTGATAATGACACTGAAACATCATTGTTTTACTTCACTATTCAATCTAACATTGTCTTCATGTTAGGGGCTTTATTTTCAGGAAGAGGTTGTTATTCTGTCCTAAGAAACCTAGAAATATATCCAGTCCTGAATTTGTGGTTTCCAGGATCAGCTAACAAAACATTTTTTCACTTCAATGAGAGCAACTAGAAAGAATTTTCATTTTGTATTGATTTGGTGACCCCTCTGAACAAAAGTGGTAGTGTTTCCTGGCATGAAAACTGCATTTCCAATAAGAACCATAGCCTCTTGTCGTAAAGATCGAGAAAGATGCAACTTGGTCATAAATAGGTTTACTCACTTCTGTGATCTACTCTCTCACCTTCATACAAAGTACTGTTGATTGCCTGATGATTGTTGGTCGTTGTGCTCATAATCACAGAAAGCTTTATGGTGCTTGCTTTGCTCAACAAATGCAGCTAAAGTTGGTTGCATTCAATTAACGTTAGCCAAAGCGTTAGCTAGCTTTGTTTAAGCCTCCAATGTTAATTCATATATTGATGTAAAACCACATCTCACAATGTATTTCATAAATAAAATAGACATATTACATACATGTCTATGAGGAAGAGCGTCAATTAAGGATCGGTTTGAATCCTTTCAAATATTGTTAGTTTGTTTGTGCTCTATCACTGTTCTTTTAAAAAAAAGCTTTTTTGTTCTTTCTCCAACATACAAAAAAAAATCCTTCTTCTTCCTTTCACCTGCTAAAGAACTACTCACTTCAAAATTTTGCCTGAGAAATGTAAAAAGAGGTGCTTTCGGTCTGCATGTCATGAATTGTTTAATCTGATTTTGCTGGGAATCTGACCCGGAGATAGGCATTCAGAATAACTTTGTAGAAATGGCCAAAGCCCTTGCTGATGGTCTTGTTTGCTTATGTCGGTCATTTAGAGGCATAAGTATTAAATTGAGACTGTTTTATAACCGTTTTAAAACTCCTTGTAGTTGCTTTAAATAAATGTGTTGATTTCAGAGCTGCTCTGATCTCATTAACGCTAGTTGCTATTTTCATGTCAGTTTTTCTGTCACAAGAAGTGATAAAAATGTCCCTTTATACCACATTCCATGGCAAAGATTTTTGTCTTTTTAAAAAAGATTGG
Organism: Scomber scombrus; assembly: GCF_963691925.1. Taxonomy (NCBI): domain Eukaryota; kingdom Metazoa; phylum Chordata; class Actinopteri; order Scombriformes; family Scombridae; genus Scomber; species Scomber scombrus. The sequence goes on from NC_084973.1 coordinate 15,774,401, forward strand.
CTAGGTTGTTTTTCCAACTGTCAGCAAAACACCAGACCTTTTTAAACACCTTAAAAAAGAGAGATAGATGTGTGTATTAATTCAGGGGTCTGGACTCAGGCTATAACTTCATGGAAGTGCAATAATAAATCACCGGAGTACCCCTTTAATTTATGCACTGAAACCTGAGGCTTTACCATTCAGCTAATGTTCAGCTAATATCTTTCTGCACTAAAGTCTGATTTTCAGCTGTAGAGTTTTCATTTGGTTTCTCAGCAGGGAAATTTCAGCAGCTGACTCACTGATTGTATTTGTTTTCAGATATATCCTTGCAAACATCCACAATATATTACATTGACTAATATCCTTTTAATTGGGACATGATTTGTGCCATGAAAAATGGGATAAAGTGAAATACAGAGCAGAAATGGAGAAAAAATAATTAAAACTCTCACAGGCTTCTGTTCTGTGATTGTCGTGCAGGGCTTGATTTTAAATGTGTTTCTGATAGATACCACTCCAGGTTCCATGAAGTTAAAGGACTACACGTCTGTTCAAATCTCTGGAAATGTAATAAACAATGTTCCACTGATTCTTCTGGTTTGTAGTAGCTGAAGCTGTTTTTGTTCATGCATATGTAGAAGATGTGGAAAATGAACCTGATTTTTTCTTTTCTTTGTCTCTTTTAGAAATGGCTGAGCATCACAACATAAAGCAGATTCTGAGCCTGGCGAGAGATCTGGTGTGCAAGGTGCAGATGCTTATAGAGAACAAGTGATTGGTTGTGGTGTTTGTCTTCTTTTCCTTCCCAGTAAAGTGTAAACGGCTGTAGCAGCACAAGAGTTAAACACATGTACACACACAAACACACACACACACACACACACACACACACCAACACACTACATAAAGCCTTTACAATCACTGTTTGCTGCTATGAGCTTTACTAACTGTATCCACTATGTTGTTTGTGTTGTCAACGGGTGTACGAGAATATTATGCTTCATATTTGTCAGTATGTTCAAGTGAAAGCAAATGTAACAGGAGAGCTAATTCTTTGATTTGTAAATGTTTTATTCAGAAATCCCTCAAGTGTCAATCTTAATCACAGTGCACTTAATATTTTGAGATGAGGATGGTTGTAGTTGCACATTTCAAACCAAAATACAGAGCTGAATTCAACCAGAGACTATATTTATGAGAAAAACATGTTGTGATAATAGTTTTTAGTACTTATTTTAATAGTTAAAGCCTACAAGATTACATAAAATGTTGGTAATAGAAGCAGGTTCTCCCCCTATCCCTATCCCCTAATGAAGGAATGAATGTCAGCAGACTTTTATGTTTTTACCCCAAAATCAAACTGATTTTCACTGATGACTGATCTAGAAAACTTTTAAGTCTTTTAGTCAAAAATGTAACCTCCAATCATGTTTAACAGACTGAACCATTTCAGTGATTTAATATCCGACAGTGTTTTCAATGTCTTGAACTTGCCTTGTCTGCCAAATAGTATGTCTTTATTTGTCATGTGTGAATTGTATTGTAACGAGGGAAAATTGTGTTTAAATTACGAGAATTATATTAAGTTATCACATGTAGAATCATATCCTGATATTTAAGTGGCTTATGGATATCTGAGCAAAGATTTACACAAAACATCAAGCCTGATTTAAAAGTCCTCCAAGTTATGTTCATTATCCAGTGAAACGCTGTATATTTTGTAAACAGTGCAGTTTACTCACCTTGATTTTTTTTGTATTGTCTTGTATTGTCTGTTAGCATTTCCTATAAGTCTGTTCTTTGAATCAAATCTTAATTTCAGCTTGAATATGATTATAAATTGGGTGATATTTTAGTCAACGTGACCAAATCTTTAGTGTGAGTGGCCTCATCACAGAGTTGAAAATGAAAGGTTAATGATCTGCTGCTGACTGATTTTCAAAGTTGATTGCAAATGACCTGATGTGAAGAAAACTGTTTTTATTGCTTTGATGATTTGGAATTCACAAGGACATACAATATATATATATGCTTTTAACCCCTTCAATTAATATTAATGTTTATTTCAGTTAAATACACTCATGCTTTTCATTGCTTAAAATTTAACTTCTTCAAGTGTTGTTTCATGAATGTGGTAAGATGAATTGCAATTAATATCAGTGTTTCTTTGTGAATGCTAACTGCTGTCAGAAAATCTTAATTTATTGTAACATTTATTTGCCTAAAAAATATTTATTTATTTATTGATTTTGTCATGCAGATGCTGCTTTTTTTTGTAAAGCTGATATTTTTATTTTGTGCCCAGTTCTAAATGTGTATTGTACAACAATCAAATTCTATACTAAGAGTTCATATATAATATATATATATTAAATGGTATATGTTCTTATTAATAAAAAATAAAAATGGAATCATTATTTTTCCAAAACACATTGTACTGTGCTTTTTACTAAATTAAATTATTGTGACACGAATGAGTCAAAAGTATTCAATAAATGTAGAGAGTCAATACAGATCATGTTATGCGTTATACAAAAGCACACCCTAGTTACATACATAGTACTCAGTACATTTATATGTATAAAGAAACATATTTATTCAAGTTCACGTTTCTTTAATTACCACATAGCTCGACTGGTGGAATAAATCACAATATAACAGAATAACTGTAACACATCACCTACAACACCAGTGCAAACATAAAGGACAAAAGCGCAAAAATAGAAGATAGCAATATCAGTCAGTCCATCTTTTACATAATAAATAAAAGTAATATGTTTTCAAATATTGAACAAACTTTTGTACAGATACTCATCAACCCTGCTGACCTTTTTAATCCCTTGAATTTTCCTCTAGCACCACCAGCAGGTCAACGTTTTCAGTTATCCAGTGAAATATCTTGTGCAATGGAATAGTTTGGTTCAGATGTTCATGGTTCCCACATGATGTGCAGTATATCTTATATGCTATCTGTATCAACATAACTATTGGATGGATTGAATCAATGAAATTAGGCACAGACATTCATGTCCCTCTGACAATGAATTGGAATAACAATAAACATTGAAACGGGTGTTTCTTGCTATAATTATTCCTCCTGTTCATACTGACCATTAGTATAGGCTACCCCTTCATAATGCACTGACACATAGGTGATGGGAGCCAAATTCTACAAGCCTCATCTTTGCACAATTGTATTTAAAAGTTTATCTGCAGCTAATATGAGATAATGTTGTCCACATTAGTCAAATCAAGTCTTCTTTAATGTTTAAGTCTTTTTAGTGTCAAAGTCCCTCTTTTTGTTGCTATACTTCCACCACAGCTCAACAGGGCAACACTGTCCAAGGAAACACAAAGAGGAAATGTATCAACGCTAAAAATACTGTAAATGTGGCATATATCCCCTCAATATAACTAACTCAGACTGCTGACTCCTCATATAAGCTTCAGATCAACTTTTAAATACATTTTTGCACAAATTGACCATGTGGACACACTGTGGATTTTAAACCCAATGACTAACATTGAAGGCACATTGGAAGGAGGATCTATTAATAGTCAGTATGAACAAGAGTAATGGTTACAATGAGGGAAACTTCTTTCGATATTCATATCGACACCTGACTGTTGTTTTCTGAACTTTTCCTTTAACTCTTAATATCTTGCCATCATCATTATGACCAAATTCATAGAAGTTGTCAGCTTTGTGGTTAGGAACTGATTGCAGTCCTCAACAAACCTCTCTGGTCTGAACTGTATTACTACACAAAAGGACTATCGCCCGAACAGGGACTTGAACCCTGGACCCTCAGATTAAAAGTCTGATGCTCTACCGACTGAGCTATCCGGGCGCTCGAAGACCACTTGGACCCTTTATTCTTCATAAAGTCGTTTAGTGCTTGATTGTGTACATCAATTTTATGTTCGGTGTATCGTTACACTTTACTAAATACTTAAACTAGTTTTACGCCGGAGCGGTTCATAAAACATTTACGCCATTTTACAGTTAGGCTACAGTACGCTTGCACCACCAGCTGCAAAGAAAACATGCGTAATGGCGAAGAGTGATCCACTTTTACATCAGTGATGTTTCATTGGACGTCCTCTTCTGTGGTTGGGGTTGTAGATTATGTTGTGGTTAGGTGTAAATACCTGCTTGGATAAACAGGAAATTAAAGTTTGGATTACGTAAATCATTATCATCTCAAAACGTCAGGTCGCATTTTTGGAAAACATTTATCGACAGGGCAGCTGTTTTCTACAAAACCCCTCTAGTTTCGAAATGCTAGCAATGTATGCAACTTATTTCACAAATGTTTACATTGGTGACGTTTTGCATAAGAAAGTGGAGTTTTTTAACATAGCGATTGTGTACCACAGTCTAGACACTGTATTTCAACTACAGCCATGGCTGTGTAAGCGAATAAGGAAGTAAGTGGAAAGTAACTTCATGTTAGCCTTCTTCTCGTCACTTCTGGGATAACTACGACAAGCTTTGTTTATTTCTAGGATAGAAAAGTCATGTCCCGCCCTACTCTGCCTCTGATTGGCTTATACTCAGATTCTTACCCCTAGCCCCAACCAATCTCACTCCTCATTGCTAAATTAACTCTGACGTAACCAACCGAGATAACGAGTATTAGCGAATCAGAGGCAGAGTAGGGCGGGACATGACTTCGTCATCCTGGGAAAGCAAGTTAGCACGTCTCATTAGCTACAAACGTGAAGCTAGTCAGGACATGGGTCCTTAGCACTGACTTTCCGGATGAGTTTGTGAAGACAGAAGATAATGTGATACTCTTTTAATACTTCTCTGACATAGCTTGCTATAAGGTTGCCAAAAATGTCGGTGTTTGGTTTCACCGCTGGGCGCACATGGAGTGGCGTGTCACAGAAAATAATACAGCCTTCATTGAAAACCACCAAAGATCGATACTGTGTATCAAGTGTGGTGAACCTCCACAGGAGAGGCAACAATCGCCTGTCGACTCACACCACTAATGCCACGCGTCTGTTCAGCTCCCAAACACACAATCCAAAGGTATCATAGAGGTTCATGTTTATTTGAACTGCAGTCGCTTTAATCATTAGCATGCAAAACTGAGGAGGTCAGACCACCCTGAGCTTATCCTGTCTACTGTGTGTGTCTCTTCTGTAGGTACCACGGGTTGCAACATGGGAAGCAGTACCAGAGGACCAACTTCCCCAGGTACAACCATCATAGTACACATCAGGTCACCAAGAATTACCACACATCACGCAGGTACTATAATACTATACGTATTATGGTATTGCCACGCAGGTACTATAATACTATATGTATTATAATACCCAATTCTTGGTGACCTGATGCCTTGAAATGCTTGTTACATTTTAGCTATTTAATAGAAATCTTATCCAAAGGGAAGCTATTAAAAGGATAGGTTAACAACTTGGTTGACTCTGGTGTCAATATGAACACTAAAAATGACTGTTTTGAAAGATGGATGACTGAAGCTTTATATTATCTTCAGATAATCTCATAAATACATTTTTGCACAGAAGGAGGCTTGCATATTTCGACCCACATCACTTAGACTGTAAGGGCGACAATGCAGGGATCTTCTAATGGTCAGTACAGAAGGGATGAATATTGCCACATAAACATATCTCAATGTTCATCATGGCACATAAATGTTGTGTTAAGATGGGCCTGAAAAATTGTGAACCTGTCCTTTAAGCGTGACTAGTTGAACAGGCTAATTGTACTTGCATTATTTTTATGTTACTTAACAGAAACTGTGACATCAGTATTACACCATGAATTTGCCTTTGACCTGACTAAACAGATGTTTTCATGTTTTAAAGGACAAAACTGCACAGTAATGTCAACAAAACAATTATGCATATAACAAGTAACAGAACACAAAGTTCTTACCAACACCACTTTGATTTTACAGCCAGCCCAAATCCCTGCTGACCTGGTGGACAAACTGGAGCGACTGGCCTTGGTTGATTTTCGCACGAAACAGGGACTGGACTGTTTAGAGAAAGCGATAAGATTTGCAGATCAGCTTCATGTTGTGGACACATCAGGGGTTAAACCAATGGATTCAGTTTTAGAGGACAGGTATGGTTCAGATGTTATGTGTGTATTAAAAAACAAGCTGTTTATCATTTGACAAATATGGCAGAGCGGCAGCTGAATTTTCAACAGGTGTATTGTTTCATCCTTGCACATTCAGAGCTTTATACCTGAGAGAAGATGCAGTGCAGGAAGGGGACTGTGCAGAGGAACTGCTGCAGCTCTCCCAAAACACAGTTGAAGAATATTTTGTGGCACCGCCAGGTAAGAAGAAATCTGAATACATCAGTGTTGATGAAAGCATTGGTTGTGTGTCACATGAAGCGCAGAGAATGTACATGTGCACATGTGACTGTGTGTGTGTGTGTGTGTGTGTGTGTGTGTGTGTGTATTGAATGTCTGTTCACTTGTAAGTGTGAAGAAAAAAGGGTCTAATAACTTGTTTGTTTTTTACCACAGGAAATATTCCACTACCGAAGAGGGAGGAGAGAACCGCCATGCTGAAACACTCTGAGTTTTAGAAATATGTTGATATTTATAACTTATTTTGGGAGGTTGATGTGTCTTTGATGAAATACTATTAACAATCTGTGAAATTAAATCCAGAACCAATCACTTCACTGCTCATCTGCTGCCATCACCTAAAATAAGTAGTGTCAGATATACTGAAAGTTTCACAAGTTCTGAAACAGGAAAACAAAAAAGCAGCTGGCAATTCGTTAATTTTCAGTTTCATTTGACAGTTATGTGTCAACTCATCATTTTGTCAAAATGGTGAGTTAGTGTTGGGGTGTGTGAACAATAATAACAATGGTGGTGCATTGTTTTGATTTGTGATTTATATTATCTACATGTCCTGTTTTCATCCTAGTGTTGTTTTACTTTGAGAAGTAAATCTATTTTCTCTCTTGTTCTGTTTTGTTTCCATACCAACATGCATAAAAAACAGTTATAATGAAATAGATTAAAATAAAAAGAGAGACTATGACGTGTTTGTCAGCTACAGTTCTTTTTATGGTGGACACTTATTTATCCTTACACAATAAATAACATCTTCAAATCCTCTGTAAATCTATAATTCATACCAACACCTTCCAATTCTCTGCCACACCTGTCTGGTAAAACTTGATTTTAATGTAGTAGGCTACATTGATAAATATGCCTGGGGCAAGTAAGTAATGATCAAAACATTACAAACATGCACATAGCAGAATATAAACCCAAAGTAATTCATTGCTGTGAGAGTTCATGACAACACAACAGTTCAGAACATCATTTAACAAGAATACACCACGTCCTTAGACATGCTCACCTAACCTGCGTCATATTTCTTACGTAGTTTATTTTTTAACAACTCTGATGATCACAGGTGGGGCATTAAGGCTCATGAACGTAGCTCGGGCAAAGTTATCATGAAAACATTGCAATCATTCCAGCAGAGTGATGTTTGGAGAATAGAAACCGAAACTGATCAATGAGTGCAAAACAAATCTTAAAGGTGACTGTGTTGATCAGCTGAGGCAGCTTAACGTGGTTCGGGCAAAAGTAATAGTAACACCCGTCCAGCAGAGTGATGTTTGGAGAATAGAAACCGAAAGTAAACAATGAATGGAAAACGAATCTTAAAGGCGACTGTGTCGATCAGCTGAGGCAGCCTATAAAACCCACAGTGAGCTGAAACCTGCGGCACTGCTGCAGCTGAGCATCTGTTTATCTGTCACTCCACGTTTTTCACTGACTCAACAAGTCATCACAGGGTAAGAAACTCTCTTTATCGATGTTGTGATTAAATAAAGTGTAATAATTCTTTGAAAATAGTGAATTTATTTTAAAAATGTACTTCCAGGCCACTTATCATGGATATAAACATCACTATGCTGGATGGGACTTCCCTGAACCTGCGTGTGCGTCCAACGGACACGGTGGGCTATCTGAAAACACTCATCCAGCAGAAACTGGGATTTGCACCTGAGATCCAGAAGCTGACCTTTGTTAACGGCAAGACAGTAATTCTCAACGACGACTTCAGGTCTATCAACTTCTACGGCTTGGACTCTAGCTGCCAGGTGTCTCTGCTTTTGACCCAGCCACCCCAGCCCGCTACCATCCAGGTGTTCCTGAGAAAAGACAGCAGGTCAAATACCTACGATATTAAACCCGACGAGACTGTCAGCAACTTCAGGCGCAGGGTCCAGACCAGAGAGAGGGTCCCGAATGACCAGTTCAGACTGGTGCATGAGAGCCAAGATATGAGAGAGGGCAAACTGTCGGACTACAACGTCAGAGCAAATAGCACCATCGACCTGACTCTGCGTCTGAGAGGAGGCTGGGGACACTTTGACTTGGCTGATATATCAGATGGTTAATATATTAATTTATTCCAAATGAATGAAGACCAAATAACTTGTTTATTTATTGTTATTAAAAGAAAAAAAGCGTATCTAATGAAGCAGGTATATGCATTGATATGTTTTTTTCTGTTTGTAATTTAGTTTTGGCAATACAAGAAAAATGTTGTAGTTAAAAATGGACAAAAACAACATGGTTTGATTATGTTAACTGGGAACAAAAATAACAATAAAGTTCCAAATGTGAACCCATCTCTGTATGTTTTGTCTTTTTAACGCCCTTTGAGTGGAGCTGCATCCTGTTCACAACCACAAGTTACAAAACCAGCACAGGATAAAACAGGATAAAACATTACATTAGTGTTATTCATTCTAATGTAAAAGGACGATCCACCAATTTACACTAAAATATGTTTACTAGTCACGGAGAGTACACAATTCATAACAAAAAAGTGCAGTTATAGTATAAACTGCAACATGGAGTTTGAAAGATATGGTTATAACCAGGCAGGGAGGGTCTAATGAAAGATAATATTACACTGCATTATGGGAAATGTAGGATTCAGAGTGTTTATTTTAGCTTGAATCATACTACAGCCTTAAAGTCCTGATATTTCTACTGCAACAATTTTGATATACATATATAAAATAATAATTATATATATATTATTATTATTTTTATTTTTTTACATTTTCAAAAATGTCCCTCAACTTTATAGAGGTGCAACACCAAATCATTAGTGCCCCTTTAACTGAGGTGATCAGGAGAGACAGTGTGTGAGATGACCCACCTCCAGGATGTTCATAACAAAGTATAAAACGGAGGAGAAAGCCAGGGGCAAAAATAAGCTGATCCAATGTTTGACGATCACTGTGACTGCTCCTTTTTTTCTATTCCTCTCTTAACTATAATTTGTTCAGTGCAATATTTCTCCAGTTTGCTGAACTACTAGCTCCTCTTGCTTTCATAACTGAATATTTTCCTTTTTTTAATCCTGTGTATGTACAGTATTTAGTTTTTATGGATTTCATATTATTGGATTCTTATGCTGTATAGTGTCTATACTTTTAATAGTTTTTATCCCTAATTAGGCACCTACAGGGTTGCTCCAAACAACATTTCATTGTAGTTGTACAGGGACATTAAAGTTGTATCTAATCTCTTATCTTATCTAGGCATAGTGTAAACTTCATATTCTAAATTTGCTGCCAGCTAATAATGTGTAGGCAGAGGACATAATGCCTTGAAATTCATGTTAAATTTTAGATATTTAGTCAAATGCCTTAAGTGTGACTGCCAATAAATGACTACAACAAAATAAAATGGCATATTAACAGCAGAGATGACCAAAGGTTAAAGGTCAAAGAAGAAGTGCAGCGCTGTCAGGTGATTAGAAGTTATATATGGATGTGATGATTTTACTGAACAGTTACAGCTCTTGTTATATCAAGACAATAAATTAATAATATTTGAAATAATGCGAAAGTGAGGTAAGCAGATCTTTATCAAATATTTATTTTCTCAACACAGGAAATATTCAAATATCAAAGAGGGAGGAGAGCACTGCCATACTGAAACAAACAGAAAATCCTGACATTTATAACTAATCTTACATTTTGGGAGTTTATATGTCCTCCAAGAACTAGAGGATGAGTTCACATCTGTCACTTTACTGTTGATGTTCAGCTTAAAAGAACTGGAGAAAAACTTTGTCAAGTAAAGGTTTTACACATTTAGAAACAGGAAAAATAAAAAGCTGCTGATCCTGTATTGAAATTTAGTTTTTCAGTTTCATCTGACAACTGAGTTTAAATCTCTCTTTAGTTTCAGTCTCATTTTATAAAAATAGTGAGTGAGCAGTTTTGTCATGAGAATATTGAGAGCAATGTAAGAACATTGTTTTAGTTTATATTATAATTTACATGGGTCATATTTTCATTCTAGCAATGATCAACTATAATAAAATAATAAATACTTGGTATTTTCTCTTTCTGTTTTGTTTCCTTTGCAAATATACCAAAAATTATATAAATGACTATAAATAGACTGTGACGTTATCAGATGATTAGTCAGAACTGGACATTCCTGATTGATACTGATAGACAGTAAAAAAAAAAAAAAAAAAAAAAAGGTGTAATAAACCAGGTTAAAGAGTGATGTCACCTGTCAGAGGGCTCAGTTAGTTCATGACAACACAGCCTGATGCCCACTGCAGGGCCTAATAGTTCAAAACATCATTTAACATGAAACCAGTGCGTCCATAGGCATGCTCACCTAACCTGCATCACATGTGTTATAGTTTATTATTAACAACCTCTGAAAATTACAGGTGGGACATTAAGGTTCATAAACGTTGCTAGGGGCAAAGTTATGATCAAAACATTGCAATCATTCCAGCAGAGGGATGTTTGGAGAATAGAAACCGAAACTAATCAATGAATGGAAAATGAATCTTAAAGGTGACTGTTTTGATCAGCTGAGGCAGCCTATAAAACCCACAGTGAGCTGAAACCTGCGGCACTGCTGCAGCTGAGCATCTGTTTATCTGTCACTGTCTGAAGACTCAAAGTTTTTCACTGACTCAACAAGTCATCACAAGGTAAGAAACTCTCTTTATCAATGTTGTGATTAAATAAAGTGTAATAATTCTTTGAAAAAGTGAACTTATCTTAAAAATTGTACTTCCAGGCCACTTATCATGGATATAAACATCACTATGCTTGATGGGACTTCCCTGAACCTGAGTGTGCGTACAACGGACACTGTGGGCTCTCTGAAAACACTCATCCAGCAGAAACTGGGATTTGCACCTGAGATCCAGAAACTCATCATTGACAACGGCGAGAGGAAAGCGCTGAACGACAACTCCAGGTCTATCAGCTCCTACGGCTTGCACTCTGGCTGCCAGGTGACTCTGCTGGTGACCGAGCCACTCCAGCCCACTACCATCCAGGTGTTCCTGATAAACGTAAATGGGCAAAATAGCACCTACGATATCAGACCCGAGGAGACTGTGAGCGACTTCAAGCTCAAGGTCCAGGCCAGAGAGGGGGTTTCTGCAAACCAGCAGAGGCTCATTCACCAGGGCAGAGAGATGTCGCAGGGGAGACTGGCGGACTACAACGTCGTAGCATTGAGCACTATCAATATGACTCTGCGTCTGATGGGAGGCTGAGGACACTAGACTCTGCTGATATACTCTGCTGATATATCAGATATATTATTTTATTCCAAATGAATGAAGACCAAATAACTTGTTTATTTATTGTCATTTTTAGAAATCAATGTTGAGCTGATCAATAAGGTTTATGCATTGCAATGTTTTACTGTCTGTGTAATTTAGTTTTGGCAATACCAGAAAAAATGTTATAGTTTAAAATGAACAAAAACAACATGGTTTGATTATGTTAATTGGGAACAAAAATAATAATAAAGCTCCAAATGTGAATACGTCTCTGTATGTTTTGTCTTTTTAACGCCCTGTGAGTGGAGCTGCATCCTGTTCACAACCACAAGTTACAAAACCGGCACAGGATAAAACAGGATAAAACATTACATTCATTCGTATTTAAAAGGACGATCCACCAATTTACACATTAAAATATGTTACTAGTCACAGAGAGTACACAATTCATAACAGAAAAGTAGAGTTGCAAACTGGAGACATGAAGTTTGAAAGATATGGACATTAACCAGACAGGGAGGGTCTTATAAAAGATAATATTAAGTTGCATTGTGGGAAATGTAGGATTCAGAGATTTTCTTTTAGCTTGATTGATACTACAGCCTTAAAGTCCTGATATTTCTACTGCAGCAATTTATATATATATATAAACAATAAAATTATATATATAATTTTTTATTTTTTTAACAATTTCCCTAAACTTTATAGAGGTGAAACACCAAATCACTAGTGCCCCTTTAACTGAGGTGATCAGGAGAGACAGTGTGTGAGATGACCCACCTCCAGGATGTTCATAACAAAGTAAAAAACGGAGGAGAAAGCCAGGGGCAAAAATAAGCTGATCCAATGTTTGACGATCACTGTGACTGCTCCTTTTTATCTATTCCTCTCTTAACTATAATTTGTTCAGTGCAATATTTTTCCAGTTTGCTGAACTACTAGCTCCTCTTGCTTTCATAACTGAATATTTTCCTTTTTTTAATCCTGTGTATGTACAGTATTTAGTTTTTATGGATTTCATATTATTGGATTCTTATGCTGTATAGTGTCTATACTTTTAATAGTTTTTATCCCTAATTAGGCACCTACAGGGTTGCTCCAAACAACATTTCATTGTAGTTGTACAGGGACATTAAAGTTGTATCTAATCTCTTATCTTATCTAGGCATAGTGTAAACTTCATATTCTAAATTTGCTGCCAGCTAATAATGTGTAGGCAGAGGACATAATGCCTTGAAATTCATGTTAAATTTTAGATATTTAGTTGGAAGCCTTAAATGTGACTGCCAATAAATGACTACAACAAAATAAAATGGCATATTAACAGCAGAGATGACCAAAGGTCAAAGGTCAAAGAATAAGTGCAGCGCTGTCAGGTGATTAGAAGTTATACATGGATGTGATGATTTTACTGAACAGTTACAGCTCTTGTTATATCAAGACAATAAATTAATAATATTTTGAATAATACAACAGTGAGGTAAACAGATCATCATCTAACAGTTTCTTTCCCAAAGCCATCCAGACTCTAAATAAACATACACTGTGACCATTCAACCACTTTATACCTCATTATATACCTGTGCATTATATACTAGTGCAATATTCACAGAATCTTGCACTTACAGCACTTTATTTATTTTTTTTTAACTTACCTGCCTTGTCTTAATTTTACCTGCTTTGTTTTTGTTTTTGTTTGTTGTATAGTTTTATAAAGGGTTGTGATTGATTGTGTGTGTTGCCGAATGTATGTATGTATGTATGTATGTACAGTTGCAAGAAAAAGTATGTGAACCCTTTGGGATTACTTGGATTTCTGCATAAATTGGGCATAAAATGTGTTTTAATCTTCATCTAAGTCAAAACAATAGACAAACACAGTCTGCTTAAACTAATACTGCACAGAAAATTGTATGTTTTAATTTTTTATTGAACACAACATGTAAATATTCACAGTGCAGGGTGGAAAAAGTATGTGAACCTTTGGATTTAATAACTGGTTGACTCTCCTTTGGCAGCAATAACCTCAACCAAACGTTTCCTGTAGTTGCAGATCAGACCTGCACAACGGTCAGGAGGAATTTTGGACCATTCCTCTTTACAAAACTGTTTCAGTTCAGCAATATTCTTGGGATGTCTGGTGTGAATTGCTCTCTTGAGGTCATGCCACAGCATCTCAATCGGGTTGAGGTAAGGACTCTGACTGGGCCACTCCAGAAGGCGGATTTTCTTCTGTTTAAGCCATTCTGTTGTTGATTTACTTTTATGCTTTGGGTCGTTGTCCTGTTGCATCACCGATCCTCTGTTTAGCTTCAGTTGGCGGACAGATGGTCTTAAGTTTTCCTGCAAAATGTTTTGATACAATTGGGAATTCATTTTTCCATCGATGACAGCAATCCGTCCAGGCCCTGAGGCAGCAAAGCAGCCCCAAACCATGATGCCCCCTCCACCATATTTCACAGTTGGGATGAGGTTTTGATGTTGGTGTGCTGTGCCTTTTTTTCTCCACACATAGCGTTGTGTGTTCCTTCCAAACAACTCAATTTTGGATTCATCTGTCCACAGAATATTTGGCCAGTAGTTCTGTGGAACATCCAGGTGCTCTTTTGCAAACTTCAAACGTGCAGCAATGTTCTTTGACAGCAGTGGCTTCCTCCGTGGTGTCCTCCCATGAACTCCATTCTTGTTTAATGTTTTCCTTATTGTAGATTCGTCAACAAAAATGTTAGCATGTGCCAGAGATCTTTGTAAGTCTTTAGCTGACACTCTATTTTCACCTCATTGAGCATTCTGCGCTGTGCTCTTGCGGTCATCTTTACAGGACGACCACGCCTAGGGAGAGTAGCAACAGTGCTGAACTTTCTCCATTTGTAGACAATCTGTCTTACCGTAGACACATGAACATCAAGGCTTTTAGAGATACTTTTGTAACCCTTTCCAGCTTCATGTAAGTCAACAATTCTTGTTCGTAGGTCTTCTGAGAGTTCTTTTGTGCGAGGCATGGTTCACATCAGGCAATGCTTCTTGAGAACAGCTAACCCAAAACTGGTGTGTGTTTTTATAGGGCAGGGCAGCTTTAACCAACACCTGCAATCTCATCACATTGATTGGACTCAAGGTTGGCTGACTCCTGGCTCCAATTACCTCTTGGAGAAGTCATTAGCGTAAGGGTTCACATACTTTTTCCACCCTGCACTGTGAATGTTTACATGTTGTGTTCAATAAAAAAATTAAAACATATAATTTTTTGTGCAGTATTAGTTTAAGCAGACTGTGTTTGTCTATTGTTGTGACTTAGATGAAGATCAGAACACATTTTATGCCAAATTTATGCAGAAATCCAAGTAATCCCAAAGGGTTCACATACTTTTTCTTGCAACTGTATGTATGTATTTATGTATTTATGTATGTATGTATGTATGTATGTATGTATGTATGTATGTATGTATGTATGTATGTATGTATGTATGTATTTATGTATGTATGTATGTATGTATGTATGCAGCAGTATTATGTCAAAATACCACTGTGATGGGCACTAGCAATTTCATTGTATTTTAAACACAGTGACAATAAAGGAATTATTTATTTATTTTCTCAACACAGGAAATATTCAAATATCAAAGAGGGAGGAGAGCACTGCCATACTGAAACAAACAGAAAATCCTGATATTTATAACTAATCTTACATTTTGGGAGTTTATATGTCCTCCAAGAACTAGAGGATGAGTTCACATCTGTCATTGATCACTTTACTGTTGATGTTCATCTTAAAAGAGAGAAATACTTTGTCAATTAAAGTTCAGAAACAGGAAAAATAAAAAGCTGCTGATCCTGTATTGAAATTTTGTTTTTCAGTTTCATCTGACACCTGAGTTTAAATCTCTCTTTAGTTTCAGTCTCATTTTATAAAAAATTAGTTTGTCATCAATATTCAGAGCAATGCAAGAACATTGTTTTAATTTATATTATAATCTACATGTGTCCTATTTTCATTCTAGAAATGATCAACTATAATAAAATAATAAATAATTGATCGTTCTCTTACTGTTTTGTTTCCTTTGCAAATGAGATAAATGTCTATAAATAGACTGTGACGTTTGTTTATCAGATGATTACTGGACTTTCCTGATTGATGCTTACATAACACCTGTTTCTGTTCAGCCTCACCTGTGTTTACAACCCACAGTACAATACCAACCAAATGAAAACCACAAGGTGCAATAAATTAGAGTCATGTCACCTGTCAGAGGGCACTGTTACAGCCTGATGCCCACTGCAGGGCCTAATAGTTCAAAACATCATTTAACATGAATACAACGCGTCCATAGACATGCTCACCTAATCTGCGTCACATTTCCTCGTATTTATTATTTAAAACTGTGAGGATCACAGGTGAGAGAATAAGGTACAAAGTTGTTGCAAAGTTAGTAGTGATCACAACATCCGTTCAGTAGAGTCATGTTTTGAGAATAAAAACCGAAAGTAAACAATGATCGGTAAACGAATCTTAAGCAGAGGTGACGTCACAGCTGAGGCAGCCTATAAAACCCACAGTAAACTGAAACCTGCGGCACTGCTGCAGCTGAGCGTCTGTTTATCTGTCACTTCAACTTTTTCACTGGCTCAAGTGATCACAAGGTAGGAAACTATCTTAATCGATTGTGTGATTAAATAAAGTGTAATAATTCTTTGAAAATAGTGAACTTATTTTAAAAATTGTACTTCCAGGCCACTTATCATGGATATAATCATCACTATGCTGGATGGGACTTCCCTGAACCTGCGTGTGCGTCCAACGGACACGGTGGGCTATCTGAAAACACTCATCCAGAAGAATACGGGATTTGCACCGGAGATCCAGAAGCTGACCTTTGTTAACGGCCAGACGGTAATTCTCAATGACAACAACAGGTCTATCAGCTCCTACGGCTTGCACTCTGGCTGCCAGGTGTCTCTGCTGTTGACCCAGCCACCCCAGCCCCCCCAGCCCGCTACCATCCAGGTGTTCCTGAGGAACGAAAAGGGGAAAGTGAGCACCTACGATATCAGACCCGACGTGACTGTGAGCGACTTCAAGCTCAAAGTCGAGGCCAGAGAGGGGGTTCCTGTGAGCCAGCAGAGGCTCAATCACCAGGGCAGAGAGATGTCGCAGGGGAAACTGGCGGACTACAACGTCGAAGCATTGAGCACTATCGATATGACTCTGCGTCTGAGAGGAGGCTGAGGACACTAGACTCTGCTGGTATCAGATGATTAAAGACTCTTATTTTTAATATAAATGACGCGCGAATAACTTCGAATAGCCTATTTTTGTATTTATTGTTATTGTTATTTTAAAAATTCAGTACATTCCTTAATGTGTAATTAAAACTGTCTTCTGTTTTGGCTTCATGTCATATTCAGTATTAATCATGTCACTGCTTAAATAAATTCACTGCTTAAATAAAATTCACTAGTCTGAGAGGTTTTTGTACTTAAGAACAATTTGGAGGTACTTTTGGTATACTACATTTCTGAGGGAAGTATTGTACTTCTGGTATTGTACTATGGTTTAACCAGGCTACAGCTGTGGGGAAAAAGTTGTTCCCTAACCTGGTAGTCCCAGAGTGCAGTACCTCATCCCTGATGGTAGGGGGATAAACAGAAGATGTCCCAGGTGAGTTTTGTTTTTGCTGATGCAACTTGCCTTCCTCTGCAGGCAGTCAGCATATACAGCAGTGAACTTAACTAGCTAACTGTATATGGGTCAGTGATAAATAAGGGTTGGCAAGATGGGAAATTTAAAAATGTCTTAAAAAACTTTTTTTTTAAGCATGCAGGTTTGCTAATATGTATTTTTGTGATTGTGTAGGGTTTTATGTCATTTGAAGTGACATTTGCAACATTTTCCTGTATATAATCAGATTTTGGATGGAAAAAATACTGCTTACACCAACTACACACTGGGTTGCATCAATGGGTGTAACCCGTATTTATCATAAAAAACTGATACACTGCCTGACCATGTTCCTTCTACCGTCAAATACCACTGTTTCTTGCAGAAATGGACTGAAAATCAAATATGACAATCAACAAGGTTCAGTGAACTTGGTTTTTCATGTTATTTCAGTTTAGAAAAAGGAACATCTGACAACAACTGTAAATTCTGTGCAATTTTTTTTTTACAATAACAATCTCATCTTTAAATTTAACTCGTGTTGTAGCATAGAAAATAGGAAAAAATCACCTGACAACAACTCATAAGACAGATGATGTTAGGGGGTTGAGGCCAGGTGAAGACATTCACACATATTCTGTGACGAGCCAATATTTCCTTGTTAGAAGATGGCATTTGATGGGGGAAAATTGATTTTATTTATTTATTTAGTTTGATTGTTTTAGTTTTGTTTATATTAGTAATGAAATAAAAATAATTATATATGATGATGTGATGTTTGAATAACATTTCTCATTTAAATGAATTATTGTATTTTTAGGTATGTTAAAGCTACTGTACATGTTCAAAAGTAGGTTTTTTTAAGTGTACTCTAACAGAAAGGCTCTTAATAGGAGTTATACGATTTTGACATTTCATTTTTAAATCAAATTTGACACCTGTGTAAGCACATTGCATCGGTCTCAATATCTGAAATGTAATTCTTAAAGTAAATATTCATTTTAATTAATTATAATGAATTATCAGTGTTTTTCTAGGTTTACTCCATTGGACATGTAAACTGAGCAAACCTCAACCTCTGGCTCATTCACCAGGGCAGGAAGATGATGGGGGGCAGACTGGCGGACTATGACTTTGTAGCATTGAGCACCATCAATTTAGCTCTGTGTCTGAGAAGAGGCTGAGGACACTTTGACTCTGCTGATTAACATAGATTCTTATATATAACATAAATGATGAGAAAAAAGCTTCAAATAGGTAAATTAAGGTACTTGAGTATTTTCATTGTAATAACTGTACATAAAGTAGCTCCACCTCCAGCAGTCACAACAGTAACATACTGTTTACACACTGATGCCTCAGTATTCATAATCTAATGATGTCATATATAAGTCAGAGACACCAAAGCACTACTTTTACTTCAATAGTAACATTTTACTGCTAATACTTGTATGAACTTTTACGTATGCCGGATTTCTTGTATTGACTTTTAATGGAATATTTTTACAATGCTGTATTGGTACTTTTACTTAGGTTAAAGATTTATGTGGATTATGTGGAAACCACCAACATTTAATTATCAATCACCATCAATGTTTTAAACATGCTCACTAATTTGTGTGAAATTGTACACTTCAGACCAAGATGATGAAAGCAATCTTTCTCAGGTAGACTGATGGAACATATTATCAAAAGTGAGGAATGTGAAAGAAAATATATAAGGCCACTGATTAGTCTTGTTTAATCAATTTCACATGTTCAAGTAAGTAACCCAAATGAAGCCTGAGTACAATTTTCAATGTAGTTCTTTTAGGAGAAGTAAGAAAAGTAAGGTTGAGCTTGAAATATATGTCTTGCAGGGCATTGTTGGTAGAAAGTAACAAGTTTGAGCTGTGTAAGACAAAGTATCTTTTGAGGTTCAAGGTAAAACATCCTAGCTGGAACATCTTATCTCTGATGTACGAGTAAGGAGTAACTGGTGACGTTGGTGCATCTCAAGGCATAAATTAATACAACTCCAAACCCAAAGTTGGGAGAACTAAAAACAAGCATTGTTATGTAGAGCATTTATTTTCCTGCTTCCCTTGGAAGATTTGAGATTTAATTTGTGGCACACAGAGATCCTGACTGAAGAGTCTTTACTTTCCCACAACAGTCCTCCCTCCCTACTTCAGTTACTCACTCAACCTTCTTTTTTTATGTGCACTGAGTCACGGGCAGAAATGAACTGAAACATAGAGACAAATGACTTTTTAAGGACAAATTAAACCTGCATCATTAACAGCATCTGCTCTGTTCTTTTCACTTCTGTATATGAACCTCTCATTAACCATACAGTACCATCTGCAGGGACCAGAGACTGAAACACTGCCCTGTGCAGAGGATAGCAGCCGTCACCTGCAGAGACAGCTTCAGTAAACTAACCCTTTTTCCTTTAATGGAGTATTGTTATATTACTGTATTGGTACTTTTACAGTAGTAAAGGATCTGAGTACCTCTTCCACCAATGCCTGTACCTTCCTCCACTCTCTTGTTGGACGTGTGTCCTGTTTCTGCCAGACCACAAACCACTAGAAGCAGACTTAACCATTGCATATGTACATTTACATTACTATTACACAAGATTTTGACAGTGCTTTGTAAAAAAAAAAAAAAGGAAAAAAAAGTTAATTATAAAGTACATTTATTCAGTTCTGTTATTAAAACACAGTCATGTATCCACAATATAAAAGCAGCACATTAAAACTTATTGAACAGGTTTGGTTAAAGTAAATCAGAGAAGCTACTGAGTATGAAAATTATTGTCCAGATTGGTAACAGTTTGCATGATCTCAGTTCTCTGGCATTCACAAGCCAGAAAAGACCTTTCCCTCTGCATTGCTTCTTGTGAAGAAATCCTGGAGGCTTCATTTCCTCACTGATGCAAGGTAGGCGTACCAAAATAAGGCGATCACGTTGGCAAAGAGCACTCGGAACTAAGAGCAAAAAGAGACACAGAAACACATGCAGACAAAAGAAAATTACAAGAGGTGTCAGTTTCCACCTCATTTGTTTGACGACAGTATGCTAGTGAAATGTATACCTGAACAGGCACAAAGTTGATATTGATGAACTGGAAAGGAGTCCAAACTTTCCAGTTCATCTTCAGAGCAGTCCAGTAACTTCTTCTCATCTTCTTTTCAAAGTCCTCCCACCCTTTAGCCTGAGAACAAATTAGAATGACTTTGTATTTTTATTTACGTTACATGTCCAATTTTGTCCATATAAAAAGGTTTCAAGATAAAATATTACATGAGTGGCAGTAATTTTGATTTAAAGGGACGTGTCCCCAATTTACATATTAAAATATGTTTACTAGTCACAGTGAGTACACACTTCAAACCAGAAAAGTGGAGTTACAAACTGGAGACATGGGGCCCTATTTTTTACGATCTATAGCGCATGGCGTGAAGCGCGTGGCGCAACTGCCTTTGGGGTGTGTCCAAATCCACTTTTGCTATTTTAACGGCGGAAAAATGGTCACTGCGCCAGGTGCATGGTCTAAAAGGGTCGGAATCAAGTCCCCTCATTAATCATAGGTGTGTTTTGGGCGTTACATGCGGTAAACCAATCAGAGTGTCATCTCCCATTCCCTTTAATATCCAGGCGCACTGTCACCTTGACAGATTGTTAGTTTGATGGCAGATTTACCAGGATTGTTCACATGACTACATTGACAGTTTCATTGATCATTACTGCGATTGACTGATTTTGATACATAGTGGCACGTCATTTTGCCATATTTGGACTTTTGATGATGCGCCCCTTTAATAACAGTGACATATGCGCCAGTGACTTTAGACCTGTTTTTTTGGATAATAGCGCAATTGCTTTCCTCTGCCTCAAAATAGCAACGCGCCACCAATGCGCCCGACCACACGCCCATAGGCGCACAGACTGGTGCAAGTGCATTTGCTATTTAGACAACGTGGGCGCAGGGCAAGAAAATGAAAACTGCGCCGGGGGAAACTAACAAAGACACATGCACTGTGCCCACCATCCGCTGTGCGCAGACCACAAGATGGGGCCCATGGAGTTTAAAAGATATGGACTTTTACTAGACAGGGAGGATCTAATGGAAGATGATATTAAGTTGCATTGTGGCAAATGTAGGATCCATTTGGGTTTTTTTTAGCTTGAATTATACTACGGCTTAAAGTCTTGATATTTCTACTGCAGCAACTATATATATCTATATATATTTCTTTTTCTTTTCTTTTTTAAAAAATCTCTAAAAATGTTTACACAGGTGGATGACCAAATTGTGATTTTTGAAATGAGTGCCCCTTTAATTGAGATCATTAGGAGGCACACAGTCTGTAATGACCCACCTCCAGGATGTTCATAACAAAGTAGAAAATCAGCAGAAAGCCAGGAGCAAAAAAAAGCCGATCCAACAGTAGACGTTTGACTAAACAGTATGGGTCTGTGCTGGGCATCCACACCTCCATCAGCTGGTAAAAGTAATGGCTCACCGGTCCTGTAATTAATAACCTGGAATAGACAAGAAGGTATATTATAAACAACAAAAAACAAACTTGAATCTATAAATGTGAGGCAAACAGCTCATGTGTAGAGGGAGCTATGTTTCAAGATACATGTTCTCTCTGTATAAAAACTTTGCGATCAGTAAAGTAATTATGTTGCACCACAGTTGACATATTAACAGTTACTGGGACACACTATTACATTCATGTTCTTGTTGAGGATGGTCCATTGAACAGCGTGTAAACTCGGTTTTCTTTCTGTATAAAGTCTCACCCATAAATGGCATATCGTGCAGCTCCAGCTGCATCAATCTCACTGGCTGAGCCTCCATTTTTGACCTTTTTTCTTGCCTCCACAATCTGAGATAGAAGATTTCCTAAAGCTGAGAGGATGCCACTGAAAATATCAAGAACACACAAAGACAATTGTATCATAACAAGCAAGAGGTAGATTCATTTTAATGTCCTCTGCTAAATTTAAAAAAAAAAAAAACCCAAAAAGTGTGTAATTTATAATAACTTTTAACTCAGGGTCAATTATTAGGGGAGGTTCTGCTGGCAAATGCTGATTGGCTGAGGACAAACAGCTGAGACAGGAGGCCAATGTGTTGTCAGTGCAAACAAAGTGGTCAAAAAGAGACTTTGAAGTCAACAGCACAATTTATCACATGGCATAAAACATATGGCAAACAGTGATTTGACTAAATAAGATGAAACTGTTCGACTTTTTCAATAATTGAAAAAAATCTAACTGAGGAAACACGACAGCAGCAGGCTGCAGAGCATCAACAGACCTGTCAGTGACAGAGCTACAGACCTCGTTACAGACTTCGTCAGAATGGGGTATTTCTTCAGCAGAAGCAGATATTGCTGGAGTAAACGAAAATGGAGGGGTGCGTCACGAACTGGTAAACTCTGGACAGGCATTGTCACTTCTCCGACAGCACAAACATCACCACTACAAAAATTAGATGAGGGGCGAAGTTGAAAAGGAACTCTGCCAAAGTCTTCCGCTGACGTCATCGCGTCATTCTTGGAGCCACGCCTTTACGTCGACGTCAGGACCAAACCAGTCAATCATGGACATTTGCTCGTTGAACATTAATTAACGTTGAGTGTATCTATTCTATTTTAAAATGCTTACATAGTATAGGTATATAATATACCTATACTATTTGGCTAACCATTTCTGTTAATGATGACGTAGCACATTGACTTCTAATAAAACTATAAAGCTGTCAGAAATGGCACACACATCAACTTGTCATATCACAAAAAGCAAAGGTGAAACCACTTAAAACATTAATGACCACTTTTAAGTGTTAAGGTGTGCCACTGAGGTAGCATGTTAAATTACAGGTAGGCAGGTACTTAAAGGAATCAAACAATACTAATATTGCTAATTGCATAAGTATGTGTTTAACACTCAACTTCCACAGTACCTTAAGCACATTTCCTTACTCAACTGTTATGTAGTGTACTCACAAAAACTGCAAACAGCCCTGAGATTCTGCTGTGGTGCATGAACTACACCTGCTATGTTATGGGTGCCTGAGAAAGTGCTCATATTAGATTAAACTGCACTGAGCATACTTTAGAAGCATTGAGATATTAAACTTCAACGTCCACTTTTTTAGAACCACTTTAATGGAGCCAACGTTTCAGTACAAAAATGTAAACATAATACAATTTTAAAAAAAGAAAGCCAACAGTGTACACAAACATATTTACAATGTTGAAACTGACTAGAAGTGCAGATGATACAAATATATATATCCCAACAGTTTGAAGAAAAGCCCTTTGCAGAACATTCAGTCACTTTTATAAAGAAAACTCTGCACATATTGTTGCTGAAACAAGGAACTAGGAAAAGCTTATTGGTGGATTTTGGTTTGTAGTTAATCAACATGCGTAAGAAAAGCAGACATTCATCAACAACTTAAAGTGCCTTCCAGTTCACAGGAGAGTTTCCAGATTTCTTTAGCAGCTCATTTGCCTTTGAGAAATGCCTGCACCCAAAGAACCCACGATGAGCTGACAAAGGAGAAGGATGCACAGCCTGCAGGACGTGGTGGCGTTTCTACAAACCCCAAGTACAGGAAGTCAGATTCATTAAAACATAGTAAGTAAAAGCATTGTTTCAAAGTGTCTTTATTAAAATAGTGTAAACTCACCCTATCAATTGCAGCACCTTTCTTCTGAGCATATGATCCCCATAGCATGAAGACGAGGCCTTCCAGGTTGTTGCTGAGCCAATGCACGACAGCGTCTGTGAAGGTCTCCCAGCCTTTGTCTTTGTGGGAGTTGGCCTGGTGCGCTCGAACTGTCAGCACAGCGTTGAGCAGTAACACACCTGGTCACAGATGAAGAAGACATCAGGTTTGTCTGACAGCTCTTTTGTGTTGCAGACAGACTGGTTTTGAAAAAGTACCTTGTTTGGCCCATCCGGTCAGATCTCCATGTCCAGGGTGCTGAAAACCTTCAATGTCTGAGACCAGTTCTTTGTACATGTTCTCCAAACTGGAAACAAGATTATTCAAAGCAGTGCATCAATGTATAAAACACAGACTTATCAGTACTGGCTGATTTGGAACTTAAGACTAGTTCAAAGCATAGACTGTAAAAATAATGGACGTAGCCACCTTGGACGTCACCTACTGGTTTGTGGACCCCCATCTTAAAGCCTAAAATTTGGCATTACGACTGTCTTGCCATTTTGGGTTTTTTTTGGAGACCAGAAGTGATAAGATGTGACTATATTTCAAAGAGTGTGGAGCTGGGAAGGAACCCCCCAGTGTCCAACTAGAGCACCTCACACACTGCCACCATTTATCAATAATAACTACAAAATGTCAATCATTTACAAAATGAACATCATGCTGTATTGAAGAAGACTTGAAACTACTGATAGAGGCCATACATTCATTAGGGATAAATCAAGTAAAATAGGGCCATTTTGTAATAGATTTATATACAAGCACACTTAGTTTTTCAGTGAGAGGAATCGCCCCCTGCTGGCCATTAGAGAAAGTGCATGTTTAACACTTCTACATTAGCTTCACCTTTCAGACACAGAGCTTCCTGTTTGGTTCAAAGTTTAGCAGCATGCTGTCATGTTTGGTTTACCTGGGTGGGGGACGCACTGGTCTTTTGACACTGAAGCACAATCCATGTGCTTGGTTAGGACCATGATACGGATCCTGGCCAAGAATCACCACTTTGACCTGCAGTTGGAGGGACAGAAAAGGATCTTACAGTGAGGCAACTGAAACGAGCACAGCTGAGAGTCAATTAGCTTGTTAGTTGTTA
Source organism: Scomber scombrus (assembly GCF_963691925.1). NCBI lineage: Eukaryota > Metazoa > Chordata > Actinopteri > Scombriformes > Scombridae > Scomber > Scomber scombrus. The sequence goes on from NC_084973.1 coordinate 15,799,474, forward strand.
GTTAACTGAAAATGATCAGCGTTTATATTGGTAAGCAATTCAAAGACATTTTCCGAGATAAAATGCCAAACTTACTCTGGTCACAGCTTCTCAATAGTAAGGATTTATTTCTTTTCTCATGTGATAGTAAACATACCATTGAGTTTTGAGTGTTGGGCAGAAAAAACAAGATGTCAACTTGGATTACAGGAAAATTGTCACAATTTTCTGACATTTTAAGGACCAGTTACTCAAGAAAATAGTCTGCAGATCAACCAATAATGAAAATACGTGATGTAATTGCAATATACTTAAAACGTCTTAATAGTTTAGACTGAAGGTAGAAACTTAGTAGCTGATATTTTTTTAGCTTGTTTTCAGGTGTTTAAGTTCCCTTTAATTTTCTAAGATCCATTTTCAACTCCTGCCAGAGACTGCAGGATTGTTGCCTGTTCAGGACATAAGAGAGGCCACAGTTGTCAAGATAAAGAGGGGTTTTTGAGGCAACAGTGAGGAAAGAAAAAAACATCAGATTCAGTGGTTTTTATCCATGTTTAAATGATAAAACGGTTATCATACAGCTGACCAGAATATTTTACATTTTGAAAGCGGTGTTGTTGTGACTTACATCTTTGACGTCACACATCTGGGTCCATGTGAAGACATGTTCAGCAGGTGGGTACACTGTGTGGCGTTTCCTCTCTCCAGCAACAAAATCAATCAGCTGTGGGAAAAGTTAAGGTCATGAAACAACTCAAAACAAACACAAATGACACCCTGTGCAGTTTGACGACTCGTCCTCGCACCGTTTTGAAATACGGCTTTCCAAACTCAGCGGACAGTCCTTTTCTCCAGCTCTCCCCGAAACCAGGAGGCGTCTGAGCGGAAGCGAGCCTCTCCAACGCGGCTCTCTTGTTGCTGGCGATCCTGTCCAGCTGCTCCGGGGACAGAGGAGCCGTAGGCGGGCTGCGTGGCTCTGGCTCCACCGCCGAGGACTTCGGCTTCTTCTGCACAATTTTAGTGTATTGAGCAAAATATAAAACAGGTGAGAAGCGAGCAACTGAGTGTGAAACTGGCTTTAGAAAGCGTGGACAGCGCAGTAGAAACATTGTCGCGCTATGGTGGAGGTGTACAACACTTTCTACAACAAATACGAACACCGTGTGGCTGTGAACGCAGCTTGGACTACGCTGAGCGCGTCGCGGGAAACGACGTGTTTTAGATTCTCAAAGCACACAGTGAGTTGTAATTAAATATACACAACCCTGGCTTTTAACTGTATAGACATGTGACTAATATTAGCTGAAACTGCCTGAAGGAAATAACGCTTACCGGGTCTTTGGCATCCTCCTCTGATTCATTTAACTCCGCAGAAATCCTCTTTTTCTGTACAGGCGAAAAAAACGAGTTAATAGTTTTCTGTCCAATCATTTTCTTTAAAAACACCTTGGCGGTACAAAACAAGTGTCGGTTCACTAATTAAGTTCAGTAAATTGCTGAAATGTAAGCGCTGAACAGCGGTGGGCTCTTCAGAAAACAAAAAACTCACTGATATTTCCCGCCGAGACAAAGTGACGAAAGCAAGTTATGATAATGAGCTGAGAGCTGTTCAAGAAACACCGTGCTCCTAGATGTTTTCTACACTCTGCAGCACCTAGCTTTCGTCTGTAAAACACATTTTTCTGTAGGAATAGGACGTTTTTGTCGAGGTATTTGTTGTTTACACAGTTTTGAAGACTTAAAACTATTTGGCAACTACTTTGCTAACCAATTAATCAATTAAGACATTTTTCAAGCGAAAAATACCGAAAATAGGTTGGTTCCAGATTCTCAAATGTGAGGGTTTATGGTAAAATGAATATTTTTGCATTTTGAACTTTTGATCGTACAAATAAGCTGTTTTAATGTATAACTATATGCAGCCTGTGTGCATTTTAGATACTCTAACATATTATAGACTAAACAACTGATCAGTTAATTGAGAAAGTGTTCAGCACATTAATTAATAATCAAATAATTGTGACTAACCTACTATCGTGGCCCCATCAAAGTAAGAATTATTTTAGTCAATATAGCTAAACATAAAATATTTCAACTTTGGAAACTGAAATATTGGGAGAAATATAATAAACCAGTCCACTCAAATTAGACAAAACTTTAAGCATTATTTTTCACATTTACGTTAATTCCAATTTATGTTGATGTGTGTTACTTCTTTGTATTCAGGTCTTAAAAATCCCTGAAATTAAGTGGGGCAGACAACAGATTACTTAGTGCAATGGAAACATTTGTGAATAAACGATCTTGCACTGATAATCCTTTAACAAGAAGTCAGAGGAAGAAGATCAAACTAGAGAACAATGAGAGGATAAAGCAGGAGGAAGATGCTGAGGAAGATGAGGATGAAGCTTCAACAGAGTTCTCCCATCCTGTCCACTGGCAAAAAATAGAGGCAGAGGGGCTGGACTGTGACTACGCTTTGCTCTTCTCCAAGAAGGAAGCAGACCACTTTTTCAAACTACTGGAAGAGGAAGTGGTGTACTCAACAGGTACACGTCCTTTCTTTTCTGGAAAGTTATGACCAGAAGCAGCAGTGTGGTTGAGTGATCCAGGCTGTTTTTTTTTTTCCAGGTGAAGAAGCAAAGGTCCAGGTTTTCGGAAAGGTGTACAATATACCGAGGAAGCAGGCAACATATGGAGATGCAGGTCTAACCTACACTTATTCTGGGGTGACACGTTCAGCCTGCCCATGGACCCCAACCTTGGAATACATTCAGGATGCTGTCACAAAAACAACAGGACAGAGATTCAACTTTGTCTTGATCAACAGGTTAGAAATGACTGAACTTGAACTACAGAGATCAGTTTGACATTATTCTCCATGCTGAAGGTGTTCTTCTCTCCACCAGGTACAAAGATGGGCAGGATCACATGGGTGAACATCGTGATGATGAGAAGGAGCTGGACCCCCTCTGTCCAATCGCTTCTGTCTCTCTCGGGGCGGCACGAGACTTCATCTTCCGACACAGGGATGCTCGGGGCAAACAGAGCTGCCGACAGATTGAACCCGTGAAGCTGGAGCTCGCTCCTGGAAGCCTGCTCCTCATGAACCAACCGACCAACACATACTGGTATCACAGCCTTCCAGTTCGAAAGAAGGTCCTCCAGCCTCGCATCAACCTCACCTTTAGGCGCATCCTACTGAACTGCAAAAAAATGAGCTAGCCATGGCCAGATGTAGATTATAAACCTGGCCAATGGGGCCAAGATACTTCTGACCACTTTGACCTGAATTTAGTTAATTTCTTTGTTAATGTAAACAATAAATAAAGTCTGAGTAACTAAATGAGAAGCATGGTGAAATAAATAGACTGTACACTGTAGACTGGGACTCTGGACAAAAAGCATATGGATTGAAATGCCCAACAAGTTCTGACTGATTCAACCTTAAATACCAACTACTAAACTTTCATCGGATTAAGTTTTGTATAAGAGCTTGAGAGAATTCTGAAGGAAGAATAAAATAAAACAAATTTAAAGTATGCTTTGACCTTGTTCGCTGAAGACCATGTAGGCTAGTTTTAGCTGCATGTGTTGCTCTGGAATGAACTGTACATGTGGCCTATTCATTGAAAGACACTCTCTATAACCACAAGTCTAACCCTAAACATTAGCATATAGAAGTCTCCCTTTAAGAAAAAACCCTTCTAAAGTGCATGTTTGTTTTTATCTTTTTAATATCTGAAAACAATCACCTTTACAGATTGCACACAAATACACACAATCTGACATGAATATACATTAGTGCAAATTGCAAAATTAACAAGGGGTTTTGCACAAGGCCCTTTCTCAATTTGACTTAGCTTGTTTGGTAGGAGCAAAATGGTAGTCATCAGTAACACAGAATTAAAAATAATGAGGATAACTTTCCCAAAAACCTGCAGTCATACTCTGGCTTGTGGATATTTTATCCATTAAACCACACCCTGCAGAAATCTTGACACCATACCAAACAGCTGCAATGCATCACATTTTATCTCATGTTCACAAATCTCGAGCATTAAAGGCAACATGGCACTTTAATCTCAACTGTGCAACTATGCAAATCTCGACAGTCTAAGGATCATTATTGGAAACATAGAAAAATATCAAATTCAATAGTTTATGAACAATGTCGATTGAAACCATTTTGAATAGTTTACATACACTTCTGGGAATTATTAGGCAATTTAGATTCGATTAGACAACAGAGAACCAGAATTGAAGAACATTCTACTTATTTGATTTTTCATATTTAACAACTGCTAAGTAATATCTCCAAAAAGACCTAATAAACCATTATGTCTGTAAAGTACAGGTGTTGGACAAAATAAGTTAAATAACAGGAACACCTTAAAGTACACTGCATTCAAACACTACAGCATGAAAATGCCACAGAATTGTCTTCTTACAGCATCAACAAAGCTGAACATTTAAAGCTTCATACATGTACAAGTTATTGCAAGGCTATTAACTTGGAATGCACTATATTATCAGGTTTTCTTGTTTTTTTGTCTGGTGGCAGCCAAAATGTTCAATGACAGACACTTTCACACAACTGTAAAAAGAAAGGTTACTTGATCAACAACATTTGAATGAAGATCCTGCATGTCCGAAGTCTTTGGGATTAAGAACCTCCTGCTCTGCATCAGAGCAGCAAACTTGTCCACTCATGGATTTCCTATCATAGCATGACCTTCACTATGTTGCTGTGATCCATGATGCAATATTATCACTACTGTACCTGTATCTAGTGTGACTTTCCCTTCTGGTTTCAGTGTCACAAGGTCATAATCCATCACATTGTAACTGGCACATAGGTAAAGCTGTGACCGTTTGACTGGAAAGGCAGACAAACAGTCAGGCTGTTGGATTGCGAGGTCCTGGTTACTCCTCTGACCGAAGAGCGAGGTTCAGTCTTCGGACTCTTTCGTAGAAGAGCATGTAAGCGTTGGAAGACAGCACCTCTTGCAGGTTAGCTTTGCGTACAGAATCGTCAGACACCCAAAGCCACTGGGAGCTAAATGGTGAAGAACTGCGAGGTGAGGGAGGGCTGCGCCGGTACGTTACGAAATGTCCTGAGTGCATGTCACCATGGTGAACCAACACAGCCGCGAGTTGGAAAAGGTACTCTGTGGGGCTGAGAGGAAAAAGAATCAGATCAGATGATATTTACAGATGCTTTCATGATGTGGTGGAGAGCGGTGTCTAAGCAAGTTGGATCAAAATCTTCCTTACAAGTTCAACTGGGTTGAGATCTGCTGAAGAAAGTCTTGATTTTGTGATTTACATAATTCTCATCAAACAACTCAGTGACCAATCCCTGCCTCTGCACATCATTACAGGTAGGACAAATAATACAACAAGGTATGTTGGAATTTGTTATTAATATGTTAGATCCAATAGCATACCAGTCTTGCAAAATGGTACCAAACAACATTGTTTTTAATAACTCTGGCTATTTACATAGAAATGTGATATTCTGAGTCGCTCTACAGTTGCACAGATATTGTGATGCTTCTGCTGAAATATACAGAATCACCTGTACCCCTGATACAGTTTTCAGGGGATATTTACTGCTATTGTATTGTGTACAATGATTTAAGCTATGATTCCAGCCATAACACAGAAGGGCTTAAAGGACCAAGATTTGTGTAAGATTTAGTGGCATCTAGCGGTGAGATTGAAAATTGCTACAAAATGAATACCCCCAACCCCACCCCCCATCCAAGCGTTAAGAGCCTATGGTGGCTGCTAAACTCGCAAAAAACACAAAAGGCCCTCTCTAGAGCCAGTGTTTGGTTTATTTGTTCTAGGCTACTGTAGAAACATGGCGGTGCAATATGGCGGTCTCTGTGGAAGAGGACCCACTCCCTCTGTAGTTATAAAGGGGCTCATTCAAAGGTAACAAAACACAGCAACTCTTATTTATTTTCAGGTAATTATACACTAATTAATTTAATTAGGATTTGATTTTTTATTAGGGTTATTTAATAAGGAAATACTGAATATTACATTACATTTCTGCCAAGTCCATTCCACTATATGCCACAATGTTCTACACACTGCACCTTTTATGTGCCTGACTTCTTGTATTGTGGCACCTGTGGTTGTAAAAGTTTACCTGTAGTCATATGTGAGGCTGAGCTGTGGGTTCACAGCAGAAGGATGGAGAAAGACTGACGAACAGCTTCCATTGGAAAGAGGTTTGTTGTTGTTATCTGTAAATTAAAATATAACACCCTGATGATGAACGAGTCGATACAAACTTGATGATGATATTATTACAGAGTCAACAGATCCAGCATACCAGTGCCATTAGCGGTGTGCTTTTCAATGGTGTCATCAGATTTTTCTGCTTTTTGGGGCTTTGGAGTACATTTAATCCGCTGACTCCTCTGGGTGGAAGTGTTGTGTTTGTAGCGGTCCATTGATAGATACTCTGTAAACTGCACATGCTCCTGTCTTTTAATGGGAGTTCCTTCACTAGACCATGTCAGTCTTTGTAAATGGACGCAGAGACACTGAGGGAGCTAGCAGAAGGAGGAAAGAGACAATTATGTTAAATGACCATAACACTACAGTTTAGAATATCTGTTATTCATAATTGAGATGTTTTCTTTGATTTTACTGACACAAACATTTTTGTCCACCTAGTTTGGATGGCAAAAAGGTCAATGTACAGATTTTACTGACTGGTGATTATCATCTACAAACATTTAGATACGAGTAACATGATAAATATAAATGACAATTACCTTTCCCAGTTTAAGCTGTTTAACAAATGTTGTCCTCTGGCTTTCCAGAACCTGCCCATTGGCTGTGGTCCCTTGTTGAAGCTGAGCAGAAATTGTCAGAAAATGATGTACACTGCATTTAGTTTGTCATGACTGATGTTTTTCTTTGGTTTTCAGTCAACTACAAATTTAAGAAATGACTGATGATGGCGTACCTTGGTGCAGTTTTCACACTCTACTTCTTTGATGGTTTCTGAGGATATGAAATGTTGTAGACACTGATCTAAAGAAATTGGCCGACCCTGAGGACAAATACCCATCAGATTAAACAGTACAACAAAATGTATATTGAGTTGGTCTACTATGATAACTGTACTTCAGTTAATCTTAGAATAATGGTATTGACAATTCTGCTTACCCACTGAGGTAAAGGGATGGACAGGGAAAGACTCTCAAAGGAGTCATACCGTACTGGACTCTTTAAAAAAAAAAAAAAAGCAAAGCAAAAGCATGAATTACCTCGGAAAAACATCAAAAAACCCACAAATTCACTTGTTTTTCACTTTCGTAGCTTGATCAAACTCACTTGTTGTTCACAGCGCTTGCATGACATGTTGCTCGTTAAACGACCATGAAAAGGATGGTGGAACTTCCATGGACTTGGTATTGGATGAAGAGGAGCTGCAAAACAAAAAATAATCTTGTAAATGTACTTCTTTGTGACCTGATGGTGTAATGATCCTGATGTCTTGGGACTCCTTACCTCGACTTCTGCAAGTCATAGTTTTCTCATCTTGATCAGGAAGACTCTGGTATAACATACACAAAAGAATAATAAACACGAGCACAGTAATTGTGATTTGGGTTGCATATTAAAAAGGTGCATTAAGCAGAATTTGTCCCACCAGAAAACACATGCAGTCCACCTCTTCTCAAACACTTTTTTTTAAACTTTACTTACATTCACTTATCACCAGAGACAGACATGCTACTATCAAACAAGGCCATTGCTATATCTACTAGGTGACAAGTTTAATCATTTTCATCATGGGTCTGTGTGCAGAGCAGGACTATAGACATGTTTTATCTCTTTGTTCAGATCTTAACATTTATTTTAAGAAAATTGTTCTGTAGCTCATACTGGAGGCACTGACATGCTAGAGAGATTTGTTTGCAGATTAAGTGCCAAAGAAAATAGATAATAATTTACCTCGAGCGACTGCATGTCAAACAAATGAGTGACTTTGGGTTGGCGATCCCGCTCCTCCTCCAGAGAAGATGTAAGGACATGAAAAAGTTCATGGGCATCCTAAGAAGAGAAAAACAAAACAAATAGAAATGTGTTAAGATGTATGTAAACACTGCACCATTCATTCTATGTACACATACAAATTACCACAGTGCTATTAACCAACCTGCTCCTCAAATGAACTGATGTGCCACCGGTAGAGTCTGAGAACATCCAGCAGACATCCAGCATCAAGTACATCTTCCTCCCCAGGCTCATCACTGGACAGAGCTGTCAGTGCATTTACAAAAACAACATACATGTCAAGAATATGGATGAACACTCGGGGTCACCTGGGCTCTACTGACTCACTGACGGTTTTCTTTACCTTTGAGAAGCTGAAGTAGTGTTGTGGACAGCTGGTTGTCTTTACATGACTGGATGGGAGGTGAACCTGAAAACTTCTCAAGCCACCTGATGAAGGACGGACATGCTGCCAAGCCCTGAAGCAAGGAGTTCAGGAAGCAGGTGTTACCCAAGTTCAACAGACCAGGAACCATACCTGCAGGGAAACACAGGCCACTGTTAAGCTGTTTTTATAACCCTACATATAAACTGTCTAATAGACTGTTATACTGATTCTCACCTCTCTTTCTCTTCTTTCGCTCTGTAATTGGGCCCCACAAAACGTATACACCAGCTGCAATGGCAGCAGCTACTCCACCAATGACACCCCAGTTTTTTATCATCTTGTTTCTGTAAAGAGAAGATTATGTTAATGAAGCACCGGGCTTCAGCCTGAGAGGAGTAAAGGAGAGGGAAAAGACAGACAGAGAAAGAGTGGAGAGGGAGAAAGTTATGAAGGTCACAGGTGAGTATACACATACGTACTGTATATCACTCCTGTTGATAATTTAAAAGTCAGTAGTCTATTTTTTGTTGGAGGAATGTGGCTAGTGTTGACACATTCAATCCTTACATTTAATTTAAATTCTCTCACTGTCAAACAGACATTATCTGGGGTTACAAGATCTGTACAATAAAAGACAGAGTCAATCCTGTGTGACAGTTCCCATCCCCTGCAGCCTCTGAGAGATTAAGATACTGCCTTCTGGCTCCAATTAAGTGTCCTTTAGCCAAAACCCAACTCCCTGTTGGCAGTCCACAACAAATTCCGTCATCCTCACCTCAGCTTTTGACGACCATGACTCCTCAGTCACGGTGAAATCTAGGTGTTACGTTTGACTCTCGCCTGACTTTTAATGACCAGTTAAGACATCTATGCAACATCTCTAAAGTACAGAAAATGTTGGTGGCAATTTAATCATTACAAATAACTATGAATAAAAAAACAAGCATCTGTACATATATCAACTTGTGTAAATGTATCAGTTAAGAAAAAGGATCAAACACAGAAAATGTGCCTTACATAAAGTTACAAAATAAAAAAATATCGGACAACATAAAGGCAGATACCAATATATCTGTGAGAGGCCAATATCGACCGATAATATCAACTGACCGATATATCAGACAGGTTTTAGTTTGCATGTAATGTTCACATTTGATATCAGTGACAGTAGACTAAACATTACCAACACTTCTCAGTATGACAATACAACTCTTACAACCTCCAAAATGAGCTCAGAGTTGACTCAACACACATTGAACATTGTAACATTCACGACAGCAGGATTTATGTACCATTTGTTATGACTGCATACCTCCACCCATGAAAACTGACTTACTGTAAACTAAATGCATTAATAATGTGATCAGTCAACCTTTGAGCTGTTTATCTGTGTTGAGGACAGAACAGGACGTGACTTCAGATCAAGTAAAGCCTCTTCCACTTCAGCCTGGTCTGCTAGTGCCCCACTTTTCAAGCTTGAAATGTTAGTAATTAGGTTAGTTACGTTATTTTCAAGCTTCTGTGCGACATGATCTGAGTGAACTGCCGCCTCAACCTGACCGATGATAGGAGAGCATGGAGGAGGCTAGCTTTAGCACCTGAGCTAACTTACCAACAACACCGAGGTTACGGTTCCCCCGGCGGACTATGTCGCCTCCATACCGACGTACAAGAGCTGCTATCTTGAAATATATTCAACATGTCTCAACGTTAAGTGTCTCCGCAGTTTTTAAGCTGTACGTTAAACCGGACTCCGTGTTTGTCTGTCTCAACTGCGCATGTTTACACCTCTTTGTATCCGACGTCATGACCCGTTTCACTCCGGGCCAAGTGAAACACAAATTAGCTTTAGTTGTTGTTTTTACCTGATTACGGGTCCGGTGCCAAGAAACTCCCCAACAAGCTTATCGGAGCTCTCTGGTCTGCACCACAACATCCTGCTTTCATTACGGAACCTCCGTCTTTGATGGTATGTTGCACTACGGACTGGCTGAGGGGCGCACCAGTGTGTTCAAGGTTAAAACTCCGACCAGCAAATTGTCTGTTGCGCACATTTTTGAAGTCCTGATTAATTTTCACGCAAATATATGACATAATTAAAACACTTTAAAATTATATTTTTATATCTTGTACAAACTGTTGATAGATTTATTATTAATATATACAGAACTTCTGTCTGGATTCCTAATTTTCATCATTCTTAAAGATCCTCTCCACCAAATAAGTTATATTATCTAAAATTACATCTACTCCTTCTCCCTCAATAAAAGATAAATAATATAAGCAAATATTTTTCATTTGTAAAGTGTAACTGCTGGACACACGGTGTCTCCTCCTTCACTGTAAAGTTCATTCTCAGTGTTTGTGCACTTGAGGCTTCAAGTTTCCACTTCACATTTGTGTAAATTGAATTTTGGACTTGGAGATTGGCTTCCAGACGGATGTGATGATACAAATTATGCTCACAGGTCCACCCTTTAAAATTTGAATACTATGAAACAAGCCTTAAATTTGTATAGCCATGCCCACAGATATTTAGGCTTTTCTTTTACCATCAACCACCTTAAAAAGATATTGACTCACCAGCCATTGCACTGTACAGACCCAAGAGGGCCACAATATCTTCATTGTGTGAAGAACATTTAGTTTCAGGATTCCTGATATTTCCTAAGGATATTCTGGCTGCAGGAATATTACCAACTCAATTGCTTGTCTGTTAGGACAGATCAGTAAAGGCAGGAATTCCAGTCCAATCATTTATAAAGGAATAGCTGAACTGGTTTATCTGATAACAGAAGAAAACGTTTAACAGAGGATATTATCTAGACATCATAATTCGTAATTTTAATAATTATTAATCCAATAAAGGTAATTTGACTTCAAACACACTTACTATGTAAACCTAGAAAAGTTGAAAAAATGTTCTCACAACTTAAACCTTAAAATCAGTACAGTAAATAATTCATAAAATAGTAAGCTTTTAAACCAAAGGAAAGCAGAGACATGTCGTCCCATGGTTACACTATTTCAATGAAACAATCTGAGAAGTTAAGAGGAGAAATGAAGATTATGAAATTGTAACCCTAGTCTCTTCATATGAAGCAAATAATCTCTGTCTGTCTAATTGTATGTTTGTCCTATATGTCTTGAGAACCGTTCATTTGATCTTCTTTTTGGCAGGTGGATTGCTGGGAAATCAAAGAAGTTTTTCACGAGTTAAGTTGTTTGGATGAGCGGTTCTTGAGAAATATATATATATATATATATATATATATATAAATATAAATATAAATATATATATATGAGAATACCTCTTAAACAATGTTAAACAATGTTGATTAGATTCATCTCTGCTCGTGGAGTCAACATGGATACACTTACAGTGTCACTCTTCCACATTGTAGTTGGAGAAGGGAACTTATGTTCTCTTTATACATCCATGGAGGTAACATCACATCCAAGAGGAACATGGGTGAATTATGATAGTCTGCAAGTGTTGAGGGGCCTGTTACTAGTAGTGTCCTAGTTTACTTCAATATATAAACAGTGTTTGTGTTTGTTTGCATGGATGTTTCTGTTTCTGCTGTGAGGGCACTTGGTTTACTTTCACTACAATGATGTCCCATCTCTCCTCTTGCTCTCTGACTATCTGTTGTGGTGATGAGCCATGTGCTGTTGGACAGTGATCAGCGGGCAGATCCTCTTGATCCTCATCCTATCTTCTCTTCTCTCTACTGGTGTGTGTGTGTGTGTGTGTGTGTGTGTGTGTGTGTGTGTGTGTGTGTGTGTGTGTGTGTGTGTGTGTGTGTGTGTGTGTGTGTGTGTGTGTGTGTGTGCGTGTGTGAGAGTGCTGTGACTCGGCTTCTTATTGGCTGTCAGCGGACACCCGGAGCGGGTCGCTCTCCTCGGTGCTGAAATCGCTGCTGCTCGTCGTGATAATGTAAACGGAGATGAGGCCAAATACAGAGCGAGCCAATAAACAGAAAAATGGACGATGATCTGTTCCAACTGAGACAGCTGCCGTGAGTAGACGACCATGTGCACATTTGTATGTTTTTATTGAGTCCGTCTTCCACCTTGGCAGCATGTTTGGCCGACGCGTCGCCCTTTGACAGCTCGCTCTGCCCACCGTGTTTGTTTGCTCAGTTCGCTGGATCACAAATAGCATGTATCCTTTAAAAAGCAGCACTGTCATTTAATCGCAAGCAGTATATATCCTATTAGATTATATGGAGATGTTCATAGTTTAAGGCTTTTGAAAAAAAACATACATATAGCATTGTGAAGGTGGTGCAATTTGTTAACAGTCGTAGCATTTTAACCTGAAGACCAATTTGATTTATTCATAAGAAGCGGATTTGTTGTGAATTGCATGATGATACGTTCCCCGTCTTAATGCATTTTTGTGCTTTCTGTCATGACTCAGGACCTAATGTGGTTTATTTAACCCTGCTGTACATACATTAAGCTAAAGGCTGGCCCATACTAGTGTAGCTTGGCCTTCATAAAGAATGCTCCTCAAAGACAAACAGTAACATAATGTTTCTTTACAAATGAAATGGATAATCAATCAAACCATACAAATGATAACAAATCAATTCCTGTTGGGACAAAAGAGAAGAATTGGCTGGACTAACATGGATTTTTTTTACTGTATTGCTGAATAATTGCATATTAACTTTAATGTATTTAACACTAATGAAAGCTTAAAACTGAATATAATAGTGGCGCACAATACAAGACACCCATTTCTGTACATCTCACCAACTCATCTGCAGCAGCACTGATGCTTCCCACTGCAAGCAGGCTATGTTATGTAATTACAGTGATTAGGACATGACTGGCACTCTTTCAAGTTCAAGTTCTCTTATGGTGTTTCATCCTCAGTGAACCATCTATTATCTGCATGTGGGTGAAGATTACACCTTCATCTGTAGGAAACGTGCGTATCTGTGTGTGCAGCTTTTATAAGCTTGCCAAACAGTAGAGTGCAGTATCCAGAGCTGTCAGTTGGCCTGACATGGTTCGCCCATTGGACAATTTTACCACCCATTCAAAAATCACAGCCATAAAAAGCTTGTATCACCTAGGCAGCAGCCTCCAACTCTCAGCTTTGCCTTGACACTAGACCTCTGAAACTCTTCTGACCAGACAAATTTTTGGAATATCATTTTGTACTTTTTTTTGTAGTGTTGTCCGCTTCCGTCGCACAGGTGAGAGCACACGCTCTGAGGATGACGGTGAGAATCGGGAACAGGTTGTTAGGATTCCTGAGCAGACTGATCTGGAGTCTGTGGCACTTGCCGATGGAGCTCCAGTACCTCGAGAGTTTGCCAATCCAACTGATGGTAGAGTATGGCAGGATTTCTTTAGTTTCCTGTTTCTAATCATTCCTACCAAACTCATACTTAATAGTTTTCTCATTTTGCCATGTGAAATGATTTCAGTTATCTTTGGCTTCAAAGATTCTCACTTTTCTCAAAGATATTGTCTTTTATACACAATACTGTAAATTTAGATTCACAGTTGCCTAATTTCCAATTTCCTTATATCTGGTATCTGTGTATCTATTTGTATTTTACTTGATTTCATTCTGTATTCATTGTTTATTATGTTTTATATTTTGTTCTGATACCTTTCTTCACTGTTTAAAACACTTTTCCTCTGTGTTTGACAGGGGCTACAAATACATTTGCATTTCCTTACTCTAACCAATTAAAATATGCATACTAGTTTTTGCATAATAATTTTAATCTTAAAAAAGCAATAGAGATTTAATTGATACTCAGTACTCATACTCAATAGTTTATTCCCCTTGCAATGTAAAATGATTTTTGTTGTCTTTGACTTCAAAGATTCTCACATTTTTTCATTCCCTCAGACACATTCATGGTAGAAGATGCCGTAGAGGCCATCGGCTTTGGGACATTTCAATGGAAACTATCCATCCTCACTGGTCTGTCCTGGGTGAGAACTGCTCTTTACTAAAATTACATCCACTCCAGGTACTACGTCTCTGTGTGTAGTGAATACTAAACTATTGTGTGCCTCGTGGTTTCCTGTTTTTTCAGATGGCCGATGCTATGGAGATGATGATCCTCAGCATCTTAGCCCCACAGCTGCACTGTGAATGGAGACTACCAAGCCTCGAGGTGGCACTGCTTACATCGGTAATGGCTCCCTAATGTCAGTAGAGAACTCTTGGCTGGCCGTGCTGTATAACTGTCCTGATAGTTATAGATCAAGTGATTAGGAATTGTTCTGAAATAAGTTCTTGTGTTGAATAATGACCACTATGTGGAAAACAATGGAGCGCGTAGTTGCTTTTGATTGTGCTGCATTATATTCATTTAAATGACTATCAAACACAGAGACCTTGAGCCATGCTTATTTTTAGCGATTTTGATTATTGATCACTTAATTTAGATCTATTTCTTACAATAGTCACTGTACAAGAGACAATGATTTGTGTAAAGCTATATATTTTAATTTTGTGCATTAAAATTGTTGCAGAAATACAACATTAATTCACATTTTTCTACCATGAATGCAGGCAGTGTTTATTGGAATGATGCTCAGTTCCTCCCTTTGGGGAAACATATCTGACAAGTATGGAAGAAAGACAGTAAGTTCTAATAAAGTCTCTGTTGTCTGTAAGATAAACATTGGATTGAGATTGTAGGTGTTCACAGTGTTGCTTTTGGATCTCTACTGTAAATGGAAGAAAGTGATTATTATCATACAATAGTGGTGGCCCATTTATGATGTCATATGAGTAAGTACAGTATGTGAGGAGAAATTGAGTTATTCTCCTGAACAGACGTATCAGATCACCATGATTTATTTAGCAGCTTGTTATGTTTTGATCGTATGCACACACAGGGTCTGAAGATGAGCGTGTTGTGGACCATGGTCTATGGCGTGATGAGT
This sequence comes from Scomber scombrus, assembly GCF_963691925.1. NCBI lineage: Eukaryota > Metazoa > Chordata > Actinopteri > Scombriformes > Scombridae > Scomber > Scomber scombrus. The sequence goes on from NC_084973.1 coordinate 15,814,799, forward strand.
GCTTTTGCGCCTGTTTATGGCTGGATCCTCTTCCTCCGTGCACTGGTGGGCTTTGGCATTGGAGGAGCACCGCAGTCGTCAGTAACCCTCATTCATTGCTCTAAAAGCAGCACTGTAATTAATGATTTGAGTTCAAATTAACAGTGAAGTGTCCTCTCTTTATAAGGGTGACACTCTATGCTGAATTTCTACCTATGAAGTCCAGAGCTACATGTATTTTGCTGATTGAGGTATTGATTACCCTACACTATCTCATCCATCTATCCTCCATCAAACCATAGTGAATATGTCACCAACAGATTACAAAATGGGCAATTTTTCTCTTACAACTTGTTTTCACTGCTCTGCCTCACAGATATTTTGGGCACTGGGCACCGTGTTTGAGGTCCTCTTAGCAATCCTGGTGATGCCCACTCTGGGGTGGCGTTGGCTGCTCGGCCTCTCTACAATTCCTCTCTTCATCTTTGCCATCCTATGTTTTGTGAGTATGAGGTTATGAGTAGGCTATTTATACATCATATACAATAAGGAAGCAACATTCTCACCTGACATGTCACTTCTCTTGGGGGAGCAGTGGCTACCAGAGAGTGCTCGATACGACGTGCTGACAGGGAATCAAGAAAAAGCTCTGGCCACATTAAAGCGCATTGCCACAGAGAATGGAGCACCCATGCCACTGGGAAAACTTATTGCCGCCAAACAGGTAAAAGGATGTTTCTGAGGATTACTAATAATTCATGTATGACCTGCTGTTGTGTTGTCATTCTCATTTTTTATGTTTGTTTTTCTAATCAGGAAGATCGAGGGAAGATTCGAGACTTATTTTCATCCCACCTTCGCTGGACTACAGTTCTGCTGTGGTTCATTTGGTGAGTACCAGTCACATCCTCATCCATTACTCACTGACTTTCTTTTCTTATTCTCAAAAACTTTCTCCTGATGCACAGGCGTATTCATCAGCTGAGTCTCTGTCTCCTCAGGTTTGCGAACGCCTTCTCCTACTATGGATTGGTGCTGCTCACCACAGAGCTGTTTCAGGAGGGAGGTGCATGTGGAAGTGAGTCACTGCTTCAACAAACGGCAGCAGAGGCCCTCACACACTCAAGGGCACACACAACTCTTTATGTTGGTTCACATATAAAAGAAAGATTGTAGTTCTGTGACTGAATGTGTTGAATTCCCACAAAAAAAATGTACATATATCCCAGAAGAGAGTCTACATTTGTAGAATGTAGAAATGGAAGAAGTAAACTATGTATTTTTGTGTGATTGATCTTACTGGTACACTTAATGGAAGTGAGCTATTGTTAATGTTATTAGTTACACCTGTGTGACTTCTTACCTCTACAACTCAAAATATATGATGTGAAATAAGGTCTACACATTAGGTATATTTTTCTTTGCACAAATTTGGTTATACAGACTGTACAGACTTGGAAAAGCAACATCACAGACACAGCTGACTAAAACAATGCTGGGTGTGTACTAACCTGTTTATCTGTTGTTTTATATCTCCCTCTAGTGTCCAAAGGTAATAAGATGGAGCTCCGGTGCAGCTTGGAGTGTAAATATCTGAACTCCGACGACTATAAAGATCTGTTGTGGACAACTTTATCTGAATTCCCAGGTACACCTTTTCAATTAAACAATAATAGTTACGGTAGTGTTTTCACTATACTTGAATTATATTTACTGGATTACAAAATATTCATACAAGGTTAATAACAGGTTTAGTTCTCTGAAATTATGCAGTGAAAGGTTCTGGTAGGACTGTTTACATCATTTTTGGTATATTTGATACAAAATGAAGTAGTAATAACTACACTGAATGCTTTTTTCTTTGTATTCAATATAAATCCTCCTAATTTCTGGGTAAATGCTTATTAGTTGCTGCAACAATTGCCATGTTATACTGAAAAGGGTCAATTATGTTACTTGTCACTACATTATTTTAAGTGTATTTCAAGGACAGACCATTAAAACAGAAAAACTGTCAATAGATCTTTATCATAGAGGACACTTTGGCAAGGTGTAACTTTGACATGAGAGACAGTCAAACCCATTTGAAGCAGCGCCATCATTAATGTCATAAGTTACTCTTCTGCTTTTTATGTAACTGAACATGTCTGACGTGTATTAGAATCTGTAAGCATAGTAATAAAAAAATTATGTGGGTAATTACAGTAGACATGAGCGCAAATCAGTGTTTTTCTATCTTGCACACATGCTGTTTGGTCACTGATTTATTCTCCACAGGACTGCTGGTGACACTGTGGGCTATTGATCGATTGGGAAGAAGGAAGACCATGGCACTGTGTTTCTTCGTCTTCTCTATGTGCATCATCCCACTCTACGGTTGTGTTGGGAGGTAAAGTGGACCTTCATGGGAATGTTGAAATGTGTTTTTTTTCTTTCGATCAGATGGCAGATCCACCATTTATCCGCTGTTACTTTTTTTGTTTCATCTGTTCCAGAACATCCATGACTGTGTTGATATTCATTGCCAGAGCTTTCATCGCAGGAGGATTTCAGGCTGCCTACGTGTACACTCCAGAGGTAAAGTAGAGACAGACAGAATGAAGTTTTGCATGTATTGTGGGAAATGCAACAAGATAGGGCCTCCTTCATTTTTTCTGATACTCTGCAGGTGTATCCAACTGCGACCAGAGCTTTAGGTCTGGGAACAAGCAGTGGAATGGCCAGAGTCGGTGCCCTCATTACACCTTTTGTTGCACAGGTAACACCCCTCTAGAAGTTTTCCCCTTTTAAAAACTATACAAAGCGAAAAAGCGGCAATGTGATATTTGTTCATCCTTTGGCCTTCACCTGCAGGTTATGTTGGAATCTTCTGTATACCTGGCTCTCTCAGTATACTGCTGCTGCTGCCTCCTTGCTGCCGTTGCCTCCTGTGCATTGCCGATTGAGACGACGGGCCGGGCCCTGCAGGAGTCCAGCCACCGTGAGTGGGGCCAGGAGATGATTGGCAAGGCCTCCTCCCCGAGCTCAGGGCGGACACGTAACTCCAGCTCCGGCTCCCAGGGCTGAGGACACGCCAGCTGGAGTACAACTGAGAGGTGACCGCAGTGGTGAAAAGAGGAAAGGAGAGGCAGAAAAAGCTCGAGCAGCTTTCCGTGTCCATCTCCAGTCCCATCCTATGATCCCTCAGTTTCGGCACCACAGTGGCTTCAGAGAGCCAGGCAGCACAATATTTTTTACATGTTACTGTAATTATCGTCTTCAACCACCATTGCCATCACAATTTTGCCACTGTATAACTGCACACTGGGTGAGTGGAAAGACAAAATTGCCTACAGAAGGAAGATTGAATAAAAAAATATTGGTGTGACAAGGGAGAATTTAAATACTTTATGTATTTGAATCCTGCTTTTTCTAATGTAAGAGAAGCGAAAGAGAATAAAGAGTTACGCTCTGTAAGAGTTAAAATAGGTTCGAACAACTAACTTCTGATCAGAAAGCCTTAAAACTACCTATTCTGTCATTGAGAGACTTTCTCTTCACCTTATGAAACAGCTGCTTTAGGTGTGTAGGTGCACATAAATTGCCTGTCAAAACACACTGATTACTAACTCAGTTTTTAAGAGGTGCGTTGCTGGACATCAACAGATCATTAGATTCACCCTCAAGACATGAGTTGTAATAAAAGGACAAAGTGTACAGTAAGTCAGAGACTTGCTGGCATTCCTTTTTCCCGTGTTTAAATGTTTTCTGTTTTAATGTGAGGTTCAACAGTATTTGTGTTGTTCCTGAAGAAAAAAGGAGAAAGGCCAGTACTATTCCCATAGTAATAACAAAAGTCAACGTATGTCTGGATCATTTATGTTAATTGTATTTACAACAAGCAGATAAACCTGCTGAAGCCATCAGAGCATCAATGTGCTGTTCACAGTATCTCATTTTTACAAGATGGAAGCCCACAAATCCTGCATTACATTAGAAGACATGTAATTAATAAAAGTATTAGGAGATTAAAATAAGAATATTTCCATCAAATCACCCAAAACCTATTCAATCTATTTAGAAAGAATTAAATTATTCTAAAAAATGGACATTAACATGAGTATATGGTGTTAGGATCTATAACCCATTCTCCATCTACCACTCTACTTTAACAGACTTTGAGGCTGTGCACACATAGACATGTGACACATCAAACATTTATCAGGATGTTACAGTCTGTCTCTCTGTAAATAATGTATCAATACCTGGTTTAACTGTTGTCTTTGTAACAAAGGTGATGTGGAGACGGACTTCGCCCAGTCTGATTCAGTCAGTAAACACACTGAGCAAAGTTTTAATTTAAAAATAAAGAGATTAACTGGCACAGGTCCAACAAGCTGACTCCTACCTGCCAGTGTTTGAGATATCATGCTGCATTAAGTGTCTGTGCACAGATTCTTGTCAATGCACTGGATGTAAATGTGTATGATACTGTAGTAAATTATCTTTCAAAAAGAGCAGCAGATTCATGTTATTATTGATTATTTATCAGGTATAATCATTATTAATAAGTTTCGCTACTTTTCATATTCTATATTTCTTTCATCTTACATATACATAACACTGTTGTACGAAGGGGTGTAGTTACTCCAAAGATACGTGATACTGAATATCACTTTGCTTTGAGTGTTAATTACAGACAATAATAGTTGTCTTATGGATACAAGGCACTTACACTTAAATTAAAAAAATGAGCCTCTACCGCCAATCACAAGTTTACAAGCGAGCTTTTGGCCCTTTCCCCTTTTCTTCCACAATCTGACCGAAGAGCCTCCCTGCTTCCTGAGCGCAGCCTCGGTGAATGGTGAGTCCGTAACCTCCATGGCCATAGTTGTGTATCACCTGAATGAGAACCATGATGTATCAGAAACTGACGATCAATATTCATATGTAGAGTACGGATCAGCTGTTATGGATTACCTCTATCGAAGTTGCTCCGGACGGTATAATCTGCCTCTCCAGTCTAACTTTGCTGCGAACAGGCCTGAGGCCGGACCAGTCTTCCATTATCCTGGCATGCTGAGGTTAGAGAACAACAAGCCTCAATCTCTCTGAAGCTTGACATTTTTTCTGAAATATTAAGAAAATTGATGTAGAAATAAACTAAAGTATAACGTACTAAACTAACAGTACTAGTATTACATAGAACTTCAAAGAATCTTGATTTGATTAGAATCGGTAACATATTAATCCCAGCCTATATTGTAAATCATTTATGACCATTGATTAACAAAGTCTTTTTATGGCCTCTTAGACAAAAAACCTTTTGATATCTCACCTTGAGGCTAGGCTCCAGCTGGCAAGCCTCTTCCCAGATTTTTTTATGATCAATGGAACTGTTTTGTTCACTCCAGTTTCCTACTTGAAACACCCCACCAACTGTCACATGACGACTCCTGCAGATAATATTTAACAATTCTTGTTTTCAGGCTACAAAAATACTAAAAGATACACCACTGCACTGTAAATTGACAACACAGCAGAACCTTTGCAGCCACTGCTGGAGTAAACGTGACACTAAAAACATAATTGAGCAAAATTATATAGAGCTGGTGAATTATAAACCTGTATTATCTGTAAGATAAATCTAAAAGTGAACAAGTACTACTAGTCATCACTATAAACACTACAAGATAAGTAGTATGTTCCTGCAGTAATTATCAGTGCATTGTGTCACTAACGTTACCCTGGAATGATGTACGGTGAATTGTAGACCCCTGTATTGAGATCGTGGGTAAGAATCCAGTGCTTTAACCATGGGGCATCCACCTGAAAAACAGGAGTAACAATATTTATTCCCATGCTGCCTTTAAATTGGGTTATATCAACTGAAAACACACTTGAACTGTTTCATTCTCACCTTCAATATCTGGCCCCGGCCCGGTTTGAGGTCCGGGTCAGGCTGGAGGTCTCCTGATCTTATTCCGGTGCAGTTTATTATCACATCTGCCCCAGTTTCTGAGAGCTAAACACAGGCAAGCACAATAAGAGATAACAAATATGACATAACATTTTGCACATCCGTATCTTCCCTAAGTTATGTGTAAGTAATGTGAAAGTGTGAATGGTACATTATTAAAGACTAGCTAACAGCTAACTATATTAATGCATATGCAATATTTTAAAAATCCCTCACTAACCTCCTTGAAGGACGCAATCTTCCTGTGATAAAATTTCACACCCCTTTTTTGCAACCTGGGGATGGGACAGAATCAGATGGACATTACAAACACCAGAAAACCACTGTTAAAAGATAAGCTTATTTTATTTTTTCTTAAACTTAAGCTTTCTAAACCAGTTTGGATACTGGGTGGGTGAAGCTTTAATCTGGGTATAGGGCTGTTTTTTTTTTACACTTTCACACCTTACACTGTGAGACTTTCTATGCAGATGACTTATAGTGTGTCAGACTATAATTAAACCAAAACAATTTCAGACACTAATGAGTTGATTATTTTTGTCAGGCAGCTGAATATGACTTTTTCCCATGTCTACACAATTCATGATGGTAGTTAGCTCTCAATAACTGACCATTGAAAGCACACTACTTGCAATGCACTATGGGATAACATTTGAACAACACTACAAAAATGAAAACACTCTAAGTGAATTATTATTATCCTTGTGGGGAAAATTAGGAATTTAAAAGCCACCAAAAGGAAAATTTAAATAACACAGGTGTTTTTTCCCCTTTCCATCTTTGTATTTCATAATAAATTATGTTGCTATCAGGGGATTAAAAAAAGGACTTGTTAAATTCTGGTGAAGAAAAATGCTGACACAACTCAACTGCCATGCAAGGTCACTAAAAAGAAGTTAATCACTCACCAATCCATCAGCCAAGGTAAATATGTTTTGCCTTCCACCATAAGTGCAGTGTTGAACCACCCATAACTAAAGTGTTGGATAAGAAGAGATACGTGTGTCAGAGTGCAACAGGTGAGGACAAAGAATCGTCCATTTAATCATTCATATTTTTTTTATCTTGTATTATGAATAGCCACTATACTGTTTAGTAAGATCAAAACAGAGGGTTTTTTAAAAAAAAAATATGGATAATGCACATGAACTAAACATTTAGGTTAAACAGTTACTTGAAGAAAGCTCAGGAGATGATGGAAAAAACTTTTATCAAGAAACATTTCTCATCTTGAAACTTTTAGCAAGAACCTACGTGTATCCAGGGAACATCTGCAGCTCTCGCTCTGTGAGCTGTCTGAAACCCAGGACAATATCTTTAAATGATGGATCCTGCAGTCAAAAACAAGTGACTTAGTAAGAGATTGTCTATTATGTCCTCAACATGTCTGTGTTAGTTAACAGTCAGGATACAGAATCTCAATTAATCCCTGAGTTTTACCCGTAGTGTGGCCTCACTGTTATTGTTTTCTAAGCGTTGCTGGCACCCATTCTTGTGCAGCTGAACAAAGCTCTACTTTCAGCCAGGCTGAATACTAATAGACTGCATTTATGGTATATAGTCCACTGGTATGTGATGAGTACGTTATCTCAGGGTACATTTTAACTGTCATCCATTTATCTGCAATTTTCATTGCACAGTACCTTTGCTCTCAGTTGTAAAAGTCTTCACAAGCATGGTCAAATCTTATCCTACAGGTCAAATCAAGTGTGCATTTTCCAAGTGCTTTACTCACCTGTGCTGGTTCAGTGAAGAGGTTGTAGCCAGACTGGAGGAATACTCCCATCTTTATGGACTCTGGTGAACTGAGGCAGCTCAGCAAGTAGTCAAATGTCTCTTTATTCCATTTTCTAAAGGTGAGCAGAAGGCAGCATTAAAATGACAGCCCGTTCTTCTACATAAAGAGGGAGTGAAAGAGAAAACACTCACGTCTCCTGGATGTTGCCCTTGTCATAGAGGTACGGCTGCCAGAAGCCAGCAGCTCCATCACTAGTGGTCAGTGGAGTGAAACGGTCTGCATACACCTCTATAGTCAGTTGGCTGACAACGGAGTGATACTGCTCATATATGCTCTGAGCCGTGGACAGGCCAATGACTCCAGCTCCGATCACTGCCACCCGCATGTCTGAATTAACATGAGACACAATACTTTTACATCTGAGACTTACTCACATATGAATGCATCCTGTATGGAAACAGACTTTTGGAGGACATGATCATCTGGATATCTATATTATGTACATTGAATTATATTACACAAGATTGGATATGATTAGAAATGTATTATTCTATTATTGTTTCTATAGCCTATCATAAAACAATGTATTTTTCAATATATTGTATTATTGTTGTTACTGTACTATTATTACAGCACATATTGAATTGAAAAATAGTAATGAATATTACTCAGTGTAGATCACTATCTTACATTGTTGATGGAATTCTTCAATAAAACTGGGTACAAAAAGAACGTTTATAATAGCAGTGTAGTTTATAATATGAGTTTAATAACCTATATCAGCATTTCTAAAACTTTTTCACGTCAAGGACACCTAAACTGACACAGCTTAAATTTAGTCCCAGCGTCCCTCACCTGAGAAGATTTTCGCTTTTATATGTTTTGTGTATGAAACCTATGACCAAAATAGACATGCATTCTGTCACTGTATTATTATGGAATCCCTTATGGACCCCACTTTGACAAGCACTGATCTTCATTATGTAACGGGGTGAGCAACATGTCGGCAAAAGATTAATCAACTTTAGCGGAGCAGCATTTTAAAGCAAACCGTTTGCGTGGGAAACAATGTTTACAATGCAAGTGTTGCATTTTAAACGTGCAGATAAAACACTGACATGGTAGCTACAGATTATAACTCAAAACTGCATCAGTATAAGTGTCAGAAAAGGTTGATTTACCTCCGGTAGTAGTCGACAAACACTGCAAGAGTTGCTGAAGCCTGCCTCAGCGTGTAAAGTTGTAGCTGTTCAGCGGTGAAGCTGTCACATGGGCGAGGGGCGGAGACACGATACTGAATAGTAGGCCCACATTTTTGTGTATATTTGTGTATATATATATATATATATATCTTGCAGTGTTTGTCGATATGTTTTAAGCCTTTTCAGCACTTTAGATAACTGCGGTTGTTTAAAATGTTCTACATAAATAAACTTGTAATTGACATGTTTACGTTATAGAGGTAATTCCAAGTGGATTATGTAAACTATGACCACTGTTGTTGTGTTTTTCAAGTTTTATTGTAACAAATGCAACACAGCTTGATGCTTCACCACAGAGCATCAAATTCAAGATATTGTTCCACTGGTATATTTATATTCCTCAAGCACCATATGCACTAAAGGTTATTAGACTTGCTTCAAGGTAACTGGTCTTCATTTGTCTGAATGTATTCAGTCTGTTTTTCTGTTATGAGAAAACAAGATTGCTTATTTCAAGAATCAGATCACAACTAAAGTGTTTGAAGATATTAATTCCTACAGTATGTCACTTTAAAATGTAGGCCCTGGTAGCATGTCACAATTCATAACCCTGTAAAATGAGGTAAGTTTAACCCTCATCCCACCAACATATTTAACATACAAGGACTACAGACTGGGGTCCCTGAGGACCCTAAGAAGAAACAACCATTGTAAAAAATCTTACACGTTATTAGTTAATCCAAATCGCAGCTTTTATCTGAAGTAACATTTTTCACAAAGCCTTCAAAATAATGCATGATTAAAATAATGCACCATTCCCCCTGAACAGTGTTGAAATATTTAAAAAAAAAAATCATAATCAATGCATGTTTGGTTTGCAGAGATTGTGAAAATAGCTGAACTCATGCTTATTCTACAAAAACAGTATCAAATAGCCTAGATAAAATTATTATCACCCTTTAGACATTGCAAGAATAATTTATGTGTAGTGATAGCAGACTACTGTGTTTTAATTGGTATCACAGGTGTTTTCAATCGTGTAATCATTCATGCAGCCAGTTTAAAATGAGAAAATGACTCACTCTGCTGTTTTGTGCCACTGTGGGCATCACATTGAACATGGAAAGGAACACTAGCGAGTGGCTTGACGACATTAGAAACAAGGTAATAGCTGAGAATGGTCAACTAAAAGGTTACACGACCATCTCCAAAAAGCTTGATGTTCCTGCAACCACTGCTGCCAACACTGCAAGAGGACATTTGGCTCAAGATTGAACAGACGGATTGCTTGAATGGTCAAGAAAGAACCAAGAAAAAACTTCAATACAGATCCAAGCTGATCTTCAAGTTCAAGTTACAATAGTTTCAAATTGCACCATCCATCACTGTGTGGATGAAAACTCTTCTCGGAATTTGTGCTTTGGACAGCTGAAACAAAATTAGAGCTTTTTGGTAAATCACACCAACTCCATATTTACAGAAGAAAAAATGAAGCCTTCAAAGAAAAGAACACAATGCCTACCGTGAAACATGGAGGAGTCTCAGCGATGTTTTGGGATTGCTTTGCTGCCTCAGGAATTGGCTGCCTTGAATCTGTGCAAGACATAATGAAATCAGAAGACTATTAAGGCATTTTGGAATGAAACAGCCCAGTGTCAGAAAGCTGTGTCTTAGTCGCAGATCGTAGGTCTTCCAGCAGGATGATAACCCCGAAAAATAGATCAAAACGCCTTCAAGAGTGGATGAGATGAACGGACCAGTCTAAAATGGCCCTGAGTCTGATTCCCACTGAACATCCATGGAAAGAGCTGAAACTTGCAGTTAGGAGACAGCATCCATCAAGCCTGAGAGAAGTGAAGCAGTTTGCACAAGATGAGTGGACCAAACTACCAGTGGAGAAATGTAGAAACATTATTCAGAGTTACAGAAAGCGCTTGACTGCAGTGATTGCCTATGTGGGCTGGGCTAAAGTATAATAAGGGAACCAATATTTTTGGCCATGCCATGTTCATTGATTTTATTGTAACCTGGTTAAGTTATAAATCAAAAGCAAACTTCCAGTTATATTCAATGTGAAATAAAGATTGACGTACACCATACTTCTGTCAGTTTCAACTTAATAGGCTACAGAGAAAATTGTTTAAAAAAAAAAAAAATGTTGGAAGGGTACCGATAACAGGCACGTCGGTAATTTCACTAGTTTAAAGAATATGTTGTTTAATGCAAGTATTTTGTAGTGTGTATATAGTCTTTTTTTATAGCTACTGCTTTGACTTTCTTGTGTTTATACCTGAACTGCCTTGTTTACAGGTGGTATGCAATACATGTTCCTTGCTTCATTATTATTGTTATCTTATTATGATAAAATAATCTAAACGAAAGCTCCACTGGGATGGACCGGGCCTTGGAGGCACCACCTCCTGCACAGACAGCGCTGCCTGCAGGATATCACCGCTTCTCTCCATCCATCCGTCCATCCATCAGTTGTATGTGTGGTTAGCCCAGCAGCAGCAGCAGCTAGCAGCTCTCCAGGCCACAGCGGCCGGCCGGTGCATCCTCAGCTTCCAGCCATGGCGTTGGTTACTCTGCAGCGGTCCCCGACCCCGAGCGCCGCATCCACCGCCAGCACAGCCACCACGACCGCGGGAGAGGTCAGTTTGATGCCGGGTGAACCGAAACGCTTCCCTGGTGTGGGTGAGGTGGAAAGGATGAGGGAGAGATGGAAAGATGTAGCCGGGGAACAAGGCCCGCTGATTGAAGCTAAATTAGCAGCGTTATTGAACGTGTTGTGCTATGTCGTTAGCCGGCGGTAGCTAGCATCGTCTTCGTTACTACTAATAATAACCAGATATATCGATGGTTAACACATATGCCAGTAGAGCTGTTAAATAATTGAAAAAAAGCCTGACATATGTTAGCTTGGTTGGAGTTGTTAATATAGTAGTATTAATAAAGAAATAACTGTAACGTTAGCAGTAGTTGGCAAGTGTCTTATGAATGATATAAGCTGCAGCTAGCGTTAGCTGTTTATGATGTGACTGGCTGACATTGAAATTAAGGTTTTATTTCTTTATCGTTTTTATCAAACTGTCCACCTGGCACAAAGTCCAAACGACGTTAACAACCTGACCTGCAGTCCGCTCATAGCCAAATTCACATTACTTTGGCTTTAAGGATTAAAAATAATAGTAATGAGGTGTCGATGTTTTATCGCGGTTGCTATTTTCTCATTAGCAGACAACAAACAGAAGATTTTCATGTCACAGGGTTGTCCTGTTGGTTCATAGGGAGGATGGGGAAGTAGTTATTTCCTTTTAAGTAAACACTCATTATGTGTAAATGATTTAGGATTCCCCATTATTTCTATCTGATACCTCCCTATAACTCCGGAGAGTTTGAGCTGTGTAGGTTCTGGACCCACAAAGCAAGAATAAGTGACTGTGTTTGCCTCATTTATAATCATTCAAAATAACTTCCCTTTGCTATTTTCAAGTACGGTTATTCGTATTCACTGCCGGATGGGGGCGCTAACTACCAACTGTAGTATACTACAGTAGCTCACCTCCTGTCTTGTATGACCACATCAGAGAAAACAGATTTGATATATATAGCTGCGTTAATGTATAATCATCAGTGTTTGAGCAAAAGATGGGTTAATCTAGACAAAGTCAGGCAATATACATCTTTTTCAATAGACTGAGGTTTTCAAAACCACGCATGTTGTAACAGATGTCCTTATTGCAGATAGATTGCTCCTTTTTAATGAAGTGGTTTGTTAGTTTGACTGGGTTTCGTCCCTGTACCTCCTTGTCCTGCTGTGTAGTCCTGCAGCCTGACGAGGTTGGACTGTAGACTATATAAAGTCTACGGGTTGCACAGATAAAGCTGTCAGGAAGCTGCTGCAGCTATGATGTCATCTACTCATGAGGGGCGGGTGGGGTGGTGGAGTACTACAGGAGGCGCAGAGAAATAAAGCTGAGGTAAACAGGGATGAAATAGGTGGTGAAATGTTGGTAATATTTAAGAGTTTTTCACCTAATACTCAGTTACGGAGAGTTAGTTCGTTGAAGTGAAATGAAGTATCTGTTACTCCCATTGTAGAATAATTGGTTCTTAAATAAATTGTACTCCCACATACACGTTTTCCAACATTAAACATTAAGGTATTTAAACATTCTAATGCGTATTTCAGTAGCCAGAAATAGGATTTCATCATTTACATGCCTTAATTGTTACCCCCTCTAATGCTTTGTGTAATCATGTATGTTAAGCATTATTCCAGTCAGAATTTGATATTTTTTCCCCAAATAAATTACTATACTTTTTGTCAAAGTCAGTCATGAATGTCAACACATTGAGTGTTGCTGTGTTATGTATTTTTACTTCTCATGCATCAACTTCACCAGTATACAACAAAACAAACAAAAGTATGGATTTACCTTAAATTGGTCAAAGAGGACTGGGTGAGTTTTGGTAAATCACAATTTTAGACATGACTCAGTCTCTCCATTAAAAGCTTCATGACTAGGAGCTGTATTTTGGTGCAAAAACACAAGACACAGCAAACCTGTTAAAGCAGATGAAACAGAGGTTTGCTGCACTGTGCTCCAAAACTGTTCAATATGGATTTTGTCCAGATGTTACAGAGTGTGGTGGGCTTTAAGCAGGATAAGATGCAGGACTGTGATCAAGCGGAGTAATATTTTTGGCTTAGAATGCTGCAGTGTGTGCAGACTGGTCGGCTGAACTTGTCAAAATTGTCACACAGCCTGATCACCAGCAGCATAATAAGGCATAATCGCAATTTCTTGTCATCTAATTGGTTGCAGACTTTGGTTCTCTTTCATAATATTTCGTTCGATGTCTCACTATGGGATGCACGCCTCGCTGCAGCCCTCAGAAGCATTTATCTCATTACGCCAATCCTGATTGGCTGGTGAACGTGTCCGTCCGCCACAGGTAGTCCCACCTACCTTAAATAGCTCATGCGGACGGCACCACCCTCATTCAAACACCTCTTCTCACTCGGAGCATATCTCGCGTCCAGAGCTAGCTAGCTTAACTGTCCATAGACGGATCTTATTTAGCTTCTGTCGCTGGGCGCTACTAGCTTAGGACATTTTTTCTGCTTCGTCGGTCACACCAGATCGAACTCAGTGCTTTCCTGCCCTCCACGGCTTGGTCAGCACTGCTCTCGACGCCCCACCACGGCTACTCGAGCACCGGGCATTAGCACACCAGCTAATTCTCGGCTTCTTCACGGTTAGCACACCAGCTAACTGCCTCGGCTCCCTGCCTGCACACCAGCTCGCACGGAATGGAGGCTAAAACCCCTCACACCAGAGGGCACGGAGACTCCGGAGCCAGACTCTGTCGCTGCGGGAATAAGATATCGAGCATGGATCCACACCAGGTCTGCTCGTGCTGTCTTGGGCTGGAACACGCCCGGGCGGCTATCGAGGTCCCCGGCTCGTGTCAACACTGTGCGGTGTTCACCATCAAGAGTCTCCGCAGACGACTAGCCCGCCAGGCTAGCCTGTCTGGACATGACCCCTATCTCTCTTCCGACGGCGCCGCCGTCGAGGGCGGAGAGGAGGTGGGGGTCGCTGCGGTGGCGACACCGGAGGCTAGCGCCAGCTGGGGCTCCCAGCTCGAGCTAGCCGCGGTTCCCCCGCTGGAGGAAGACGTCCTGGATTTGGACTATGGGGAAGATGATGATGGCGCCTTGGATCTCCTCATATCAGAGGATGAAGAAGAGGATGACATCTTCATCACACCGGCTCGGGCTGCAAAGCCCGCGGCTTCCGTCGACTCTCGGGATGGAGACGAGAGTAGCACACCAGCTTCTCCCTCCCCCAGCTCGGACATGCTCGACGTGTGCAAGCGCGCAGCTGCCCGGCTGGGCATCCCCTGGCCCGCTGTCGTAGCTGAGATCACCAGATCACGCTACGAGGGGAAGAAATTGCCCTTGGCCAAGAGCGCGACGAAGCAACTTCTCCCCGTCTTCCCGGAGCTGCTGGAGGAGGTGGCGCGCTCATGGAGAGACCGCCCCTACAGCAGCCGGAGCCCGGTTCCCGGGGCCTCGTCCCTCGACTGTGAGGCGATGGAGAGCCTGGGTCTGCTCCGCATGCCTCCGATGGAGCCACTTGTTGCAGCTCACCTTCACCCCCAGCTGTCAGCGGTGTCCTCCCGGAGCCCCAGCCTGCCGTCCAAGTCCGACCGTTTTCAGTCAGCCCTGACTGAGAAAGCGTACAAGGCGGTGGCGCTCTCGGCCAGAGCGCTCAATGTCCTCTCGCTGCTCACGGCTTACCAGGCTGAGTTGTGCGAGGATGTTGTGCAAACTCAGGACTCAGCTGCGTGGGAGGAGATACCGGTCATCACCGACCTGTGTCTCCGTGTCCAACGCTG
This sequence comes from Scomber scombrus, assembly GCF_963691925.1. NCBI lineage: Eukaryota > Metazoa > Chordata > Actinopteri > Scombriformes > Scombridae > Scomber > Scomber scombrus. Next base: position 15,830,085 of record NC_084973.1, read on the forward strand.
CGCGGTCCAGGCCACGGGTAGAGCGATGGGGACCATGGTTCTGCAGGAGCGAGCGCGGTGGCTCAACCTCGCCAGCCTGTCAGACAGAGAGAAGGACGACGTCCTGGACATGCCCATTGTCCCGGAGGGGATTTTTGGTTCCGCCCTAGCATCGATGCAACAACGGTGTGAAGCCAAAAAGAAGGAAGACGAAGCTCTCAAGCTCTGCCTCCCTCGCAAGCCCCCAGCTCCCTCTCCACCTGCGCAGCGTAAATCATTCGCGCAGGCTGCTTCCCGGGTTTCGCAGTTCAAAATACCGAAACATCCGAAGCCTCAGCCCGCCCCGCCGCCCGTGCCCGGTCGGCCCGGCTGGTTCAAGAAGCCCTCGGCCCCAGCTACAGCTCCGCCGGCACAGCCCGCGCAAGCTACCAGCCACCAGGCCAGGAAGAAAAAGAGAGCGGCCTGACAGCCCCTCTCGTCACCGGTGATGCAGCTGGAAGTTCCCTGTTCTCCAGCTCCACCTGTTTGGCTTCCGAGCGTGCACTCCGGGGCCCCCCACGCCCCCATCTCCCAGCTGCCACGGACCGTGCCAGGGCAGACCGGGAGAGACGGACATCTGACGGCAGAGGGTTCAGCGGTTGCCCCTCTCCCATGTCCACAAGCACGCACACACACACAAGTTTTCATAAAGAAAATAAAATGTGTCCCGCTGTCGCATCCGGGCCAAGTGCCGAGGGCGCAGCTAATAAAAGCCAAAACTATAAAAATAAACAGCGCGGTGGCGGCACCTGCTGTCCCACCCCCGGGGAAAGCTGCGGCTTTTCCCGGGGTGAGGGCAGTGAGGTCCCCGTCACTGCGTTGTCCTCCCGGGCCAAAGTGCACAGCACCGCCCAGAGGCCATGTCAGTTTTCCACCACGAGAGGGCGCCACCGCACCGCGGTTGGGACCTCTCATGGTGGAAGAGCTGCAGCGCGTCTCACCTCTCTGCCGCAGGTGGCAGAGGTGGGCTGCGCTGGCAGCTTCGCCCTGGGTGTTGAAGACGATTTTGAGGGGTTACAGGCTGCAGTTTGCCGCTGTTCCCCCTCGATTCGCCGGCATAATACACTCCCAGGCTCAGGGAGAGTCAGCTCGTGTTTTGCAAGAGGAAATCCTCTCACTGTTAAACAAAGGAGCAATCTGTGTCGTTCCTCCCGCACAGTGTCAGAGCGGTTTTTACTCCAGGTACTTTCTGGTCCCAAAACGGGGGGGGAGTGGTATTCGCCCTATCCTGGATCTACGTGCTCTGAACAAATTTCTCAGGAAATACAAGTTCAGGATGCTCACACACGCATCCCTGCTGCGCCTGGTGCGACAGAACGATTGGTTCACTTCTGTCGATCTGAAAGACGCGTATTTCCACATTCCAATATATCCTCCCTACAGAAAGTATCTGAGGTTCGCTTTCCAGGGGACGTGCTACGAGTACCGCGTGCTCCCATTCGGTCTGTCTTTAAGCCCGAGGGTGTTCGTCCGGTGCACGGAAGCGGCGATAGCCCCACTGAGACAGCAGGGCATTCGCTTGGCCACATATCTGGACGATTGGCTACTTTTGGCACAATCGAGGCAGGAGGCCATGGCGCATACGCGTATTCTCACATGGCACCTATTGGACCTGGGTTTTGTGATAAACGCGGAAAAGAGCATGCTGTGCCCGACACAGGACATAATCTTTCTGGGATTATCCCTGGACTCGGTGATTTTCACGGCGCGCCTCTCGGCGGAGCGAGTGAGAGCTTTCAGAGCATGTCTCGCGCTTTTCCATCCAGGCAAATCTGTTCAATTCAGATTGTGTCTTCGATTACTCGGACTGATGGCGTCAGCCATTCTCGTGGTTCGTCTCGGTCGCCTCCACATGCGGGAATTCCAGCTCTGGGTGGCCTCATGCGGGCTGGATCCCGTGCGTCATGGCGCACGGAGAGTGTTGGTTACGCCGGGGTGCGTCAGGGCACTGCGCCACTGGCGAGCCCCGTCGTTTCTGACCCGCGGGGTGCCCATGGGCTCTGTCCTGTCCAGGAAGGTGGTCACTACGGACGCCAGCCTGACAGGGTGGGGCGGAATTCACGAGGGCCGGTCAGTGAGGGGCCGCTGGAGTGTGGACCTCCAGCGGTCTCACATAAATTTTCTGGAACTTTCAGCGGTGTTCCTCTCCCTGAAACACTTCCTTCCGTCTCTCATGGGCCATCATGTCCTGGTGAGGACGGACAATACGACGACGGTAGCGTACATCAACCGCCAAGGGGGGTTGCGCTCTCGTCAGTTGCACATGCTGGCACGCAGACTGATCCTGTGGAGCTGCGGTCGTCTCCTCTCCCTGAGGGCGACGCACGTCCCGGGAGCTCTGAACACGGGCGCGGACCTGTTGTCCAGGGGCGCGCCGGTATACGGGGAGTGGACTCTGCACCCAGAGATTGTGGAACAGATATGGGCCCGTTATGGTCGGGCCGCGGTGGATCTGTTCGCGTCAAGAGGAAACGCGCAGTGCGCGCTGTTTTACTCTCTGCGCAACCTGGATGCTCCCCTCGGCATAGACGCACTAGCGCACGTCTGGCCGCACGAGCTTCTTTACGCGTTCCCTCCCCTGGCCCTGATACCCCCCACTCTGTCCAGAGTGAGGGACCACGGCCACGCGCTGATTCTGATAGCTCCGCATTGGCCTGCAATGCATTGGCTGGCGGAGATATATCGGTTGCTGTGCGCGCAACCTTGGCAGCTCCCGCTGCGCAGGGACCTGTTATCACAGGGGGGGGGGACGGTTTTCCACCCGCACCCAGAACGCCTGGCGCTGTGGGTTTGGCCCCTGAGTGGTTCAATTTGTCAGCTGTGGGACTCCCACAGCGTGTGATTTCCACTATACAAAGTGCTCGAGCCTCTTCCACTAGGTCTCTGTATGACTGTAAGTGGAGAGTGTTTGAGGACTGGTGTCACAGAAATGGCCACGTTCCTTTTCAGTGTCCAGTAGGTGTGATATTGTCATTCTTACAGGACCTGATTGACAAACGAAAAGCCTTCTCCACAGTTAAAGTGTACTTGGCAGCTATAGCCGCCTGTCACGTGGGGTTTGGGAAACAAACAGCGAGCCAGCACCCGCTGGTTTGCCGTTTTATGAAGGGAGCGCGCAGGCTTCTCCCCGTGTCCAGACCGCTGGTGCCACCATGGGATCTGGCTGTGGTTCTGGAGGGGCTCAAGGGTCCTCCTTTTGAGCCGCTGGGGGGAGCAGGCTTGAAACACCTGTCTCTCAAGACAGTGTTGTTACTGGCTCTGGCTTCGGCTAAACGGGTTAGTGACATCCATGCGCTTTCGGTGCATCCATCATGCACTCAGCTTTACCCGGGGGATGTGAGGATGATTTTGAAGCCCAACCCGGCCTTTGTGCCTAAGGTAGTGGGCTCATGTTCTCCTATTGACCTTGTGGCCTTTGCTGCCTCGCCTGGAGAGCAGCGGTCACATGCGTTATGTCCAGTCCGTGCGGTGCGCACTTACATGGACAGGACTAAGGGTTTCAGGAGGAGCGATCAGCTGTTTGTCTCCTGGGCTAATCCTCATAAGGGGAAACCTGTCACAAAGCAGCGCCTGTCCCACTGGGTCGTGGAGGCGATTGCTTTGGCTTATACGAGTCAGGGTTTGCAGACGCCTGCGGGTCTGCGGGCGCACTCGACTCGGGGCTTGGCCGCATCCTGGGCCTTATTCAGGGGAGTTTCTGTTCAGGACATCTGTGCTGCAGCGAGTTGGTCCTCGCCTCTCACTTTTGTCCGTTTTTATATGCTGGACGTCTCCGCTCCGTGCTTGGCACGCGCGGTTTTGCTGTCCTGATTGGAACAGAGTACCTTTTTCCCTGTGGGTTGGTGGACGCTCGATAAGCTTGTCTGGCAATACGGGAGCAACCATATCACATAGTGAGACATCGAACGAAATATTATGAAAGAGAACTTTAGGTTATTTACATAACCCCGGTTCTCTGAGTAATATGAGTGAGATGTCTCACCAGACTACCCTTCTTGCTTGGGCGAGTGAGAAGAGGTGCTTATCTTGAATGAGGGTGGTGCCGTCCGCATGAGCTATTTAAGGTAGGTGGGACTACCTGTGGCGGACGGACACGTTCACCAGCCAATCAGGATTGGCGTAATGAGATAAATGCTTCTGAGGGCTGCAGCGAGGCGTGCATCCCATAGTGAGACATCTCACTCATATTACTCAGAGAACCGGGGTTATGTAAATAACCTAAAGTTTTTTTATTATGCTTACTTTTTACTTCTATTCAGGTGGCACTGACGGCATTACATAATATCACACACCTGTATTTTGTATTGACCACACTGGTATTTGCTCATAGTACTATATTTGACATTTTACATTTTGACACAAGTTTAAAATGTAATTAAAGCTTATGAGACATGTAGCCTCTGTCTAAGTGACGTGCTGACAGTCTGTTAATAATCCCATAACGTCTGTCTAGTGTGGTATTCATTTTTCCTCTTATCTGTATTGCAGGATTTTGGGAGTGAAGATGAACGGCGAATAAATCAAAGGTAAGTTTACTCAAAGTTTAGATCAGCTCCTTTGTTGCATGGTACATGGCAAAGCAGGTCAAATTTTATGAACAGGTGTTGTTGACTGATTGACTGCATCAGTCTTTGAGTCATTTACTGAAATCTGGACTGGTGGCAGACTAGCTGGCATCAACGAATGAACAACCGAGTGTCAGTGTAATAAAACTTGCCTGTCTGTCTGTCTTGTTGGCAGAGTCATCAATTCATAATAGCCAACTGTAAAACCGTGTTATTCTCAGTAGTTTTTTTTAGGTAATATGTTGACAGGTGTGCCTGTATTTTTTTATCAGCACTCAGACTGATAAACGTGTTCCTGATCCATGCATCATCAGTTGAGTCACTTTGGCCTCTCCACAGCTTTTTGTTTTTAGCTTTTCCACAAAGTGCATGTACTGCATGTGTCGACAGAAAGTTGATTATAATGTTGATACTTGGTTGTTGTATGACATAAAGCAGAAGACACACACACAATTAACCTCTCCCACCGTGCCAGTTGTGGTACGACCTCATTGTTTGATTCGTAGTTGAACGGAGACATTAGAGGCCCTGTTTTAACTGCACGAGTGCTACAACAAGTGCAAGATGGTAGGTCTTAAACACACAGACTGTGTGGCTGTCTCCATGCACACCTGCTATTTTGGTTCATGTATGTGCAGCAGTGCGGCATGCAAAAGGGCTGAGTGAATATATCAGATATATTTCAATAATAATTATAATGTATTCACCTCACCCATGGTCACATAGTGTAGACATTTTTACACAATAGCATTTGCACTACAGGGTGTTTCAAGGATAAAACATGAGCTAAAAAGAAAGTTGGAAAAGAGGCTGTGCTGAGCCCTGCTAACTCCTTCATAAAAAAGCAGAATAGTTTTAACTGACCGGTCTGATGTGTGTGGTTATGCTGTAGCAGTCTGGTGTAGTTTTAAGGCGATTTTAATTAAAGTGAACACTGAACAGTCATGTGTAACAGCACTGTGCTCTGGCAAGGCACTTCTCAGAGACTGCGGATTTATCAACGCTGCCTTCATATACTGCAATTTAATGTACTGAAGGAGAAGCTTTTCACTCATTCATTTACAGATCAGTGCACACTGATTTACTGACTTTCCTGCTTTAATCACATTAAATATGTGATTAAATATATTTTCTGTGCAGATTTTGGTTGGAGAGTGTTTAATTGAAATCAATCATTTATATTTAAACAGTTTTAATCTGTTGTTGCAGCATGTCTGCAGTCGCTGTTTTCAGGCCAACATCTAGGACCAAATTTCAACCAAAATATAATAACTATCTTTGCACTACTTAATTTGAATGAACCTCCAACCCCCCTGCACCCCCAGTTATTTGAAGACATCATTGATTTTTAAAACATTTTACAGCAGAAAACGATTATTTATCAAAAATAATTAAATGATAGATGACTTTATTCTAAAAAATAATTGCAGCACTTCTGTGTATGGTTTTGTTTTCTGTGGATTAGAGATCAGTGCTTTTCATATTGTGACAGAGTGACTCAGTCATTTTTCTAAAGAATAATTATAATCATCTGTGAGTCCCTGGAGCCATTTCAAAGTCAGAAAAGCCAACTGCAAACCAACCATAATAAGTTTGTTTATTGGAGAGATCTAAGTTTCAGTTCAGATGTGTAATGACGTGTTTATTTGGTAAGAAAAATACATTAATGTTTGTCAAAGCCTCGCTGTCATGACAGTGCAGGTCTGTGTGTGTAATTCGTATTGACAAAATACTCTTTAGTAATTTGAACATGCGTTCTTGGTATGAGTTTGTAATTTGTTATTTTTTTAATGTCTTATATGCACAAAACTTCATTTTTGGATAATAATATGTAAAACATTTCTGACCCCAAAAATGACCAAATGCATTATTCTAGTTTCTATCAGTTATGCAACAGTCTATGAAATGCCCCCGAGCTGTGCATGTGTGTCAGAACGATCTATGCGTGATGCAAGTCCTGTCATGCCTCAAGATTGTTTCCATTTTTGAGGGTCTGGTAAGCCACGTTATGCAATTCAATTCATGTTTCATAATATTATAGTATATTAAGTTGTAGAGCTGTGAACGGATATTTTAAATTCAATTATATAATCGAATTTTAAAAAACAAACAAACAGAAATTCGATTGTGAAAATTAATATTAAATTGTGGATACACAAGTAGCACCACCGTGGCTGGTTGTCTTGTACGTTTCGTGTGGGCCGCTGCACTGAATGAGCTGTATGACAGACAGGAGTCACACAACTACACTTTTTGGGCAGTTAATCGAAAAACTTTATCAAAATCATAGTATGACCAACTGCAATTTTAAATTCACAGGAGATGCAGTATTTTTTAAAGGTGAAATGTGTGAATATTGTGGTGCTGCAGACTTAAGAAAACATCTTTGTTTGGTACAGATCTCTACAAAAATCACACCATAATCATTTTAATGTTCTTAAATGAAAATGAAATTACTGTAAAAATGATCTTTCCCTCAAATATTGCAAATCATATTAGTATCATATCAATATCAGTCAAAATAATCACAGTTAGATATATATTTTTTAATTGTTCAGACCTAATCACTTCATTGATTGAAAAGAAATGTAGGTCAAACTAAGGACAGGGCTACAGTATTTAAATCAAGTTATACTATATAGGACATTATTTTTTTTATTTTGCAATGTGTATGCCTATAGATGTTTTTAAAAAAAAGGTTTATGTTTAAATAAATACACCTAGTAGTTATGTCTCTCCGTGTATTGGTTTGCCCTCTTATGGACAAAATGCGTAAAAATAAATATTCAAACAGTTCAAACCTAACCTAGTTCAAAGGAATAATTGAACACCCTTTTTGGCAGCCCTATTAAGTTGTCTTTTTATTTGTCATATTTCTCTTTAGATCAGGGTGTACTGAACTAGTACACCACCACTGATAGATCCATCTGTTGATGGACAGCTAAATGGCTGCCAAGTGGGAATATTTGCACTTGATGTTCTTAGCTGACCTTGATAATGATGACAAGCCCTAGAGGTTGATGGAAGCCAAAGTAAACATCATGCAGGTGTTTGAGGCACTGAACCGATGAATGATTTCATCTTACCACCTTGTACAAGGCAGAGCTAGGCAAGAGGCAGAATTGGGCAATTGTGTTTTTATGCAGATAGACATGGAGTGCAGGGCTTATAATGAAGAGGAGGGATTCAGTACAGAGAGTAAGACGAAGGATCCATGAAGACAAAGTCAATAACAGTCACCACAGTACTTTCTCCCTCAAATAGCTTGTTTGTTAAGGCTGCTTTAAATACCATAATATGTCAAAATACTTAAACACTGGATTTGAATGTAGAATATGAGTGGATAGAAGAAGAAATGTAGGCCGAACTGTAGCAGAAGCGTCTAGTTTGATCTTTCCTTGGCAACATGATGATGTCATCAGTTACATGCGCAGGCCAACCCCCCCCAAAAAAACAACAACACCTGAGGAGGTTTGTTCCTCTCTGTGTCGTTGCTCACTCTCTACCCCTATCTGTTGTGTCAGTGAGAAAATGCCAGCATTATGCAACTAACCGCCCCAAGAGGAGCCTTTTTTCCCCCCTCATTGTATCGGTGTGTGCAAAACACTCCAAGACCATGGAGCCACGCAGCCTTGTTGTATTGAGTCCTCCTGTGTGTAATCCTGCACCACTTCCACATACCGGCACCTGGCGATTCAGAGCAGTGGCTTATAGGACATCTGGTCTTGCTTGGCCCTGTCCAGGTCCATCTGGCTCCTGCTCCAACAACAAACTATACCTTAATGCTGTGACATGCCATCAACTTTGCTTGCTGCTGCTGAAGCTTGGCCTCATGTGTGGAGACCGTACCTCAGTCCAACCTAGTCCCTTCACTTCTAGATGCAACTGACACGTAGTGCCGTCCAAGTTATCACCTGGACCATGACTGAGCCCACATCAGCTTGTGGAGTGTCTGCTAGTGGGCATGTGTTACAGACGTTGTCCTATTGTCGGGAAAGAATAGGAGGGCTATCTTGTTATGCGTGTCGCAGAGCTATTGTAAATGTCTGTCAGCAAATCCTTCCAGATTAGCAGAGTTGTGCCACTTCATTGTGCGTGTGTGTGCGGGGGAAGTTTGCATGCTCAGTGTGAGAAGTAAAGTGAGAAAGAAGGTTATAGCCTACATTATTTTAACCCCAAACAGAGACTAATCTTCAGGCTCAGTTTCAACAGATCTTTTGGGCTCAAACTTCATAAAGTTGTTTTCATTACACCAGGTCTGTATTTTTTTTCTGCATCTACAAAGAGCAAGTAACTATTTTTGCAGATCAAAGGCATAATTGTTCTTCCTCAACCATTGCACCATCAAATAATCTTAACACATTGTGGTTTTATTTGCGGTATATGTGAATGACAGCCAACGCTGGCCACTTGAAGGAGAGAGACAAGATAATCCCTCCCTTATAAGCCCTGGTATAATGAGATTTGGGAGTTTTGGGAGATTGCCAGTTCTCACTGCCCTTTCCATCCATGCTTGGCCCATGTGTTAAGCTCCCTGGAGGCAGTACCTTGGATTCTGTTGACCCAAAAGGTGGCATGCACATCAGGACATCCCATTTGGAAGTTTTGGCACAATGCCTTTGTCTGGCCTTTTTTTCTCTCCCTCTAGTTGAACAAGTGGTTGCACTTCTCCCGGCGCTCTCAGTGAACGGATTTCTGTTGGACAGAACAGCACAGTCCTAAAAGTGGACTTGTTTCGCACTGGATGAGTGGAAACCTGTTGGTAATTTTTCACTGAGTCAGACCTGATGAAAGAGGAATGTACAGAATCGCAGAGTCCATGCTCAAGCAAGGGGAAATCCATCTCCTCTGAGTTGTACCAGATTCGTCGCCCTCTGCAAACTTCTGGATATTTGCTCGAGTCCGTTGTTCTTCCCGACAACAAACACAAGAGTGACATTTACTCTTTGTCTTTTTTGAGTGTTAGAGGGAGCAGACAAGCGCAGTTGTGTGAGGGCAGGGAGTGGAGGCTACGGGGAGTGGAGGCTGCGGTACGTCCCTCCAGGCAGGAGTCTGACTGGCACACACAGACGCTCAGATGAGGGAGGAGGAAACAGAGGGAGTGGCGTTCAAACAGACGGCACCTCTCCACTGAGCAGCACAGATGATGTGTCTGTCACTCAAAAGCAGAGTCCTGAAACCACCGACATCCTTCTGTTGCACTTTGCTCGCTCACTGTTTCTGGAGGCTGATGAAGAGGAGGTAGTTTGTGCGGGAGGCCTGGGTTTGCTTCTTTCAACAGGATGCATCTGGTTGTAGAACCCTTTCAGGAGGCCGTGATGAAGATCCTACCTTATTTTGTGGAGAACGCTGTGTTGACCCAGAGTGAGATAAACCGCATGTGAGTTCTTCACTGATGATGTTTAAGAGCAATACTCAAAACTTTACCACGGTTTGGTCCATGCAGTTGGCGATGTGATATTGTGATTTTAAATATGATTCAAGTTTTAGTTCATTAGTTCAGTGTTTGTCTGAATGTTTGGCCGGGTCACTTCATGATCTCAGCTGATTTGCACTTCTATCAAAAAAACAATCATTCACTGGCAGCTGCTATTCAAAGGAACATAAATCACTGTAATAGCTGTATTTCTTGTACTCTTCATCTGCAGTATATGGCCTGACGTGTTGGCGTTCGGTGTCTTTTACAGTGAATGGGGTATAGGTGCTGTAGGTTGGAATCATGTGGAATCATTGAAGCTATCCGCCGAGCTTTTCTGTCATAGTCTTTGTTTGCTTTGATACCAGATGTATTTTTAGCTCTAGTGTTTGTGGAGAGGCTGATAGCAGGGTGCCGCAGGGCAAGAGACAGTAGAGCTGAGGCTGTTTAATTAGGATGTCTGAGTAGGGCCTGTGAAACACTGGGTCAGCTTTTGATTTACACACATCCTCAGGTTTCACTAGTCTGCAAATTTAAAGTTTTTGGGAAGTTATCAGGTGCAACAGTTCTGCGGACTTTAAGTTGGGAAGAATGAGCAGTAGGGATTTGTTCACAGTATTGGGCAGTAATGGAGCTGTGGCCCTCTTTTTGCTCTTGTGATTGCCTCATATATTATCCATCATTCCCTGACAGTACACCCTCCTGACAGCCTCGTAAATCTCAAACACTGAACAGACTGAAACTAAAATCCACCAAAGTGAGACAAAAGCACTTGCTGAGAAGTGTCCACCCCCATGCTTTGTCACTGTGGAACTTTTTTCTGTGGCGCTGGGGGCGGAGGGAATTTATTGTGAGGTGCACAAAATGATGTCCATTGTTCCCAGAAAATCATCTGTTTGGCCCAGGCCTGCTCTTCTGTACGTGGGTTTTGAAAGTCTAATCAGAGAGAGCTGATTGAGCGTTTTTTAGAGCTTGTCAGGGTTATTGTAGTTAGTGACACTGGCTGGACATAAAAATGTGATGCAGAAAATTGTAGTCATTAATGTCAGTTTAGATGATCACTTTTACGCTGACAGTTTATGGTAAGTGCAGCAATTATGTTGCTGTGTTTAGAGACAGGTCTGTCTTAAGTGTGGATTGTGGATCTTGTTCCTGTCACCTGTCAGCTCTGTACTTTGCTAATGATGTCTTTAAATGCCAGACTGCACACTCAGTATGTGTGCATGTGTTCCACCCTGCTGCCAGGTAGATTCAGGATGTATGAATGTGCTCACTTTGTGTTTCACTGACACAGAATGATTGAATTCAGTCTGGAGGAAACACCTCAGTGCCTTTTTATATTGCAGTTCCTTGCTTATGTCATCTTTTGACAGCTCCAAAGTCTAACCTGAGAAAGTCAGGTTTGTTTGTTTTTTTACAGGCAGGTGTGAACTGTTATTGTGATTGCTGCTTTTCAGTCATTTTGTGAACGTTTGTACCTGCAGTTGACACTTATTTAGGGCTGTGTTGCATTAGACCAAGCCAGCAGAGAGCTGATAAGTCAAATCTGCGTGCAGCCCATGCAGCAGAAAAAAGACAGATAAGCATTCAGGATCAAAGCTTGATTCATGGCTGCTAGAGACCTGAGGTCTGTCTCTGTAACGTGGCAGCTGGGCTTTTCCACTCAGCTGTTGTGGTAATTCAGCGGCAGCAGACAACCATGATTTATGCTCATCTCACTTCCTGCCTCTGCTGAACTGAACCGACCTGTTAAAGCTGAATACTTGGGCTGAGCTGCTGCTCTGCTGAGTGCTGTCTGATGTATAGCGTCTTACGTTTCGGTGATTATAACTCGTGTCTCCCGTTTGTTTTGCAGCCTGAGTGAGAGCTTCTTCATGGTGAAGGGTGCTGCTCTCTTCCTGCAGCAGGGGAGCAGTCACCAGGGCCAGAAAGCACATCCTCACCACAAACATGCAGGTGAGACCCACAAGGCCACAACACTCACAAAGCTCAACAGCAGTTCACCTGATTATCCACATCTTTCCAAACTGTTGTTGTGATCTCATCAATCTGCTCGACAGACCCTCAGGTGATTATTTAGTCCAGGTTATGTTGCAGGTTCGTCTGATGAGTTAATGTTCTGCAGCAGATGTTTGTATCTGAAGTGAGGATGACGAAGGCTGCCTTGTTGATAAGCATGTTCCAGACGTATAGCTTAGGCAGATTAGAGCTTAAATCCAGCGTATGGTAGCACTGTCCACTTATGTTGACGGTTAAAAGACGGCCTTGTTGTTTTATTATCTTGAGTTGCTTCCATTTTTCTTATGATGCTACATTTACTGAGTTATGGGTACAGAAGGTAAATGTGACTATGCTCAGTTCACCTGCATGACATTTTGTTCATTTGATGATTTTTACTGAAGAAACAGCAATAATGAGACATGATAAAAGCTTAAATTAGCTTAATTTGTAATTGAGTTTGAAGGTAAAACATTTTTTTGGCAACATGTAAATTAACTGCACTGGAACAGAACAGGATGACATTGATCGTTCACTACAGTTATAGAGGACAGTGCTGCTGACTTTAGTTTGAACTCCGAGTGTCTTTATTAGTGCTTGACTGCAGTGGCCTGAATGATGATTACAAAGACTTTTGCTTCCCTACACGCCGACTTTACCCTGGTGACTTAACTGTATAGAAAATGAATAAATGTGGAGACACTCTGCTTTTATTGTATTGTTTCAAATCTGAGGTCACACAACAAGTTGGCATGAGCGATGACCTGGCCGGTGTCTTCAATCAAAGGGCTGTTTTTAAAATGTCAACATTGAAAGCCACGATTAATAGCTTAGCTTTAAAGACACTAGGCGGACCTGGCCTGATGGGAAATCAGTGCCAGCCAACAGCCAAAATCATGCCAAACCATTTGGCAAGTCGTGGCTGTGTCCACTCTACCAGCCACTTTGTCAGGTAGCCCACATATTTGCTGGTCCTGCTTTGTTATCCAAAACGTTTGGCTAGAGAAATAGCTGTGTGATTTCCCAGTGACCATGGCCTTCTGGGAAAAAAAGAGACAGTGATGTGACTTTTGTACAGTGCTCAATAAAGGTATTAAAGCTAGAAGTAGCCGCTGCACACAGAATCAGATGTCTTTTGTTTGTCGAAACACTATTTGTAATTGTGGAGAAACAGTGAATGGTCACTTTAAGAGACTAGAGTTTTATAGGGCATAGAAGTAGAGCAAGTGGTGTCAGTCGAGGTTCTCCGTTGAACTGGTTTGAACCTTTCACATCATCATGGACACATGATACATAATTGTCTGTAGATGTATTTATGTTTCTGTGTAAGACTCTAGTTGGTTGCAGCTGTTATGATTTGAAACAGATGCCAACTGGGCGTTCACATAGAAAGTGAGGCCATAAACTTGCTCGTCTTTTAAAACAGTTTGTCTATCAAAACCAAATTTATACCAGATTTTCACAGCCTGCTGATAGATCAGTGACTAATGTATTTTACAGCATTGTAGGAAATGTGTTTGAAGTCTTCAGCTGTGTCAGTACAGCTATTGTTGCATTGTGGAGAAGTTTTACCATAATTAAGCTGAATCTTCCAATGTTTTTATTTTTATCTTGAAGGACAATTTAGCCAATTTGAGTTTCTCAATATTTTATTACATTTTCAGCATTTTTGTGACAATTTATACATGCATTTACATACATCAGTTAAAGGTAATTTACCCAGTTTGACAAACGTCTGGCGCTCTTGTGAATTAAATTACATCAGAATCATGATTTCTTTTGCAAGCTAATTTTAGTCTGCAGTTGTTTGCACCAGAACTTCAAAAGGATTTGTTTATTGTTAATCAGATTTTTTTTTTATATATATATATATATTATCATTTGAGCGAAGATAAATTAAGTTATAAGTCACACTTTACAAAGAGGACTGTACGTGACCAGGCAGAGAGTTGAGGACTTTTTGTTTCATGCCTGTAATTAAAAGCAGTGAGTATGACATGATGTATCGACCTGTTGCAACATGTCACAAACGCGCTCTCCATCAACGGCTGCCTCACGTTGCTGTTGGTCCTGCTGATCTCCACACCCTGTTTTATTTTCAAGCTTCATTGACATATCTCAGCTCAGACCTGCACAACAAGTGCTCAGGGATGTAAGAAAGACAAAGACAAGCTCTTGAATTGTAGTTTTATAAGAATATTAATAATGATAACAAATATACTTGTCAGTCCACTTCTCTTCAATCACATGTCTATTGATTTAAAATAAAACATTGCTGAACAGGTTTTGTTGTTATTTAGGCTTTCTTCAACACTAGGGAGCACTGTTATTTCACAGACTGGAGTAATGCCTTTCAGTATATGAGCTCATTGTGTCCCAGCATGCATTATTTTTCTCAATAATGTTCTCACTCAATGTTTAAAACAGACTCTCTTTTAAGTCAAACTTTATCAGTTGAATGTCGATGTAGATTTATAATCAGCCACCGCTCATCAAGGATCAATTTCTTTATGATCTTCCTCAACAGGCGACTTACCTCAACACCTGCAGGTGATGATAAACATCCTTCGTTCGGAGGACAGAATCAAACTGGTGAGACAGTATAAGTACATGCATACATCAAAACATGCACACGCACACATACGCACACACACACACACACACACACACACACACACACACACACACACACACACACACACACACACACACACACACACACACACACACACACACACACCAGCAACTTAACAACCTGGCATAGAAACCCACCAGAATACATTTTATTGTGTACTTAAGATGCTTATTTGCCCACTGCAATTATTAGCTCATGAGCGCAGGCTTGAACACACTCAGGAGAGCATTACCAAATGTTTCCATGGTTTGTCTCTGTGTTAGTGCAAAGCAGTTATTTCATTTTATGTTTACCGCCTCGGTTCTCCCACGTCCTGAGGGCTCCGGTACCCTATTACATCAAGTTTGAAATTCAGTTTCCTTCGCACATCCAGCTGTGACTCTTTGTTGGACATAGGAGGGTCAATGTGTCTGAGTGCCCATTTCATTGTCTCTATAGTATTTGCTGTGGTGTACAATCAAGTTTTACACTCCAGTAAGGGGGCGTTGATAAGAACAAACTTGTCATACTAAGATTATTTGGATAAACAATGTTTCACTCCACAAGTGTGAATTTTAAAGCTGATACAAATACAAAAATTGTAAATCTTATATTTAACATACTTTAATTTGATCATTTGTATGCCAAAAGTGACACAATCTCAGAGAAACTCTTCCTTAAATATCACAGTAAATAAATGTAATCTGGCTCGGCAGCACTTACATAGCTACTACCACACAAGCAGGAAACAAGATCTCTTACTCTGGATGTGAGTAAACAGGAAATATAACTTTGTATTAAACATAATCTGTCCGCCCCTGTGCAGGCAGTGAGGCTGGAGAGTGCATGGTCAGATCGTGTGCGGTACCTGGTGGTGTTGTACACCAGTGGGCGACAGGACACAGAGGAGAACATCCTACTGGGAATCGACTTCACCAGCAAAGACTGGTAGGAATATTAGGGCTGTTTGTGGGGTTTTATGATCACTGCTTGGTAGATAGACATAAACAAAAGGTTAGGAGCCATTTATAATTTATCATAAATATTTAATAACTTTTTGTTATGATTTGACATTTATTTGCATGTATGAATGCAAACAACGCCTCAAACATAGACTAGAGCTGCTCTACACACAATGAACAGCACAAAGATTGTACAGTCAGTTGGTTACTTTGAGTTTTATTATCACTGAGCTTTGTTTTATTACAGCGTTGTCAGCTTTGAACTAAAATATGATCCTTTGTGCACAAAAAACCCCACATCTTTTACTTTTTGTAAAACTGCTTAAGACATTATACTGTTCCTACAAACAGTTATTTTAGATGTAATTCTATTATTTCTTGGTCTGATCGATAATTAAGATTACAGTTACAATTTGTTTTGTTTTTTTAATATCACATTGCACATGAGACATTACAAGGAGAAAAGAAGACATTTTTTATTTGCCTGGTTTTGAATTTTCATTGTCCTCTGCCAGCAAAAGCTGTTCGATCGGCATGGTGCTACCTCTGTGGAGTGACACAAAAATCCATCTGGATGGAGATGGGTGAGTTTCTTCTGTCAGTGTGACCCCTGTTTGTAAGGACAGAGAACACATCTGATGCATTTAATCCAGTAATATATCTCTACCTTTTACCCCACACTGTGCTTACACATGACTCTACAGATGAACATAACACATATGCATTGATCTTCATGATGCTCCATTTCAGGTAATGACTGTCTGTTTTGTTTGCTCCTCAGGGGCTTTACAGTGAACACAGCGGGTCGGACTCATGTCTTCAAACCTGTGTCAGTGCAGGCTATGTGGTGAGTTATAAACAGCCTCTGGAGCCACAGTGGCTATCTACAGTTTCATGACACAGCACAATAAATCCCCTGATTGCATGTGATGAACACATGTGGCACTCAGCTGCAGAGAGGGAGGTTGATGTTGTACTGCTCCATTCTGCCACCTGCTGGTATTGAAGGGCACACGCAGAGCACTGCTTAGAGCTTTTAATAGATTTTAAACAGCACAGTCATTGTATTTTTATTATTGTACTTCCTTCAGTCATCTATAACTCTGACCTCTCTTTTTCCTAACCACCACAATCTAGGTCAGCTATCCAGGTGCTGCACAAGGCATGTGAGGTGTCACGCAGGTACAACTACTTCCCTGGAGGTATGGCTCTCACCTGGATGGGCTACTATGAGAGCTGCATTGCTTCAGATCAGAGCTGCATCAATGAGTGGAACGCCATGAAGGATTTGGAGACAACAAGGCCGGACTCGCCCACTATGTTTGTCGACAAGTCAGTGAACAGACACTCAAATCCAATTTTTAATTTAAAAACTATACTAATCACTTCCAACCTTATGGTTGAAGGTGTGTGATGTCACAAACAGCTCTTATTTTGTGAATGCTGTCCACATGTCGAAAATGTAAGACTTCCTCTCTGGCAGGCCTTCAGAAAGAGAGAGGACAGAGTGCCTTGTTAAAGCCAAACTCAGAAGCATCATGACGTGCCAGGATCTTGAGAATGTCACCTGCAAACAGGTAAATATGATGCACAATGAATTAAGCTACTGTTTTGTGTTTTTCTTGTGGTGTACTTTTTATTTGCTCAAAATACAATAACCAAACACATTTGTGCACATTTTGCACAATTGATGATGCTTGTGATTTAATGCCAGAACTCTTCTTTTTTATAGATCCGTACAGAGTTGGAACAACACATGAACTGCAACCTGAAAGAGTACAAAGAGTTCATCGACAATGAGATGCTGCTGATCCTGGGCCAGATGGATAAAGCCACTCTCATCTTTGACCACGTCTACCTGGTGGGACAATTATACTATCTCTTACATGCACCAAAACATCTGTTACGTCTGTTGTTTCCTGTGAACAACTTAGATAGGACGATTCCCTCTCCGTTCCCTCCCAAAAGAAGACAGAAGTCTGACAGATTTAAAAACAAACTCAGTCTAAACTGTATTTTCCCTCATTTGTTTTTAGGGCTCTGAGTGGAATGCATCTAACTTGGAGGAGCTACAAGAGTCAGGGTAATTTTTTTATATTGTGGAGGAGCAATGATAACCACACGCAAAACATATTTTCATTGTGATTTGAGCAAGAAAGAATGTTGTTGATGAATTAACATTATCTTTCCTCCCCAGGGTGGGCTATATCCTCAACGTTACCCGGGAGATAGACAACTTCTTTCCAGGCACATTCAGTTATCACAACATACGCGTCTACGATGAAGAGGCCACTGACCTGCTGGCTCACTGGAATGACACGTACAACTTCATTGTTAAAGCAAAGTGAGTCCTGAGTGGAACATGTAGTTATCAGATTATAAAAACAATTCCTCCTCTCGGGACACTCGCATGTGATTGTGAAATGTCAAATTATAAAAATCTCATTTCACACATTAATAAAGGATTTTAGGGTCAAAGCTGACAGACAAAAGAAGTCATTGGAAAGTTGATGCAAAATATTAATTTTCAGCATGTTTTCGATTAAATTTCTATAACTGTACTATTGGGTGTTCCAATATTTTTTCACTTTTCATTCAGTATTTGATTTGGTAATTTCAATAATAATTGAAATTAAATACTAATAATAATTTTTAGCCTTTATAAATTCCAAAGTGAGACTTAAAGAAAAACAGAACTAGGCCAAGAAATAGTGGATTGTCACCAGTTTATTATGATTAGCCTGTTTCCACTGCAGGAACTGTTTCAGGATCTTAGGAACTTCTGCGTTTTGGCCGACTAAATTTAGTTGCCCTTTTAGTTGTCCCCCTGCCAGAGTTCCTGGTGCCACAGTAGTGCTACTTTCCAATTGACTGGACTTTTTGGTTGTTTTTTTTTTACAGGACTGAACATTGCTGATCAAATACAAAACTGGTGACTGTTACAGCTTACAATTAAGAAACACTGGGATCCACAAGTATCAGAACAAGGGATACAAAGTTTTGGTTTTGGATTCCCCACTAGTATAAAAAGAGCCAGAGATACAGACAGTGTGCGCAAATGAGCTTAAAGCACAAGCGAATGATATTGAGCAGTGATCAGGTGAGCTAACGACCAAAAAAGTGAGAGAGGAAGTAGCAATGAGAGAACAAAGTGAGAAAAACAAATCTCAATTTGCTGATATCTTTCATTACAGTTCTGTTCTAAAATAGAAATAAATTACCATGAAACGCTGTTTTGTTTTTTTGTGGAACTCTGGAGTTTTCTGTCTCCATTTCCACCTCTGTATTTTTGTTTGCATCAATTCATTATATCCATCAACACTAAATACAAAGAACAACACAAAAAATCAGCGTTATTAAAAATGTGATTTTAAAAAAACAAAAAAAACGTTATTGTTATACTGTGAGTTTCTCTGATGGCAAAGTCGTATTTTAATCAATTTTCAGACCAATTTGTCTAATCTTCACAGTTTTTCAGATGTGGTGAAAAGGCAAACAGGAATGAGCAAAAGAGACTAGAGTTAAGTTCCTGTGGCTCCATAGATTCTGGACTTAAGTGGATTAAAAGTGCCATATATATATATATATATATATATATATATACATATACATACATAATTAAATAATAATAATAATAATTATTGTATAATTCTCCCCCACAGAAAGAACCACTCCAAGTGTCTAGTTCACTGCAAGATGGGCGTTAGTCGGTCTGCCTCCACTGTTATTGCTTACGCAATGAAGGAGTTCGGCTGGTCACTAGAGAAGGCATACAACTTTGTCAAGCAAAAGAGGAGCATCACGCGACCTAACCCAGCTTTCATGAGACAGCTTGCAGAGTACGAGGGAATCCTAGACGCCAGGTATAGTCCCTCACTTGATGTGTTGGCACAGTTCAATTTACTGTCTGTCTTTTCTCAATCAACGTGTTATTTACCTCTCTCTCTCTTTCTGAATTTGTATATTCACAGTAAACAGCGTCACAACAAGCTGTGGCATCCAGATGCAGACTGTGAGATGGCAGAGGGGCAGCAGGGGTTGGCACAGTGTTGTGGGGGAGAGGAGGGAGGTCACCAGACCCCAGAGCCGGGGATGTCTCCCTGCTGTGAGGAGGCGCTGTCTGATAAAGGTGCAGCATGCCCTTCCCCATGCAGGACTGTTTCACTGGAGATCGATCCTGCCTACAACAACTATTATTTCCGCCGGCTCTCTGACTCAGCACTGGACAGTGAGCCCTCGACACCTGTGCGTGGTCCTCCTCTCCTGGGCATGGAAAAGGTCTTCATAGAAATCGAGGATGTGGAGCGTGACGCCCTGCTGGACGATGAAGCATTTGATGGGCGAGAAGGTCTGCCATTGCCCTCCTTTGGGCCTTCAGCAGAGGGTACCGCTGCCCAGACCAGCAGTCGTGGCCTGGAACCCCTGGAGGAGCTCCGTCTGCGGCTGGAGTTTAGCACAGTGGAGGAGGAGGATGAGGAGGAAGTGCAAAAGGAGGAGGCAGAGATGGAGGTGCTCATGCAGCCAGATGACGGAGGGGGTGGGGAAGGAGGTGGAGGAGAGGAAACGCAAGATGTGGAGGTAGAAGGCGATACGGAGGGTAACGGGATGGACCTGGCAAGCCTCAATGAAAATTCCAACAACAACAACCATTTGAGCACACCAGATAATCTCTTTGTGAGTTTGAATTACATTATAAACTTTAATCAATACTGTATTAGTTTATGTGAATTATGATTAACCTAAATTTCGCTATCAAACTGTTTAACTTTATGAATCTAGTGTATGGAAATGATCACTCTCCCTTTGACATTTATTTTTCTTTTTTCTGGTTATTTAGGAAATCCCTCCTCCACTCTTTTTGGATTCTAAGTCCAAGCAGAAAGAAGTCTCTCCAACTCTGGTTTCAAAGTTTTGCCTTAACTCCAGCCCTGTTGAAGTCCCAGCTGCTTCAATACCACCATTCCATACCTCTGCTGAAGGCCTCCAGCCTTCAGTGGGACTGCTGCACCCCTGTAGCCCTCTGTGTGACTGTGCCAACTGTACTGCCTCCCCTCCCAGAGCTGTAATTGAGAGAGAGGGGCAGCCGGGAGACTCACTGCACCCAGCGGATGCGAAGGACAGTGGTGATTTGTTAGAGGTAAACACAGAGAGTGAGAAAAGGCAATCTGCAGCCTCTTCAGAGGCTCTCCCTGAGCTGATGAGAATGGATTTGGAGGAAGAGACGCCTGGGATGGCCTGCTTTGGCCAACAACAGGAGACCCTTTTGCAGTTGCGGACGTCTGGTCTGGTTCGCCGACGAGCCGAGAGACTTGAGAAACTTTCAGGTTTGTCTCAGGAAAGTCTGCACTCTCTGAAACCTTTGCACGAATGCCACATGTCCAAGAACAGCCCCTTTCACACCGAGGAGGAGGGAGAGTTCTCTGGTTTTACCGGGGAGTTCACGAAATCTTCTACACCATGCCAAGTTCGGTTAGAGCCACTGGTGGTGCCACTGACCAATGAAGCCTTGTTGGGGGTGGTGGGGTCTGGGTTGTTCACACCCACCTCCTCGCCTCACGGCTCCACCTTGACACGCAGCTCCAGCAGTGACAGTCTGCGCAGCGTGAGGGGGAAACCTGGCCTCGTCCGTCAGAGGGCGCAGGAGATTGAGACCCGCATGCGTCTGGCAGGCCTAACCGTGTCCTCGAGGCTCAAGAGGTCCAACTCGCTGGCTAAATTGGGCAGCCTCAATTTCTCCTCCGAAGACCTGTGCTCAGCCTGCTCCTCAGACGCAGGAACACTACTACTCCTTTCGCTGTCCCCAGAGCCAGACCATGGCCTAGAGTGGGAGTCCTCCAGCACTTCTGCTCAGCCCCGGCTCTGCAAGGACCTGCACACTCCAGAGAGAGCACTACCTGGTGAGCCAAGAAGCTGACACGTCAAGTGGAGGTTATATGCACTCCACCCACCCCCTCATCTCTCACCCTGTGGAGATGTGGAGGGATGTACAGAAGGAGGAGGAGGAGAGAGTTGAGTCTACAGAAACAAATTTTTTTTTTTTTTAAACAAAAAAAAACTGAACAATGCCAACTGTCGTTACAAGGAGCGTACACTCCTTTGCCACATTGTTTCTCAAACTGCTGTTCACAGTGATGAAAGTCATATTGCTGTATCTGACAAGTGTGTAAAGCCATCAGTTCACCTCTAACTTGGTTTGATTCATGGACAAACAAGTGCCTTACGTATGAGACCAGAGGCACAGAGCTGTGTGTTAGACTGCAGGATGAGACGGTACAAAAAGGTTGATAACCTTTAACTTCACAGCTATTTAGTACCTGATATGTACCAAATGATGGTATGGTATCCATTGGCACTTAGATTATTTTAACCTGTCTGGTACAAAGTGGTAGCCTGCATTGATGAACTTGGGTCACTCAATAGAGCTTGACCGAAAGCAAAGTGTTAATAAATGTAGAGTTGTTTACCGCACAGTTTATGTTTTAGATGCTAGAGGGTTGTAAAATTAATTGTTACCTCATGTTGCATTCATGGAGCTCCTTCTCAGATGAACACCGGACTAGATTTTAATTCAGTTCATTTGCTGACAACGAGACAAACTGATGAAATCAGTTTTGAACTCATTTTAATCCAGAGGTGTATGTCAAGGAATTAATATGTAACTATATGTGAGTCTGAGAGAGTGAATGAGATGAAAGTGAAAAGAGAAGGTGGTGACTTTGTTTTGCCAGAGGCATGCTCACTGTTTCCAACAAACAGAACAGAAACATTTCTGAGTTTGTTGTTCCTTTGCACTGCTTTTTTTATTGTGTGAATACTGGTACACAACAAGCTATCTTCCAAAATAACATTAGAGTAATGTTATTGACCTCATAATTCCCCACAATGATCCTGGGAGCGCAGAGTGAGGAGTCACGCTGCATGGCTTGAAATCATAATGCAAACGCCTGGTGTGACAGGAACTGAGGATTTACAGCAGTCAAATCATACAATGTATATGTGAGGTTTTTTCCCCACATACAGAGCTCACTGAACATTTTTGACAAGATATAAACACAATAAAGAAGATTTGACATCCAAACCTTCCTTACTTTAATTTAGCTCATCCTTGAAGGTTGCCAACATTTTAAATTCATTTGTGCTTCTTGAAATGTGAAAAGACCAAAGTTCTTTGGCTGTCTCAACTAATTGGAAACACCATTGAAGCTGTACAAAACATGTGAATCATAATGTCAATCATGTTCGTATTTAATGCTGTCACATCTTTTTTGCACCTTTTTGGGAGAAACGGACGAGACTCAGTGGAGTCATTGAGGCTCATAGCTGTTAAGCTTTTATGCTCATATCATCAATGAGTTTTAAAGCTGCGATCACAATAGGTTACAGTTTTGTAACCATTTTCTTTTTATATTTAAGTATGCAGTAACTTTTGTACTGTACATTGCTGTAGTTTGAATGCATATTGCACTTTTTATGTTGGTCAAATTATTGTACTGTATGTGTTAATTATGGAAATAAACATTTCTTTTACATAAAGTACTGTGAATCTTGTTTCTTTATGACTTTTTCTGAACACAGTTGATTCAAAACTAATCGTTTGCTGCTTTCTGCTTGATTCTGGGAAATTGAGTATCTGTAGTATCCACCCAGCATGCTACAGATGCTTTTGAGATCTGTGTGAATGGAGAAACTATCATATACATAACTAAATATCTTCACAGTGACTTGACTTGTGCTGGTTTGTGTGTACTTTGAAATTACATCATCGTGCCCCCATCTGTATGCTTTGGCAGGAGAGCAGTTTTCTAACAGCCAGGTTATATAACATTTGGCTTCCCGTCCTTGTTTGCATGACATCAATGAATTACTTAAGTTACATGCTCTTGTTCCTCCCAGCCTATATGACTGTGCGTGTCTGTATTATGAATGGCAGACCTGTGTAGTGTGCAGCATGTGGTGAGGCACTGAAGCAGCAAAGATGTGTATGAATTGACAGCAGAATAGAACATTTTAGCATCTGGGTTTTGTTTTTTGTTTTTGTGAATGTACTGTACATGAAACATGAGACTGGAGTTTCCAGAAATGCGAAATGGAAAAAATGAAGCGCAAGTAGCAAAACTTTTTAATTATATGACAGAGGGATCAAACAACAAACTCACTACACTCATCCTGAGTGTGCCGACAAACCTGTTTAACCTGTTTTGAATTAATAATGATTTCAAATTAGAGGCTGTCGTCTAGACGAGAGGCAGAGTGACCTGTATCTCAAACACAAAAACAAATAGCTGCCGGTCTGTCAACACAGCAGCCTTCGGCCTACAGTCACTGGGTGTGGGCCGGCCCCTCTTCCCCTTCTTCTGCCGGTGAATTCTTGGCTGCCATACCTCCACTTTTGTTTTATTATCTGAGTATATATCCTGTTTTGGACTGGTTACTATAGACACCAAGAGAAACAAAAGAGAAGGGTCTAAGCTATTTTGCAGATAATTTCCCACCCACCCTCCTGGACTTTACCACAGTGGCTACAATTACTCACCATCTATCCCAGACACAAGCAATCTTTTACCATCTCCTACTTATCTCAACTAGGTTCCTGGAGTGCATGAACTGCACGGCTCATGACACCAGTATGCAAACAGTAGTGGGTGAAAGAAAACTGAAAAAAAATGTATGCCTCATTTTCACACCTATGAGTTTGAAGTGTTAGGATTTGAGCTGGACAGTCTCATCCCCTGTCTGATTTTAGACAAAATGGTGAAAAAGTTAGCACTAATGCAGTGTCAAAAAATCTCAGTTCAAGATCATACTCTCTATGTGCCCAAATTCACACAAACAAGCTCACAGATGAAGATATTAAAGATAACTTTTCCCAAGGTTTCTCAACACAACAAGTCTGAGTCTCCCCTGATTGTATTAGTCAAATGTGCTGTGACATCACATGGATGTAATATAAGGCTCCCATTGCCTGTGCATCTCAGGGAGGACTGAACATCACCAAACAACCAACAAAGAGCACTCTGTCGGTCCTGGGAGAGAGAGAGCGATCAACTCAGCTACGACGCCTAACTGGTAAGTGTCAACCGCGACAGACCTGTATATGATAGGAGATCAATACTATATCAGTCATGTTGTAGTAAGTAGAGATCAGTCAAGAGTCGTGTCTGTGCCTAGTTTGTTGTGTTGTTCTAATCAGGGCTAATAGAAAATGTCTCTTTTTCCCAGAAACTTGTGAGAGATTCCTGTTTATTGGTTTGAATTCCTGTATGTTGAGGCAGCACAGCACATGGTTGTCAAGTGATCAGCTTTGGGCATTTGAGGAGGATAAGACAGGATAATAGTTTGGTTGTTAACAGGGATGGACTGCCTTAAGGGAAAGGGTTCCCCAAAATGATTGACAGAGTAGAACGGTGATTGGTGTTTGAGGACAATCAATGAAAGCAAATTCCACTGAGTTCCACAATAGCTTTAACCTGATGAGTCCACATGATCTGAGGAGTGAGCAAAGGCAATTCTGCAACTTATTTTATTGATTTTTTTTTTGTCTTGAGTGTGTTCTTTTGTCATCCATTACTCATCTCACACTTTATATCTCAATATCACAGTATGACAAACATTTTTGTATCTCCTCCACACAGCTATGCCACCATTTTAGTCTGATAACATTAGCTCCTTTAGCCATGTGTTTGGCCAGCAAGCTGGCCCGTCAGATGATAAGACAACAACAGTCATATGTTGTCACGCAGAGAAGAGGGGGACTGTCAGGTCATTGTCCATTGTGCTTTGCCATTTTCTTTGCTTACTACTGCAGTTCAGTGTTTGAGAACTCAATAGACAACAAAATAATTAGTCTCAGGGAAAAGTTTGTCTCAACATTTAGGTGATGCTTTATTTTATGTTTTCTTGACAACAAATGGCATCATTTCTCCCCCTGCCACACTTACTACTAATACACACACAGTAACCATTGACACAATTATTTAAGAACAATAACTGCAGTCAACAGCATTGCATAATACTGCTCACACAGACCTAATTAAAAACAAAACATATCCAAGATTAGATTCATATGATGCAGAGCTCTGCAAGTTTATTTTTTAATCATTGAATGGAAAACTCATTAACACTGTTTTTGAAATGCTGAAATCATGTAATCCTGGCATACCGTTTGTAACATGCAGAAACATGAAAAGACAGGACAGACTGTTGCCCAACCAATTAACTGTGGTGAAAAAATTCTGACATCCTCTGGTTTGACAAAATAAACTGACTTTTAAAAACAGTTTTTTAAGATGTGTGGGCAGAAAGGGTGAGAAGAAGGCTTGCTGACAGACTGTCATAAGACTAAGGGAGGGATAAGTCAATTAGTGCGACTACAGTGTCCCTGTTGTCCATATCTGCTGGGATGTTGATTTGCACAAGTGCTAACTGGAAAAAATTATCTTTAGCTTCAATGTGCGAGACAAATAATGTTGCAGTGACAGACGAGCATGGTTTATCAGTCCAAAACAGCTTAAAATTCACAAGTGGGATTGTTGCAAAATCTTGTGACTGTAATTTGTCTTAAAGTTGAGCTACTGTGGACATGGCAAGTGCATGAATAACCCAACAGAGGGTATACTATTGCAGTTAAAAGGTCATAAGATACTAAGATTCACCACTTCCACAAAAATGGCTCCTGTGTGACCATGAATTGTTTGCTACGTGGTCCCTTCCCAAGACTAAACCATTTGTCATATGTAGACTGTGGTTTTAGTCCCACGTGTCTGCTCCTTTTTCTCCTATTCTGCTTCAGCTATTTCCAGTTGTCAGCATATTATTCAAACAGCAAATATTAGTGAGGATGCTGAGAAAAACAGCGGCTGTAGTGGAGCATATATCAGTCATGGTCAACAGGCAAAAGAAAGAACTTTGTAGGCTGGTATTCTTACACGTGGCATGATTTTAATGGGGGGGGGGTGGTCTTTTATTGCGAGGTTAACACCATGTCTTTCTCCTCAGACCAGTATGGGACAGAACCAGGACAAATTGGAAGGGGGAGAGCAGTCCCTCAGTGAAGGATTGGAGGAGACGGGGCCATGCCCTGACTCTGGGAGTGCAGGCAGTCATGCAGGTGATGTCATGGAGGGAGGAAGCTCCTGTGAGGAAGAGGCTGGTAACACAGGGGAAAATTCCGGGGAGCCAGACGCTCAGGATCTGGATGAGAGCCCCAGCCAAGAGCCAGCAACACCTTCTACTGAGAAGCACATAAATTTGTGGGTGAGACCTTTCCCTGCGAGGGAGGTGAGACAGGGAGGGGCGGCAGGAAAAGAGGGAGGAGGAGGAGGAGAAGGAGGCAGGACTGCTCCACTGGTTCCACAGGAGACAAGCAAGAACCAAAAGAGCCGTGCAAAAACTGAGGAAAGGGCCAGGACTTACAAGCTTCTCAATCAAATCAAGACAGAGTGGAAGACGACTGAGCTGAGAACATCCTCAAAGATCAAGATGGAGCGTCAGGATGACGGAACGCTCCCACATGAGGAGATTGAGGATGAAAACGTCTCAGTGGATGCAGAATATGATGAGGGTTCTGTGATGGGGAAGATCAGCAGATTTGAAGCTCATGCAACAGCTAATGATGACCTCATCCAGGGAGCAGGAAGTGAGTTTTTACACTTTATTCAACATGATCAGAATGAGACCATGATGGCTGAAGTTGGGAACGAAGATATTAAGCTCTATGCAGGAACAGCGGGCCACTTGAGCGAAAGGAAGGAACCGCCCACTGCTCAATCCCAACTTCCTTTGAAAAACAGTCTGCAGAAAGAGGCTCTATTAGACATGAGTGATACCATTCACTGTAGAGCTCCAAAAGAGAGACGAGAAAATAATAGAAAAGAGGAAACATTCACACGCGAAGTGAAGCCAGCTTTGAATGACTTCTCTTCAGCAAAACCAAAGGTCAATGATACTGATGAACAAAGGAAGTCAAATCAAAAGCCTTCAGATTCAGCATCAGATCCAGTCCCACCTGCTGAGCCCAGTTCCATTTTGGAGAAGCTGCTAAGGAGAAATAAAAAAGAGGCAACCCCTGCTCTCTCAAAAGTCAAAGAGGTTAAAGCAGACACCACGGATGCTCCTGTGGAGATGAATGCAGCGACTGGTAAAACTGATAAATCAGAATGTGACATAAAGAGGATTTTACCCTCATCTTCAGCTTCCAAAGAGAAATCAACAAAATATAACCGCGACAAGGACCTGGACATGAAACACACTGCTGACAGTATGACCTCAGATGTACTTTGTTTTCAGCCTGGAGTGACTGGAAATAAAATGTGTGAGAGCTCGTCCACAAAATCACATTATTGCATAACTGATTGTCAGAATTCAGAGAGGAACTCAACAGATGCTTCAGTCAGCAAGGAGATGGAGATAATGCCAAATATAGGCCCCTCTAAAAACCTGTCCTCAGACAACTTACAATCAGCTGTTCCACATGAAAGAATGTCATGTGAAGTGAGTGGTGTGATCTCAGAGGAGTTTGCATCATTCTCTGCTCCTCCACCCATAAAAAGTGATGGGCAAATTGCAGACTCATGCCATTTACTTACTGGTGATAAGACAGGCCGTAGTTCAGTCTGGCCGCCTCTACAAATAAAAGGTGCCTCTGAGAGCAAAACTGATCCACAGTTTTGTGGCCCTGAGAAGTCAGATGTTCAGTCTAAGATTAAAAAGAAGGTGAGAGACTTCACTGACGCCACTGCTGCACTGGATGCAGATGCCAGCTCAGTTTTGGTTGCAGCCAGGACAGTTAGTTCCGAAGAAAGCCACCAGATGACAGAAAGTATGACACAAAACCAACCTGATAAGAAACCTGGCAAAGAGAGAGATGATAGTGTAACAATGAGAGAGAAATCCCCAAGCACTCCCAAATCTAGGCCTGTTTCAGATCTCATAAGGGAGACCATCCAACTGCATGAAAAGCTGCAGCACCAGGATCGCTCAAAGCCACAAGAAGTCAAGTCTGATGAGCAGGGTCAGTCAGTAAAGGTGGCACAGATGAAGGCGGCTTTCGACTCAGCTCAGAAATCCCCAGACAAGGCCATCGAGAGGAAGCCGTCTGTGAGAAAAGGTAAGGACATAAAATCTAGCCAGCTGCAATATACACTGCATCATAAAATAAGTAGAAACTGCAGGTAGTGCAGAACATACTGGGGACAACAGGATAGCAGGTAAATGAATCAGCCAGTCACTTTTCATTGAAAAAACAGTGAAAAAAAATTGATTTGGATGATGCAGCACAGCTGTTTTCTTCTGTCAAGAGTCTTCATCACTCTGGATTTGTGAAATATCGCCATCTTGTGGTCCTCAAATACACTTGTGGTAGATTGTGTTTTCCAGGAGAATTAATATGTATTTTAATATTGTAAAAAAGACATCTAGAACACTCATATGTATCGAGTTTTGTCTCACCACCAATTATAAACCCTACATTATATTTTATATTCATGAACATTAGAATTAGAAACAACCTGCATAAAAAAATCAAAACACATTGAGGAATTACTTTTGCACACAGAGCCACTATTAGCATAGACTTCTGTTTATATCCTTATATTTAGTATTCATAATTATTTTCCCACTCTGTCACACATATATGCACCTATATATGCTCTCTCCCTACTCCCACAATTATTACTGCCCCACCCTGATTTATGTTTTTAATATTGTAGGTCCTCGCAATTGTGGGTCCCTCCTTAGCATAATTCTTTGCTCCTAATGCTGTCAGATAAGAGATGGGATGTACTTGTTTATCCTTCCATAAAGAAATACATACATCTTTTAACTGATAAGTAAATGGTCAAATGGTCTTTTCTGAATGATATGTTCATCTTGATTAGTTTACACATACAAAGAAATTGACTCTGGTTTAGTGGCTCTCAATGTGCTTACATACATTATCAACACAACAGTCTTCAGGATGGACTACAAACAGGTGAAACCGTTTCTGTGGACTGTAAACAGAATACAAATAGTGCAAAGAGGTGAAGAGTGCAAGGAGTGAGGAGATAAATATTAAACAGTAAAAAATTATGTTACTTTATTACATATAGGCAGTTATGTACAGTACATACAGTAGGCAGTTTTATATATATATATATATATATATATATATATATATATATATATATATATATATATATATATATATATATATATATATATATAGTAGTGAGTGCAATCTATTTTGTATTTTAGTTTAAAATAGCAGCATAACAGTAACATCACTGGTGTTACAAAGCCACCATAATCACACAATTGATGGTGATTTTACTGGGAACCTGAAGAAAGGACGCTCCCTTTTTATGCCAAAACTCGTGCTGATTGGCTTTTTGAGCTGTCCGTCAAAACCCACTGCTCCACTCGTTGCTCGCCAAGCCAAAGAAGGGGGCGGGACTAGCGGCGGAGTGGGCGAAAGAGGCTCCAGAGCGTCTTTGGTCCACAGCACAGCAGCGGCTCCGGCAGAGAGGGAGGAATCAACTGGGACACGCGTTGGGCTGTGTTATATCATTCGGCTTTTCGGGAAGACTTTCATTTTCCTCTCAGAAGGTAGGTTATAGATTATGTGGTTTGTCTAGAACATCTTGGTTCGGTTTTTCCGCCGTTAAATTGTTTGCAGCGGCTTTCCATTTGTCCACCTTACAGCCATCCTGAGAGAAAAGTGCCTGCGCTAGCTAAAAATGAACCGGGATAGTCTGTAGACTGAACTGTGTGTTTTTTTAGGCTAACACTAGCATTCAGTGGTATTTGAGGTTACTGATAATACAAAAAAATAAGCTTCTAATCCATAAGCGAAGAAATAGCTGCTTTTTAAAGGTTGGTTTTGGTGTTGGAGGGGTGTTTTCGTTCACTATCCACGACATGAAAATGAGCTGTTGTACGTTATTGAGCGGGGTGGGGTAGCTAACCAGAGAGCAGGCAGGAAAACTTATCTCAGAAACGATAGATCCACATAAGACGGAGGTGCAGGCAGCCCAACCGCGCCCTGGCCCCTGGCAGCCTGAGCAGGCGTCAATATGAACTCAAGAAAACGGAACAATGGACTCATAACATTAAATATCCAGCTTTTACCTTTTAGCCAGTTATTATTAACGAACTACCGTATTTGATCCACGTCAAATAAAACGTAATATTCACCGTATTTCACTCATTAGCACACCGGCATGGAGGATACATGGTAAACGGGCAATGCTTGCTGCTTTCATGCTAGCGACTACAAATGCTGCCCAAAAAACGTCTTAAATTACTGCGTCCTCCATCAGCTCTGCTTATTTAGCCTCAACACGTGGATAAATGTTAGTATGAAATTATGCAGAATCAGTGCAGATAATACTTTAACCTTCACTAGTGACGGTGGAGTTATATTTGATGAGCGGAAACGCTAAAGATAGGATGCACCTGAGTTAAAGCCTGTTTCTAAATGGCTGAGTTCATTAACATTATGTTGACAGCTGTTTTTAATTACAACAAAAACCTTACGACCTTAAGATAAAGGGTTCATTATTTATTAGAGAATGTTCCTTGTGCCTTGATTTACTTAAATATTAAATTTTAGACTCCCACACTTGGACCACATATTGTATTTTGCTTTTAAGTTGGGTCATTTAATGAGTGGTTTGATTAGTAAACAGATTACTGGACTGGGTAATTACTAAGGTTACAATTAATGTTTTTTTTAAATTATCTTTTAGATTCTTGATTATTTCTTTGACAAATCATTTAATCTATGTCAGTCCAGAGCCCAAAGATATTCAGTTTACAGTAATATTAAACAGAAATAAAGCAACAAATAACTCATATTTCAGAAGCTGAAACCATAGAATATTTGACATTATTAGACGATTAAATGACTGAAACAATAAATTGATTATTAAAATAGTTTCAAGTTAACCTTCTTTCAATTGACATATCAATTTGTCAATCTATTTGTTTCAGCACTGGTCATAAGTGTTGGCCTTACCTTTGATGATTCGGCTAGGCTCTGGTCTTTCACAGCATCCTGGGAAAACAGTATATTGGGTATTGATCTGAAACTGAAGGTTGTAAAGGGATCATTATAGACTTGATGGTGCTCACTTCTCCACTTCAGTCAAAAATAATCACTGCAATTGAGCCGTAGTAGCTGGGTGATGACCCAAATAGTCCTCTGTGTGACCCTTCTGTCTGTGTGCTGCCACCGGCTCATTTACTTGCTCGTTACAATGGGGCAGTTTGATTTGTAATGACTGTGGTTAGTGTGCCAAAAGGCCAGCATGATTTGCATATTTGGCCCCCGTCTTGAACTAGGTTACTCATCTACCGTGTTTAATCAGCTTTGGTGTTGCAGGAGTTTCCCTCGCTGAGACTTGCTGTGGGACGCAGAGCTAGGTGAAGGCTGACCCCGAGGGTCAACGGTCAGCAGCACTACAGCTGTGTGTAGGCTTGTTAACCATTCCAGACGCATCAACATCTGGTGGTTGTGCTGCAGTACAAGGTCTTTAGAAGTGCGTAGCCTGCCTTCCTATGGCTGGGCTAGGGGAGGAAGTAGGTCAGGAAGCAGAGGGAAAGTAAGCATGAGATGTGAGGGAGTGTTTGCTTCTATAAACTGCAGCAAGGCGTGCTGGTGTGGGCTGTGGTGAACTCTCCTATGCATTTTTAACAATTTGAAGAAGATTGTTGGGATTTCTATCCAGTATCCAACATATCGCTATTTGTACTTCATCAGTGTTAAAGGAGCTCAGAGCTATGTGTTAATGGAGCTCTGAGCTATATCCAGCTGTTCTCTGCTGGCCGTCTTTTACGATTGCCCAATATTAAGTTTCTGTTTCTGCTGAAATTGTTTATAAGTTGTGGTTCAAGCTGAGGCTTTGTGTTGTGCTCTAAGGAATGTGCACATTAGATAGAAAGTAGCTAAAGGTTTGTTATCACTTTTGTTACTGTTAGTTCTCGTATCTGTCTGCTGGAATAATCAGCATCCTTTGGAAAGAAGCTAAATATTCAGTCAGCAGTTTGGCTTCTGCATCTCAGTTGGATTCAAAGATCACATTCTTCAAACATGTCTGACATACCTCAGTATGTGTCCGGTCCTGTCTGTGCAAGATACTATCTCAGTCCACACTTTTGAGAAGACACAAACTTGCAGAATAAAACTTAAAAATGTAACTGATTGTAAACTTTGTGCTATAAATGTTTTCTCCCCCCAGACAGCATGTCCGGTGGTTTTTTTAAGGACAGGTGGGATCAAACATCTCATTATCCAACCACCTGCTTAAAATATTAGAGTTTTGTTGATTTGGACCAGCCTGGTTAATGAAGAGGATTGTATGCCTAAATCTGTACCACTATATGTTGACACATTAGAAAACAGACACATGACCCACTGACTGTGGATTAGAGCTCATAAATAACAAAGGGGACAATAAAATTACGGGGGAAAAGTAATTCCGTAAAACGACCCAAGCTCGGTCATTTAATAAGCCACACTTCATTTTTGTTAAATGTGTCTTTCAGCTTGTCTGTAAAAAGTTACTGGCTTTTTTTTACATTTACATGTAGCATAATCAATAGTGACTATACAAATTAAAGTTATACATTTACTCATTTTTCATGGAATATCAATCACAGTTGAAGTTGATGCCCTTTCTCCTGTTTGTTGAACTGAAGCAGTTGTTCTTTGCCGCTGAGCAAATCAGGCAGATGCACAAACTTCTTCCACTGGTCTTTCCCACCACCGCTGACAACATCTGTTGAAATGGAGCAGCGGTTCAGTCAGTTGGGGGGGGGGGGGTTGCTGATCAGGAAGAGGAAGGCACATGCAGGGTCCGAAATTAACACCCGCCAAGCGCCAAATGTGGGTAGATTTTCCGTTTGGCAAGTAAATCTCACAAAGCTATCCACCACAGTGGCGGGTATATTTTTGTACCAAATGTAATAACATAAAAATAAAACAACCCTGGCATGATGGCTCGGAGAAAATTACCCATGTACAGTAGGGTTGGGTCAGTTTCCAGTATTGCTGGTCCGGTCCACTGTACAAGCTTAAACTGGTTTGATTTTATACAAACTGGCTGAACTGACATTTGTCACTATGAGCTGTGTCAGCGTCTCACACCGAAGCTCCAACACCGACAGAGCGGGTTGCTGCTGTTCACCCAGCTGGAGGTAGGCTGATCTGGGCACAGATCTCAGAGATAACCTGGATAAACCAGCTTCCAACAGAGCCCGAGGGCAGCTTGAGTTTTGAAAACATGCAGATACAAAGGGACGCAACACATCATTTTACCCATTTGTTCTGACTGTGGTGTCACACCTAGTGGTAAAAATTGGTATTACCAGTGAGGTACGATATTTGGCTTAATGTCAAACCAGTTTGAAAAATGTTACATTGGCCCAACACTACTATACAGTGTAGACACACACGCCATATGTTTTTGTGAATCCAAACAATGCTGTGAAACAATACATGTGCCCAAAGGCCAATTAATTAATTTTACTTGGAGCATGTTTTACCCTCCTGCCTATGCTTTGATATAAAGTTGATTATAGGGAAGTACATCATGTGCTCAAACAAACGTATATTTGACACAAAAGGGCAATATATTATTTTAGCCAGTTAAAAAAAAAACTACTTACCGTTGAATTTTGTCATCTACTGATCCCCTTTGCAGTTGAGTAAAAAGTTAAGTTTGCACACTGGACACATATTTTTTACTCTGAGGATTGTAATATTTAGAAATAAGCTTTCTTTTCTTTTGAGTAATGTGCAGGTTTTGGTATTTGCTCCCTTTTTGTTGTAAGGTATGTTGTATTGATCGCCTGATAGGAAAGGTGCTTCTATAAACTTAAGTACTAATGATAAATTTGCGATCCCCACACACAAATACACAAACAGTTATAAAAACATAGGAACTTTTCCTGTTGCGAGTAATTTTATAGGATTTTAAAGTCGTCTCTCTTAAACCTTGACTTTTAAGTAGGATAAGAAGTTTAGGATTTAGTCTTTTAAGTCTCTCAGCACAGAAAGTGATAGAGAGCTGTGAAGTGTTTATTACTGAAGTGCAGTTAAAGGCTTGCTCTGTGTCACACTAAACTTACAGACAGTCTCTGACACATTTATGTACCCCACGTCTCAATCTAAAGAGTCTGCTTTTCCTGTTTTGGAATGAGGAAGTCGGCCAAACCTCACCATTGGACTTCTGGTGTTGAAATATTTTTCATCTGTGAATGTCTGGCACAGGACACGCTGTTGATGTGCATACATAACCTTTACCTTCTTGATGGAGGAGTTCGATTTGATCTGGCAGTTGGTTCTGTCCGTGCTACTTAGCAATGAGTTGAACGTTGAGCCCCATTACTCATGTGTCTGCAAATCTCATTTCCTCCACAAAGTATAAAAGTATACAATAGCATTCCTTGAAACACTGATGCGTAATGTATTGTGTTTCAGTCTTATAAATTGAGCAGAGCACAGACCGCATGGTCACTTGGGTTTGGAGAGAGGTGAAAAAACAGCACCTTATCTCATTGTTGCAAAAAGCACTGGAATGTAGCTGGAATCTGATTACAATGGTGGTCTGTGGCCTTGGTTACAGGAAGGGGATTTAGGTGGCGTCTCATGCGGTCTTGGTGACAAAAGGCAAAAGGCGGCCCGTGTATGGAGAGCACTGAGGCGACATCACTGCTGTGTGTGTGTGTATAGTGGGGGTGAGGGGTGGCATGGGCAGCAAAGTGTGGGAAAGAAAAGCCTGTGAGCATTAAATGGCTGTTATGTCTCTAAAGTTGAAATATGAAACTTTCTGACATCAAATACCAATATTAGTGTGTATTTATCACATGCCATACCTCCCTGTATTGTAGGCTGCATATTAGCATTATAATATGTCGTAGTGATGCACTCTCTAACCAATGGCTGTGATGACGCTAGCAGCCACATTGCAGGGAAGTTAACAATAACCGTAGTGATGAAAGACACTGACTAACAAAGGAATTGCAAAACTAAACATGTAGGAGATAAGATCACTTGAAAAACATGGTGACGCTTTTTTTCATTTTCTGATTGTAGTATCAGCTGAGGTAAGGGTGACAGAATAGGGTGACTGTATCACGGAGCCTGTTTTGGCTTTGTCATAATTCTACTCTAATTCTGCTGCCCCTCCTCTCCTGCGTAGCTTATCCTGATTTGTATCTGGGATTTTCGTGTTATGTCACATCTTACTCACTGAGTGCACTGTGAAAACACATCAGGGACAGTTTTGCTACAAACCATCAATGTGATGAACAGATGAGCAAAAAGTCTGGACAGTTTGTATTGACAAACTATGTCCGCTTTGTTTTTTTGGTTTTTTTTTGCGTCAACCATTGTCCAGAGTAATCCGTTATCTTCAGGTTTCATCCTTGGGGCTGGTTAACAGTTTATTAAAGTCTCCTTCTAGTCTCTTGCAACTAAAACTGAAAATGTGTCTTTCAGCAACTCTGTAAACAAGTGTTTCTTCACTGCCTTCTAGTCTTCACATCAAGAAGAGACCATAACATGCAATAATAATAATATTTTGCATGAGCCTTGCGGATGAGAAACCAGAGATCAAATAGCTGCTGACAGAATGGGGTGGCCCATGTTTTAATTGGAACGTGTGAACATAACTAAACATGGCAGCGATGGGCAACATTAAATTGTCGCTTGTCAATGAGGACGTGTGATAACTTTACACACTCTGACATCCATACACACTGTATTTCCTAGCGGTGGATTTCTCAGGTTTTAGCAACTTGATTAAAACCCTTACGGTTTGTTCTCAGTAGCTCATAGTATTAGTAGGAAGGAAAAATAGATTTTCCTTGATGAAGGTCACCTCAGAGTGCTCCATTGATTTTAGTGTTCAGTTACTGAAAAGCATCTTGGATCAAGTGACAGAAAAGGTGTTTGTCCTTCCAGTAAAAACATGTTACTGGAATGAAGGAAGACATCCTGGCACAGTGGCCAAACATGAGCCCTCACCAACCTTTTCTTTTTTTAAGTGGTTCCTCTCTGTAGCTGGTTTTCAGTCTTATGTCAGAACAAAACCATTTCCCCTCGGTTTAATGGAAGGCAGCAATCTGTACTGTGATTTTAAAGGGATAGTTGTGAGGGACACCCTCCGTGGCTTAAACCAGTCTGCTGCTACAGTGAGTATGAAAGGCCTGAATTCTCACCTTATCTTTGCTTTTCGTGCCGTATCTTTACTCTCTGAGGTGTGGGATTGTCTACTGTTTGACATCAGTGACACATGACAAGACTGCCAGATACAGAGATAAATATGATTTAGTGACATACCCTAACAACTGAAATAGAAATCTAGCACTCAATCTGCCAGAAGACCCATTTCCCCAGCAGATGTGAGAGGACTGCTGGAATGCGGAGAGCGATACAAAAAATTGTGTCACACTGGTCGTATGTCCTGTTGGTCATTTCCTCAGGCTCTGGGGTCCTCCTTCTGTCTCTTCACATCAGGGTCAGCTCTGCTGGCAATAAGGTACATGGCTCTCCTTTGTTCTTATTTGAGGTCTTCTTGCTTGAATTAGGGCTGGATCAGTGAGCTGTAAGTCTCAGGAGAGTCTCATTGGAAAGCATAGTATTCCCCCAAGGATTGTCTCTGTCTCTCTGTGGAGTATGTCTGAGGCTACAGCCACACTAATATGTTTTGATTTTTAAACACTTAACTTTTGCTACATTTACGCCTAGCACTCTGGTGTTTTTGAACCCCTTAAACGTTTGAAATTGCTGCTGATGTCTAGAAGATTTGCACCATTGAATGATTTGTTTCCCATCCAAGTTAGCAGAGGGCTAAACCAGACTGACGACATCACTGTACCCACATAGAGGCTGGTCAGGTTCGCTTTGACCTGACTACAGAGACGATCCATCTTGGGTGTGACTTGGCACAACTCGGCGTGTTTAAACTGGTAAAGGAAACGCAAATCAACACGGCATGGTTTGATTCAGCTCAGCCAAAAGTGGAAATGAAAAAAGACTAATCTGCTTCCGGTTTACACCGGCACGTGCATGCCCAGTCTGCATGAATGGTCATGTGATATGCGTTTTCAGGCATGTTTGTATGGATAGAAATCATTTTTGAAGCCAACACTTGTGTAGACAGAGATTGTCTTTGTTTTAAAATGAAAACATGTTAGTCCGAAGCTGTCAGACTGGTGCCGATCCCTCACTGCCTCAACAGACCCTGCTGACAAATGTCACGATCATTTAACGAGGTAGGGAACAGGATGAGTCATAAAAACTGAATCTTATATAACTGATATACAAGTGTTGACTCTTAAATTTAGCTCCTGACGTTATTTGCATGTTTTTCTCTTTTTATGAATTTGGAGAAATAAAAATGGTGCTTTATTCTACAGTTTTCATTTTAATTTGTTCAGTACAGCGTACTCCACTGAATGAAGCGGTTGTTCTTTATACATATTTTACTCTTTGTGTTGACTGTATCTACTATCACTTCCTCTGATTTCTGTGCTAGCTGCAGGAGTCTAACAGGGAGTTTACTATTTTCAATAAAACCTTTACTATTGTTGTTCAGAATGACACTGCCCTGTTGGTTCCTGTGTGCTCATTTTAAATTCCTACCTGGTTCAACATTTTAAGAAAAAAACCTCTCCAGCCATGCTATTTGTCTTTTATTACAACCAA
The DNA here is from genome assembly GCF_963691925.1 of Scomber scombrus. Classification (NCBI taxonomy): domain Eukaryota; kingdom Metazoa; phylum Chordata; class Actinopteri; order Scombriformes; family Scombridae; genus Scomber; species Scomber scombrus. The sequence continues at coordinate 15,868,348 of NC_084973.1, forward strand.
CAACCACCTGCCCTGAATCTTTATGAAGCATTAGTTCCTCTGGTGTTTGAAGGTTTGTTACACTTAATAATTAAAAGTAGTGTTATATACAGACAGTGATGCATTTCATGCCTTTTTTTTGTGCACAATCGTGTTACTTCTAGTGAGATGATTCACTTCAGCTGCAGCACTTTACTATCCTACGGTCAGCACTGTTAGACACCTCTGTTCGGCTCCGCTTCACTTAGATCACGCTCAGTATCTGTGTCAGATGTCCGCTGCTCGTCAGTGTATTCCACGCGCTTTTAGTTTTGAGCAATTTTACACACAGCACAAATAGTTACCACCATACAAGCAGATACATTAATTTTCTCCTGTTCTGGTTTCTGTGGAGGTCTGCTTGTGTCAGGCTGAGTACCAGGTGCAGGATTGGGATAATGGTGATCTTATGTAAGGGTCCTGCTGGATATGGGCGTTTTAGGTTTGGCATTTGCTCATGGCAGAGTTAGCTCTACATTTTCCAGTGAGAGAGGTGAGATTTGTTTGAAACCTTTCAAGGTTTCAAACACACACACACACACACACACACACACACACACACACACACACACACACACACACACACACACACACACACACACACACACACACATACACACATACACACACACACACACTCCTGTCATGTGTAGCTCCCAAGTCCAACATGATTGAGTCCTGAGTTTAAATCTGTTTCCAGGTGTTTGTCTCTGGATTTCTAAGATTGGTTTGCAAATTATCCTCTTTCATTTTGGCTCGACTAGCGCATCTTTCAACGTGTAACAGTTGAATCACCTTCATCGAGGATTCACTGACTAAGAAGTAATGTTATCTTCCTAAAGGAGGACCATCAGGATACAGCACCACACAACAAGGCTTACTCACCAAGACCCAGTGTTGCATAATCAGCTGCAACCCCACCCAGTCTGCTCTGACGTACAGCACCATAAAGGTTTCCTATCCAGTGTCTGAAGTCTCATATATTCAAAATCACTTTATAATCACACCATATAAACATACATGAATCAATCTGGTGACATTTGATTTATCATTTTTGAATGTTGACTCTGAAGTAATTTTGGTTTCAATCAACATTTGTAGAAATAGTATCAGTGTTGGCAAATATACGCAGGCCTAATCAACGTGCTTTTGGGACAGAACTGGCTCTGAACACTAACATATGATATTAAACATTTCCTGCTGTTTTGTAGGGCTTTGGATAGTGTGACTGGGGATCTTTGTGTAGGCCCAGACTGACCTCAAGAATGCAGTGATTGTTTTGTCTAAGATAGTCACACTATTGTGTTGGTTTATCACCACAATAGTGTGACGATAAACCAACACATCTAATAAAGCTCTCCTACCTAAAACAATGTGTGGCTCTACTGTAAATGAGTAGATCCACGAGTAGCTGGAGAGTTTCACTGCTCGCTCTGTTTCAAGATTTGAAGAAGCTCAGTGGCGCTTACATGGGGTATTGATCGGAAACAGCAGGAAACAGGTGATTGTCTTGTGCTCTCCTTGGTTTAGACATCACCATGAAACTGTTCTGCACCTGACTGGACAATCACACCTCTTAATAGGTTGATGTTGGGTTTTACCTCATGTTCTCAAACTGGAAAGACATTGTGGCTGTTTTGTAAAATGATGCATTTGATCAGTTTAGTTAAAATTACAATAACTTTTTTTTTATTGTCGTTTTGTCATTAACATCTAAACTTCTTCCCATAGTTTGCTGGTTTCCAGTTGCTCAGCTCAGGGGGTTATCAATGGATGTAATCTAGATTAAAAATTCATACTGACTGAGATCATTCAATTCTGGGAGTTTTTTTTCAGGCGAGGAGTAATTCCAAACGTGGAGATATGATTAAGTTTAACAGTTGTTTGACTTTTTGAAATAACAAGTAATCTTTAAGGCACAGTTTTTAGTTTAGTTTGTATTTTTTAGTATTGTGTCTTTATTGGGTCGGTATTTCCCTGATGTTGCTAAGCAGCGTGTCTGTGTTACGAAACACGTTTTGCAGCCAAGTGAAGACGCATGCATTTGCCCATGGTAAAAGGATTTTTTTTTTCCTCTTACGGTTTGTTTTTCTACCTCAACACAATCTGACCCAACTTCAGACACAAATGTAAATTGTTGGAAGTTAAATTTATTGTCACGTCACCTGTTCTGAGCAAGACTCAGCAGAATACTCAGGATAAAGTGCAGCATGGCTGAAAAAGCAGTAGTTATATTTTCCACTGCCGCAAATTCCTATAAAGAGTTGAAAAATGTTGAACCCCCTGATTGATGCCCAGAGAGTTCAGCATCAATGTACAATGTAGCTACAACTTACTTGAGAATGATCATGGCAGACCTCTCTTTGCTCTGCCTGCTAAATTGTTGATGAACTGGCAATGTCCTGTTAAGCCAGTTATGGCTTTACCCCCCCTTTTTTTGCTCTTTCCTTATTAGGAAAGAGCACTCACTCCAGCCAAGAGAGCATATGGATCCATTAGAAAACCAGTGGGGACCAGCACTAATTGACCACTTGCAGTGGCCAACAATTAGCCTGTCAAGCACTCGAGTACCTTCAAACATAGTTAAAGATGTATGCCTATCTCAGCTATCTTCCAATCCTGTAAAGCACAATTTTCCCTCCTATATAGTATTTTAAAGGGATTCATCCCATCTTTGCCTTTTTATTAGTGAATATAAATGTGAAATGGAGGAGGTGAGCTCAACACTATCATCATTGTGTTCGCACTGCTAGTCTCTCACCAGTATTTTAGACAACATGGACCAGATGAATTTGCACTTAGTAGCTGAATAACTTTGTTACTAAATTCCCACATTACTAATGACACAATTTTTTATTCTTCTGGGTGTCTAACAAGACCGATGCAGGTTTAAAGTGGCTAATGTCCCAATCTCTTCTGTCTCACTAACTGTAGCAGAGTTACACATTTGGCTGGAGATAACTTTTCTCTGCTGCATCAGTTTATACTTGAGCACACCAGCATGTTGTGGAGAGACAAATGTAGAGTTTGACATCCCCTGAAAACATGGTCAAGATGATAAAAAACCTGCAACAACAGAGAAAGTTCCTGTTCACACCACGATAAAGTTTTTGACACTGATATAAAGTCAGCCACTAGACAGGTGGTTGATTTAGGTGTCTGTTCACATGCAGCTTCTATCCCAAACAGACAGATCTGTATCTCTAAAAAGTAGGCAAACAAGCCTCAGTGTTGCCCCAGACTACCATCACATTACAAACAACGCTGCTTTTCCCTTTTTTGACATACTTCAAATGTAATTGTAAAATATTCTTAGCAGTGACAGGTTGATTTTTGGTGTAATGTCAAGTTCGAGAAAAAATTATCTTTTAAACTTGTCTGGTCAGTTTCTTGCCTTCAAAATTCAGCGTCTACCAGAATTTCTCTTTGGTTTCACCACAGTCATCGGTTCAGTTTTCTGTAGTAGAGGTGGGAGAAAAAAATCCCTTGAAATGAGCATCACAAATCTTTGTGTGTCATTAACAACACAGATCTGTTTGAAAAGATATTTAAGATTGTGGTGTTGGACAGTTTATTATTCACACTTATTAGTCTCATACTGGTACAAGACTGTAACTTTCAAATGAATACAACTAACTTTTTAAAATAAAAAAGCTTCATACATTCAAACAGTGAGCCTAAAACTAGTGCCTACTTTTCAATGTATTGAATCAATCAGAAACAAATAGTGACACCAAGGACCAGGATCAAAATGGGAGATTGTCAAAGATCATACTTCAACTTTTAACCCACCGTCTATGTTTGAAAATCTAAGACCTGAACTGTTGTAATGACTGGTGTGTTTTACGGAAGAGTTGGGGAGTTAGGACACTCCCACATCCCTACAGGAAGAGCTTCCTGCTTGTGTTGTCCTGTCGGAAACATGCCATACAAGCGTTTCTCGCTTGCTCTCATTCTTCTCTCACTCACACACACACACACACACACACACACACACACACAATGGAAAACCACCACTGAAACATGTCCCACATCCTGTGCAGCTCTTTGGTCATGTCGGTGATTCAGACTGGGAAACTGTTAACATGTGCTGTGTCAAAAACTTTAAAAAAGATTTGATGAGCTTCACAAAACAGAGACCACTCAGGAGCTATTGTCTGTCTTGAAGTTGTAGGTTAGTTCGGACTTTGGTTTTGGTCATTTATCTGAAACTGGCCAGCTTTCCATTATCTTTGGAAGTGGTCTGTTATTGTAAGCTGAGCAGTGGGACTTGTAGCTTTTGAATGGGCTTGTTTTCCAAAGCTCTCTTGTCTGCCAGCAGATTCTTGTCTGGTGAAGATTTTAGCTGAACCAGCTACAAAGTCTGTTTTTGTTTGGATTGGATATGTCCTATTTTCCTTTGGAAGTGGCTCTTTGAAAGTGTGACATAGATAAAGGGTGTTTGCATTTCCAATGTTGTATATGTGGCACAACAGACGACGAAAAGAAACGACAGGGTTTTATATAGAATTTGTTTTGAGTCATTTGAATCATTCATCAAGTGCATTTAATGTTCTTTGGAGCCAAAACGATTATTCCATTAGTTGATCAACAGAAATAATATTTTGAGAATCACATAATTCATTCATTCAAGTAGATGTGCCAATCATTCACTGTTTCCAGCCTTTCCACTGAGAGGATTTGCTGTTTTTCTTTGTTTTACGTTGGGGCTGGGTGATAAAATGATTGCAATCATTATCTCAATATAATTTTTCTCAATTATAAATATAACAAATGTTCAATAAATAGAGACGCCATCACTAACTGCTAAGCTAAGTAACTAGCAGATCTGAAAAGCGTGTTAACTGTGGGTTTAGTAAGAAAGTCACTAAAAGAAGAGGGCTAAGAGCAGAACTGGTGCAAGTTCACATCTAGAGCAGGTATTTAGTCACTAATGTAGAATATAACAAAAATAACTGAGTTGAGCAGTAAAAACACTACCAGTAGCCTTCCTGTGAGGCATTTAGGGACCAAAAGTAAATTGTAGTGTTTACTGATAGTCTGCATGTGAGGCGTTTCAGATATCTTAATTTTTAGCTACAGAAAATAAACTTGGTTACACTTGGACATGTAACTTCTCAGAGTTTTACTCGTGCATATTTTGATGTTGAAATAATATAATCGTTTCATCATAATTAGTTTTAAACCTGACTAGAGATAATAATTTGAGTCTTACCATGGTGATTATCGACTGATTTGAACATTTTTGCCAGCCTTGTGTAATTGTAATCTGAATATTTTTGGTGTTTTTAAACTGGTCACATAAAACAATACGGGATGACATCAAATGTGCTTTAGAGAATTGTCATGGGCATTTTTTTCTGTAAAAAATTCTGATTATGTCGGGGATTTTATGCATTTTATTAGATGGCGCCAGCAGTGAGATGACACAGTGGTTCGTGGTTGGCTGAAAATAATCGTTAGCTGCAGATTTAATTTTGAATATCTGAAAATGTATTCTGTTTAAACACACAAATACTTTTGTTCCTAGAGAACTGTGCTGCATGCGTGCTTGTAACTTACATTTGTAGGATCTCGACTTGCTTGCTGTGTGATTAGTGAGCAGGAAGAAAATAGATAAGTGAGTGCTGCTGCGGGGTCTTGCTCTTTTTTTAAAATTGAACTTATCTCATTTCCTCCTCCTTACTCAACGAGGATTAAGGACAATGACGCGCAATATAGATGGGGAAAATTAGTGAAACTGGAGCTGAACCATCACTATAGGATTAATTAGGACGTTAAATGCATGTTCTCAATCTACCAAAATGTTGGTAATACTCTTCTATGAAATTGTTAGCACTATGGTGCTCTGAAATTCCTGGGAGACCTTTGGAGTAGAGAGTAGTAATGGTTTGTTGCAAAACAGTCCTGCAGCAACAGAGTCAAACATCTGCAAAGGGAATGTGTCTTTGAAAAAAAAAAAAAAGCTCACACATGAACTCAGTCTGTTCAACAGCTTTGCTCCAGTTTGTGGACAGGATGTCTTGTGTTCTCAAGTCTTTCAAACTAGCTCAAGTAATCCATAAATGTGTTAGTTCACATTGCAGTCGTCTGTTTTCTTGTTGGCGTCTGTGTGATTATAAACCTGTTTACTGTCTTTATTTCAGCACTGTGTGTCTTTTTAAGCAAGTTTACAAACATGCTGCATGTTTAATCTTCCTCTCTGCTCTTTACACAGATATGAGACGAGTTGTACGGCAGAGCAAATTCCGTCACGTCTTTGGCCAGGCGGTGAAGAATGATCAATGCTATGATGATATCCGGGTGTCAAGGGTCACATGGGACAGCTCCTTCTGTGCAGTTAACCCTAAGTTTGTTGCCATAATTATTGAAGCCAGTGGCGGTGGAGCTTTCCTCGTTCTCCCTCTTCATAAGGTAAGTTTATGGTGTGTTGTAGAGTGATTAATGAGTGGATTAGCACTGGAGATGTAATGTGTTTGTACAGTCAATCACAGCTGTGACTGAAGGCCTACAGTTAGCCACGGTAAGAGAAATAGAGATAACCTGGCTATGAAAGCATGAGTGCATTTACTGTGACTTTATGCTGGGTCAGTTATGTTATGTTATGTTAGCTGAGCATTTAAAATTGCATTGATTTAAAAGGTTTTGCATTCATTTTACTTTCTATTATGTTCTAAGATGAAAACAAATAGCTTATTTACCGTGGTGTACTTCTTTATACTATTATTTTGTGTGTGCTGTCATTTGGTCATCAGCTGGAAGCAGGTGAACATGTGTGTACTAACTAATGAGGCTGATTATTATGTTGATCTCTATGCATAAAAGCGGAAACTCTTTTTGATTGAAATGAACGGCTTTTTCTCTACTACTGCATAAAGATAAAACAAATCAGCCTAAACCTAACCCTCTAATTTTTGAGATCACACTGCCCTGCTACAGGCACGCAGGAAATGTATGGTTAATGGTGTCCATTTTCTTAATGATATTGTCAGATGATGTTTACCATTAATTGAGCCTTTAAAAAAAAAAAAAAAAAAAAATCTGGTTTGAAGGTTGTGTGTTTCTTCTTCTGTGAAAAATCGTTGCATTGAAATGGTGTAATGCTACCCTTTTAAAGGCATTGTGTGGTTATGCATATGATGTTTTTGTTACAGATGATTTAAGCGGATCAAATTACGTCTGGATATTTTTAGGTGGGGGAAAAATCTTGTCTTCACGTCAGTAATGTCGTAAAGAGTGTGAATGTTAAGTCATTTTGTTTGAGTTATTATTGTCAGACTGACATGAACGTAAACATATAGCACATAAAAGGTAGCGAGTTGAACTTAACATCTTGATTCCTCTTTTGATGTTTTTGAGAGCAGCAGCCCATTTCTCATGTTTTGTGTACAGTAAACAATCATTTGCATTTAAAACTTAACCTCTTACTGGCAGGACTGCTGACTCTTCATGTTAGTGTACCGCAGGATTAATGTTTACCAGCGGGCTGCTTACACACCCTTATGTGTACAACAGAAACTACTCCAAAGCCCTGGAGCGAACAGCGTCTTCTGATCCTTACCTCCATATAAGGAATCGCTCCACTCCAACTAGAGTTACTGTTGAGTTGGGCAAGACAGCATTTGAAAAGTGTTTGGCTGTAAATAAGTTTGCTGGGTGAATACATCCCTCCCTCTTTGTTCTAGTCCTGCTGTCATAATTGGGCTAATGATGGTGTAATAGAGGTCTGACTCTGAATCCAGCAGGGTGCTCTTGCATGTCCCCCAGAGAACCCTTGGGTGCCATTATGGTTGATAGCAGTGAATTGCAGGCTGCTTGGGTTTCTGCTTGGCAGCTCCAACCAGTGGCCAAGTGGCAGGTCCCGACTCTGTGAGTGACACAAGTGCTGTAACATTGTTGACAGATGTAACCTGTGCCTGTAATTAGTGCAGACCAGTACACTGCCATGTCATCTGAGACGACTCTGGCATAGGCGACCGGATCCTCAGGCCTGTCATCACACAGCTTGCAACTCTCAGCACCTCATTCAATACGGGACTTGTACTGGAGGTGGGCTGTGAGCTCGACCGGTTTCACACTCCTCCTGCTCCCCTCTCTCTCTCTCCCTCTCATTCTACTCTCTCTCTCTCTCTCTTCTCTCTCTCTCCTCTCCTCTCTCTCTCTCTCTCTCTCTCTCTCTCTCTCTCTCTCTCTCTCTCTCTCTCTCTCTCTCTCTCTCTCTCTCTCTCTCTCTCTCTCCTCTCTCTCTCTCCTCTCTCTCTCTCTCTCTCTCTCTCTCTCTCTCTCTCTCTCTCTCTCTCTCTCTCTCTCTCTCTCTCTGTGTCTTGTGTTTGACTGAGCTGCCCTCTGCATGCCATGTCCCAGTACAGTAACAGTGTGTCTACTGCACAAAGTCTACTTTCACTACTGTATTAAAGAGGAGTGGGAGACTGAGGTCTTTATGTGCGGAGCAAACCTTGTGCAATTTCCTCAAGTGAGAGATTTAAAAAAAGCTCTAAATTTTTAGATCTTCCCACATACAAGCTATCAGGCGTGACACAAGACTAATCTCTCAGATATAGTGTTTTCCCTCATTTCAACAGTCCATGCATTGAAAGTCTGGAGATGGAAAGGGAAAACCATGTTTTTTAAGAATTATAGTATGTTGTATATGTAAGTTACGACTTTGGACACTGACCAGTTTCAGTAACCACCAAACCACTTTCACAGCGTTGCATAATAGAGAAAGTCAGATATTGTGACATACGAACAACAATGATTTAAGATCTTAAATTAATGGGCCTTCCCTTTTTTAACATTTATTTTTGGCATTTTATCACTGTTATCCTCACATGAGTTTTTGTGAAAAATCAGATTTCATATGAAAATCTTAGTATAGCCTCAGCTGGTAGCGCTGGTCCCAAAAGTGGGGCAATAATGTTCTGTTGGTGCAGACGGTGTGACAAGACCGCACTGCAGTGGATCAGTATTACAGAGTTCCTCCCAGTACCTGAGATCACTCTTTATGAATTGAATTAAAAAGGATTATTAGAGTTAATTAGAAATTGGTTTAAACTCACTTGAACAGTGAATCAAATACTTTTCCTTTGGTGATTTTTCAGTCTGTACAAAGTGACTTTTACTTTATGAGCTTTTTGTCTGACTCAGCTCTGCTTGGTGCCTGATTAAATGACACTTGGGTCTCATTTCATTTTTGCTGCAAGGACACACATCCCCTTAACGCCCCCACCTTCCCACCCTTACCCGTCCCTAATGTGAGGGTGCATCTGTCCGGCTAACCCATCTGTGTATGCTGTGTTGCTCCCAGTCTCTGTAGGCAGCCAGCTGCTCAGGGCCTTTGTCCCACGCTTACTCCCTAGTGCAGCCCTTTGTCATTACCACACTTTGCTAGGGGGGGAGGCAGAAGTGTGATGATGCTCCTTCCCCCTTCACAATTAAGCCATATGCAACTGTGCACCGTCTTTTGTTGTGGTGATGCAATAACAGGAGCATATTTAGGAGGAGCCTACACAAAGCATTTTACTCCCTCTGCTTTTAGTTTTGTGTCTAGAAACGGATGCTAAATCATCTCTTGGAGTTCAGAGGTTGGTGTTGTGGATCTGTGACCTGAGGTCTGAGCCTTATTCTGTGTCGTCAACCAATGGAGCCGTCTCTTTGTGTGTGACTCAGTAGGGTGAGGTTGGTAAGGCAGGCCATCGTGACTCAGCACAGCCATGAGTATTGTTGCTTCCTAATGTCAGAACACAGAGATTCATAGAGAGGCCATCAGATGTCCAGCTCAACACATGTCATTCCCTTCCCTCATGCTTTCAATCTCCCCCTTTCTCTTTCTTAGCAGGATGCCTGCTAATTTATTCCCTGATTTCCATATGAAGGAAGCAGTGGGAGTGAATGCAGCAGCTAGCAAGTGCTCAGAGAAACATTCCTGATAATTCCTCTCTCTGTCTGGTTCAGCATAGAAATAGACGGGAAGTCTCACTAAATCACCACAGTTGTTGTGATTTATATCCCTAAACTAGAAATCCCTAATTTTCATTTATCCAAGCATGACATTGTTAAAAAATCATTGCTGTCTGCCCTGGTTTAGCCATCAGCATCTTTATTTTCCATGCAGACTGTGTGTGTGTGTGTGTGTGTGTGTGTGTTAGTCACTTTGTGAACTGTCCGCATCTCCGGTTTCCTCTTTTTTTGTCGGTTTTCTTTTTGACCTAAACTGAAGACATAGTAGCACCAAAGTATATTGCCTAATGTAGAAGGCATGTTCCATGTTAGTGCTTCAATCGCAGCCTCTGTACAGAAAGGACGATCAGATGTGAAGTGTGTTTGATTTGGATTCAATCCCTCAATGCACCATTCATCCAGTGCACAACCTTTGCTGTTAGTAATCCCTGGGTGTGTGCTCAGTGACATTATTTTTGCTAAGTCTAACACACACACACACACACACACACACACACACACACACACACACATATATACACACACACACACACACACACATATACACACATATACACACACACACACACACACACACACACACACACACACATACACACACACACACACACACACATATACACACACACACACACACACACACACACACACACACACACATACACACATACACACACACACACACACACACACACACACACACACATACACACACACACACACACACACACACACACATACACACATACACACACACACACACACACACACACACACACACACACACACACACACACACACACAAGCTTGGCTGTTAACTAAGCTGCTCTCCGTCTCTACACACAAAAATACACTTGGGGTGTGTGATATCCAGGGTCTTCACCCACACTTTGGTCATTTTGTGTTCCAAGACCTCTATACTGCTCAGCTGCCTCTGCCTTTGCCGCTTCTGCCGCTCAGTCCTGCTGACTGCAGATTTTACCATATATGGTCAAATCTGCTCCCTGCCTGACAGCCTTCCAAGACCATTTCCTCCCTGCCCTGCCATTGGCTGCTTCATGCAGTGTCAGTACACATGTGAATTCTGGGATAGGCCGAAATATGAAGAGTGGCCAAGATGAGAGAACTGGGTTGAAGTCAGATGTTGTCTCTGTCACAGAGTCAATGACTGCATCCAAGCACCACATTACAATAATAATTATTATTATGTGATAATCAGTTTGACTGCTGCTGGATTACTGAATATTTACACATAAAGAGCTGTGAATGTATTTTTTCACTGAATTATTGATTGATAGATTTTATTTTCCACCTCACTGGAAAATTGCTTTTAGCTTATCCCAAAAAGCAGCTAAAGTACAATCACTGCCTATAGCACAGCTAACTATTAAAACATACAAACTAGGTAGTACTATAGTACTACAAACTATAGGTAGGTAGCAGCAGATAGGTTATATACATAATACTAGAGAGTGAATCTTATAAAATAAAAACTGTTCCCTAATGCATGTATGGCACAGGGAATGAAAGACTTCTTGTATATGTGCCGGCTCGCCCTGTAGACGAGTACAGGCCTATCATAGGAAAATAAATCTCTGACAGCTTAATTAAAGAAACCAGATTGTTTATCTGTAAACCTTCTCTCTCTATAATAACTTTTGAAATAAGATATGATGTATGCAAGGCCATTTTCCCACAGGGCAAATTCTTCAATCATTTAAGAATTTATAGTTTGTTGCCAAAAAACATTTCGTTTACAGACCTGCTACGGTTGCTCATGAACACACCAATCTGAACAAACAAAGTCACAGAAAAAATCTGTCAGGGTTTGCTGCCTCTGATAAAATATCTGTTCATTCATCTATTGTCTGTTTCTCCAGTTGATCCTCTTTAGGGTCACAGGTGCTGCTGTATCACACTGCGTACAATTTCATAGTGCTTGTTAGCAAATTGTCAGTTTCCCCATATATATAGGAAACCTGGAGCAAAACCAAGTCAAGTCAAAAAAGCCTAGTCAGATGGGTGCAGCTGGGTTTTGTCCTGGGGAGGGCTTGTGTGTCAGCCAATCAGGTTCATCACAGCTACTTTAAGGATCTAATTTCCACCTTTTTACCTATATATATATATATATATATATATATATATATATATATATATATATATATATAGGTAAAAAGGTGGAAATTAGATCTATCTATATATATATATATATATATATATATAGGTAAAAAGGTGGAAATTAGATCCTTAAAGTAGCTGTGATGAACCTGATTGGCTGACACACAAGCCCTCCCCAGGACAAAACCCAGCTGCACCCATCTGACTAGGCTTTTTTGACTTGACTTGGTTTTGCTCCAGGTTTCCTATATATATGGGGAAACTGACAATTTGCTAACAAGCACTATGAAATTGTACGCAGTGTGATATATATATATATATATATATATATATATTTTTTGACTTGACTTGGTTTTGCTCCAGGTTTTGCTCTCTTGCTTGTTAAGAAATATATATATATATATATATATATATATATATATATTTCTTAACAAGCAAGAGAGCAACCAGCAACAAATATTTTCAGAGATGGTCGACTTGTGTCAGTTTCTGTCTGGATTTAATCTCATCAGCCAATGTACCAGAAATGCAGAATATTGCACATCTGTCTATTTTATCTCTTTAGCTATATATAGCTCCAGTTTCCAGTCGGTGTATAGTGTACTGTCCTCTATTGTTCCTCCCTCATCGTTCAGAGTTTGTAAATCTTAGGAAAAAGATCAGGGTATGACAAGCGTGCTGCTACTACTGCCTCAGCTGTTTGTCTCTGCCGTACAGATGAAGAGACTTGTAAAAGTGGAAATTTCCATGGAGCTCTGAACAGCACTGGACAGCATGCATGAAGACCCTTTTTAGTGGTGTGCATGTGTGAATCACATGTTGAGCTGCAAGGAAAGGAAGTGTGCAGGCCTCTTGTGTGAATGAAAATGTCTCTCTCGCCTTGAGGGAGTGTTGTTCATCCATTTTTTTTGTGTCTTTCAGTGTTGTGCTTTGTATCTATTGCTGTGTGATTCACTAATTTTCTGCAGTCGCACTTGTTGCTATGCAACTGGTTGTTTTCTAGGCGTCAGACATTCCTCTCGAAGGATATAAATGCCTGTAGTGTAGTTATGGACATGTTAGGTATTCAACTGCTGAGTTTAGACCCTTGGTGTTGGTGTGGGTGTTTTTTTCAATGCTAGTGTGTTTCATTTTCCTTGTTCTGCTCAAAATTATGCTTGCTTATACATATCAAGTCTTGCCAAGCACACTTCCTATAGACTGGCTGCCTCAGAGGTGATTTTCTTGCTTGGCTGGTTTAGTTAGTTAGGGCCTTTTTTGTGTGTGTCAGTGTTAGTGTAATATTACTGGCTGTGCTATGTAGCTTATCGCCTGTCAGCTGAGGTGTTGAACCTTGATAGATCTTGTAAACCTAAAGTCTGATGTCAAAACTAGGGGAAAATTGTCCAAATACAGCACTAAGTAAGATTGGTGTGAAGTTATACGTGTGAAACATGGATTCAATAACTGAAACTGTACCTGGAAGTCATAATTGATATCTAATACTTGCATACACTGATACACATCCTTACTGCTGTTCTCTTGCTAGCAGGCTTCACATAGTTAGCTAGTTGGTAGTCAGGATGTTTATACAATGTAAGGAATTCAGTTTTACCTGCTCTGATTATTAGAGAGAGTGGAAAACACATCTGATTCAGCGACACAGGTGAGGAGTTATTTACTATCAAATTATTATTTATTGCCAAACAGCTTCAGGACAAAATGACCTAAATTACTGGTTTGCAGTATAGTCATGCCTGATACTGAATGGTTGTGCCTGCTCTTCCTATCAAGATATTTTTAAATATATTTCTCCTTCAAGTAAGTTTATCACAAACGAGTGGTGTTGAGAAACGCTACTGTTGTAATTCATTCAGTTCTGTCTCTGTCTTTACGTTCCCATTCACAGTTGCAAAGATTGCAGTCACATTTCTGTGCTGGTGAAATTTGAATCATGTGGCACTGGTGCACCTTAAGACACATTATATAAAACACACTGAAGTTACATTTTAGAGTCAAGTAGTTTCTAAAATAAATGAGTTTCAGTTTAGTTTGTCTTTTGCACATTTTGCTTTATTTCTTATGTGCGTCTTATTTGGTTTCCCTTGTTAAACAGAAATTCCTGTTTTCAGAGCAGATTGTAGTCAAACAAATGTTGCAGATGCAGGTTAAGACCAGTTCCAACTAAATCAAATATGTCTGGTCTTGAGGGTGTTGGGAGGGCCAGAGTCTCTTACTTGGACCTGTTCATACTCGAGAATAATCAATTCACCAGCCAACAGTTAGCATGTTCCTGTACTGTCTTTAAACTAAGATTTTGTAGTTCTAGTATGTGACTGATCCATAAGGCTCTTTTTTCAGGTTTATCATCTTTTACTCTGCTGAGTGACATCTCATTATGCTTGTAATTGGGACATCACAGACGACTGGTGGATGTTTCAGTTAAAATTTCTCACTTTAAAACAAATCTAGACTTGCAAATTTGCCTGAAGCTCTGTTTTTCTAGAGGGACAGAGCGGAGGGGAGAATGCAACAAGTTGGCACAAGTTAACTTATCTGTGCTGCTCTTCTGAGGTGATCCCTGAAGTGAGCTTTTTTTTTTTTTTAATGAGCTGCCTTGTATACCGCCATGCTGGTTGTTTTCAGTTAAACTGTTAATTAGCAGCGCCGGCAATTACAGTGACCTCACTGCATACAAACTTCATTCCTGCCTCGTGTATCATGTTATCAAATGTTTATGTTGGCTTGAGGCACTTGTGTTCCCTCCTCAGACCCTCAAGCTCCTAATTGTGCGTATCAGACACAAACGACATAAACACCACGAAGGGTGCTAGATTTGACACCCGAGCGGCCCTCTTGCTCTCATTAGTCATACCCATACCAGAGCTGCCCAGGGCCGAGGTGAGGAATGTGAGGAACGCCTGGCTCCCTGGTCTAACTGTCGGCCTGCTCTGCCCCGCCGGGGTTGATCAGGAGGTCGACCTCCATGGCTCGACTCAAGTGTTACGAAGGTTTCGTGGTTCATTGCTACTAGTCAATCATACAAGCTACAATTTATTTAGTGTAGGATTCTTTTTGTTTGTTCATTTGTGTGATTTAAAATGCGTCGATAAAAATTGCTGAGACTTGTGTTGGACTCCTGCACTGGTTTCCAGTTCAGACATGCTAGAAACACTCCTGCTCCAGGAGTATTTGTAGCATGTCTGAACTGGAGCAGTTAACATGCTGCCAGATGTGTGGATAGTCTATGTCCCAAAACTGATTGTTCTCTGTACAATAGATGGTTTTAATCTGTGCAGGACGGACATAAAATTGACTGTATGTTTATTATAAATCTCTTTGCATGCTTCCTCCATCAGTTTAAAACCAACATGTCCACTGCGCCACACTGTCTGTAGTCAGTCCTGACTTCTGAGGTTGAAATAGATGTTTTTTCTGTTAATTTGGGGTAAACAATCACAATATACTAACACATCCAGGTGACATACTTCTCCTTTGTCTTCTACATGAACCATTGCATCTGCAGCAGTTCTCTACCACAGTTGTGTATTTCAGCTTTAAAGCAAAGTAAGAAGCCATGTGAACATAAAACCACAGTAGTTTAAGTGTTTGTCTATGTTACAACATCTACCACTTTGGATAACGCACGACGTGCCCCTGAAGTACCTTCAGACCTCAGAGAGGATATATGAGCATGTGTACAGCAATAATTGATGTTGAAATGTTTTACATGACAGAACTGGTTTGAGAATTTATTTTTTGCAGATGTACAAATTTCTAATTTGTCTAAACACGATTCATAATACTGTGGTTCTGTTCAATATTTTTTATGCTGTGAAGTAATTACCATAAAAATATAGTAGCTTTTGAAAAATAAATAACACAGCGGCAAATAACTTTGAATTGTGAGCTCATTTTATCTCTGTAATC
Organism: Scomber scombrus; assembly: GCF_963691925.1. Taxonomy (NCBI): domain Eukaryota; kingdom Metazoa; phylum Chordata; class Actinopteri; order Scombriformes; family Scombridae; genus Scomber; species Scomber scombrus. The sequence continues at coordinate 15,884,353 of NC_084973.1, forward strand.
AGTTTGTTCTCTGTCAGACTTGTTTATGCTGTTTCTGTTACTACACCTGGTCATGAGTCTGTGTCCTTCCTGCTTTACATCCTGTTCCTACGAGCAGGAAGTCATTTACGAGAATAGTCCAGTCAACTACAATCCTATACTGTACACGTCTGAGAGATAAAATGAATAAGCATCATCATCGTGTCTACCTGATAATGCAAATGATCAGTAGTTTGTGATTTACTAAATCAAAGTGTGGTTTTTAAATAGACTCGGCTCCAGAGGAGAGGTCACTAGTCTGTTATCTGATAGCAGACTGTGGCTCATACGTCCGTATTGACAGCAGAGTCAAAGTCTGCTTTCTTTACACTCAGCTTCAGGGTGGATTTCAGGATATTTGGCCGTCAGGGTGAGGTTTAGACAAAGATCTTGTGATTTTCATTTACTACACGTACATGCCCACAAAGTTCATTCTCACATTCACTGGACTTTGATCACTAAAGTTGGAGTTGGAGTATGTGTCACAGCCCAACTCTGTGTCAGTCAGGTGACTGCATGGCTACAAGCCTAATGAATATATATATGTATGTATGTTTGTAGCCATTATAGGACAGTAGATGAAGTATCTGTTAAGTCTCATTGATACGAGCAGAACTGAGATATGAATAATTTTTATATGGTGATATTAACTTCACCATGTTGGACGTGCACTGTACCGGCAGAAGGCTTAAAATGCCTTGTTAGACTACGTCAGCTACTACAACAGAAAGAGGTGTGCCTGAGTAATAAAAGAGCAGTTCTGGACTGAACTGTCCCTCCAAGGCCATTATCCTCTACTTGCCTCTGGGTTTATGTTTCTCACTTTGTATCGTACCAAAACGAATAATTATTTGAAGAAGTCACCCTGTCAGAACTTGTTCCACAAGCAAAATGCACCTTTTAGATTAATCCAAAGTTTCTCCAGGATGTATTTGTTTAAAGGAACAGAAAGCAACCATCAGATATCTCCAGTTTGGCGTAAACTGCAGCCAGTGCATTGCACCAAGAGTCCAAAAGGCCATTCAATTCAGTTCAGACTTTATTAAGGACACAGCTCCATTATTTACTCAATTCTGTATTTGTCTCTGTGACAGCTCCTTCGTTTTGAAAGCTTGAAGTCGCATGTAATCGTTTGGCTACAGAAGCCATAATTTTCAATTTGGGGTGAGCTTGGTGTCTGTGGAACTTTTGAGACTGTCACTTTACCAGCAGCCGGGCCATTTATATCCACTGACTGACTACTAACATCTTCGACTTCTACCACTGTATTACAAATTAAATTCAATTTAGTATGTTGATAAATGGTTGTTGAATATGGCTCTACCAGTAAATGCTAGTATGCTGACTGAGGCTTTAAAATTCTTTTTTTTAATAAACCCTTAAGAAATACAGCCCAGAGGCCAATAAAAACACAATCAATTATGTCACATGCAGTTTTGTATTGTCGATGGTGAACAATTTTAGGCGAAAACTTTTGCTCCCGTGAACACCCCATTTGTTTGGTGTTACTGTCCATTGTAAATCATTTAAGTGTACAGTGTTTGTTAACTACATCGTGCTTGCAGTGGTTGTTTAATATCTTGTTTGAATGAACATTGTTTTTTAGCTTCACCTCTTACTCATTATAAAGTGTACAATTCTGAGATTTAGTAGCTCTTCTTGAGCCATTATCATCACTGTTCCCAGTGTAATGGCAGAATGTAATTCTCTTCTTTTTCTGTATTAGGGAAGCCATCATGCTTTAAATAGGGCTGCAGCAGCAGGACTCTTTCCACAGTGAGTGACATCATCTCTCCGGCCCTGCGGTGGTACTTGGAGTCAACAGCACAGAGCAGGGTGTGTCTCAGACACCCACACTGCATAGCATAGGTTTGCTAAGTCACCTTTACGGTGTAGAGAACACCTGGGTCTCAGGGTTCAGAGGTTAAATGTAGCTGCAGGCAGATTTTAAGAGGATGTAAGCTGATGCAGAGTGTAATTGAAGGACTTTTTGTGTGTCAGTCAGAAATTCATTTGTAACAAGTCCATGAGTTGTATAAGTTGGTTATGTAAAGGGCACAGTTTGATTCAGGGTTATCATTTTTAACCAAGGAGATGTTGTGGATAACTAAGCATCTGTTGGCATGCGTCTACTGTATAATGATGTCACCACTAATAACTTTCCTTAATTACTGTGGGTGGTCCAATAGAGGGGCAGGCTAAGTCTAATCTCAGTTTGACTCTGTGGAGCTCGATAAAACCCTAGTCTCTTTTTTTGGCTGAACGATACAGTGATAAACCAAGGCTGATTATTTTCTGTCTGTAGGCAGTTTTTAGGTTTGTTTTTCCTCTGTGGTCATAATTTCCCCTTTCTGACCTCACACTTTTGATTTTATTCATACAGTCCATTCCCAGCTGTTGGTAGATGCGGGTGAAAGTGTTTCATGTATTAAACTAAACATTTCCAGTATGATATTTTATTCCCTCAAACCATGTTAGTTAATAATGTAGGTTCTGGTTTCTTTAAATGCAGTCACTTTTTATTAGTTGGTGTTTTCTCATCCCTAAAAAACACAATTATTGAATTAAATTCAACAGTTGTACACATTTCTTCAGTTTGTTTTTAATTGATGTGCAGTGAATGCTGCCATATCATCCTCAGTTCACTTCTGATTCTCTGCTCCCATGTCATTTAATTTCCCACTGGAGAATTAATCAGTTTAAGCGTATTTTCCGTGTGTGTGTGTGTGTGATCTCATTTTTTGCAGGTGGATTTAGGATTACACTGTAATTGTCCTGTTTTCAAAACATGCTCACTCCTCCAGCATGGCCAGTCTTCTCTAAGCAGGACCAGTCTTAAGACTAATCTCATTACTCTGTGTTGTTTGTCTTTTGTCTTTACAGTCGGGACGCATTGACAAAGCCTACCCCACAGTGTGTGGTCACACAGGCCCGGTGTTAGACATTGACTGGTGTCCCCACAATGATCAGGTTATTGCCAGCGGCTCTGAGGACTGCACAGTGATGGTAAGGTTTGCTTCACCCTTTACACCTGGCCTCTTAGTTTAGGAAAAACTGCAACACACATGAGCTAATGAGTGACAAAAACTTAATTATTTTATTGCTACTGGCCTGTTGTAAATCAGGGATGGGTGTAGACGTCACTCTTTGGATTAGATTAGGCTCAAATATGTGTCATAGAAAGCAGAGCTGGGGAATTATTTAGCTGTTTATTGAGCTTAGGTCACTGACTTTTTGGAGACTAGTTGTTCTTTCCATCAAATGTCCTTATTTGGGCCGTGAAAGGCTGTGACCAGTTTACTGCCTGTTGAGGTATGTTGTTATCACTTCCTCACCTGAAAGTCCTGACTTCCTGTTAAACCCACAATGTGATAGTGCTATATTTATTTCATGTTTGCAGAAGTACAAGCCAGGCACAGAGGAACTATCAAGGGTTCCTCTTTTAGTAGTATTTGATTTGTGGAATTTCGCAGCCTCAATAAGCTCTTGATAATGTTTAGTTTAGATTAGGAGTGACTGGTGTAACCAGTGCACACAGCATACTGGTAGAGATATGAACACATGATGTTTACCAGTTTTCACAAGAATGGATTTTAATTGTCACATAAAGTGAGCTTTTTCCAGAATGTCCTTTGACACAAATAACCTTATAGACTAAAAGTCATAGTAGGAGTGCTCTTACGTTCCACCATGTTGATAAAAATGTTTAACTCGAAGCAATCAATAGTGACATTTCATTAAAATTATGAAAGTTACCTGGGAGGTCCCAGCCTTAAGATTAGAGCGTTGTCAGAACAGAATGTGTCATCAGTGGACGTTTAAGTTAACTTGTCTTTATCATATGTCCAGTTGTTTGAGTTGTCAGGAAAACTGCATGTATTTTATTTTATTAGGTGAAGGACCAGTATTGTATCTGTTATAGTGATAATAACTAACCTTATTGTATACTTCACTATATGAATGTTCATATGTTATTAAATCACGTGCTCTTATTGGAGATCTTGGTCACTGCTGCCCCCCTCAGGTTGTTTTTGGTAACTGCTGTTACTGTATTGGTTTTCATGCTGAAGTACAGTCGGGTTGATAATGAAATCGTAAAGATTTTTGTCAAACGCAAATTTAAATATAAAAGTCTCCTGTAGGCTTTCTTGTCTGTCCTGTGTTCCTCACTTCTGTCATGTTGATGTCCTCCACAGGTGTGGCAGATTCCTGAGAATGGCCTCGTCACCTCCATGTCTGAGCCAGTAGTGGTGCTGGAAGGACACTCCAAACGAGTTGGCATCATCACATGGCACCCAACAGCACGCAATGTCCTTCTTAGTGCTGGTGAGAGTCCCCTCTGTGCCCTTACACCTACAATACAAGGCTGCTGGAGGGAGCTTTCAAAACTTGCTGAAATTCAATGTTAACGCTAATCTTTAAGTCATAATATACTGTCATGATAACAGCAGCCTCAAAGACAAAACACTAGATCAAAAATATTTATGAAAAAAAATTTTTTTATGTGTTCCCGCTCCATTTGACTTCTTTCTGTTGCCAGGTTGTGACAACCAGATCATCATCTGGAACGTGGGCACAGGTGAGGCCATGATCAACCTGGAAGACATGCATCCTGACGTCATTTACAATGTCACCTGGAACCGCAACGGCAGCCTCATCTGCACCGCCTGCAAAGACAAGACCATCCGTGTCATCGACCCCCGTAAGGAGGAGATTGTTGCTGTAAGAAGTTTTCAAAGAATTTTTTGTTGTATTCACATTTTTTAATATTCAATTATATCGACTTTTTCTGAAAAATAAATATGAATTCGTGGGATCACAATGGGAGGGAGATTGCTTTAAAAGTGTCTTTGAATAAAACAGCTGCAGCAGCTTTATATCTATTTTCTGAATCTCACCCCCTGTGGACAGTCAAGTGAAAACATTGAGTTGAAGTAAAGTTGAAATATTTAATTTAAGAGTTGTAAATAAAAACTACTGATTTAAAGGTGTGTTTCAGGAAATAGTGACTTGTGCTGACCTTTTTAACTTTACTTCACAGGAGAAGGAGAAGGCACATGAGGGCGCTCGACCCATGAGGGCCATTTTCCTGTCTGATGGGAATGTCCTCACCACAGGTTTCAGCCGCATGAGTGAGAGACAGCTCGCCCTCTGGAACGTAGTAAGACACTTCATGTTTTTCTCATAGCACTACATGAGTTCACTGATTATGTGTTCTACACTGTTGTACTATTCAATTTATGCTAAGCAACGAGTATGCATAGTTCAGACTTTCATTTCCACCACAGTACTTCAAATGAAACAGTACACACATGTTAAGAATATATAACATATTCACAACTTTGTTACTGTGGAATCTGCTTTATCATTCACCATTCTTAGTCTCACATTTCTGTTTCCCTTGCCTCTCTGATTTCTCTTTATACTTAATTTCCAGCAAAACATGGAGGAGGCCATGACTGTTAATGAGATGGACACCAGCAATGGAGTTCTCTTGCCCTTCTATGACCCAGACACCAACGTCGTTTACCTTTGTGGGAAGGTAAGTCCGAAGACCTCAGCAGCCAAATCAATCACATGTGATCTTCACATATAAAAATACACAAATAAAACATTTCTCTATTTCTTGGGGGTTTACAGGGTGACAGCAGCATCCGCTACTTTGAAATAACAGATGAGGCTCCATATGTTCACTTCCTCAGCACCTTCGCCACTAAGGAGCCTCAGAGGGGCATGGGCTACATGCCCAAGAGGGGTCTTGATGTCAATAAGTGTGAAATTGCGAGGTAACCTTTGTCTCTGAAGCATTTAGATCTTTTACTTAACCACATCTACTGTGGAGTTCTTAGTATCACCACTGGGAGGCAGAATATAGTCACTAAACTGTCGGGACAGTCTGTTCCCTTTTGTTGTCTAATAATGCACTGAATTCTGGGTAATGGGTTTGAATTGTGTCTTGCCAGGTTCTATAAACTGCATGAAAGGAAGTGTGAGCCTATCGTGATGACTGTACCTAGAAAGGTAAGTCCTCATCCTTGGCGGTCACTTTGGACACTAAACCTCTAATCAGCTTGTTGTATCTCAGGCTGTGTGGTTCCATCATATAACATGCAGGTAAACAGTGTTTTCCTAACCGCTCAGCACTCTTTCCCTTTCAGTCCGACCTGTTCCAGGACGACTTGTACCCTGACACATCTGGACCAGACCCGGCCCTGGAGGCTGAGGATTGGTTTGAGGGCAAGAATGGAGACCCCATCCTAATCTCCCTCAAGAACGGCTATGTTCCGGGCAAGAACCGCGAGTTCAAGGTGGTCAAAAAGAACATTTTGGACAACAAGGTGACCAAGAATTCAGAAAACTCAAGCCCTGCCAACAAGTCTGCCTCTCCAACTCCATCGATTGTGAGTATTTGATTTTTCTAAGTTGTCTAGAGTGTATCATAAATGTGGCATTATATTAGGAGGGTTGAATCGAGGGCAACTGGACTTGGTTGTTAACCAAATCCAACTACAACCAACCTTGACCTGGATGACTGAGAATCTTCAGACATTAAACAGACTTTTGCCTACTTGGAGTAAAGGGACTATCCTCTGATATTGTTCACACCATCTGTTTCGATATTGATTTTAAGACAGTGGACTGTGTAATATCAGGGAAATCATTACATCCAGTTGATGTACTTCATAGATGACTCTGGTGGTGGTTTGCAGTTTTTATTTAGACAAATAACTATTTAAGAACAAGTTTTATCTACAAGTATTAAGATATTAGACAATAAACCGTAAATACTGATAGATTTCAGAGGACATCTCCTGAGTCTGTCCCCATGACTCCCACCTGCGTCTCTATTCTGGTTTTGTTCTCTTTCTAGCGAGCAGTGTTAGGCAGACAGATTGTATATATGTGAGTGTTTGTGTAAGAAGCAGTGCAGATCGCTGGCTGTCTTTGTGAGGTGGTTTGTAGATGTTTCACAAACTGAGGGGTCCACTGCTGCAGTGGGTGCGCCTGCTGCTGCTGGGCGTCGTGCCGCACCTCACCCACAACACAACCACCCGCCTGGGACCCAGCCCATGTGTCTCTCTGCAGTTCTGCTCTATAATCACAGCCCAGTGGGCTCCAGTGCAGCCTGCTGGTGAAACATGTTAACCCTCAGAGTACCAGGCCCTGCCACATGGCGTTTACACTGTAGTCCCTGACTGTTAGTAGAATTTTTGTGGCTCTATGTATGTCATGTTCCCCACTTGTCCAAAACTTTATCCCTCCAAAACTAACCACATTACCATCGGCCTCAGCTGTACTTTGTCTTGTAATAATTAGTAAATGTTAGCATGCTGACATGCTAAACAATGATTATGAACATGGTAAAGATTATATCTGCATGTTCATATCAGCATTTAGCTTAATACAGCCTCCCAGAGCTGCTGGCATGGCTGTAGACTCGTGACACAGGTGGTGTTTTTTGCACTGTGCCAACTTGCTTTGTGCTTAGAGTTAGATTTGACATTAGTGTAAATTCTGACTGTAGTTGTGTTTGTACTGTTCAAATATGCCAAAAAGTCCAAACGTGTCTCTTGTGTCTCCCACAGAAATCTGAAGCCAAGCTGGAAGAGATCTTGAAAGAAATCAAATCCCTCAAGGACCTGGTCAGCAGTCAGGAGAAGCGAATCATCAAACTTGAAGAGCAAATGTCTAAAATTGCCATTTAAGGACCCTTTACTCGACCCCCGCTACAATTCAGGACGTTCCATTGGCTGGACGGTGGGTGGGACCAGTCACTGCCTATCTCAATGACAGTGTTTTGTCTGAGGCCTGCCTAGCAACGATCCCTAGCAACATTCCAGATGAACTTTTTCTTAGCCAGCCCCCAATCCTCAGTTTAACACAGGTGGAATAAGAAGGATGTGTGGCAAATTTAGCAGAAAATGTTCTTGCTTTTTTGGTGACAAAGGACTTTTTTTCCCCCCTCCTTTTTATTCTGTGGCAGTCATTTTTTATTTTGTCTACTTGTATAAAAAGTTCTTACATATTCCTTTTCATTTTAGCAAAATTGACAAGAAAATTCCAATTTGAACAGTCCCAATTTAATATTGTATTCCCAAATATTTTTAAGTAGGTATCGACGTTTAATGTTAGCATACCCCCAAAATGATTATGTTGGAAAATTGTTTACAGCTCCTGGACAGTATTTCTTTCTGTCTTTTTGTGGGAATATTTAAAATGCAAACAGGGAAGCTCAGTGCAGTCTCTCGAGGAGGGATTTCATTACAATTTTGCTATATATTAAAATAAGTTAATTGGATAGTTATCAAAAGATCGACGTTTCCTCTTCTAGAGGAAAAACTCTTAAAAACACATTTAGCTGCCACAGTCCAAATCAAGCACTCAAATGACAATTATGCTATCTGTGTTGAAGCTGCACAAATCAGCACCTGCTTTCTGGCATTTCTTTTCATTCCCACTGCTTCCCGTCATTCTGACGCTCTACTGACAGTGGACACAATAATCCACGTAAAACATGCATTCCTTTCAATTTCGCTTTAACACGCACTGTGTGCTTTTTTTTTTTTTTTTTTTTTGGAAAAACGACAAACACATTCCACAAATCTCATCGGCATTTCTTGGTGTGTGTTGTGTGGGGGTGGGTGGGTGTTCCTACAACGTTCTTTGTTTTGTAAACACTCTACTGTAGTGACTCACTTACACTGGTTGGTTTTTATTACAATTATGTGCTGCCCAAGGAAAAACCAACTGGATTTTCAAACCTTTCTGCAGCTCTGCTTTGTTTTTGTGAGAGGTTCAGTCACCAACCTCAGCGTTTGTTGTCCACTGGCTTGTTCAACACACAGGTGTAGTCAAGTGTAGTGGGATTATTTTGTGTCACTGTTCCTCTTTGTGTTACAGATCATCTCCAACTCAGATCTTTACTCTCTGTACAAAGATAACAGTAATCGATAAATGACACTAAGTAATCACACGTCGACTTGACTTGATTTAAAACTTGCTACAGAAACTGTTCATGACAGACCTTAAAGGCCTAGATTGTGTGAATATGTGCCTCATGTCTTTGGCCTGTTGGGTATCTGTCACTTTGGATGTTCCTGCTTTGTTTCTTATGGGGAGGGAAATGGGGCTGGGTTGATGAAATGGATTCACAGCAGAATGTCCAAGACTTGCCTCTAACTTGGATGAATTGAATAGTTGGGTTATTGCTTCACTGTTAATTTTAGCCTGTTTCTTGTTCCAGCTGTGCTTATATCCCTCTTAGCACTTCCACTTCTTGGGTTTTTTAATGGTTTTTTTCTCAGATGTCCCCCTTTCAGTATAGTTATCACAAAAACAAGAAACCATTGGATTGTCCAATCTGAGCTGTTTTGCTACGATAAAAGCTCTATTTTCTTGATGTTTTTTCGATCTGTTTCCCAGTGGGAAGCTGAGACGGGTAATGGTTCAGTCTGTTGTTTGCCTTCAATGTTTGTTACCACTGTAAAGACCTGAAAGTGCCATAGAGGTGACCATGGAAGTGTTTGTAGAGGACTGTTGTGTGAGTAGTTTGATTTGTGTAGTAAATGGAAGATTTGATAGGTGCCCAGATATGAAACCACTTTAAGGTGCTACAGCTAGTGCAGACACTAAGTTCAAAGGACTCGGGTTGACATCATGAAGTCCTGCCAACACATCTCACAATCTGCCAGGCAGCGTTATTGATCAGGATTTGTTAGAGGCATTGCACTCAGACATCTTGACACTCTCCACCTCGGTACGGGTATTCAAGCCATTTTTAAAAAGATGATGTCAAACTAAGAAGCCGTCAGTCATCTTGACTTCAAAATGCAATTTGAGCAGCGAGTCGACTAGAATATTAGTGAAAGAAATCTAGGGTGCGACAGAAATGTCGGTCTGACATTGAAGACCTTTTGGTCTTAAATTATACTGCCCTATCATGTATATCAGACTGCCACCTTATGGATTCTTTATTGCACTGTTGGCACACGAGCTAAGTTTTGAGGAGTAGTGAATAGCAATCCAAAGGGACATTGTAGGTTGGAGAAATGTGCAGTTGAAAGATAGATGTATGTTTGTAATTAAGGTCTAGAGTGAAAGCTGTGTAAATAACATGACCATATTTTCTGTATTTTTTTTTTTTTTTTTTTTTAAATTCTTTTTGTGGTTGTGCTGAAGAGGGTATTTGTATGGGAGGTGGGTTTTAAATGTTTCTCCTTGTCTGTGTTCCCTGCACCTTGCCATAATGCATCATCAGAAAAGCAGAAGCCTCTTGTTGTTATTGGAGGTCGTATGAGTATCGAGAAAGAAAATCAGAAGAAAACAAACCAGGATGAAGCCTCACGTGGAGGTCTGCTCAGCATTTTTGTTCATTATTCTTGCTTCAAGTATCAAACATTGATTATAAGAAATTAATAAAGAATTTTTAAAATGGGCTTATTGTGTAGTTTTGAATTGACAAATGTTTGTGGTGGAGGTTTTGGTTTTTTTTTTTTGTATTCTGCCATACAGCCTGCAAAGTTGCCTTTAAGGAAAGACATGGTTTGAAAGAACGACATATCTGAATCTGCACTCCAGAAGAAGTGCTCATTACAGCAAAGAAGCCTGAAAATGTTTGAAGGAGAATGAGGCTGGTGCTGTCCAATATTTTCTTTTCAGCAAACCTCACGGAAAGAGCAAAACTAACAATGTATGAGTCTGTCTCTCAGTGCTTTACACCGTCCCTGTCCTGTCTGTGTCAACCTCACTTGTTCCTTCAAAGATTTAAATCTTTAACAAATCAAGTATTAGTTGTTTTTTAAAACAATGCATCACAACTAATTTCCTAAATAAACAGCCAGACACTCAAGTTTTCCGAAAGCAAAATTTGCAATGAATGGTGCATTTTAGGGACTATTTTCAGTAGTGTATTAATACACAATTGATGGTGAATAGTCTCAGCAGCAGGATGGTTTGTGGGATCGACTGGAAATAAACTGATGGTCCTGTTTGTTGATGAAAGAACGTCATCCAGTATAACTGACTCAAGGAGAGGTTTTTGGACAACAGTTGAGGTCTATATTGCAGAGGAAAAAAGCTATATCAACACCTGTTAGTAGGATGTTCTGTGTTAGTTTTGGTGTTTTCATTGGATTTATTGACAGTAATAAAAGTCATCCTTTCAAAGGTCAAGTTACACTGTTCTGAAAATGTGACATGAATCCTTTGTGCTGATTATTGCCACATTAATACATAACTATCCATCATTAAAAAGCTGTGGAGCATTGGATCAACCAGTATGAAACACCTGGTTAATGATAATTAATGGAAAGTGAAGTTGTCTGAATCAAACCTTGTTCTCTTCTGTAGTTTCAACTAACATGTCCCATAGTGTCAGTTTGAGGTGACATGATATTTTGAACATTATTGTGACTCTTTGGTTTATTGCATTTATTCACAGGGCAGCTATTGTGTTTGAATCAAAAATGTCCTAACACACTATTTCAGTACTATGTGTCAAAGGTTGTAACACTTGATGACAAGTATCAGTTGCAGCATCCAGAAACAAAGAACTGCTGTGAGTCACAAAGCTATTTGATGTGCTGTAATGACAATTACAACAATGTGTGAAGCAATCAGGCTGTGCATTTATTAATGTGTGTGAAGAATCTCTCCATGTAGTTTTCAATATGGCCTCCAGAGCTGGGAAATAATTTGCAAAGCTGTGGAGAAGAAAGGTTTAAAGAAAATTACAGTTCAAACCTTTTTAAAACATACTCGACTTTTAGGTCCTCTAGTTGTGTTAATTGCCATCTCAATTCACTGATGTACTATAAAATCAACATTTCACACCAACTGTCAAAACAGCTCTTGCCTGGATTAGTCTGTCTGAATAAAATCAGAGAGGAGGCTGAGTTGAGTTGATGAGTTGCCTTAAATAGATTTCCTTCATCTTTAGAGACACATCCAGAGATAAGTGCTGCTGAAAAGACCATGAAGTTTATATGTTCGCTCTGTACATATGTTTTGGGATGAGAGGCTTGCTTTCTCCCTGCACTGGTCTTGTATTCCCTGTACTCACAGGCTGTAATCAAGGCAATTTAATTAGAGAGGGCTCAGTGGGAGGCAGAGCAGTCTTGGGACTCGCCCCGCCATGGACAGAAATACCCCATTCCCTAAAACATGGGACTGATGTACCAACTATAATGTGAGCTTTTAAGTAGAAAACTCAGGTTTAATAAGTCAAGCTTTAAAAGAATCAACACAAATTCTTGTAAAATTACACTTTTATTTAAAATTTTAAAAAAAAACCTTTAAAGGGGCATCTATTTAAGTTTAGTGTTGATCTATGTACAAAAACATAACATACAGTGTCACTTCTGCATGACTGTTCTCTCTGTAATTTTTAAAATAAATGTACAGGTTTTTTGGTTTTTAAAAAAAAAATTCAATTCCTAAATGGCTGCCTCTCAAGGGCAGGAGGATGAAGATGGAGGATGGGAGGCAGAGGAAGAGGGAGGAGAAGCTGAAAATAGAGGGATGGACATCATTTTGCAGCCAGCAGACTTTTTAGAGCCGAGTAAAAAAACGCTCAGTATAACTTAGCAGGGAGGGCGAATGCTCGGAAACTCCTTTTCACTCTTACTTTCCTCTTACTTTCTTGTTGTTCTGTCTTCCCCCTTTTTCCCCTCTCTGTCCTCCGCACTCTGCCGTGCTGTTGTAAGATAAACTCAGGATAACTCAAGACTGTGTAAGTATATATTTACATTTGTTGTATATGTGTCTTTCACATTTTATGATCAATGTGGTTCAAATTGTTAATATTTTAATGCTGTTATACCCTTTTGCTCCTAATATCCAGTTGTAGAAAGTAATAAAGTACATTGCTCAGGTACTTAAGTACAATCTGGAGGTATATTTTATATTACTTTACGCTTAATATTGCACTTTTTTACTGTACTATATTTAACTGACAGCTATCATTACTGGTTACCGTGATGATTTAGATTTTACTTATAGAATATTACCTGTTTACCTGAATACCTGTAACAAATGTAACAATTCAACAATACATGAAGTAGTTTATAATAGTTACACATGCAACTGTAATAATGATGAAATCATGATATATAACAATTTAAGTCTTGCAGGGGACCCTTTTCAGCAGAACGAGCACTTTTGCTACTTTAAAGTACATTTAACTAATAATACTTGTGCATCTTTACTTCAGTTTATTAAGCTTTATAAGCTTTATTAAGTATTTTACTTTGTGGCAACTTTTACTTATGGCTGGGCAATATGTTGATATTATAGGTATTTGGTTGAAAATATCAATATATTTGATTTTGTTCATATCACCCAGCCATGCTTAACTTAAGTAATCCTTCTTACATCCCTTTTCAAGTTCCAAGATCTTTTTTAATTCTAAACTCTCAACATAGTTCACGGAGTATAAAAAGTGAATGTTTTATGTAAGAATATTTTTTGGGATGATCTAACCTCAGCAAATCATCTTATCTGGACAAACACTTAAAAGGAAAAAAAGAGGAACTTTATTCAGAAATGTAGCTGAGATCTCAGTATTTCTAAAGGGAAATATTTCATAATTTGAGTAAATATGTATAAAATGATGCCAAAGACATCTACTGCAGTACATTTACATGTGCTGTAATGATGCAGCCATTAAAACATGGTATCTTGGATGGATTCATTGCAATTTCTGGTGTCTGCATGGCCTTCAGTTGAAGGTAATGTGGACCCACCGGTGACATACTGGAAATGTAATTATTGCTGTAAATAATTATGGGGATTCAAAGGGTAGTGCTGTCCTATAGCTATACATCCAAGGCTGGAGACCCAGCCTACCATCTGGTCCAGCAGGATATATAATGCACTGCATGTTTGACCACACAAGGAGGGGGTTTCACACTGCACACTGTAAATCAGAGGAGCAGCAGGTTCACTATAGCATGATGCCTGATTAGAAGCTCGTCTTCACAGTGAAGCACCATGTAATTACACACAGATTTTTAAATGGGAACAGACTGAGCACCAAAGCTTATTGTTTTACTTTGTTCAGTCTTAACTTCACATTGAAAGGAAGAGTAGAAATATGGAGAGAAATAATAATAGTAGGAAATATTTGGATGGGAGGTTTATTCAGTCAGTTGTACTGTCAGTAAATGTAGGTTTCTCTGGAAGCAGAAATATCTTCATCAGGTTTGTGCTGATGTGGGCTGGTGCACAGCAGTTGCTGCCCAGTGTAAATATAGAGGCCACAGCCGCAGGTCTCCCACGCCTCTGTGCACCCTCTGCAATATAGCTTCCTCCTGGCTTTGGTGTGGTGGATGGGTGGCCTCCCTCTACTTTACAAATTATAAGGCCTTCAGCACCAAACTCACTGTCTCCACCCCAAATAAGTAATGGCTACGCTGCTGCCTGCTAAAATAGATCTGGTGCAAGACGGAGAATGGAAGAAAACCTAGAAAAACCTGAGTCAAGATGGATGCTGTAGTTACATTACAGATGGAAACAGCCCTTAAAAAAACACGGTTTTATTTTAGTGTAGTGGTTCCCAATGTGAGGGTCAGGACCCACCAGGGAGTCATAAGATAAGTCTGAGGTGTCACAAGATGATGAAAAACAGGAGTAAAAAATGTTTCTGTTCATAAAAGTTGATTCTTGACTTCAATAGTTTGACAATAGAAAAAAATAAGTCTAAAGCCACATTAGCGGCTCTGTGAATCTGCATACCACAGCTGGACATTGTGGTTTAAGTTGTATAAATGCTGTTTAGCAGGTATAATAATCATCTTCAGCAATTTATGTTGTCATCTAATGTTAGTAGTTTTGCAGGGATTTGGTCATAAATACACTAAAAAGTAAGGAGGAAAAGTCATCACCAAAGTTTTTACAATTTATAGTTGTCAAGACACTCAAAAGGACACTGAACCTCATGGTGGCACAAGAGGAAAAGACACAGGATCTCCAACATCATTAGGATTAAACATGTCTGTGCCAGTTCATTTAGTAAGATGCTGAATATTTCACTGGATTGGTGAAAACTTCAATATTTGTACCAGAACTCATGGCAATCCATTCAATAAAGATATTTCAATAAACTTACAGAGCCACATTTCTGTCCATAAGTTGATGCCATATGGCTAAAACCTTAACTCACAGTTCACTTAGTATTTTATCTGAGGTGTATTTAAATGTATCTTTTTTCAATCGCTAAATACTGGATCGTTTAGCGCTTCAAACCTCTAAAAACACATTTAACAAATGAAACCACTCAAGAAGGACAAATCCTTCTAAAGTTGAACAGCTCACAGCCCAAAAAGTTGGCAAACGCTGTTAGAGGATCCCTAGAAGATCAATGCTTGGTAATACTCCCTTTTCAAATTCAACTTTTAAATGAGTTTTCTGTTGTTTTGTTGTTGCAGGATCTAGTAGGGAGGATGAAGTCCCGCTTGGTTTTTCACATCACCTGTGTGACCCTGCTGTCACTCTGCTGTACTGTGTGTCACTCCAGTCCTCTGTTCCATAACACGACTATGGACGGCAGTGGTGATGCTGAGCTGGAACTCCTTTTCCCAACTTCTTTCTCCACCCGAGCACCTGTTCAAGTCACCGCTGCCACTGGTGCTCCCAGCCTCACCAACACCATCACCACCACTATGATCCGCCTGAAGGACTTTGTCCTGACCAGAGTGGTGGACTTCCTGCAGGAGCATTTACTCATCATCATTGTCGTGACCTCCCTTCTCATCGTCATGGTCTTCATCATCTGCTGCGCCTCTGCCATGAGCCACAAGCGCAAGCTGGAGGCCTACAAGCCCCCTGCTCATCCACCCAAGAAGTATGTGGCGGACAAAACTGCAGGGAGCAAGAATTCAAGTGAGACCCAGGAGAGGCCGTATGCTGTCGACCACGTCAAGAGAGTCCAGACTCAGAGCATGGCCACCCCCAAGAACCTGCGCCTGCCCTCGAAGGCTCTGGTGGGAGAGAGGGGGAGAGACGTCAGGTCGTCACCTCGCCAGGAGGTCAGGAAGGTCAGGGAGGCAGAGGAGGTGGAAAAGCGGAGAGAGGAGCCCAAGTTCAAAGAGCAGTTGAAGCACCGAGAGGAGGTGCAGCAGAGCTCCAGTCCCAGCACCAGCTCTAGTCAGCCCGTCTGCACCTGCCATCTTAAAAAAGCCCACCACTAGAGGAGGGTCAAGGCTGCTGTTTACATGAAAGGTGAAAATGTTTCAAGTGTGAAATAAAAAGAGAATCAGACAGGTTCGTTATTTCATCTCACACGGGAAAAATCTATCAAAATGTCATTAAAATGACCATTTTTAACAACTGGAAATATATTCAAATGAAGCTTGTATGAAAAACAATACTTCTTTAAGAGCAAACTCAAAAATTAATGAAAATGTGAGCCACTACCTGTTGCTTAATCCAAAGTTATTGTAAAACTAAACAGAATAG
The DNA here is from genome assembly GCF_963691925.1 of Scomber scombrus. Lineage (NCBI taxonomy): Eukaryota > Metazoa > Chordata > Actinopteri > Scombriformes > Scombridae > Scomber > Scomber scombrus. The sequence continues at coordinate 15,900,826 of NC_084973.1, forward strand.
ATGACGTGACTAGAAACCAAAGATTCAGTTGTGATGATGCACAAATCAAACATGTGTGTCTCAAAGTTTGAAATGAATACAGAGATTAACAAGCCAGTACTTATCACCGGCAGATGTGGACAAACAGACGGCCGATTCCTTTGAATGCTGGTCGCCTTCCAGTTTGTACTCATGTACCTTATAATGTGTTTTGCATTCAGCCAGGTAGTTTTTATCATTACTGTCAAGTCTCAACATCCTGATATCATACCACTGTGCTGCTGATGTAGCAACTCTCAGTAAAGTACATTTTTCTTACATTTAAAAATGTTTTTGAGGAGAAAAAAAAGAAGTAATTTAAGCTTTGGGCAGCTTGTAGGTATTTTATTTCTCATGATCGCCAAATAAAAATGAAACAAAATAATAAATCTTCATGTGTTCTCGTTACATCTTTGTATTACTTTAAATGCCAGCCAAGACAGACGAGTCTCCTCAGTTCATCCTGCTGTATGAATGATGAAATCTTTCTGGTCAGAACATGGTGAAGAGCTTTGGCTCAATCAGTCTGAAGTTCAGAGCAAAATCTTTGGTGCTGTAAATAAGCAAAGTGAGATGCCAGTAAACTCCAGCTGTTGGACTTCAGTACTTTAACAGAAAACATTTCTTTATATTTACTTTCATACTCATTTTGTTTTGTGTTTGCATTGTTATTTTATACAATATTGTATTTTGCTTTTATACCCTAACTCAAAATCTTTACACCAAAAATATTATAGGCTATCTATTTAAGTATCAATTTGTCTAAATGTTTATTCTGGTTGATCATTTTAAGCCCTTTGGTGTAAACACTTTGTGAATCTGGTTTTTTTTTAGTAATTAGTAATTAAGCAACTTATGTATACGGTAAATTATATGTTTATTGCATTTAATGTAATTTTTTTAAATCTAAAGTCAAAAACATGAGTATCGGGATAGGGATTTTAACTGGTGGCTAAATATTACTTAAAAATTATCTGTCATTTATCTGACACGATTAGAGTTAAAGTTCAGGTTACACTGGAGAAGAGCACCTGAAATCTTTCTACTACAACTCACTATCTTATTACTCATGTTCATGACTTAGACCATCTAAACCAAATGTGTGAGCTTCAGTTTGTACAATTTATGCGCCTGAATTTTGTTCTGTTTAATTATTTGTTTCCATTGAACCTCAGACTTTTGTTTCAAGACAGATACTTTCTCTGTAAGTTACAGTTTTCTTGTTTACAAAATCACCATTTTCTTTTACTTATGTTTAATAAAACTGCTGATAATGATGTTTCTGTTGTTATTTAAAGCATCACAGTGGAAATGGTTGAATCAGTTTAGCAGTGAAACACAGGTCTGGAAAAAAAGAGGACACATTATGTTCAAGTCTGTAATCTGTAATTTTGAGAGTCCACCCAAGAATCATGACTTTTAAAAAAGTTACTAAAATGTCAGATTTGTCAGATTTATTCTGTGGAGACAGGCTGTCTGCTTACTTAACATTTCAAGCCTCTAAGTGGTGCACGCACGACACAGTAACACCAGCTCCTCCTCAGTTTCATGATTGGCGTCAGCGAGGCAGCTGGCACCATCACACCCAAACACGACGGCTGCCGAAGGTATCAGAGCCTGGAGATGACGAGAGCCTCCCTTTGTCCTTCGCTGGCTATTGTACAAGATTGTTTAAATATTTCAAGAGCAGTGAACCAGATACATACAGAGCCCTTTGCTCCGAAACAAGAGTGTGTGCGTGTATTGTCCATACAAATCTTGGTGACACTGATTCGTTCCAGTAAAGTTACAACAAAAAAAGTACAGTATGCTGGGAAGGATTTAGTGATTTGGGGGCCCCAGGCAAACTGTCTTACTTTATTTTCATCCTTGCTCAAACTAGTAATATCTTAAAATGTTTTTCTTTAGTAAAACCATTAATATCACACAGAACAAATACTGTAAAGTCCTGCATTCAAAGTTTTACTTAACAGTGAAGACTGAAAGAGAGGAATTATCAGCACAATGTACTTAAATTTACTCAACTTGTGTTCAAAGTGGAGCTTTTCATTGTTAATATTTTATATAATGCTGGATATTTGAATGAATAATAATGCATCATATTTTAATCGTTACATTTTGCGAGAAACATCTGAATCTACAACGTAAACCAATAACATTTATCTGTCAGATAAATGTAATGGTACAATGTTTTCCTCTTAAGTAGAAGTACAAGTATACAGTTACATGTATTTTAAGTACTTTGGAGGCCTTTTGCTAATTATTTCAGTGTACAATAAGTATTTCGGGCCCCAGGCAGTTGCTTACCTTGTCTAATGGTAAAGTTGGCCCCTGGCAGTATGATAACTTTTGAGAAAGATATGTTGACCCAGTTTCATACTGCCCTCATGTGAACAGTGCAAGTATTGATCTATCAGTTCTATATGTTGATGTTGGTATGGGTACACCAGGTCTGAAATCTATTGTTAAAATTCATTAAAAATGTGATTTAATGTTGCTAAGATGTCTGAAACACAACTCTTGTTTAAATAAAGAAAAGGTTTGATCCTAATCCTGAGCAGATCACCTCTGCCAAAGATCAAACATCAAAGATGACAACAACAGCTCCAAAGCGAGTGTCACCCTGTGGCAGCTGAAATGCGAGACCTGACAGAGTCAGATTGCCTGCTCTTTTGTCAACAAGGTGCTAAATAATTTGAGAAAATACTACCCCTTCACTTTCACTCTTCCCACCAAGTGACAAATGAGCCAGAGGACCACCTGGTTGCACTCAGTCTGAGTCTTGTTTGCAATCTGTTTGAGTTTTTACAACCTCAACCTTTGGTAACCTCAGATAAGGGAATATTTGGGACACCAGTGTTGTTGTTTTTTTCTCTCTACTTGCAAAATATACCTTACTGAACATCGGTCTTTTTTTACTCCTTTTCACTTTCAGTCACAACAAACAACAGTACCTTTCAATCAATACGGGTTGTGAAAAGGATCCAGAATAGGTAATTCAGCACCTTAAGGCTGTCATTAAACTTTGATGAGCGTCTGCCTGGAATTCTCAACAGCAGCAGTGGTTATCTTTAGAGGGACGGTGGATCATGTAAAGACCAAGAGGGAACAAGCCTGTCCAACTCTTCAGAGGAGCAGATAATACAGGATTAGAAGAATGGTACGTGAAGGAGCTATTTATTTTAGTTTTTATAGTGAAATAAGTAAGGCTTCATGTTTCCTGATATGATTTGTTTCCTGCCTTCTTCCTTACAGTGAGTCATGCTTTGGTGCAGATGTGGTGTCCTCCTGGTTCTCTGCGTCTGTCCTGTAGCTTGCATCACCATGTCTCCCTGTCCTCCTGGCTGCTGCTGCCCTCGCCCAGGATTTTTAGTCCTGTGTGAGTCCCTGGGTCTCAGGTCGATTCCTCGCTCTGTCCCACTGAGCACTTCAGCCCTGTCTGTTGCTAGAAACCAGCTTTGCAACGTGGACCACCTACTGCGGCCCTTCTCTGGCCTGCAGGAGCTTAGCCTCAGTCATAATCTGCTGGCCCGCTTCCCTCTTGGCCTGCCTCCCAGTCTGGAGTCCCTGCTGCTGCAGGAAAACCGCATCACTTACATCACCTCAGGTGCCCTGAGGCAGCTGGGGAACCTCACTCGCCTGGATCTGGAGGACAACCGAATTCGTGCCATCCAGCCTGGGGCACTTGAGGGTCTCAGCAAGTTGCAGGTCCTGACACTGAAGGGTAATCAACTGAAAAGGCTTCCTCTGAATCTCCCGTCCTCACTGACCAACTTGGACCTCTCTGCTAACTGCATCTCAGCCCTGGACCTGCCCTCGCTGTCCACCCTGGTCAACCTGCAGGTCCTGAAGATCAACAGCAACTGCCTGTGTTCAGTCCCAGAGAGCGCCTTCGACGGGCTGCCACGTCTCCGGTCTGTGGACCTCACAAACAACCTGTGGGTGTGCGAGTGTGACATTTTGTACCTTTACCGCTGGCTGCTGAGCGGTCGGCTGAAAATGGCCACAGACCTGGTGTGCACCGAGCCAGTCCACCTCGCTCACCGTCTGCTTCTCAACCTCTCAGTCATGGCTATCTGTCCCCGTGTTCTGAAGCCAAATGAAAGGACACACCGACTGCAGGCCTCCACAGCTGAGCCTGCAGCACCTGCCTTTAAAAGCTCGCCGGATAAGAAGAATAACTCTGAAAGCTCGTCAGATGGTTTACAGCAAATGTCAAAAGCTCAAAGCATTCACAAAGATGTTTCCAAGACTTGTGTATTACTTAAGCACTACACTCTAGAGACTCTTAGCTACGAGGACTGCTTGTCCTTAAATAAAACACAAACTGTAAGTCCTTCCTACTTAACTACCTCTACCCCTGCTGAGGAACAAAGGTGCAGAGACAATGTCACAGGTCGGTACCCTCAGATTAACGCAACCTCTGCTGAAGTGACTCAATCTTTGCTTTCCACAAACAGAGATGCCCCCCTGCCCACTCCCAACCCACGTCCGTTTACTCAGCAGGACTCTGTGGTCGTCTCTCTGCTGGCTGTCTTGTGTGTATTAGTTGCACTCCTCATGTTGGCAGTGTTGCTTGTACTGAAAAAGGTACTTCGGAGCCAACAGAGAGTGGCTCCACTTGATGGAGCATCTGGTGGATGACATCAGCACACACACACACTGTGAGACTGTTTTAATCATTTTTATTGAGCATAAGACAAGGCCACAGTCTCATAAAATATTCTGTATTGTATTGTTGTTAAGCTGTTGACATGTTTTCATACTGAATCCTCCATGAAGGACCAGTGACTTTGTATTATCAAGCCAAATAAAACCTCAGTGCCAAAAATATACAAAAATAAACACACCTCAACCTTGATTTATGTTGCATCCTCTTAATGCTGTGTCAAGAAAAACACAGCAAATACTGAACAGAGTTGAGCTCCCTTGTTAAAAAAGAAAAACGAAAAACTGAGTTGTCTAATTACCCTTTACCCATTCACCTTCGATCTCCAACATTTATGTCTATTCATAAACATTTCTGATCATCTGCTGAAAAACACACAAATCCATTAACACCAGGCACTGGAACAATACGGGTATCTTAGCTTAAATTGTGTGACTGGCCTGCAACCATGAACAGTTCTTATGGTTATAAAACTCCCTGATGTAGTGTTATGGCAACCAATCTTCAATACAGCCTTGCTGTCAAACATTACAGGGACACTACTGACACATTGATGAGGCAGCCCAACCTATGACGGACTTGGGGGGAGGATAGTTGATATTAACACATTAATTGCTGGCTTTGACACGATCCTCCTTCTTGTCCTGTTTTAATCTGTAGTCTGACAGCGCTGCTTTTATGGCATCTTCTGCAAGCACTGAAAGAGAAGGAGGGAGCAGGTTTTAGAGACATGATGAGCATGAATGCATTCAAGCATGTAGGGGTCTGAGATAAGGTAAAACGTTCTATCACTGCTGAGCAATTTTATATCAAGATAATGATATAATCCATTTTATGAAAAATCAATTGAGAAATTGATGACAGTAATGTCTGTCTTTGGTTTAGCCAATAAATTAAATACCTGTCGAATCTGACTACTTCATCACATTGATGAATAAACTACATAAAGATCCAGAATTGCCCTAAAAATATTGTTATATTATATTGTCTCAGATTCCCACAGCTAGAAATTGGTGACAAATTAAAGGAACAACCTGAAAAGAAGGGTGGAAAAACACAACGAACGCAGATGTTTTCACACAGGACACAAGGGGTCACTGAATTATTTGGATGAGGTAGAAACTAGACACCTATAGGAGATTTTGGGCACTTAATATCACCATCACCATCATTAAAACACCAAATGAAGGAATATATTTTGAAAGAATGCAGAGTTCAGACACTTGTAGAATAATACCACTGTGCACTGAAGCTGTTCTGGACAAAGTTTTATATCATAGCCTTGAACTTACTGGAGCAATGAAGCTTGACTGGAGGAAGGCAAAGTTCTTTGGCAATATCTGTGTTCTTGATCCTCAAAGCTTCATCAACCTGCAGAGTGAAAGCAGAGTGATCAACAAACAACACCACACAGTGACCTATTACTCAACTGTTTTCTTTTTAGACTGTTTTATACCAACTCACCGACTTCCCCTTCACCCACTCAGTTGCTAGAGAACTGGAGGCGATGGCTGATCCGCAGCCAAATGTCTTGAATTTTGCATCCACAATCTTTCCGTTTTCGTCGACCTCAATCTGGAAAAAATATAGAGTCAAACAACTTTTAGTGAAGTAGCAAGTTAAATGTCAGGACAGCAGTAACTGGTCTGTTAATGATTCCCAGCTCCTGACCTACAACTTACCTGAAGTTTCATAACATCACCACAGGCGGGTGCGCCCACCAATCCAGTCCCCACATTCCTGGAGTTTTTGTCTAAAGTGCCCACATTTCTTGGGTTTTCATAGTGATCCACCACCTTCAGAAAAATAAAACACACAAAAATATACCAATGCTCTGCTGTTTTGAGTCATTTCATGTGTAAAAAAAAAAGTAGATAATAGTCAAAATAGTAATCAATTTAAATGGACCTGCGGACAGATATTCCTGCGCATCCAAATAACACATTAGCTAAATTAAAGTAAAGTGAGGGTAGAGCTCAGCAACAATAAATCGTGATACTTTAGTCCACTGTCGTTTTGTGCACGAGCAGGGATCAAACTCAATGTAGGTACAACTTACATCACCGTCCTACTCGAGTGCTAATCAAGCTAGTGTTACATGGTTTGGTCACAATTATTAGCAAACCGTGAGGAAAAATTAAATTCATTACCTTTTCGTGATATGAACAGAGGACATTCAGCTGCGGGCCGAATAACCTTTTGCTAAATAACAACAACGAAGACCTCGATAAGGACAACATCGCCATGTTCAGCTGCTGAAACGACGCTGATGTGCGCTTCACACTGGATACTTCCTGTTTGGGGTTAAGAGAAAAGTTAAGGGGAAAGATAAGGGAAACAATACATATTGATATGTCGCCACGGGTTCTGTTTTTCCATCACTTACACTTAGTAAATAGTGTTATATTCTACATAGTTAGTCTGATCCGCAGTAGTAGTTACACAGTAAGTCAAGTAGTTACACAACCACCCCACGTGATCTCGTTATCTTATTCCAGCTGCCCTGCAAAATAAACAAACAGGGGGGTATTCCAGGGGGGTATTCCAGAAAGCGGGTTATGTGAAAACGCAGAGTAAGTTAACCCTGAGATGAGGGAAACTCTGTGTTATCTGTTCCAGAAAGAGAGGTAACTGAAACTCTGAGTCAGTCACCATGGTAACTGACTCTGTGAACATAACCTGCTCGCTGGAAGGTTTTCTTTAAGAAACCCTGAGTTTCTACCTGTCTCCTCCCACCTGAAGCAAGCTGACAGACATGGGTTGTCCGTTTCTTCGCAATCCGATAGATATCGAGGCAGAATTAATTCGCAATGCCTTGTGTCGGGAGATGTATTCAGGGCTCAATTGGATGTGCTTTCATTCCGGGATGAAAATCTGTTAGAACGGTATCATGTTCATTACACTCAATCATTTCTTAACATTGTCCGGCCATATCTGCCTTCCTGTTCATCTAATTTTTTAGGAAATATTTTATTTAATATTCATGTACACATCGTCACATGTTAGTCTTATAATCAATTACTCCAATATGTACTATATGTAAAATTGTGTTAAATAAAAGTGTTAAAATAGTGTAAAATGTTACGTAGGGTATTAAACAAAGTAAATATTAATTCAGTGGCTACTTCAACATGTAGTCATTTAAACCTCAAACAGAAAGCTGCTTAACACATATGTCCTCTCATCTAATATCCTGCTTAGTAGATTAACATTTTACACTATTTTAACACTTTTATTTAACACAATTTTACATATAATACATATTGGAGTCATTGATTATAAGACTAACATGTGACAATGTGTAGGCCCTACATGAATATTAAATAAAATACTTCCTAAAAATTAGATTAACAAGAAGGCAGATATGGCCGGACAATGTTAAGAAAGGATTGAGTGTAATGAACAGTGATACCGTTCTAACAGATATTCATCTCGGAATGAAAGCACATCCAATTGAGCCCTGAGTACATCTCCCGACATAAGGCATTGCGAAAATAATTCTGCCTCGATATCTATCGGATTGCGAAGAAACGGACAACCCATGTCTGGCAGCTTGCTGTCTGGCAGGTGGGAGGAGACAGGTAGAAACTCCGGGTTTCTTACAGAAAACCTGCCAGCGAGCAGGTTATTTTCACAGAGTCAGTTACCATGGTGACTGACTCAGAGTTTCAGTTACCTCTCTTTCTGGAACGGATAACACGGAGTTTCCCTCATCTCAGGGTTAACTTACTCTGAGTTTTCACATAACCCGCTTTCTGGAATACCCCCCAGGTCTAATGTGTTTTGGGTGGATAATTATCAGTGAAATCGCCATTTATCATTTAAGCAAAATAAAGGTTTTAAAAATCTGAAACCGTGTTTTAATGAGTCTCTGGAGTCTCCTTGTTAATTTTGACTACTGTATTCTAGATGAGGGAAAAAAGCAATGAAACCACCTTTACTTCTTCCCCTCTTCTACAAGCAAACTAAAGGTCCCATAAATCTTAAAGTTGGGTTGAACAACGTATGCTTTCGCTTCAATATTTGACACTCTTTCATAAGTATTAAATAACAATACTAACGTTTATCTTAGCGTTGCCCTTAACTACCAAACGGAGGCTAACTTCACTATGGTGACGATGAACGGAAATCAACGAGTGAGCATGGCCACTAAAAGGAAGAGCAGCTTTTGTTGACAAACAAGTGCAGAAGCTGTGTCACCGAAGAAGGAGCGCCTCCTAGCGGCCAACACTGTCAGCTGCACGTCGCTGGATCCACGGTGAGTCCAGCCACAGACTCCGCCTCGCTTGTTTTCGGTTTTGTTACCAGGCAGACAGACAGCTTTCTCCAACATGGCAGCGTCAAGCAACGCAGAGCAAACGCAGTTGCAAGATATGGAGGAGGAAAATGCAGGGATGGAGGAGAGAGAGATGGAGTCGGACGACGACGAGGAGGGTATGGGAGTAGAACATTCAGACGAAGAAGAAGAGGACGACTCGTCGGAAGATGAGAAGGAGAATGAAGCCGAAATTCAGCGGCTGGAGGAGCAGGTAAATTAGCCGAGCAGCTAACGAGAATGAATGGGTGGTAAACAGAGTCAGTAACAAGGAGTCAGCGGCGTTAACACTACGAGCTGCTCTACCCCGAGCTTAAACAGAGACTGAATATCAGCTGCTGGTGTCCTTCATAATTAAAGGAGCGCTTTTGATACGACGTCATTCATATATTAGCCATCGTGATTAGCCGTCCTGCTAACAGATTGCTACACGCGCCTTTTGCTCTCCCAGTACAGCGTGACGTAACCGCCCGTAGCAGCGGGCTTTAAGTGTGTATTAAGTACGAAATGTTGTACCAACTTATTTAAGGGGTCACTTTTGTAGCTAAATGTGTGATAAAGCGATGGACCGATAACGTACCATCAGAGTATATGAGTGAATCTGATTCAGTGATACGTCGTAGTTCTTCCTCCAGACTGCACAGTACCTCCCACTCCCACTAAAATGACTGATGCTGTCCATACTATGTTAATCCCAGGAACATTGCACACCACACACACACACACACACACACACACACACACACACATATATATATATAATCTCAGGAACTTCCGCATATTGCACATTTATTTACACAGTATTTTATTTTATGTATTTTATCACTTTCACCCTTGAAGGAGATCAGTAAAGATACATCTTTTCCTATCGTATTTTACCAACACTCAAGTTGCTAGTTTATTATATGCACACAACGTTAAAACTACTACTGTGTAATGCACAGTTATACATTTATGAAAGTGGCTGTTTCATTGTTTTAGGGAGGCATTGATTTAACTGCATGGTCATTTTGGTGGCTGTAGTTTGTGGTGCAGTTCAACTGTTTGACATTAGTTTAAGAGATCTGATACTATTTGGTCTGTCCTCACTGGTATCAGTGTTGTGGGTAAAATATTACAAACACCTTCACAGCAAAGGGATCAAATCCTGTTTAAATCCGTTTCAACTGAACATTATAACCATAAAGGTAAGGTTTATTGCATGCTGTTGTATTAGACTGCTCTCCGTAAGTGTTAGCTGAGTAGATCTAATGATCTACCAACTGAGTGTTGAAAGCTGTACATATTGGACCATTTTGGTTGTATTTGTGTAAATTGTCAAATAAACTGGATTGATAATGTCATGATTTAAGTTGCATGAGATAACATTTTCTTTGGTAGTGAAATTGAATCACTGCTGAATGAATACTGAAGAACAATTAGTTAACTAAAATATACAATATTTAATTATGTTTTAAATGTTTTAATCCCTCTTCATCTTTTTGTGTTTTCAGCTGTCAATCAATGCTTTTGACTACAACTGCCATGTGGATCTCATCAAGCTATTAAAGCAGGAGGGAGAGCTTATCCGTCTGCGAAAAGCAAGGCAGAAGATGAGTGAACTTTTCCCACTTACTGAAGGTTAGTGTATTTCTAAAATAGTTTGGGGGTCAGAGGATTCAGTTTTACAGCAGCCCTATGTTATTTGTGCAACTGAAACCACATTTTGTTTAATCCTGCAGAGATTTGGTTAGATTGGCTCAAGGATGAGATCCGCCTGACTGAGGAGGAGCCAAACCGGGAGAAAGTCTATGAACTTTTTGAGAAAGCTATAAAAGATTACATCTGTGAGTGCATCACACCAGTTACTGCCTTTAATATGACATGCAGGTATTGCACATCTTAACTTTTGATTCCTTGTTTTTACACCCAGGCCCAGATATCTGGCTTGAATATGCACAGTATTCGATTGGTGGCATGGGCTCACCAGGTGGGATAGAAAAAGTGAGGTCTATCTTTGAGAGAGCCTTAACAGCTGTGGGCCTTCACATGACCAAGGGACAGACGGTGTGGGAGGCGTACAGAGAGTTTGAGAACGCCATTCTATCCACAGTACAGGTTTGTGTTTCCCTCACTAGTCATTGTCAGCTGTCAGACATTCACACTTCAATGACAAAAATATGCCAGTGAAAAACTGATTGTGAAATTAAGACACAATTTCTGTAAATAGGAATTAGTCAGTTGTTAGATTGAACTTAATCTACTGTCGTTATTAAACATGTCATACTTTAATATAGCCGCAGGCAATATAAGTTTCTGTCATGTTAATGTTATATCAAAGCTTGCGTCTGAATTAAAATCCACTCACTTCAATCAGAACAAAAAACACACTTTCATATGCTGAATTTGTATTGAAATCCTTTGATGCTCGAATAAACAGGCATTTGCTGAATTTTGACGTTCATTTTATCTCCTGCCTTCTCTCTCAGCCTCCTCCTGGCAGGATTCCCAGCCGTGAGGAGCAGGAGCTGCTGAACACTCAGCTTGAACGCATCCATACACTGTTTCGCCGCCAGCTGGCCATCCCCTTAATGGGTAAGGAGGCTGCCTCTGCTGTCCAGACAGGCATTGAGGGCCATATGTCATAGTGCACCTGGAAAATTGTGAATGACCTCATTTAACAAGATAATGCTGCCTTGTCTAATAAGTTGAGTGCGGCACAGTTGTGAGGGAGCTTTTTAAATGCTTTACAGATTTAGAGAGATAAAACTCCAGGTCGCATTGCACAGTCTGATCAAGCTTTCAGTTTGTAGCAGGGATGGATGAAAGAGAGCCAGATGGTCTGTTATTGTGTCTTTTTTTTACTTGCCCAGCTGAACGAACACCAGGGGCATTTCTGTAATGTTTATAATCCTGTCTTATCTGAACTTTTTACTTGTTGAATTGTTCGGACAGAGGAAAGGTAGCATACTTAAAACATTCTCAAATTGAAACATTCCTGCAACACAGAGTCACCTGACTTAAAATGCATACTTCTTAATGTTATTCTTTTACGTTCTTTAAATATGAGCAGTATGCATCTTTATCGGTAGTGTTGTAAAAAAGGAAAAGTGTCTTTTAATTTTGAGAAATTGAACGCTGTTTCTTTTTTAGACATGGAGGCCACCTACGCAGAGTATGAAGAGTGGTCTGACCAAGGGGTGGCAGAAACAGTCGTACATCAGTACAAAAAGGCTTTGCAGCAGATGGAGAAGTGCAAGGCCTTAGAGGAGCCACTGGTAACTGACTTCTGTTGATAATTCTCACTTCAAACGTATCTTTTACGTATCACTTTCAATGTTATTTACAACGCACATGATACTTATACTGTTGTCCTTTTGCAGCTGGCTGCAGAGCCTCCTAAGCTGACGGAGTATCAGACCTACATCGACTTTGAACTGAAGGAGGGTGACCCACCCCGGGTCCAGATAACCTTCGAACGAGCTCTGGCCGAGAACTGCCTGGTACCAGACATGTGGGCAAAATACAACACATATCTCGTGAGTATTGAGCTTGGTGGAGTCTATTATTGGCTCCCACTTTTTTCATGTCATTTTCTCCCAGCTTTACTGCTCTAAAACTAGATAATAAACAGATTCATCAAGATGATAATTATTATTATTAATTTTTATTTTACTCATCCTGTACGAGTAAAATAATTCCAGTAAAATGTTATCTAATCTTTATTGTATTGGAATTTGTCATCACACTAGCTATATCTTCTATTGAGAAAGTGGGTTTTAAACCTTCAGTTCATTATTTAGTAAATATTTAATAGAGGTGTATATTATACAGAAGCATTGTGTTACACTTGCAAGTATTACACTTTCAGTTTAAGATCATTTAACCTTGTTGTTGTCTGTTTTCTCTGGACTCTACAGGACCGTCAGCTGAAAATCAAAGACCTGGTTATTTCCACTCATGAACGTGCCGTCAGAAACTGCCCCTGGACCATGGGTTTGTGGAAGAGCTACCTGCTGGCTCTGGAGAGGCACGGGGCTGATCATCAAACTGTCTCAGGTAAGCAGTGTGATCTGTTAAAATGTTGGAGTGCCATATCTTAAATGTATTGGTGGAAATATCCCAGGCCATATTTTGTATATTGCATCTTGCTTGGTATTATCATGTAGTCTCTTTGTCTTCCTCACAGATGTTTTTGAAAAGGCACTGAATGCAGGTTTCATTCAAGCGACAGATTATGTGGAAATTTGGCAGGCATACCTTGACTACCTGAGGAGACGTGTGGATTTCAGCAAAGGTGAGAGCTTTTCTGTGCCTGAAGACAGAATTGATCTTTGTGTTTGGAAATTCATTGGATTCACACATTTTACTCTTGCTGATGGCATTCTCAATTTTTCAGAGTCCAGTAAAGAATTAGAGGAGTTACGAGGATCCTTCACTCGATCTCTGGACTACATGAAACAAGATGTTGAAGAAAGTAGGTGGATCCTCCTCTGAGTTACTTTTGTGTCGGTGTTCTTGTTTTTTTTTTTTTTTTCTTTCTCAGTTTTACTCATTGTGTTGTGCTTCTGTAGGATTTGGCGAAAGTGGAGATCCTTCCTGTGTCATAATGCAGATCTGGGCAAAGATAGAGGTAAGCGTTGTTACTATGACGACCATTTTCAAGTGTTTGACTTATGCTGTGAATCATGTTTAACTCTGTGTTTAAATCTGTTTCTTGTTTCTTAATTTTATACATTTATTTTGTGTTTTTTTCAAGAGATAGAGCAAAAATTCATGGTTGTGTAAAAACTGACCTGAATATGGCGTCACATGACAAAGACAATGAGCTCGTAAATATAAGAGCTTAAAGGACCGGTGAGTAGGATTTAGTGGCATCTACAGACCTACAGTGGCTACAAAACTTGGAAGGCCCTCTCTAGAGTCAGTGTTTGGTTTGTCTGTTCTGGGCTACTGTAGGAACATGATGGGCTCTGTTGAAGAGGACCTGCTCCCTTTGTTAATATAAAAGGCTCTACTGTAAAGTAATGGTAACACAATGATTCTTGTTTTCAGTGATTATAAACTAATTAAAACACACTTATATTATATTCCATTTCTGACAAGTGTGTTTCACTAGATGCCACTAAATTCCACACACTGCACCTTTTAAGTACATACAACTGCTCTATTTCTTGTTATATTTCCAAATGACCTTGAAACATAATGAGATTACTACTAAAGACGCATTGAGATGCATGTTAAAGGACTAAAGGTCCAGTTACTAAACAAAAGCAGCATAACTGTGACCATTTTTGTTAAATTTCACTTTTATTAATAATTATGATAATTACAAACAAAAACATTTTCCCATATGTTATACTTTATTTGATTTATTTCGGACACATCTGCAGTTTTTTATCAATCATGAATGATAATGAACATCTTATCATTTTTTTCTTTTCTTTTTTCCTACCGACCAGGCCCTCCACTGCAATAACATGCAAAAAGCCAGAGAACTGTGGGACATCATCATGACAAAAGGGAACGCCAAATACGCCAACATGTGGTTGGAGTACTATAACCTTGAAAGGTTTGTTAGTGCTTATCTTGATGGAAGAAAAAATTAGAATTTAAATGCTAATGTGTTTGTTAGCTATAACCATGTTTTATGCCTGTATTTATTCATTTTTTCCTCATCCTCAGATCGTACGGAGATGCTGTCCACTGTCGCAAAGCTCTTCACAGAGCAGTCCAGTGCACCTCAGACTACCCAGAGCACGTGTGTGAAGTCCTGCTCACCTTTGAGAGGGTGGAAGGTGAGTCCCCACATAAAGTAAACTTGAACAAAACAATCTATGAGATTTTCATGAATTACAGTTTTTCTGTCCATTCTGTGTCCTCACCTACAGGTTCTCTGGAGGACTGGGATGTGGCAGTGCAAAAGACAGAGACCCGGCTGAACAGGGTTAATGAGCAACGGGCAAAGGTAGGAGCACATATCAGCTTTGTACTGGGAAGGTGTATCATTTAGCTGCTGTTGGCTCATATAACCAGCTTCTGCCCATCTGTTAGGTGGCTGAGAAAGAAGCCAACCTGGCTCGCCAAGACGGAGACAGAGCTGAGCAACGGCGAAAGACCAAGGCAGAAAAGAAGGGTCAGAAAAAGGGTCATAAGGAGTTTCGACCCAGGGAGAAGAGGAAAGCAGAGCAGGATGATTATCACAATGAATGGAAAGAAGACTCAGGTATATAAAATACTTCATTTGAAGGATGTAACTATTTAGTTTTGAGAAAAACATAAATGTCATATCATCAATAATGCATTTCCTAATCTCTTTCTCTCTGTGACACAACAAGCCCCCAAAAGGCACAGAGGAAACAAGGACCAAACTGCAGAAGAGTGTATGGAGACAGAGACAGGACTGTCTGGGAGGAATGCTCCCCCCGGCTATAAGCCTACTCCACCTAGCGTTAAAAAAGCCCAGGAGGCTGCCGCCCAGAAGCAAAACGACGACAAGCCTGAGCTCCGAAACGATAACAGCAGTGTGTTCATCAGTAATCTGGCATACACCCTGGAGGAGCCTGAGGAAAAACTCAGGACGCTGTTTGAGCCCTGTGGCCCTATTAATCAGATTCGCCCCATCTTCAGCAACAAAGGGGGCTTCAAAGGCTACTGCTACGTACAGTTTGAAGCCCCGGTGTCAGTCCCTGAAGCCCTGAAGCTGGATAGACGAGAGGTGGAGGGCAGGCCCATGTTTGTGTCACCATGTGTAGACAAAAACAAAAACCCTGACTTTAAGGTAATATGGACACAAATTGTTTTTTTTTTTGTTTTTTTTTAACGTGCAATACCACTGACCACTTCACATGTGTCCTATAGGTGTTCAAATACAACACATCTATTGAGAAACAGAAAATCTTCATCTCTGGTCTGCCATTCTCCTGCACTAAGGAACAACTGGAGGAAATAAGCAAAAAATATGGCACCGTTGTAGAAGTTCGTCTGGTCACGTATCGCTCAGGAAAACCCAAGGTGAGACTTAAGGTGTCCTATAGTGTCCAGATGTTCAGCTAAAAATAGTCATCTTAATTACGCTAATCATCACCGCAAAGTCTGGGTCCAGAATCTGTTATTGATGTATTAACCATCTCTTGCTTTGCGGCTCTGCAGGGTCTGGCATATGTTGAGTTTGCAGATGAAACTCAGGCTTCTCAGGCAGTACTGAAAATGGATGGTATGGAGATAGAGGGCAACAAAATCTCTGTTGCTATAAGTAACCCTCCTCGCAGGAACATGATGGATAAACCTGGTTCCAGCAGACCCATGACAGACCTGATGCCTCGACAGGTCTATGGCTCGTAAGTTTGCACTGTAGTATCATACCAGCTGAAAAGTTGTCTCACCCAAGGGAAATAAAAGAATAAAATATTTATTTTTTTTTGTTGTTTTTTCCCTCAGGAGGGGTAGAGGACGCACCCAGCTCTCATTACTCCCTCGTTCCCTGCATCGACAAAGTGCTCCTGTAAGCAAAGTGGAGAACGGGAATGCAGCAACAGCAGTGAACACAGCCGGAGAAGCAAAGCCTTTGTCAAATTCAGACTTTGCCAGGATGATTCTCAATAAGTGAAAGGATGAGCGAGAGAATCCCGACCGCCCTCACACTGAAAGCCATCTTGTGTCCTTACAAATTAGTGTTGGTGATTCTTCTGTACTCGGTTACCGGACTTCCCTTTAATCTCAGTCTTGTTCTCATCATCCGTTCTGCGAGATTGCCTTAATCGCAGAGCTCCTGCCCTCCGTCACAAAATCTTTTTCAACCAACATCACAGTGACTTTTGACCGGTGTGAAAGATAGTTTTTGTTGTTGCTGCTGCTGGGTGGTTTTGAAGGTGGCTGGCAGGCTATTTTATAAAAAGTGTATAATATTGGTGTGTAAATATATTGTATCTAAATTGTTGGCCTCATGTTGCAAAGTGTCTTCTTTTGTGGTTAAATGTGAAGGGATATGACAGAGGCTTATGGGAGAGTATTTTTTTAAATATTCAAAACAGCCAAACTTGAGTGTTGTTTAAGAAGGTATATACAAACACTCAGATGTGGTGTAATATAGTTGGTGTGTGTATGTGTGCGAGTGTGTGTGTGTGTGTGTGTACATAAATTGGATGTGCTACAGTGATAAAAAAAGACATTCTTCAAATGTTTTAGGAAACATTTTGGGATTTTTGTTGTGCAACTTATCTTTACCTCTGAGGACTAAACTAACAATGACTCTATACAGCAATGTATTTAGTTTTTTACACAACACCATCTCTGAGTTAACATTAGCTGTTAACGGTGTTATGGTTCTATGGAGTACCTCCAGTGTGTCCAGCAAGATAATATTAGTTGTCTACTTGTCTGTAGGGAAGTTATCACTTTGCTCTATATAACAACTGCCCTATGTGTTAATGCTTGATGTGGAGTTAAAGATTATTTACAGAGGTTCTCTAAGTAAACTGTCATGATTTATGTTACTTATTACTTGTAACGGTTAATGTAACCTTTCAAATTAGGGGACAAACATCCATCAAATCACCACATTGTTTTAGATATCATTCTGTTTCATTTGGTGGGCATAGAGAAAGAGATTCAGACCATATTCCCTTCACACTAAGAACGCACAGATCTTATTGGCTGCCTTGGTGGCTGGACATCTGCTTTTATCTGTGCTTTAATTTGATTTACATAAAGTGATTTGAGCACGAAAACATGTGCTCAACACTCCTTAAGATGGTTTAAAGCTAAATGATTTAACTTTTGACTACAAGTGTTACATTTAAGAAGGTGGTTTAACAGTATTACAAATAGTGACTCTGTAATGTCAGTTACACCACAGCATCTACCTAAAGTTGGCTAACATTAGCCACCACACTGGTCAGACGAGCAGCAGCAAAACTATTGTGTACTAAACTGTACAAAGGTTCATTTTTATTTCTCATGAATTCATCTTGTTCATAAGAAAACAGTTTTTTTTCTTCTTTCAAAAACTTGCATAGTCTCACTTTAAGGTGTCAATAAGATGCTTGAGCTCAGACACTCAGAGAAATAGACAGAAAAAACACTGAAAATGAATCCTTAACTCCTTTACAAACTGACACCCAAGTAGTTTTATAAATGTGCTTTCTTCATGCGTGTTCAGTAGAGTTGATCTCACTGAATTAACTTCAGTCATTAGGCGGACCAGTTAGCTGACATATCCCAAGTATTCTGGGAAATTAGGCTATTTCTATCATGTACATGTATTAAGTTCTGCAGCTCCTTCACTACAAGAGAGAATCTATGCAGTTTTTCCATCTCATGTGTGGTGTTGATTAGATTTAGTATAGCAGTTCACACTTCACTTGTATAGTCTGGATAAGTTTGTGTACATAGTGTTCAGTGTTAAAAGGTCACCATAGTTTGTAACAAATGTATACGTTTTCAAAACAGATGGAATACAAGCTATATGTATTACTCTCACCACAGTGGCCTAATCTAAAAAAAAAAAATCTAAATATGTTGGTCTCTAAAAGTCACCTCCTGTTTCATGTGAAATACTCCAATGTGCTGTGTTTTTCTTTTGTTCCATTTATGCAGTCAGCTTCAGTTTGGTAGAGAGGTGAATAATAAATGGCTGTTTTGTTTTGTTTGTTGAATCACAATATTTATTTTCTTGCTTGTTTCCTTATCCAGCCTTTCATACTTTGTGTTTTGGAGTACTGTTAAAAAAAAGTCATGCCATGTTCTTATTTTCCTGGTCTAAAACTTGTTTTAATAAATACATGTAAATGAACTTTAATCCCACTTATGACTCTGACAGCTTTGATTTTTCCAGACAAGTTTATGACCTCAAGACACACTGAAAGTTAATAGAACACTTTTATTTTAAAATAAAATAAATAATCAAATACCAGAAAGTGCTTTACAGTGTTATGACACGTCTCCTTTATCCCAAAGTTCAACTGAAAGCCCACATTACCCACCCCTGTACACAATGTCATGAGTAGAATCACTGAAGAATTGAAGTCAAACATGATACGAAAGCTTTACATCACCAGCAGTCAAAACTTCAGATTTGATTCTGATGCAGTTAGAATATGGTTGAATACTGAAAGTGGGAAACTGGTTTCATGTTCTATGATAGCAAACCCAAGTTCGGCAAAACCAGATTTCTATTAAAGAGGATTTAGCAGGTAAGAGGTGGAAAGTGTTCTTGCAGCAGGAGTTGAGAGTAAGGCCGAGTAACAAGGCAATTCAACTAAAGTACGGTTGCCATTAAAGAGTCTTTAAATTTGTGAAAAACTTGCTCCCTCGTGCTTCCTTTTTCCACTCCATCTCCAAATCAGTTGTGGACTGGGATAGTCTGTTTGCAGTTAGGACAGGCCTGGTCCTGTCCGGCTCCCGGCAACCCCACAGCGTGCTCTGTTGTAGAAATCAACAAAGTGTCCAAAGTCATCTCTGTACATTTGGCTATAAAGCGGATGAAAGGACGTACATCTCCCTCATTGGCTGTGTCCAGAGCTGCGTAGTATTCAGCCCTTTGTTCTTTCCGAATAGTGATGGGCGGGTATCGCGCCTGCATGAGCACAAGGTTCATTAGCAGCCGTGATGTGCGTCCGTTGCCGTCTACAAACGGGTGCACATACACCAGTTTGTAGTGGGCGAGAGCTGCGTACTCCACAGGGTGCAGCTGCAGGGCCTCCTCAGAATTGAGCCACTGAATCAGCTCCTCCATGTGTCGCTGCAGGTCCCGAGGGTGGGGCGGGATGTGGTGGCCCACAAACACCTGACTAGTGCGCAGCCTCCCTCCCTCCACAGGGTCTACATAGCCGAGGACTCGCAGGTGAATCTCCAGGATGTCACTGACAGTCATGGCTCCTGTTCTGGACAAAAGAGTGGTGTTGATGTATTTCATTGCTGCATCCACACCGATGGCCTCGTTCTGCTCTTGCAGGCTCTTCCCGGGCACTGCGTATCGTGTCTCGATGATATGGCGGATCTCAGATAGAGTGAGCGTGCTGCCTTCAATGGCCACTGTGTGGTAAATGTGGTGGTAGTAGGTTTCCTCCATCACTCGTCGGAGTGCAGAGTTGCCTTTAGGAATGGACATAAGCCTGCGCACTTTACTGTCAATAATGCCAAAGTGACGCTGGTCAATCTCCTCCACCAGCGGGAGAGTTCTGTCTCGGCTGACCAGAGCCCTCTCATTGCACGGGGAGATGGTCAAGGCTTTGGTGTAGAGGTGGTCCGCCTGGACGACATCTTTCTCCTCCTCCAAAATAGTCCCCAGCTCTGTTAGGGCATCCACAAAATCTGGATTCATACTGAGTGCGTGCACCAGCAGCTTGTGGGCCTTCTCCCTCTTCCCCACCTTCTTCATCTCCAGAGCCTGCTGCAGCGCTGCTTTGGCCTCCAGCTTCATCTCTGCAATCAGAACACGAGACAGCGTCAACTCTAACACTGATGAAATGGAACTGGGTTTGGCTGATAATGACAATAAATGTAACAATTTCCTGTAGACCTTATTCCAATGAGGATATATATAATGATATTTTGAAAACTCAGTTATAGATAATGTTAAGACAAACTAGAATAGTCATTTTCAAGTACTTTAGAAAAGATTCAGTAAAACTAATATTTGATAATATCCCAATAAACAGCGAAAATGATAGATTATAAATTATATGAATAATCTCTTGATTGTGATTATGATTAATCAATTGATTGTTTGGGTTATGATGGTATATGTTCCGTCAGTTTGCAAGAGCTCAAAGTTTTTCTGTTTAGTTTGGCCAACAGTCCAAAACCAACAGAAAATGCATAAAACCATCATATTAAGAAGCTGGAAACAGAGAATATTTGGCATTTCCCTTGAGTCATTTCTGCACTAAATGATACATATAGTATATACACAGTACAGCAAACTGCCCTGCCTCAGTCCTGACAGCAATGATTTAACAAAAGGCAAATGATGTGAAAATGTGAATTGGTTTACTGCAGTCTTCAGTAGGAGGCTTTTGTTTTGTTCAAAATCTGAAGCACAATACAGAGCTATCTAGCTGTTCTGCTTCCCACTGTACAGAAAAACAACAAACATTTGATTTGTGTTGCTGCTGCAGTAAAAAAAAAAAAAAAAAAAAAAAGAGACAAGAAAAACTCCACTTTTTCATTCAAGTCTCAAGCAGTATTATCAAGTGCTTATTTATGCTGAGCTGAGCGCCTGTGTCATATGGACTGTAACATATGGTACTGAATTAAACTGAATTTACTGAGTCAGTTTTGCTTGTTTGTACCTTTGCTCGGCTTAGACCTCTGAGGCAGCAGATCAAGAGCAGTGAAGGGGACAGTAAGGCTGGTTGACTGCACCGTTGGAGTTTGAGGGGGGCTCCCCCACAGCTGACAGCGGAGCTGGGCGATGCCCTTCAAGGTGACACAGCACCGGTCCTCCACCCCGACCAGAGGCATGAGGAGGACCACCAGGGACCCGAGGAGGACACAAAGCACTGGGCCCCATCCTCCCAGGACCCTGCCGCTGGTGTATCGCCACACCGTCACAGCAGCCATTATGATGCAGGGTTAAATGCTCCATCCTCTGGGAACGTGGCACCCCATCTATTTCCAACCCAGCTAGGAGAGCCCAGGGTCGGCTGACAGGAGGGAAAACACCGCAGACATGACCGCTGTTACTAACTAACTACTCAGCGCTCAGTAATAACTTCTTCCGCTTGTATGTTAGCTAGCTAACGCTGAGTTAACTCCGTTCTCTGATGGACTTATTTAACAGCTGCTCCGACACTAAACAACCTGTAAACTAAAGATTAGACAGCAGCTGATTTGTTACCGGATAAATACACATCATCGACTTCCTCGGTCTGGACTTATGAACATGCTACAATCTCATTGGTCAGAATCATATTGAAGAACGGCGTTGATTGGCTGAAACGCAGCAATACAACGGATGGTTCGTAATGGTCTGTGATTGGATGAGACATGTGCTGCCCATAATATAAATATATATAAATACATATGACATTACTATATATGTCACAGCCCTATTTTTTTGCAAAAGTACTTTGCATAAATATTTGCCCTTTTCCAGAAAAAAATCCTGTAAATCATTGTCTGAACCAAAAAAACAAAAACAAAAAAAAGGCATAACCCGTGAGGTAGAAGATGTCTTCACACTCTCTGTGATTAAGACAACTTTCAACAGTATTTGGAGATGTCGTTTGCAACTGACAGTAGGTAAGAGATTGCAGTAGTTAGATTAAAGTTTATATATATATGTATGTATATATAAACTAGGGCTGCACGATATGGACAAGTTATTGTATCTCGATAATGAAGCCAAATATCTCGATATCGATACGATATACGTTATGACTATGATTTCACACATGTTTAAAATGTAAAGTGTAGCAACAGTGAAAATTAAGCATTCTTAAACAAAACAGCATAATAATACCACACTCATTTTGCACTCATCATATAGTGTGTACATTTGTAAGTCAAATGCATCGTTCTGGTGCACTCTGAGAGCAAAATTTAGTTGGAGATGAGTTGTTCTGAATTATCATGGTTTGCTCATTCATTATGAAAGGACTGAAATCTTTATTATAACTGTGCACCCTATGGTAGTTATAGCTACCATATTAACACATTGAGGGCGCACATTATGATTGAAATAGTCTTAAACAATGGAATCATTTATCTTATAAATATGTAATGCATGCAGGAACTAAAGAATTATTTGTTTTTGCTCTGACAACTTTATTTCGTCATTATGTAGGTGCCTGCAGTTGTCATTCCTCCATCCTCTAAATGCAAGTCTACTATGACACAGAAGAGGGCAGCATTGCTCTGCATTGAAAATATAGTCATAGTGGAGCACACACACTGAGGACTGCAGTGGCTTTGTTTACACTTAAAGTCCTGTATCAGTATATATTACATTTGATTTATTTGGATCCCCATTAGCCATCACTAAAGTAGCAACTACTCTTCCTGGGGTCCACACAAGTAATCATAATCATATCATAATCACATAACAATGCAAAATAATAGTGTAATCAAAATCCAAGGCAAATGGGAGTAAAATAACAGCAAACAAACAAACAAACTCTGAAAACAAAAAACAATGAATCAACAGCTATAAAACTACTATTAACTAAAATAATGTCAACAAGTACCCACACTAGATCTAAATAGTCAATAAAATGTTTGATGCAACTCCGAAGTGATGGCATTACCATTAAAACCAGTGTATAGTGACTTTTAAAATAAATAAAATGAAATAAATAAATTTTCCTCATCAGTGATCATATAGTCAGATGTTATGTAGCAGAATGTTTCCTATTTGGAGAGCAGCTGGTGTTCTGTGCCATTAGGTATTTCTTTAAACTCTTTTTAAAATCAGTTTTACTGTTAAATGTGTAATGTCTGATGTCTGATGGCAACCCATTAATCGTGATCTATTCTTATGCCAGCCAGTTTTTGAATGCAGTAAATGGAAATCCATCACTGTCCTGAGCAAGATTTATATTCTCCTTTAAAATCTTCCTAGGCTCCTGTGGGTCAGCCTCACTCTGATAACATTTTGTAATCTTTCATTTCTATTTATTCTTGTTTTTCATGTAATCTGTATCCTGCTTTTTAAGGTTGTGTGTGTTTTATTAAACTATCTATATTTTTACATGTGACCCCTAAACAAAGTGAAATTGTCTTTATAGAAATCACCACCAGCTGTGAACAGCCTGTAGTGAGGATTGATTTCTGGCTGCGTGCCAAAGCCAACACTATCAGACATATCTTGAGCAGATGGGCATGGTGTGCTATCAGCTCTAAATAGCTGATATTCACACACAGCTAGAGCCTCTTCAGCATCACACTGTCGGCACAGACAGTGCAGGCCAAGTTATTAATGAACAACCTTGTAGATGATTGTGTGATTCAGTAGGTGAAATTTTGGATTTTGGATTTGTCATCTCACAGTGCACAAAGTATTCACAGTGTATTGAACATGAGTGTATTGTATTCTAGCTGCACACTCATATTCTAGCTCTGACCCACAGCAATTTCACCTTGGAGCATAATGGAGCAGCCTGTTTGAGTGTACTTGAGCAGCATTATTTCTTTTCTCCTGTTATCCATGCACTCTATCACACACTTCTCAAAAGCTAAAAGAGGCTGGAGCAAGGTATAGAGGCTAAGAGTATGTTTATTCTGAATTTCATTCTGTAAGTAAGAAAAAAAGAAAAAAGGGAAATATTTCATCAGGGGAGATATTTCATCCTCGTCGTCTTGCCAATGATTAACAGTGATGGAAGAAGGACGACTAACTGCTGCCTGTGGGATACATGCACTGTGTTATGCAGGTCTGTGGCTCAAATCTGACTCAGTGGTGTATAATTTTTCCACTTGCACCGAGACAAGTGTAAGTATCTTCCTGGGAAGGAGATTTCACTCCATAATGCATGAAAGCAGGCCTACTGTGCTGTATGTCATGGTTGCAATGTGAAGTAAGAAGAAGGCAAAGCCTTCACAGGTTTTTATTTCCACATGGAGATCCATAGCAAACAAACATGAACAAAACATGATTAAGTCAAGATCTCCCACATCCTAAAGACTACCTAAGATTCCCTTTATGAGCTTGGCTTAGCACTACCAAATAATAATGACAAATGTGTGCTGTAAAATATGCATGTGGCACATAATAAATCAAAGGAAATCAAAATGAGGTAAAAGCTACATGAAGTTGACAAATACTTCTTTTTAGATTTTCTAAATTCAAATTGAAATGGTTGTCAAATGGTTCTAAGTGGCTTTTTAGACAAACTTCTGAATAATCTAAAAACCAAAGCTCGCGGTTCCTTAAAGGTTTGTGGTTTGGAGTCACACTGTGTCCGCAGTAAACCATGTGAACAGTGCACGTGCAAAGTATTAAGTACATGGCAAGAAAACCACACATCTTTAAAATATTAAATTTTGATGACGATTATATGGTTAGAGGGCGAAAATAGGAGCATGTGTATAACTACTAATTATGACACACCTTTCTCCTCACATTTTCAACAGTGGTGAGGCTACAGACAGAATGAGATATACAATACAGTGGACAAAATAATATTATTACCTACTAACATATAATCACACATATCTGTTGAGAAACTGCCTCAGTCCTTCATCGGATGTTGAATCCCGAGCTGTATCCAGGGGACCATTAACAAAATATCCACTTCAGTGATTTCACTTCAAACTCTGGCCTCCAGAACCTCACATACAGGGTTTGTTGTGGCCTCATTCAGTGAGAAAAGGAGCATTAGCATCTTAGATTATGGTAACATAATGCAGATAAATGCATTAACAAGGTGTACTTAGTTCTACAATGGCCTCCTATTACCAATATGTTGAACAGCCATACAAAAACAATCATCAGATCATAATCCAAGAAAATAACCTGCAAAACTATTTCAGATTCACAACCAAATATAACTGTTGGCAGACACAGAGTGTGGAAGTATTTCTCCAAAATAGGACCTGTTCAGATGCAAGAGAACTATTGAAAGTTGACTCTAATGTCTATATTTCTCTTTCCAAACCATGGAAACATGTTTTTATATTGCTGGCACTGGAAACAAACAGTCTCTGAATGACAGCTCTGCCATAAATATCAGCTTTCTGAAGCTCAGGAGGTGCAGGTTTTGTTGAGCGAGAGACATGCTGACTCAGGGGTCAGCTCCAAGGATGCACTCTTGTCAAAAAAGACAGTGTACATCACTTTTGGTTTGCAGCAACAGTTCCTAATAGTGATGTCCATATTTAGCTTGAGTCATCAGACTTTTTGGGGCTATGAGACTTGAAACTTTAAAAGGTAAAAAGTTTTGTGACTGATATGTCTACATTAATATTAAGTGTCTTATTTGCCTCATGTATCTTTGAAAAAGTGAATTGGCTTCAAGCTTAAAAAGGTTTCCTGTGAAGCTGACTTAATAATTGTGAAATACTTACTTCAAAGTGAAGTCTCTTTTGAGTGCCTTTTTTTCTATCGGTGTGTTTTTCCCAAAACAGCAGTGAGGAGGAAAGTAATTAAGATCATTTTTCACTAAACTGAGGGTTACCGAATAAGTGGATGCTAAACTGGGGCGAGACAGTAATTTTGCTCTGCTCTTGGATTCTGTTATCTGGCTCAAGTCCAGTTTCTTACATCTCAGATTAGCTTCAAAGCAGTGACATCTTGGCCATGTCTTTATATAAGGCTCCACAACAATCAGCTTATGCTTTATCTGAAAAGCAAGGAAAAATATGGCAGAATGAGCAACCAATGAAGAGGAAACGATGGCACGAAATGAACGGCCCTGGGGTCATATCATAGAATGACTCTTTGCCCAGCTGGCATATGTTCATATGAGTTAAAACCCCTCAGCTGTGGAAACAGATAAAATCACGAGTCTGCAGTTCAAATCATTGATGAGTGCTAATTCTGTTTTTGTCGAGGTGATGCAATTAAATGCCTCATGTCACTTTGGGATTATTATCAGAATGGAACCGTCTCATGAAAAATTAGGCCTGTTATCCTTCATGCAGTCCTGCAGTACTGGTTTTATGCCCTGTATAGGTGCTGTTAAACTGTGATGCATGAATCATACATTACAAGCTAGAAAACAGTGAATAGATTGCAGATTTTGAAGAGGGGCATGATCCTCACACCAGATGACATGTTTAACTTAAAGCACACTCCAGAGATGGTCTGTCACTGACTATTAAAATAACACCCTGTCTTTTTGGTACTTGCAGTAACAGTGCTTCAAGAGAAAGAAAATCCATCTGTCCACCTGGAAAAAAGTGACCTGTCAGGGCAGGATATAAATCCATCTGGCACAAGCGCCTTTCCTCCTTTGCTACTGACTCGCTCTCCTCTCTCCGGCCTCTGTGGAGCCGTCAGTCTGCTTGCCTTTCTGTCGGAGAGGAGGCTTTGTTCTGGGTGACAGAGCTGGGTGTCAGAGATAGAGGAGCTCATCAGACAGTCAGAGGGAATGGGATGGTGCCTCTCTTTCTACGCTGAGTATAGAGCTATCAGAAAGCAGGGATGTGTAGGCTGTAATGTGGATGACAGAGTGAAGGAGAGCTGCCCCGGGAGCAACAACTGTCCTTGACTGTCAGGATCCAAAATATCTTTCTAAAGCTAGGGTTTGCTCCAAAATGCAAAACATCACTGGTAGACTGACAACTGCAACGATTTGGGAGCCTTTTTTTCTGCTGGAAAGAGAAGAGGCAGAGGGTTGGCCTGCGGTTAACCCAGCCTGTCCAGGAACAGTGTTTACACAAAATCAGATAGATTAAAACACTAGTTTACAGTCCCCAGACTTAATTGTTTCACAAACACTGTAATCTCATGTTTCCTCTATCTTCTTCAGCCTGGTGAGACTCAGTGCATGCTGAGAGACTACCTTCTGTTGTCCCTGCTTACAGGAGCTCAGTGTAGGTCAGAGGAAAGTGAAGGGACGCTGCACACCTGTGGCTGCCTCCCCAAGTGTCAAACAGGTAATTACTGGAGCTCTTTCCTTACAGTTTCCACTGCACTAGGAGAACGGCCAATGTCCGTGACACTGTCCCAGTGGGAAAAGGGCATTAAACACAATAAAACATAGCCGTTAATGGGTTTATTGATGATTTGGGTCCCCATTACTTGTTACCTTGGCAACAATATGTTGTTAAATAATATAATAATAATAATATAATATATTATAATCAACAAATACTACTACTAAAAGTAAAAAAACAAACAAATTAATTGAAATTCAGTAGAGCCAAAGGTATGGCATACTTACTATGTTGCTTAGTTATTTTAAAGACCTGCTTTCCAAAATGGCCTTAAATGCTTGTCACTAGTCGTGAGACTATATTGAGAATATAGCAAATTATTCCATTAAAATATGACTCAGTCCGTTTTTTGCATCACACTGCCCTTTCGTTGAGGAAGTATAATGTGTCATCCACTGTAATCCATTATGACTCCTTGACAGCCTGAATCACTCATAAGGAAGTGCACATTATGTGTTTTAGATGGAGTTTTTTTTCTTACAAAACAAGACATACAATACCAGTCAAGGTTGTAAAACTACACTTTGCAAACCAAATCACTGGAGTGTAAACTGACAGAAACATAGTATTGTGTACATAATGCCACTACAATGCTATATAATGTTACTACTATCACATGGGTTTCTGAGTTGCTCTGTGTTTGTCTTTGACCCTTGGCTCTAAATGAAGCAAAGCCAGTGAGCTCACTCAGGCAGACAACTCGAGTTGAATTGCTACACTCACACATGAGACCACCCAGCTACAACATACAGGATACATAAGCCTCTTTATAGTAAGGTGGTCTATCTAAGCTATCATGGCTCTGCTCCTGCTGCCGTTGTTCATTTGACATTTTATAAATAAGCTGTCCTGCCAACAGGCTGTCATGTCCAGGAGCATCATCGGGCCTTCACAGAGAAATGTACCTGAGTTGTCCGACTAAACTTACAGCCCACAGGGAGTCTGTAAGAGGCAGCAATACAGAAAACAAGAGGATTATGGGTAATTAATTTTACTGGATGTATGTGTAGGGAGGGAGGGCGTGGGTGCTTTTTTTCCTCATGACTTTTTGCCTACGGTCTGGAGAGACTGAACATGATTAATCCTCTTTGTGCTCCTATCTGTCTGTCCTCTAACTTTCAACGTCACAGCCCCCCAAAGGGTGTCATTTCACATAGAGGCATCCTTTATGAATGGCTGAACAAAGGAGACGATTTGTTTATGTGTGTTTGTGAGAGGAAAATATTTGTTCTTGGGCAGTACAATACAGAGGAACAGGTTGTGATGATAGGCTTGATATGCTGTCAGTATTTGTTTGTTTGGCAGCTGTAACCTGAGATTAGAGACACTCTCCCTTGGGCCGTTCTCATGTGCTCAGTCAGGTCTTGCATGCTGGTCACCTGCTTGAGGCCCACGGCAGGGCCAACAGGTGAGCAAATGATCTGGTGGAAAGACGGGAGGCAGAAATGATTAGGTCTCCACTGAGGGGCAGCCATTAGGGACCCCACTCGGGCGCTTCTTGCTGTTTCACTTATTATCTCACTTCCTTTCGGGGCAGTGGGTGTGCAAGCCGCCAGCTCTGTCAAATGTACAAGTTCCAGCAGTAACAGGCACATCAACGCACAGCAATGACTCAGCAACCCTGGGCAGCTCATTATTTTCTTCACCCGCCAAGAAATGACTGGTTGTTGACTTTGCGTGGTTTCTTTGGTGACATGGAGGGGGAGTACAAAACACAATTACAGCACCTTATAACAAGATTAAATACAACACAATACTACTGGATGACAATATCTGCTTATGTGTTCTACCCTGAAACTGTTTGCATTTAGCCGTTTTTTAACTTGTGATTTTGCTAATGCAGGCTGCAGACACTGAATCTAATCACGGTGTCTTCTCTCTCAGCCTCTGTTTAGATTGCATTTTAAACCATTTAAAACATACATGTGATTTGAATTTTAAAACTTTTGAAAAAGTTCTTATCCTGGCATTTTAATGTTTGAACCCAATATTGCCACAGCCATTAAAACTTCCATGTGAAAACAAGGTTTTATCTATGGCCTGACAAATAAATAAGTAAATACTACAATCTGGGTAAAAAAAAGAAGCTCTCATATAAAAATCAATATGCTTCTTCATGTGACCGAATGATTAGTATATGTTCCTGGCAGGTGGTATTTGTGCCTCTAAGGCACCAGACATCAGTGACATCTGATTAATCATTGTGGGCCCATGTGGTAATGATACAAGGAGCCCATCTGGAGGCTGACTTCAACATATAAAACAAATAGCCTGCAGCACCCTCTCTCCCCTCCAGCTTCACATTTGTGAGTCTTGTGTACTAGAACGTGGTTTCATTGTTGTCTTCCACAGTCCTGCACTCTTCACAGCACAAAGGCCTCGACCCAGCTGTTTACTGTCAAATGTGGACGAAAAAGTTTCTCAATTTGTCGTTGGCACATATTGCAAATTATTATTTTAAGCATAGTATCAGAATTTAATTTTTACTCTGATTTATGAGAAGTCACAGGGAACTGACTGAAATATTTATTGTATATTTATATTATATAATTATATGACATTCTGATTACTAGCAGAAATCCTATCATCATGAGCCTGGCTCACTTTAAGGATTAGAATTACTAATTTCAGAGAGTTTTTCAGTGTCATAGGATCTGTCTGATCACTCTAACAGGATTTAGATGGTTAAAAGCTGCACAGATGATCACATAAAACCACAGACCCAGGGCTATATTGGATTATCATAGCTGCATAATTTAGGACTGCTAGCTTTCTACACAAGGCTTCAGTGTAGGATATTTGCTTTGGGATACACGTAAAAGAGATGTTAAATAAGAGTATATTTTTTCTTAATGGACAATGATATCTGTAACTATGGATGCACTGCATTTGGCTAAAGACAGAACATTCACCTCAGTGTCTCCTATCTTTTGAAATAAGTATGTGTTTTAAGTTTCATCTGAAGTGTTTTCCCCTCAGTTCTTCCTGCGTCACATGACCTCCACTCCTGCAGTGGAGGGTCACAGGCTTTTGACCTCAGCTCTTTCTGGTTCATGCATTTTCAGATCGTCACAATGACAGAACTGTGTGTGTGTGTGTGTGTGTGTGTGTGTGTGTGTGTGTGTGTGTGTGTGTGTGTGTGTGTGTGTGTGTGTGTGTGTGTGTGTGTGTGTGTGTGTGTGTGTGCTTGCAGTTTTGTATATCAGCAGAACATTCTGATCATCATTTTGTGGTCTGATGGATAAAAGTCTGTTAATATAGAGATTTAACATAAAGTCATGCCTGTCCATCTGTGCATATTGTAGTTGACAAACATCCAGATCTAATCCCTCTTAATATAGAGTGTGTGTGTGTGTGTGTGTGTGTGTGTGTGTGTGTGTGTGTGTGTGTGTGTGTGTGTGTGTGTGTGTGTGTGTATGTGTCACTGTATGTGTGTGTCCTCTTTTTCTCTTCTCTGGCTGTATAAATTACATAGAAATGAAAAATAAACGTTCATAACTAAAACTTCATTTGATCTCTACTCAGTTCATTGAAAATATATCATTTTCTCCCCTGTGTATAAATGTAATATAGAAATCAATGTGAGTCATGGGATTCGCCTGCATTCATCACATCACTTTAGATAATAAATAGAACAAATATACAGCTTCTATGCATGGGAAGTAAAGTAAAATATACTCAATATTAGTGTACAGTGTAGTAATATTAAGTGGAATAACTTAATAAAAACGTTATTTCTAAAGAGCAATCCATGTCTATAATGCAATACAACAGTTGATACTACTAAGCATTTACAATAAAGCACGGATAAATATATAACGGATACATTTAAATTAAAGGAAGCAAAGCCAAACAGATGTGTCTTAAGATTTAATTTAAAAGTGTCTACAAACGAAAGCTGCCTGGGGAAAATCCAGATGCTCGAGCATGAGGATCAGCAGTAAGCGACCTAGTAGGCACATACCTATAACAATATGGGGGGCAAAGACATTCGCTTCTTTGAAAACCAATAAAATCCTATTGCCAGGTCAGAGGCGGAAATTTCCACTCATCACCAAACATGTGGCCTATTTTCAGTGAGGATGACCACAGTCGATGAGGCTCACGTCACATTCAGAGCAAATCAATATTTTCTGCGGTCAAAGTGAACTGGTATCTGATGATTGACTTGTCTACTTCACTTGCAGCCGTGTTGATGACAGACTTTAATTAGACACTGGGGCAGTCAGTCAGACATGAGTGCATCTCATCCAGTGAGTGATCTCATCCAGTGCATTACTGAAGTTAAATATTGGATGGCCAAAAATGTATTGCAGCTAAATGAAAACAAAACGAAGATTCTTTTAGCAGGTCCGAAGGCTTTGAGGCATCAGATTAGCTCTTTGTTAACTTCCCTATCAGTAAAACCCTGTGAGCATGTCAACAACTTGGGTGTGATCTTGGATGCTGATCTTAACTTTCAGAAGCACATTTCCAGTATCTCGAAGACTGCTTTTTATCATCTGAGAAATATATCCGAAGTTAAATCTTTCCTGTCACAGTGTGATTCTGAAAAGTTGGTTCATTTCCAGGCGACTAGACTATTGTAATGGACTCTTTGCTGGACTGGCAAAGCAAACGTTTAATAAACTCCAGCTTATTCAGAATGCTGCAGCCAGAGTATTAACTAAAACCAGAAGGTGTGAACACATCACTCCTGTTTTAATTTCTCTTCACTGGCTACCAGTAAAGCAAAGAATTGATTTTAAAATACTTCTTATTGTTTTTAAAGCTATGAACGGCCTAGCTCCCTCTTACGTTGTTGACATTCTCTCTGAATACATGCCAGCCAGACAGACCCTTGAGATCATCAAATAAAGGTCTCCTCACCATACCTAGATTACATACTAAATCAGCTCATTGGCCTTCAGCCATTGTGGTCCTACTCTTTGGAATTCTTTACCACATGAACTCAGGTCTGTTACAACAGTGTCTTCCTTTAAAAGCAGACTAAAAACATATCTTTTTTCACAAGCTTTTAGTTAGGTTAATGGTTTTATGCTGTCTTATATGTTCTTATATGTGTTTATATGTTTTTATAAATATAACATCTTCTTATTTTATGTTTTATTTTATTTGTTTTATATATGTAATGTTATATATTTTTGTCATGTATGATCTTTACTTGTTTTTAAGCACATTGAGTTTACGCCTGCCGTATGAAATGTGCTATATCAATAAATTTGACTTTGACTTTGCAATAATATAAAATATAATATAATATACTATATTTATAACAAAAACATCTTGATATTGTGTTTGTCCCTGTCTGGTGCTGGACTGCAGGAAGGCGGCAAAACTTTTCTTAGATTCTTTGAACTCTCTTTCAGTCATTTCAACCTACAATGAGAATTTTAAAAGCCCAACATAATTTGCAAATGTTTGCTGTGGTTCATGTCACTGCAAGGATTTCAAACTAGCCCTTTCTGTTTAAAAGGAAATTGTACCTCTCTTGAAGAAAGAGATTGACTGAGAGAAACCTGTGCATATGATGTATCAGCTCAAAGTATAAAATGAAATTAGAGCTAATTTTGTAACCATTTCATGAACATTTTATTGCCCATGCAGGGAGAGAGAAAGCAGCAAACTCCACAAAAGGGCTGAAAAACTATAGTGCTTTTAATGACAACAGGCTGAATTGAGTTGCATGAAGTCATTTCCTGAGGTTAATGCTCCTGCTTAGTTCTGCAGATCATTTCAACACATGATTACTATCTATTTCTGAGACTGCGATTCCATTTTAATCTGCATTGTGGAGGTGGATTTTAGGTAAGCAGATTTATGTTGCATTTCAACTGTGCTATAATCTATATAATGGGTTTCAAGCATAAAACACTGATGTATCTGTAATGCTCAAGTTGCTATAAAATTCAATTCACACTGCACACTGGCTGGCAGGAGTGGAACCTGATACGGTGAAGGATCCTCCATCAAACTGCTGGGGAGTAGGGCAAGACGAGTCCTGATTGCAGGCATAATCATAAATGTGACTTACAGCCGGTTGATGGCTTGTTTCAGGTTTGAAAGCTTGACTCTGACTGATTGGTATCCTGATGTTTTTCACACTGGAAAGTTTCATCAGTGAGGACACGTTTTGCTTAATCGCAC
Source organism: Scomber scombrus (assembly GCF_963691925.1). NCBI lineage: Eukaryota > Metazoa > Chordata > Actinopteri > Scombriformes > Scombridae > Scomber > Scomber scombrus. Next base: position 15,934,554 of record NC_084973.1, read on the forward strand.
ATGTCGTTATGGTTGCAGCCAAAGCCTGAGGACAACTTATTTGAAGTATACAATCAGCCAATAGAATAATGCAGACTGTGAACTGTGTACATTCATTGGTGGAGCTGAGTAACTGGATTAGTACTATTATCATTGTAAACTATAATGATGTCGAAACCCTTGGAAATAGCAGATTTAGATGAAGAGATGAAGTCATGATGTCAGGGTTTATAAAAAAAGAAAGAAGAAATAACTTTCATTTCCTGAAAATATGTACATCCACAATTCATCATTTTACTTGTGAACTCGGAAACTGGGCTGACAGGAAATCATCAGACACACCAGCAGGGAAAACCACATGAAACCAGGCTTCTTATCAGATCTGAAGAGCAGCATTAACTATTTTGCAGCCTTTTAGATAAAGATGGAAAGTGAATTATGTGGCACCATAATATAAATATATCACAGTTATGAGCCTGACAAACAACAGAGGAGGCCTGAGGAAAAAATGATTACATATTCATTCTGGGCTGAGGCATTCAGTCTTTCTGTTTCTTCACTTACCACCAAATGTTCACAGGTTGATTGATGTGTAAAAGTTTAACTGTCCTGCAGCGCAAAATGAACCAAATCTGTAACAATTTTACTTTTCATGGAAGAAATTTCAAGTAGCAGTGTTTAGGGTGGGTGACTCTTTTGTCCCTCATCACTGACACTGTAAACACATTATGAAGGGATCTTTTCATATAAATATATGGTCAATTGTTAAAACCCAGCTCGCTAGGAGAAAGGGAAGCACCATTAAACCAGATGTCATGGTAAAAAAGAGTTCACCAGAAATTAGACAAAAATGATAATAATAATGCACAACAAAAAAAGAACATTACGAAAAGATTGTTGGGTGCTGCTCAAAGCAAAAAACAATATATCCAAAACGGGACTCCTAAACTGGAGCTAATAAATCCATTTAAAAAAAAGAAAATGAAAATAGACTTAACTACCTAGAACGTGTCTAGCAGTGGCAGATTTAAAAGAAAAACACAAAACAGGAACATTACCCCTACTCCTAGTACTGAATGTACGTGATTTACTTCCTTTTTTACTTTTTATTCTCTGTTTTTATTTCTATTTTTTACTTTCACAAAAGCCCTCCTAGGTGTTGCAAATTGGCATTTGCTATAAACACTGTGATTGCATCAGACAGTTGTTCTCGCCTGTCTATGTATATTGTATCTGTCCCTATTAAACCATAATTAACTAATAAATAAATAGTGTTCTAACAGTTCAGAGCTACGTGTGTGCAGGTCAGTGTCAAACAGAAAACAACAAGCTCTGGTGCAATTCCTAAAGTAGCTTTGTGCCTCAATACTATTTCCAACAAAAATCACCACACAAAAAAAAAGAGAATACAACGTAAAGGAACAAGTGCTTCCTACTACTTTTTAGTTTTTACAGACAAGTCCTATGACACAGAGGCGAGCTGATCACACTGATCCAGTCACAGCGACTGACAGGCTGGCCAAACATTTATAAACTCAGCTGTTGTTGGTGGATTGTGGATTGGAGTGCAGAGCTCCAATCAGGATCATCGCTGTGGGAGGAAACACTGGAAAAGGTCAAACACATATACAGGCACACACATGTGCAGGGCTGTAACATCAATATAAACAGGAGGAACTATTACAAGAAAAAATATTTGAAATTCATTTGGGCACCTGAATCATGTTTTAGGACACACTTGAAAAAATGTTAACCTCTCCTTTAAAGGATATACAATATCCTACTGTAAAAAAAGTAAGTAAAACTGAAATTATGTGTTTCCGGAGAGCCTGTAGGCTGTCTGTGCAGTAAATTTACATCAGAGGAAAAGTATTGTACATTCCATATTATTTTATGTACTAGCTTTATTTGATCAAATTAGCTTTTAAAAGTGTAGCTTGTTGTGTTTTGATTCTTCCAAAATACAGAAGATTATTTTCTGCTCTCAAGGAGAAAGGAATTCAAATTAAAAACAGATTCAATAAAGCAAATGTTCATCTTTGTGTGGAGCTAATGTCCAAACTGAAAATTATATTGTGGTCCAATGTGACAGTGAGTAGTTACAAGGTCATGTTTAATCCAGTGTGCTGCTTCGTACCTTACAATAACACTCGAAAGATAATATAGCACTTCTTTTCATATTTCATACATCATATATTTCAGCAACTGAGAGTCCTAATGAGTCTCAGCAATACATCTCTACTTTCCCAAGGACACCTCAGCAGGATACAGAAGATGCTTGAGCTGAAGTTGTCTGTTGAAGGACTGCCTCCTTGTTTGTACTGTACCACCATGCTGAACCGAGGGTGTCCATGTGATGTGCTCAGCTTAGATACACTGGACAATAAGCTCTTTGTGTACATTATAATGGAAAATGGATTGAGGATGTGTGTGGATTTAATGCCAATACGGATGGCTGTCCGCTTCTCTAAACCTCCAGTAAAGTATTCATGAAACCAACAATGTGTCACACTTAAAATTTAGATATAAGAGATCTTGAATCAACTATTTCTAATTTACTTGATAACAACTTTTTGCATGTTTTTGAGTAAAATTGGAAAGAAAAAACTATTATCTTCATCAAAATATGAAGCATCTTCTCAAATATATTTAGAGAGGACAACGGTGCATTTCCCAGTGAAAGACTACCTGCTTATGGTGTGAGTTTGATTATTTATAACCTCATCCTTCATTAGGATCTCTAATCTGCAGGGCACCAGCAGGTCTCTGTGTCCTCTGCGGTGAAAGTGATTTTACTGAAATGCATCTAAATAGATCAGGTGGGCATGCTGTATGCAATTACTAAACATTTCTTAATTTACCAGAGAGCGGCATGTGGTTCAGGATTTACATGCCTAAGCTTGTTTTCTGATCATATTGTAAAATTGTCTGTTCATTATAATAATCAAGATGACATTAAGAAGCATGAGAGAGGTCCAAGAAATGTATTCTTCACTCAACATGAAGTGAGTTTTGAAACTTCATCAGTTTCTCTTTTAAGACTTAGTTTTGTGTTGGTAACTGGTTCTGATGGACTCCAGAATCTAAAGCAAATGTCAAACTGGGCAATGCTTAGGAGCCTAGACCATAATACAGTGAAGTCCCATGTTGGTGTGGTGTTATTTAACTGTTCACAAGTACTTCTGTGCGGCTCGGGTTACCAAGATTACAATGCTGCCTACAAGCTAGGTTTATTTCTTCCAGTGTCTCTAATCACCAGAAAATAATAACACAGTAACTTATTATTACCAGTGGAATCAGTATGTGATTAAGGTGATTAAGGAGGTCTCTTCTCCTAGTATTTTGTTAGTGTCTGACAGAGAGCCCCAATACAGTGTAGGTATGCCCCCTTTTCTATGTGTAACAATATTACCATTGGTCCCTTTCCTGAGGGGCACAGATCAGCGTTTTTTTTTTTTTTAACATATTAGAGAATTATTAGAAAGCAAGGGGCCTTACTGAAAGTGTAGTTGAGAGCTTTGGATGAATGAAGGATCAGGAGCAAAAAAGTTGAGAAGTTTCTGTCTTTAAAAAAATGAAAACAATCTACTTAATTTCATTCAGTACAAAAAGAAAATTACAAAAAAGCAAAATCTAATAAGTTAAATAAAAATCTTCAACACAACAAGGAAGCTATAATATCTCAAAGAAATTAAATATAAAAATCTGCTCAAAAACTAAAGAAAAGTAAAAACTCACGAATAACTGACCAAGAAACTGCCTAAAAAAACTAAACTGAATTCTCCTCAGATTTATGTCTCCTATAATACAGCTGCAGCTGAGGGAGGTCTTCGCCATTTTTGTCCTGTCAGAAATCTACATATTATACGCATTTTGAAAAACATTTCTTTAGTTATATGTAAGCAGGTAATAACAATATAGGAAATAAAAATACACAAGTAATAAAACGGGTAGTACCAAATAGGCCTATTCTAACTTGAAGTGTGCATGCACAAAGCATGTAATCTACTTAGTAAAGGTTCTGTTTCTTGAGAGTCTTGCAGGTGACATAGTTAAAAAAACAGGAAGTGTTCTCAACATTAACCACAGCACATCACATAAATACTCTTATCAAAGTTTCAGATCTAAAAATGGTTCTCAGTCTATAGATTAGAACCAGCATCTTCTCAGTTTTCTCTTCCTTTTCTTGCCTTTGCAGGGCAGGAAGCACTCTCTTACCTATTAAGCCATGCAAGTCTAAGTACACACGGCCGGTACAGTGAAACTGCGAATGGCTCATTAAATCAGTTATATGATGCAAATATATAAGACTGGAAATTGTGTTTGGAGCCTCCGCTGTGATACTCTCAGCCCCTAACATTGACTCCTCTCCTCGCACCCCTGTATACAGCAAGAAGCTCGCCATGAGAAATCACCAAACAGAAAGTGCAGGGACCAATTATTGCAGAATCGAGGCCATCAAGTTTATGCACTTCAAATATGGATAAAAAAATGTAATTTCCTGCCTAATTTCAACAGAGTAAACTGCAGTACAACAGCTGGAGATGTATTTCATTATGACCTCTCTAGAGAATTGTGGTTGTATGTTTAATGTGGCTCTGTTAAAGCACATTGATCTGTGGTTGGGTCAACATTATGACAAAGCCAGCTACATCCTCATAATGTGACTCTCTCAGTGCGCATGCTGCAACCACGTACAAAATACTGCATGTAACAGTAGGTTGTTTGTCTCTCAGGCAGCACAGTAATGAAGTGATGGTTAAAAAATTCAGTAATCGACCACTTTAGTAAATCCTTCCGTTATTTCAGCGAGCAAAAATATAACTTTGATTCATTTCTATGTTAAATTTCATGTTTTCTTTTGTTAAAGAACAAGTGTTTTGAAGCTTTATTATGACAGAGTAGAACATGCAGAAAATGCAGAAAACACATTAACTATGAGTTGTACGGAGCGTGAAAAATATGTTTTCTGGGTAAAAGAAATAATTCATAAAGTTTCATTAGGAGTAGACAGAAGATAAATTACATGATTCATCTACAGTAGATGCTGTTGTTTATTAATGCACACACACCATTATTGTTATTTACCATTAATTGTTATTATACAGACCACAGATTGGGGTTTTAATTACACATTAGTGCCATCTTCCATACTGTTTTAAAAACTAATGTTAAGATAGCAGTTATGTAAGGACAATTAATGGTCAAATGTGTCCATTTTAAAAAAAAAGTTATACAGTTGAGACTAAAGACTATATACTCTAAATGCAAGAAATCCACAAATGTCTTCAGAATAAGACTGTCAAATTTATTAAATTATCAGTATTTTAACTATATACAGAATTAGTCCAACTTTTAAACACATCTTTCCATTCACTTGAATGAGAAAGTATGTGCAAACTTTTGACTGGTGCTGTATGTAGAGAAAAACTATATTAAAATTATTATTATAGTAACTATATTACTATAATAAAAATGGTAGTCTTCTTCAATATTTTATAAGGTGTGATATCTTTTGTCATGAAGTCTTTTACCATTTTGTACCAATAGTAAAACCTGTCCATCCACCTCAAAATATACTACTAAGAAGTATCAAGTGGAGATATACTAAAAAACTACAAACACATGAACCATGCTTTTTTTTCCTTTTATAGATATGATAATTTCTGACCTTTATTGTGACTCAGTTGTGACATAACTATACCACATGAGTTTATAACCTGCTGGAAACTTTCGAATCAGGACTTGGGAACCACTTTGGCATCTTCAAACGTCGTCTTCACTCACTGAGGAACTTACCCATCTGTGGTTTGTGTTCTCGCAGCTGTTCCCTTTTCAGGAGAAGCACAGAACATTGTGGATGGATGCATCTGCCTGAATGATTATGACTCCATGAAGCAGGAGGACAACCGCAGAGAGACAGTGATGAAAACGTCTTCTCTGGTTTACAGCAGCTGTTGCTTTTATTTATTTATTTATTAGAGACATCTGCATCAGCTGATATCATATTGGAAACAGCGTGTTAATTTTAAGACCACTGTCATATTCAATGCTTTATGGTTTTATGAACATTGTGGCCTTCTCTGTATTCCTCCTTTGCCTGCTATTAACAGACTGATAACATTCATCTGGCAGAGAAAAAGGAAACCTCCAATACCCTGAAACATCAGAGCCACTTTACATAACTCTTACAGAAGGAAGTACGTGTTAGTGATATTGAAAAACTGCAGTACTTAACCCTTGTGCCTCACTTAAAAATATTATAAATTAATTGTCCTGTCCTCTTTACACACCTTGCAAAAATTGACAGGCAGATAAACTCCATCCCCAATTACCACGCAGACAGCAATGTATCCAGTTGACTCTCTTTAAAGCGATGGTTCGGCGTAATTTCGACCTAGCGTCATATGCACCATGACGCCTATCTAACCACCCGCTCCGTTTTTTTTTTTCATTTTGTCGCAAACTGGTGGAGTTAGAGCCATCAGCCTAACAAGTTTGTAAGTACACCAGGAGTTTATGAAAATAACCACTTACCTGATGGCCTTTACTCTGCTGCTACTGCTGTTACTGCTAAAGCTGTAAACATTGTCGAAATCCCTTGTGGTCGTGCGAGATCCCCGCAGAGCACATGTAGAGATCTGTGCAGGGATCTCACGCGACCACACGGGATTTTGGTATGGTGTACTTACAAACTTTCCAATGCATCGATTTATGAGTAAAGACCCTATTTGTAGTACTGTAGAAGTTTGATAACAATCCAGGCATTATTAATGGGGTAATTTACGAGATACTCTGGTGGGTCCGTTAGCGCCTGTACTAAGCCATTCAGCTGATGGCTCTAACTCCACCAGTTTGCGACAAAATGGAAAAAATAAGCGGAGTGGGTGGTTAGATAGACGTCATGGTGCATATGACGCTAGGTCGAAATTACGCCGAACCATCGCTTTAATGTGGTAACTGGCAGTAGGGTAAAACTGACAAAGAAAACAACATACAATCAACAATCAAGTGTCCAAAGTCTTACTATGATAAAGATAAGGTAAGTAGCCTGAATCACAAATTAAACAATACAAATAACTCCTTAATGTACCATAAGATATGCAGCTGGAAGCATATATTACTAATACAATGTATGTCATGTACATTTCCTCACTAAAGCTAGCCAGAACATGTGGCAGACATAAACACATTATCCATATTTCCAACTGCACACAAACCAAACAAACATATCCGATTTGTGACACTACACTTATACATAGACAAATGCTGAACCCAAAGTCCGTTCTAACATACCGACGATGCTTTTAAACACCCGGATGTCAGGATGATGTCCGATGAAAAAATATTCTGTCTATTAGAGGGTGCTAAACAACAAATAAAATAACTGACAAAGTATCTAACTAGTAAGGCAGCACATTAATATTAATATTAATATTAATATTATTTTCCACTTTCAATTAATTATTTTTGTCAACATCAGCCCTGATAATAAATCATCATGCATTCATGTGTTCTGGGCTGTCATTTTAGCGCCAGGGCTTATTTATTTATTTTAAAATGACACCCCAGAACACAGGAATGTATGAAAGAGTCATTTTTTGGGACTAGGGTCAGAAAATGTAGTTATAATGGGTTTCAATGGAGACATGTTGTCCCCAAGGATCCCAGAGGAACAATTTTGTTTATACAGTGTATTATAGACCTATTATAAATGATTGATTGAAATTTAAAAAATATATAGCATATCATTTGAGAATTTGATGCCATATGCATGAACAAAGCCCAAATGATCAAGAAAATAAAAAATGAAAAGCCAAAAATGTCCTTAGTGAGGCACAAGGGTTTATCATTTAAACTTGTAACCACCAATGGTGATTTTAGTTATTGTGGTGATGGTTAAATTGGGACCATCATTTTCTAAGGGTTTAACTTTAGTGTCTTCTATAAAAAGTTTGCTGCACAGGAAGTACATTCAAAAACCACCCCTCTACAAAACAAGTCATTCAGTGTTTCAATATGTAAGACCTAAAAATGCAGAAGTGTAAGTATTGAAGATCAAATGTTGAGAAACCTCCCAGTCAGCTGCTGAAACGGTCGGCTCTGTGGGCAGTCAGCTCTGGACAACGTCAAGTCAACAGCAGTGGAATTGTTGCACAGAAGGTATGGCATTATTTAATGGTTCAAATGTTCAAATGTTATATTTGCAGTTAATTTAGAGTAAAATATGTTATAATTTAATGATATGAGTTGAATAAAGATGCCAAGCATATCTTTTGGTCATTTTGAATGTTTTGTTTTTCACAGATATTTTAAAGATACTTCTGTTCTTTAAGGAAAAATGGATTTCATCTATGACGACAATAACAGTTACTATTACGATAATGCCACTATTCAAGAGGAGTCAGTTGTACAGCATCAATCAAAGTGTTTAAAAGAAGTCCCGTGTTTGATTTTGCTGGTGGTCAGTGTGGTCATTTGTCTGCTGGGCTTCTGCGGGAATGCTTTGGTCATCTGGATCTCTGGCTTCAAGATGAGGAAGACAGTCAACACCACCTGGTACCTGAGCCTTGCAATCTCTGACTTTGTCTTCTGTGTTTTTCTTCCGTTCACCATCACCGACATGGCAATGGAGGAGTGGATCTTTGGACGTTTCATGTGCAAATTTGCCTCCTCAGTTATGTTCCTCAACATGTTCAGCAGTATTTTCCTCCTGGTCATCATCAGTGTTGACCGCTGTGTGTCAGTCATGTTTCCAGTCTGGTCCCAGAACCACCGCACTGTGAGAAAGGCATCCATTGTTGTTGTAATAGCCTGGGTTCTCGCCATCGCACTGAGTCTTCCCTCTATGATCTTTCGGGATATTGGTAATCATATGGGCAGGACCTTTTGCTATAACAAATACAATTCAGACCAGCACAGTCACATAACTGTTGCATTTAGCCGATTCCTAGCAGGATTTATTGCCCCTTTCATCATCATCATCATCTGCTACTCTGTCATCATCCTCAAACTTCGCACCAACAGGATGACCAAATCCTCAAAGCCTTTCAAAGTCATGACTGCGCTCGTCGCTGCTTTCTTCCTCTGCTGGCTGCCGTACCATGTGTTCATCCTGCTTGAGTTATACCACCAGTTCGACAGTGACACTTACATACTAAATATTGGACTAAAAGTAGGCACATCTATAGTTGCAGCAAACAGCTTCCTCAACCCAGTGTTGTATGTTTTCATGGGCAACGATTTCAAGCAGAAGTTCAAGAGTTCTGTGCTCTCAAAGATGGAGAATGCGATGGCCGATGAAGGCCGCACCATAAGCCGATACCTGTCCAGGTCCAGCTCCATGGACCACAGAGCGTCTACTCACATCTAGAGGTCTCATACGTATTTGCTCATTTGCAAACAAAATAGTTAATTACCACAAGATTTGAAATATGTTTTTGCTCTCACAATTAATGGGTGAAATACGTAGAAATTCACTGAACTATGCACAATTTGTCCTGTTTTTAAGTGTAAGTTCACAGACACATCACATAGTTGAAGAATTGTTTGTTTCCGTTGATTAATGAAATCTGAAAAGTGTGAACTTAGCCCATGTTGTTTTTCAGGATGGAGGATATCAATTTCACTCAGCAGGAGGAGCAGAAACTGTGGAAATGAATGCATAAAAATGATTATGATTGAATAACAATCACTTTCAGTAGTAAAATTACACTCCAGGGGTCTGTCTTAAACAGAATAATTTGCAAGTGTTCATAATCACAAATGTTTGCAGATATATATGTCACAAATATTAATCGCTTGTAAATTGCAGATAAAACTGTGAGCCATGCAGCACTTTCACATGTTCAGTTATGGGTTACACGTATGTACGTTGTTTTAATTAGTCAAATACATCAAAGTTGATTTCAGCCTATATGATGCAGATTTGGCAAAAAGGGTTCCAAGTTGTGGCAGTGAGTTTATGCATTATTGTTTTCACTCTCTGTTGCATTTGAAATAATTTGGTAACCTGAGTGAGGTTTCCTTGACCTCTGAACCAAAATTATAAACACAAGGCCACTGCACATGGGAAACACTCACTGAAGGGAAAAGAGCTAAGAATTGATAACTGGTATGTCTGTTTCTTACATAAAACCTCAATGACCTTACACCCAAAAAGGGATGTCCTGTGGTTGTACTTACTGACACCATAGCATGACATTTTTGTGTGGCAAACCGACCCAATTATAATGTGTGAATAGGCGGAGGTCTGTCTTTGAGATGTGTGACAGTTTTCATACAGAGAAAAGCTTCTGCTGATGGATTAAAAACAGGAAAAAAAGATCTAAATTAATTAGAGATGTAGATATATAGACACACCACACACCCAGCTTGTTGAATTAACCAGTTTTTTTGGTTTTATTTGGTCATTTCATGTATGACAACTGAACAATGACTGTGTTCTGTGCAATAGATGTTTCAATGTGTTTTTCTCTCTCAGACTTTTTTTTCTGAAATAAAGATGTCACTTTTACACTAAGCTCTTTGATGAATGGTCTGATCTGTCAATACTGAGTCACTGATTGCATTTTTAGTTTATTTGCCTTGAATAAATAAATTAACCACTTTGATAATATTTCATGTACAACATGGTATATTTCAACAATACATCACTTATAGAAATACAATGCATACAGTACAGTGACATCGTGCCAATCACTGCTCACTATGTGACCTTTTTATACAACATGATCACAGGAGCATTTTGTCAAAAAATGTGCAACAACTAAAGGTGAGAGAGAAATATGAGCTTTCTTTGACAAAATATTTAATGTTTTAACATTTCCAGGGTCAAAACTATTCTTCTCCTGATGGTGTAAACTACACAAAAAGATAAGATTAATTGTATTCTCTGCACGCCACATTTCCTGCTTATTAACACATAAGGAGTCATAACACAAGCGAGAGTGCCTTGTGATTTTTTTGATGTTGAAATAGTGGAGAGGAGGGGGAAGAACCAGACTGAAAAGGTTACATGTGACACAGTGAGCCACAATGAAATTTCGGCAAGACAGTTCACCTTTAAAGCTGCACTAATAAGTGTTTTTATCTTAACAATTGGACCACGTACAGTATAATGTGAATGGGCTCACTTACGGTGATAAACCCACAGTGCCACGGATTGTTTTAGTTTTCACAAGCAAAACTTTGTTTTTATTCTGACTCATCACTCTTAACCTTATTACCATCTCAGCAATCAGCTGTTTTTGTAAAACCTTTTCATTTGACCCTCTTTCTAATTCTACTGTTAGTCTCAAGCCATACCTGAGATAACCCTGATTACATCACTATGACATTACCAGGGATATTTTCCTTGAGCCAAAGAGGACATTATACAATTGTTTTCACAGGCTGAGTTATACTCAGCCATAATGAGTAAACTGACCTTTAAGTGTAAAATTGGGGGTTGCCCATTTAAATATTCTGTGGTTTGAATTTGCATTCATGCTTGCGATTCCTGCGTGGGGGGGCAGAATCCCCTTTTTAATTGTCTTAAAATGTTTTCTGTTTTTTATTTTCATTTGTAAAAACTGGACTTCACAGACATCATTTAATTTACTCATTTATTGGGCCATATTGCATTACATTCATTCCATAGGAAATACATTCAGATGTGACACCTGTGGTCAAGTACCGGCTTGTCAATGAAAGCAAGAGCCAATAAAGTTTAAAGCATGTGTTAAAAATAGAAACAACTTCTCCTGTTTGCATCTTGCAATACAAATATTTTCAATGTGTCAGCACACACTATAAAAATATATTTATATGTCATACTGAAAATGGAAGTCAGTTAATGTTTCCTGGCTCTTAGTCACCAGTGTTTTTATTCATCTATATATTCATGTCTTTATTTATTTATACACTCGTTCATTTTTAAGCATAGACTGTAGCATACTGTAGCAGATTGAGTACCATTAGGAGACGTGCTGCTTTATAAAATAAGAGCAGAATTTTTCACACTCTTGTGGACATTTGAGTTTTTTTTTTAAATCATGAAGAGTAAAAGTATTACCAGCTTCACTGTGTTGTAGCTCTTATTACAACAAAGCAAAACAAAAAACCCAAAAATAAACTGTTTTCACATTCAATAAGATTAACTGTCATAAAATTAATTTGAAACAATTAGTACTACTAAAGATAACATCCAATCTAAAACACAACTCAGAGTGTAATGCTTAATTCCTCGATGATCTTTGGGGCAAGTGTTGCACTGCAAAGTGCTTTTTGGATTTCTGCATCAGGTCCAGTGTTAAGAAAACATATTCACAACCAAATCAGTCAACATGTGCATTGCACGCCAGAGATAAATAAATGCCGCAGAGATACATCCTCTTCTCTCCTTCAGTCAGTGCCTTCAAGAGGGATTATTCATCTTCTTGAATATGAAGAGCTGAGAATTGAGTTCCTTACCTCTTTATCATCAAAAACATAATTCCTCTTACATACAGTAAGTTGAATAACTTCCAAAAACTTAGAAACACACAGTATCATCTTCAGGTAGTTATCGCCTGCATATTGCATTTTCCCCTCCAACAAAGGGCTCAGCATTTTGAAGTTTTCAGAGAACTTCTTGTATAAAATTGTATTGTTCTATAACCATGATAGCAGCAGAAAATTGTAATTTTTTGATTTTCTTTCACTTTTGCACAAAATAAGCTTTTATAACACACTTAACAGTACGCTCTCATATCTTTTGGATGAAATGTTTTTCCACTGGCAACCAAGCACCCAGCCCCGTCAGATGAGCCTCTCTGTGGTCACAGCTATTGTACCTTCTTCATGTTAAGGCATGTGCACATGCCCGCACCGCACATGTGCATAGAGCAAGATAAGAAATATTTTTCATTCAACTAAAGAAAAAAGCCTTTTCTATTAATGCATGGAGCTGTTACTATCTAAGGTAAACAAAAAAATGAAAAAAATGTGATTAAAAAATGAATATAGGAGGGTAGAGAGACTGCTTGAGACTTTCTTCCCACTATAATTTCAATCTATGTTGAAAAAAATGGAAAATACAATTTAAGTGATGCAATCCTACAAAATATGGTGCAGTCTGTTGATAGAACAGTCCAATTAAAAGGGAAACGAGGGGACTGTGTATCATCTTGGCATGTATTCGCCTGGAACTCCAGACATCTTTCTTTTCTTCAAGGCAGCGTCTACTGTTCTGATCAGTTCATTAATGATAGCTCGCATTTCGAGAGTGTATGGGTCATATTCAAGTTTGCGTAGCCCAGACCGCTTAAAGTTGCCATCTTTCTGGCCCTCAACGCAGAGCAGTCGGTCCTCAGAAACCTTCAGACCCAAAAACTGGACCATCCCCTTGAGCCGAGAGAACAGGTCCCTCTTCAGTTCTTCAAAGTGGACCACCTGAACGTTCTTCCCATAACGGAGCCAGTCCAAGGTGTGGGACGCCCACCAAGGAGCATAGTTCTTCACAAACTCGGGCCACTCTGTAGGATGCGTAAAGAAGAAGAAATGTAAATAAACAAGGGCATCTGAGTGGCAATGCACCAAATAAATGTATACATTTAAATATGGGGGACAGAACTCACTCAGCTTTTCTTACTGATGAAATCAAGTCGCAAATTTATAAAACTTCTAAGTATTACACTTGAGAATGCTTTAAACAGCCAACTTAGGAGTAAGTAAACAATAGCTAAAACTTAAATGTAAGACATATTTACCAATATTAATTAAGTTAAGTGTAAGAGGGAATGTGGCATCAGAATCAGAAGTATAGAAAAAAAAAATGAGCAGGAACAGCAAAAGGCAAAGATTTACTTTTCATCTGCCAAATTGTTCTTTCTTAAAGTTAAATCTTTCATGTTCCCATTAGCAATAAATGTGAAATTGAATCATATTTATAAAATAGGGATGGAATGGAGACAAATGGAATGACGGTGCATCAGGGAAATCATATAACAAGAAGGAATTGACAAAATGCAGACGATGAAGACGTATTAAAAATGAGTCACAAGAATACTTCATTATTGTTGTTTACACCTCTCATAAATGAAAAAAGTTTAACACCCAGTGAAATGTGTGTTTGGAGATGAAACGTTAAAGAAGGCACTAACAGACCTCTTCAGTGCTCTTAAATATACTTTTGCACTGTTAAATCAAAATTTGCCATGATAGCTTTTTGTTTTAAGTTTGTTAGTAGAAAGTTTAACAATACAGACTCTAATCTCAAAACAATGCATTATTGAAAAGCAAAAATTATGGTAAATAAGTTACGTGACAAACTATAAAGTCACTAAGAGGAATCAAATGAAGGAGAAGTGAAAGTCAAGATAGCCAAACGCTGGTGTCACTTAGCTTGAAACGTCTGGAAACACCCTTGCAGGACACATGGTAATTTCACAAGGTAATTTCTTAAAATGTTGGAACAGTAAAGTTGAATATTCTTGATCATCTCTGAAACTGCAGACTTCACTCTAGGGCTCTTCTTTTGCAAATACTGCTGCTTTTTATTCATTGATAATCTACTGGCCCATAACAGCAGTGGCTGGCTGGGGCTGTTCTGCATTAGCATGCATCTTTACATTGAGGAGAGTGTGTCGTTAAAGTTTAAAGCCTGCTGAGTTTGCAGAGCTGTCTCAGAAACTAATGTGAGAGGCAACTTTAGTACGACAGTGGACAGAATATTATATACTGCATAGGAAACACAACCAACTGTAAGGGAATACTAAGGAACTGCATCTCTAACCACTTTCTTTTCCTATCAGACTTGCAATGGAAAGCAGAGCATATAATAAGAAGACCAAAATAATCGCAGCTCTGCCCCTGAACATCCTGTTCTGCTAATGTTTCACTGAATATCAAATCTAGCTGAAGCACTTACGTCCCTTAGACTTGTGAAACCGGAATAAAGCGGTTTGTATACGAGTCATTCACACAGGAAAATAACACACTGTGCTTTGAAAATGACTAGCACTCAAAAACAAGTTATACTTGCTCTTGCCCCTGAGTTGACTTTATGGAGTCGCACTGGAAGGCATCAGTGTCTGTAACATCATCTGAGCCCCACAGTCTCCCTCTGCAGAGTGTACATGTGGTGCCCTGTATACAATGTCACACTGACTCTCAAATTGGGAGCTTCTCTCTGTATTCGAAGTGGCAGCTGTCAAAAAGTCTTTCTCTTACTGATGTCATCGCATCATTTCCCCAACAACAGAAGGAATAAACATTCATAGGAAATGGCAGGCCAAATGTGCTGATGCCTACACAAAGAGAGACAACTGCTGGGTCGGCAACTCTCCAGCCTCTGGAAAATCGATTAAACCTCAGAGAAAGTAAGAGAGGCGATACACGGACCAGACAAAACCAGTTGCCATGGTAACAAAGACATAGTTGAGTGGGTGAATGTACTGAGGGAAGGGGGAAATGCATGAAATATAAAGATATCTTAGCAAGTGGCATACAATCTGGCCTTTACTTAATGGACAATGAGCTACTGGCCTGAAAGGTCTAACCTCTTGAATTATGTAATGGACATTGACCTCTTATTGAAACATCTTTTATTCATTAAGTCAGCGCAATAAGAAATGAACTTTTGCTGACAAATCATCAAATGGTTATGCAATGCAGCGTGATGCACTGGAGGCTAGACAAAGTGTATAATGCACAACAAAATTGACAAAAATGGAAAAACGAAAGACCACAAAATATATATCACTGCATACACTATAGCACTATCAATACAATTTATATTCTATTTCTGTTCTATCAACAAGAACAGACATCAAGCAGCTATTAATTCTTAGAAAAATTCAAGAAAGGGAGGATTTCTTGGACCTGTTAAACTTAATCTTTGTAAAGTCAGTTTTATGTACAAATTCATAAATGCTCACCAGTGCCACAAATCTGTTCCCACATGCCAACAGCTTCCTTAAGCATCTAATCAGCATGACTTTATATGAAAAATCTTCGATACAAGACATACACACAAACATTTGAGGAACTGCTTGGTTTTACCAAGTCAAAAAACTCATGATCACACTGAACCTGAGTGACGAAGGCTGTGGTCGGTTGGCTACTTGTTTCATTTCTCATTTCTGAAAATGGACACTGAGATTGGCACTAAGATTATCTCATGAAAATGTACTCAGCCATATTGGTCAATACCTTGAAAACCACTAAAAAAAATGCCTCGATTTATTGCTCATTTCCTCCATTTCCTTAGCGTGCTACATCACTTTGGACCATTTCCCAGTTCACTGTTTTTTTGTTTTTTTTGTTTTGTTTTTGCCATTTTCTCCTTCTGTTTTCTGAGTAAAGATTAAAATAATAACATAGTCTAAATATTAAACATTACTACCTACACCCAGTAAAGATATTCATGGCAAATTATTAACCAGAGCTGGAGGACGTGTTTTTGTACACATTGTCTGGTGTCCCTCTGTGACATTTCAGTGAGGGGGTTCAATGGCTGGTGAAGTAAACTAAGATTGAAACAGTTAACCTTCAGTTACAATGAGTTTGTCCTTCATTCGGATGGGTTTTGGCCAGCGCTCACAAATTCTTACATTTTTTAAACCGAAAAGGCATTATTAAGACCCATCCTGTTTGCAGTTACTTGAAATATTTTCCACTTGTTAGAAGGCTTTTAACAGATTTGCACCTGCACTTAAGAGACTTTGAATTTGCTTGAATTAAGGTTACAGGAAGAATTGCTAAACACAATGTAAAATATGATAGCTACCTTTCCCCCTCCAGTGAGCCTGGGAGGCAAATCCAATGTGTCCTCCATATTTGCGGTTAAACTCTGCCATGAGAGCTTTGTAGGGGTTTCGGATCATGACGATGCCGGAGTCGAATGCTTCAATCTCTTTTTTGCCGCTCTCATGTGTCTTAATGCAGATAGTCCTTCCACTCCGCCAGTGGTCTCTCTCCCCTTTAAATCCTGTGAAACAATGACACCCGAGAAACATTTAATCCCCAGAGGTGGAATAATGGGTGAATATGTTTTAATGTGCAATAAACGTTGAAGCCTACCTTTATTGTAAAGGGAGCCATCAAAGTAATAGCTGCCAGTGTAGAAGCCAGTGGCGAGCTCTATGAGGTGACGAGCCCAGGTGTTGCCAGCTCCGGGGAAACTGGCGAGGGCCACCAGCTGCTTGGCGTGAGTGGGGAGGAAATGTCTGTCCATGCAGCGGTTATCTGGAAAAAGAACAACAGGCTATATTATTGTTTTGTTGCATGTATAGATTAACGGATGAATAGCGATAAACATGATCTGTGCTTTGAAATGTGGGGTGAACAAGCTGTTTAATACAATCATGCTTCAAATAGATATGTTATTATCATTATTAACATGTAATTGTTATGTTGAAACATGTTGAAACATTGAAGGTTGGTAGCAAAGACATTTAACGTAATGAGAAAAGTTTAAAAATAAAAAGGAAAGTCTCAAACGAAACGTCAAGAGAGAAGAGAAACAGACACTTAATGGTGTTTTTTTGTGTGTGGATGGTTTGGATAATCTCTCTGATGGTGAACTTATTTGTTCAGCTGAAGAATCCTAAGGTAAAAATAGATGACTGGAATGATTGTAAGAAATAGAAGTTCAACCAACCCCCACCAACCCGCAATTTGTTTGTTTTTTTCCCCCCATGAATCTGCTTTTTTGTTTACTGGTCCCAGGATTTTTGCTGACCCAAGCCAAAGCTGTCTGTTGTATTGAGGAAACATGGGCCGCAAAGGCTGACTGATTGGGTTTGATGACGATATATGAATCCACAAGAAGTACTTAAGTCATACTTAATCCATTCCACTCCCCTTTGTCTCGGTTTTCAAATCCCTCCCTCCCAAATACTTTCTAATTCTCTCTCTTTTGTTTGATTCCAGGAACCAATGGGGCTCCATCCAGGACAGGATGAAGAGAGTCCAGAGTCTCACCCCCTACTGGTTCCCTCCCTATACCCACCATGAGCTTGGTACAGCATCCCCCCTGCATTCATCCATCTAACAGGCACAATGATTCTCACTCCATCCCTTTATCCCTTACCCTACACCCCTATCCCTTCAGGTTCTAGTACACACAGAAGTATTAAGTATGAAAAGAAGAACACAGGCCAAAGTCACAAATACGTCTTCACACTTGATGCGACACTGAACTGTGAATGTGCTCGTATGTATTTCCTGGACGCAGGGAGTGGCTTACAACTTTAATTTTCTGACATGCCTCTCATTCAAATGTGCCACTAGGAGCTACCAAACTTTACCTGGAACCTGCGTCTGGTAAACGACAAAGTACTCGTTGTTCCCACAGCTCTCAAACTCTTCCCCGTGGCAGTGATGGAGACACATTTTCTCATCCTCCTGCTCGTGAAGGGAGAAGAGAGAAGTCGGGAAGCCGCAGTGACATCGATCTCCAGCCAGGACAGCGAGCGATTTCTCCTGAAACACAGCTGCCATTATACACTGAATACACATTTATACATGCACTGACTGCACGATGCATGAATCCACATGTCCCCTCACCCTCTCTGTGCACATGTCAACACACTTGTCCACAGACATGTTTAAGATGACTGCACTGAAAGGAAGTGCCAAAGTCACATTGTCTGGCCGGTGGAAACACCCCTTGAAAATGGCGCTGCCATCTGAAACAGATAAAACAAATCAGACTGTTACTCAATAAAAGGAAAAAAACCTACTCTATACTCCAGTTTTATGGTTATTAAACACAGCTTCCATCCGCTTGGCCTGTATCCACTGACCCCTGACAAGGCAAATGGAGGAAAGGAGCACTGACCCCGGCCCCTCAGTGTATTGAGCCTCTGGACTGAACCGATAGCAGCACTGACATCCCTGCTGTGTGTGTTTTTTTTTAAACAGCCTGATAAGAGAAAGTGAATCATGTATCAAGTGAAGTGTTAATCACAGTGTGTTTGCAGGCTGTGACGTGTGCATCATTACCTCATCAGAGATTTGAAAACCACTGTTTTAAATCATCAATGATAAAAATCTAAACATCCATTTTACTTTTATTTTAGGCTGTCAACATGTCAGCCATGCTGACACACATATGACACTGTCTCTACTGTCAATGGACTGTTAATCATTCATAACAGAGTAAGGAAACCAAAACACAAAGCTTTTTACTGTGACAGATATAATGATGAAGACAGCTTGCTTGCTAAAATGTCACTGAATACAATACGCAAAGGGGGGGGTTTTCATTCCTGTTTAATTTCATGCTGCCAATACCAAGACTGGAGCTCAGGTTTTCTTTCCTTTACTGAAGGCATAAACTATCAAAGCTATGTGCCTTTAAAACAAGGTACCTCTTTGCAAATCAGCTCTAGCCATGTGAGTGTATCTAATGTTTTATTTATGTTTGCCTTTTTTTCTCTGACTAAAAGTTACATTTTGAATATCATATCATATTTTCTCCTCATTTCCCTGCAATATATTTTAAGTGCGACCTCTTTTTGTAACACTTCTGTGCCCTTGCATGTGGCACTGCTTTTTAAATTGTACTGACATACATTTTTTGTGCAATGTTGACTCATGTAAATACAACACCCAAACATATATTACAAACAAGGCCTTGATAAGCAAACAATAGATAATGAATGCAAAGATGCAGCAGATTAAACATTATCCTTCTGCATTGCTAACAGATTGATGCAAAAGAAATCAATACAGAATAATATATATGCAGGATTGTCATTGCTGTCATCTTTTACAGAAAACACTAAATCATGTGACGGCAATGGTTTGGAAGTGGCAAAAACCACAAAACAGCCACCTCAACACATTTTCTACATATTCTGCTCACAAGACAGAGATCAGGGTCAGAGGTGAAAACACAAACACAAAGAGCTTACTCAGTGGTCTGAAAGACTGCAAACAGAGGGCAAAAAAAGCAGAAATGAAAATAAAAATAAACAAACAACTGAACTGGACAAGAAAAGTAAGATTATTAAACACTATAGTTGTGTGTACTAACAAGCCAAGACTTGCATGCCACCAGATTATTTCTCAGAAGTGGTAGATAGAGAGAATGGAAGAATGAAATGAAGAAGATGATGGTGGTTTTTAAAGTTTCCTCACTTTGTGGCTGGGACTTTCTTAAATCTCACAGTATTAGTACCAACGAAAGTAAGTACCAATCAATATATTGCTACAACTTTAAACAAACCACCCTAAACACATATCTCACACCATGAAACAGGAAATTAGGTCCTTCCCCTTTTCTGATAATTCCTTACTTTAATTCAGTTTTCCAGCAGCAGTTTGCAAGCATTTAGGATGCAGACCACGGCTGGCTGGGAGAGGCAGGTACTGTAGCACGGCTCTCCCAGGAGGAAGGTAAACACACCAGAGCAGTCTGTTTCCAACTGTGGTATTAACCCAAAATAGAGCAAATATTTCCCCTCAAAACAGCCAGGCTTGCTACATTTCTGCATCAAAAAAGCATCTTTGTATCTCAGTGGATAGTGTCAAGTACACAGTACACTCAGATCTACTCAGGCTTTTCAGTGCATGGACAGAATTTAAAGCCTGGCAAATTATTATGTCATTTTTCAGTTTTTATGACTACTTTTTTCATCCGCATAGGAGTGGGTGATAGATATTGCAGACATACGGTATAAAATATATAATATAAAATATACAGCACCAGTCAAAGATTTGGACACACCTCCTCATTCCCTTGAATGAGAGAGTGTGTCCGGACCTTTCACCGGTACTCTATATGCATGCCTGAGCTCTCCTGTGTTTACTCAATAGCCCTGTGGTTGTCAGTGTGTGGAGACCAGCATGTGGTTTCTATAAAGCCCAGGGGAGTTCTTTTGTTGTTGTTGTTGAGTGTTAGACTCACAGCGGCGTGCTGACTCCTGGCTCAGCTCCAGCCTATAGATGGACAATCGGTTGGCTCCTCCACACAGGTTGCTCTTCTCTCCTTTACATTCCATGCTGCACTCGCTCTCTGAACAGTTGGGCGCCTGGATCTTGTGGCCACAGTAGCACTCTGCTCCAAACTCCAGACCTGCGTACATGTAACCTCTGGATAGAGAGAGGAAAAAGGGATTGGTATCATTAGCGAAGACAGAAAGGCTCAAATGAATGATCTTAGCCTTCATTATGTGTCTTAATCCTTGAAGCCAATAAAGATTATTATTATGAGCCACTAGATAAACTGTAATCAATACATCAAATAGACGGTGTTGAAGTAAAGGTGAGAACACATCAAAACTTTATTGTGGAATAACATCTCTCTTTGGTGATTGAAGATGAGAGAAGTTACACATGATGTCAGGTATGAAACCAATTAGAGATGACTGTAGCACACTTTCAAACTAAATCTATCACACAAAGCCTGTTCTCTCTCTCCTATGGACTGTTTTTTCTGCTGCCTCATAGAGGATTTGACTCCCACGATGCCTTTCGGGTGCAATTAGACGTCTAACACACCCCTCACAACAGACAAATCCTGGGCTGTCAATCAAACTCAAACCTCTGTGTGCTGCTATGTGCTGTTGCCCCTCATTTGTTTGTCTGTTTTTAATAACCTGCTGCTCTGGAAAAAGGAGACGGCAGGCTGGGAGAAACAAGCGGGAGGAGGAAGGACCTGAAAACAAGTGACTCTCTTTGCTCCCATTCTCCGCTTTGTGAATCAGTGATGGGTGTAATTCAATGCAGATAGAGCCGTCCCCGGTATTCTCTTGGGAGAAGAAAAAAAAGAGGTGAGAGAAAGATAGAAGAACGAAAGGCAAGGTAGCTAAGAGAGGAAGACAGGATGTGAGGAAAGGGGAGGCAAGTGGAGGAGAGGAGCAGAGAGCTCTTCGAGAGATAACGAGCTCCACTCTAATTGCTTTAAACATAAAGGGCTGGAGCATGGGTAATTGTTTTTCATGCATTAGACCTAGACAAAAGACCAGTGCCTGACTAAAACTGAGTTTTATGCTGATACAGATGTTAGAAAATTGGATTATAATGTATCAGCTTTTCGTAGATATACATGTACATAAATGAAAATGAATGAATGACATTCACAGCAGGTCTTCCTTCAATGTGAGAGTTGTGACACAAAAACAGCACATGATCAAGTATATTTGGACACACCCATCACACTCATGTGATTGTTGAATATTTCTTTAGGTTGGGCCAATGACATTGGGTACAAGCCACAGCCAAATCACCCCAATGTGTTAAATGGGGTTGATGGGGTTCAAGGTTCTGTACAGGACACCAGACTCAGGAAAACAATTTCTTTATGGAGCTGGCTTTGTGCACCGAAGCACTGCCATGTCTAAACTAAAAAGGTGGTGATAAACCCTCAGGTAATAATTATCACCCAATTCTACAGTTCCCCTCAACTCTACAGAGCTTTTTAGGGTCTTTCAGCTCATTACTGTGGTTTTACAGTCTGCGACCTAATTGTTTTGGTCACATCTCGTCAACTTTGTTTTACTGCCACAGTTGTTTTATTTATATGCTGTATATATTGTGACATTTCTTCATCAGGTGAACATAAAGAGGCAACTGTTTGTTCATATTGTGAGTATTTAAACTTGCTGCACTCCCTCCATGTGGCTACACACACACACACACATACTCAAACAAAAACGATTAATGCATGTTAAAGGTTTTCCTTAATTAGAACTTATCATCCTTACACAAACCATGAAAAACAGACCTCTGTTTAGAAAGCATCTCATTTCCATAATTCTGGGCTATCTGTTTTACTTTACATCTCATCCCTAACAGTAAGCATGAAAAACAGAGGAAAAAAAGAGCTATATCTAATGTTTTTTGTTGTTTGCAGCTGTCATACCTTTCTGCACAGTTGTCCTGGCAACGGAATACAGTCATTTTTTTGTAGTCAAAAAAGGAAACTCCTCTCAGTGCTCTTTTCTGTGTGTCATCAATGTAGCAGCCAATATACTTTGCTGAAAAAAGAAAAATGTTAGTTATGTTTGCAGAAAGACAAACACAGACATAACACATAGATACAGTGTATATATAATGTAAACAGTGTTCCAAGCATTAGATTTTACTTCAGCTACTATACAATATCACATAAAATAATTTTTAAAGCAACTGTTTGACCATAGGAGTGTCAAAAATTCGCAAGCCTATACGGTGTAGTATCAGAGCACATGAGGAGTCCAAACTGGGGCAGAATCTTTATTTATTTATAAAGGCACACATCCCCTTCTAGTGGCCTGTAACCGTAGTGGCAGTCATCTCTGCATTTTTCAGAAGTGTGTGGGGGTTGGGCTTCAGTGAACCTCTGCAGAGGGATAAAGCAGTCCTTCAGAAGCTTCTTCCCTCTCATCAAAACACTGTTCTCCTGTTATATCGAGCTCCACGAGCTCCACTGTACCTTTAATAAACAAACCCCTCGCCATCTGTGCTGTGCCATTACCCCTCTGAGCCTCTGTTAATAGCTAAATGGGAGGGGGGGCATAGTCCTAGTCCCCTGCATTACTTTAATTGTTACGGTTTAAAGGCCTGCATTTGAGCAGCATGTGGTGTGCTGCATGACTCAGCTGTAATCTTCCTCCTAACTATTGTTCAGATGGAAAATAATCTGCTTTATGAGGAAGCGAAGTGCTGATTTAAAGGAGACTGCAGCTCCAAAAAGAATATTTCTGCTCAGTATGACGAGGTGTGAAAGATGAATAAGTAAATGCAGCTGATGTGTCCAGATTAATATTATTAGCTGGTCAAATGTTCCACAATAACCTTGCTGTAGCTGCTGGATCATATTAACTAATGTCAGCAGTGTTTCAGTTGTATTCCTCCTTCTGCTCACTATTCCAGTGTGACTCCTGTTTTTTCTCTTTTGTACAGTATGCTTCAGTGCTACTGCACCATACAGCGTAAATATGTTTATGTGCTGCGGTCGGCATCTTATGCTGCAATATTCCCTCCAAATGAAATTCAGAGCCAGCAAGAGATGGAGTGAGAAAAGAGGAGGAAATACAAGTCTCTTAACCCCAACCTAACAGGATTCTGAAGATGGTTAAAACTACACACTAATGAATGGTGCTGGATGTATGAGAGCAAATGAATGTGTTGAATCTACTTATTACTCTATCATCACGTTCAGCTGCAGTCTTGTGAGGTTAGCATTTCAGTAAGGGGAGGATGGGAGGGGAGGGGAGGACTGAGGCAGACTGAGAGACCTTCATTTGATTAGATAACCCAAAGCTGGAGTGTAAACTAGAAATATGTTTGGCTCTGAAATGGAAAAAAATGGCAAAACCCCATCCTGGTTAGGTAAACATTGTTCTTTAATGTTCTACACTGAAACACGCTGCAGGGTACTGTACAATACTGTGACGCAGATTTAGTAATAGAATAACTTATTTATTTTCCTACCAGTCTGATCCTGCTCAGGCTCACAGAGGCTGGAGTCTCTCCCAGATTGTACTGGTTTAAAGTCATAGAACCAGCCTTCCTTATACTGTCCCAGGGCAAACACAGACTCACCAGCAAAGTATTGTTTACAATAACCCCCTTCCTATAGTGGTTGCATACTTTTGTTCAGGGCAAAACAAGACATCTGAGGTTGTGTCTTCGGGTTACATTTCTTTTTTATCTTTTATGGGCCAAACAACTAATTGATTAATTAAGAAAATAATGGACCCATTATTCAATTATGAATATAATCATTACATTCATTACAAACTGTGTGATTCCCTCCCTGCAACTTGAGGACTGTGTAAATAAACATCCTACATATATATCAAATGTGTAATATAAGTCACAGGTGGAGGAAAGTTTTTTAGCCATTTTCTTCAGGTGTCCTGCTGGAAATATGTGAAGTTTAATTAATTTATGTTGGTGATTGGTGATGCTGACAGGAGATTTCGCAGTGTCTTAACATCAGCAGTGGAAATTAACCTATACATAACTACAAATCTGAGTATGACTTTATGTTACTTAATATTTCTATTCCATTACATTTCAGTGGAATATACATTTTACTAAACCACATTAATTAACAATATGATATATATTTTACTCTCTGAAAGGAGCCAGTCTACAAAATGAGTATTTGTACTTTTGATTCTTTAAATACATGATTTTTTACATTGTGATATTAAAACGTTTAGCTACGAAGTATTTCTTGCCCTACTGCCAAAAACGTTTCTATTATATGTCTTCATGGATAGAGGAGGTGGACTCAACAGTGCTGTCCTTGCTTTTAATTATTTACACTTTATCCAGCAGTGCAGAAAGTGTTTGACAGGGTAAGAGAAGCAGAGAGGATGAAGAAAGAAGACAGCCAGGTGTAAATTATATGTTCTGATCAGCTAATTTGATCATACGTTGTTTGGATAAAAACAAGAAAGCAGGATATTTGTGCTATCCAAGGTCTTTGGCTTTGGACAGATCCTACCCATCCTCACGCTCTTGTTTTCAAAACCTTTTGTGATTCGATAGGGCGTCACATGCTAGTAAAGGAGTTTATATGTAAACATTTTCCGGTGGGGATTTTGTAGTCACACATTTTTATAAAAACTGTAAAACATGAAATAATTTAGATGATGCTACTCCACTTATGCAGCTCCGGTGTGGCTGAACATGTGCCGATTAGCACAAAGCCACAGCCGAGGCACTGTGGGTGAGATCCTTGAGGGGTTCTCTTTAAGAAAAGACAGAGGACTTAATCATCATCTTTCTCAAGAGATTTCTATTACAACTAGAAAATTCAAAGTCATTAAAATGGTGCAGTTAGTAATCAGAGATCACTTTAGATCATTTTCACATTAACATTAAATGTTGGAGGGAAAAAAGCTGCCCCTGTGTTCTCCAGTGAATGCACACAATTTGACTGTAATAAAATGTTAAAAATTCTGAATCATCTTACAGTTAGATGAATATTCAAACTTCCAATTATAAGACAAATAATAATATGTCTTAATATTGTAATACTTTACACATACATTTGGTTGACTAGTCATTAATGTTGCAATAGTGTAAATCTTCTGCAGTTGTTGTTAAATATTGTGATTATTCCCTCATTTGAAAGTCGCTCATTGAACCAGTACATTTTGTTTTTGCCCTTGCTGATCTGAACAATTGTGCAGTGTATTGTATTACTTAAATTTATTTTAATGGATTTTGTATGTGGGAGAAAGCAACGGGGGTAAATCTTAATATTAGTAAATATTTTCTAGTTTGCCAGCCTGTTTTGAATTTTGAAATGTGGGAGAAGGAAAACTACCAAACTGAACAAATACCACTGCAACTGATTAAATTAAGTCTGAGTATGACCCACCTCTTCCATCGTCCATGTCTTTGGCATTGCGTCCTTTAAGTGCACGGTTCCAGTTTCTTGTGTAGTCTTCACCCTTTCTCTCAGTGTCCTGGCCAGTCTTTTTCATCCACGGGGGGCCATACCTCCGGCCAGACCTATGAGTCTCCTTAAACACTCTGCGCATGATGCCAAGCCCCCGATTGTCTGACAAGGAGGTCCGGCTGCCCATCTCTAAAGCTACTGCAGAGTCCCGGCCCCCTCGAGCCCCGGGACCACTGTCCCCAACAAAGCCTGAGTGCAGGAAGACGAGGCTCCCAGCAGTTAGGTAGAGGAGGATGAGGGAAAAAAAGCGGACAGGTTTCCTCCGGAAATAGCGCTGTATCTTCAGCAGAGGCTTAGCCATGCTGGCTCCCCCTGCCACTTAGACGCACTCTCCCAGTGATGAACACTCATAAAGCAGAAGAATCAACACCAGCTCTACCTACTCCCACCATAAAAAAAACCCACTGGGGCTCAACTAAAATGAAGACAGAGTCAGAGAAAGTGTCTTAATCCTGTATGAAGGTTGTCCAAACAATAGCATGACTTTTCCCTTATGTATGCCTCTTCAGTCTTTCGAGGCAGACGCTTTACACCTGTGCGCTGTGCAGCTCTGGTGATTGTGTCCACGTGAGAGTCCCTGTGGGTTCCTGCTGATAGCCCAGCCCGGAGAGCCGCCTCTGGAGCCACAGCATGAAAGGTGAGTGGCTCAGAGTGAAAGATGATCGCTCAACACTGCTTTCACTCCAGTTATCAGCCTACAGAGATGCCACTTTCTCTCACACCGTGCAGAAGGAAGAGGGTTTTATTTACTAGCTGAGCTGAGATCCATTCGCCTTTGTGTGGTTGGCTATTCACTGAGACGATCCATGAGCGAGAGGGCGTGACTCCCCACCTGCAGTAAGGACACAAAAAAAGGAAGAATAAGTGCACACCTGAGTAAGCTTTATCCCAGGAAAAATAACACAGGCAGGTTACAAAAGGATGAAGTCAGTGCAACACCTGTCAGAGAGATAGAAACTGATCATTCAGACAATGTGATGGATTATAATTCTGCTGTTATTGAATTTATCTTTCTTTTGAACAGAAAGTGAAACTGTCCTTATTCTTTTATCTTCTTTCAAACCAACATCAATGTGAATACACTATGTAGCAGACATAGGCAAAGAAATAAGCAACAAATTATAGGAATAAAAGCAATTAAATATCTGGGAAATGTATCACTGTTGTCAGTTTATGCACCAAGAAGTCAGAACAGCTGCATCTCAACAAGCTCAGAGTTCTACGAGTTGTGAGTAGGAATGGAACGCAAACATTATTCAAGATAATAAGGGGATAATAATTTGTATTAACATGTGGCAGGAAATGAGCAAATAGGCTCAACTGTTTTTTAAAGATTGCAGAGGTTAAAAAACTGGGTACAAAAGGGTATCAAATTGGAATTTTTCAAAAATCTAATGAAAGTCTCTACCCATCTGTTAAATCTAGAGGTTATAACAGATAATGCTTTTCTTAAGAGAGATATTACGCTTGCATAAGTCTGAGGTTTTAGACAGATTACTGCATTTTTTGGAGGGGTGGCTGGTTAAGTCCTATAGTCTCCCTCAAAGAAGTCTCTGTTCTGGGACGAGCCTGGGAGGCTACAACTGGAAGGTGTAACGCAACACTCCTCAGGGTCAGGTAATTTTCCAGAGCATTCAAGGGGACACTCGCCCTTGTGGTTTTCTGTCTGCCCCCAGGACAAATCTGCAGAATACTTGTCACCTGAAACCTAACTGGCACTGCAGACACCCCTTGGCTCTCCTTATCCTACGGTAGTCTGGGAAGAGTCTGGGACCCTCAAGGAGAAATGGATCACATTCTGCTCATGTGATTCAACCTGCAACATCTGAACAAAAAGGCACTCCTCATCCCTCTGAAAACTCTACATACTCTTCAGTAACTTTTCCCTACAAAGAAAAGGTTCTCACCACTGATTTATTTATCGGCATTTTAATCGTTCAGTGTTTCATTCACCTGTAACTATGATCATATCTCTTTTCCCAGGTCCAATTCAGATGAAAATTATGTGTGTTGCAGGTCATAATCAAGAGTAATTAAAAAAAACAAAAACTAAAAAAACTAAATAAGAAAATCACATTAGGGGTACATACTCACAACATTGAAAACCAACATCAGTCTCATTTGTCCAGGCTTTAAAGTTTCAAAATAACAAGGGAAAACTATTGTCCTAGAAATAAATCTGTTCAACTGTCTAAATGCTGGAATACTGTTAAAGCTTTACAATTGCCCACCATATTTCAAACTATATATAGTTAAAACTATATAAATCCACTATATTTTAGGAAAGACATTTTCTGAGAAAACCAATATCTCTCATATTTGGCCTCAAAATGAAGCCAGAGCTGCCAGTTAGTTTAGCTAAGCAAACAGATTGAAAACAGGTGGATACAGTTAGCCTGGCTCTGTGCAAAAGTAAAGTTATCTGACTAGCTTTTCCTAAATTCATCAATTAACATATTGTATGTTGTAATGTTTAATTACTGAAGTGTAAGTGACACATGGTTTTTCAGGAGGTTATTTGCTAGACTATTTCTTGCAAGTCTTTACGCTAGGTTATGCTAAGCTAAGACTGACTGAGTTGGCTAAACAGTTAACAATTAGTAGACAACAGTATCAAGCTTCTCATCTCACTTTACAAACCACTCCTGTTAACATTTTTGTCTGAAACATCAAGGAATTAATGAATTCCCATGAACAGACTTTATTCCTCAAGGATTCTGGATGCCATTACTACATATACTCCTTGTATTAATTTCCTCTGCTTAACAGCTGCATAAATACAGCTGTTAAGCAGTAACAGTATTGAAAGGTGACTCCTACACTCTCTGTTACCCTGACAATTTTTCGGTCCTGTGCCAGTATTTTGCTCCCTCATGGCAAAGAAATTATTCATATTTCAGGACAAACAACATACAATGACTCTCAAACAAGCTTGTCTTTGTTTTAAACTGAATAATTTGTTTGAGAAACTGAATCATATTGACGTTGGGTTCCCAGCAGAAATGCCTCTTACTCCTAATGTGGAGCGAAACAAGTATCCTAAAAAAAAATGTGCAGCAGCCTCCTGGTCATGAGCAAAGATGCACAAGAGAGCATTGTTTCACAACAGATCATGTTATGGTGGCTACGGCTACACAACAGTGAAGTACTTCTGTCCTGAAAACAGTTAGCAGGTTTATGAGGGTAAACAAGTGGAGAAAATTACATGAGGATAGAAGTGACAGAACCCTCTCACATATGCCACAGGGCCACACACAGGTTAATCGCTGGCGTTAATAATTCATATCCCTCCAGTTACGAAGATGAAATTGAACTCGTCTCACAGCTAATTTGCAGGTTCAAATGACAGTAACAAGAGAGTGTATGGAGAGTGTATGCTTCAAGTGTAGCTTTCATAGGAAATAGAAACAAACAAAAGAAAACAATGAGTCCGCAACTCTGTCTGGTTGTATGTCTGCACAGTAGTGGTTTGGGCTAACGTCAGTGTGCTAACATGCGCACAAAAGAGACTAACATGTTGGTGTTTAACACATAATTTCACCATCTTGTTTTAGCATGTGTTTGCATGCTAACATTTGCTAATTAGCACTAAACACAAACTGATGATTGTGATGAATTTTGCATTTATTTAGCTGATGCACAAAGCTATTTGGCATTTGATCTAATGATGGAAACAAATGAAAAAAACTCTGAGAGACAACATTTTACGATTTATCTTGAACGTCTGTACCAAATAACTGGTTGTTATTGAGACATTTCTCTCAAAACCACGTGTGAAAAACATGGTTGTGCTAGAGAAAAATTCGGAGGAACACCAAAGTCAGTAGGATTCATCCTTTGGGCTGAATTAATGTTTGTTTATAACTTGTCCAATATTTTGTGGTATCTGTCTGGGCCAAAGTAGTGAACCAACTAACCGTCATTACCATGCCTAGAGCTCCACCACTATCAATCTTAGAGTTAGCTACCTTGTCAGCAGCAGTATTAATTACAGATTCACATACTGTAAGTCTGTTCTTCTAAAAGCAACTACAAGTACTTCATTCACATTTAATCCTAAAAACAAGACTAGCGGATCAAAATCTGTCATGACACTCATAAACAGCCTGACAGGGGAAAAGGAAATAGGAGAGATAGGTGGTGCCACAGAGGTCTTTTGCCAAATCATGGCAATTACTCAAGTGAAGCAGACACGAACTCACTGACTGACCATTAATTCACATTCATATTAAATGAGCCAGCAAATATTTAATCAGAGTGGATTTAGGGGAGGAAACGTCAAAGTTAATCTTTGGTGAGCAGGCCGACAGCCAGCTCGGCTTGTGCTGCAGGCAAATGGCTCTCCAAGTCAATCCATAAATATTATTCATATCTGTCCTGGGACTCATTGACCAAGATTAGGGTTGAGCAAAACCGAGCTGCGGTCAACTCTGTAACACTCTTAACTGTGACTTTCAGCCATCTATGACAACTGGTGGGTTCAACAAATGAACCAGCCGCCTTAATTTAAGAAACAATGGTCCTATGACAGGGAAGATACCAGCATGAAAAAGTTTCTAACAATATGATTATACAGTAATTTAAAATGTTTTACAGTTGAATAAATAGGCAGGCAGAATCCACCACGAAACAGACAAACTGCTGATGATACAATACATATAAAATATGAAGAATGATGATGTCAACCAGATTTGAACTTAAAGAGGTTCAATATTGAGGAATTGGCTATTTTGCCACAACATAAAATATGCTGTTTAGTTACACAATTCTGCAGATGTAATCAATTTCCATTCCCCCTTCTTCCCACTGCCAAAAATTCTGTTCAGTCCAACGTGGGTGAGGTTTTCTCACAGCTAGATCTGAATCCCCAGTGCAGATCACACCAGCTGAAACAAATTAGTTGTGATATTTTCCTATGTTTTAAAATGGTTTTTTAACTGTGGTAAATGTTGGGGGGGGGGAAACACTGTAACAGGAAACAACTGTATGGTGAAATGTCAGTCAGGATATGTTGGTCCACAAAGCAAACGTGATAGTCATTAAAATAGGCTTCTAGAGGGAAGAAAAAGACAGTATTGTGACCTTCAAATGTGAGTATTAACAGTGGCAGGAAGAAGAGGTTATCAGGTGGTTGGGCATTCGTGGGAAAGGAAACCTTTTGTCAATTTTTTAGCTCTCTGTTTGCGTCATTTGTATCCTGTCTCATCCTACAAAAGCACTGTGCTGCACTGTAACATGTAGGATGTCTTCAACTCTTCAGCAGCAGAAGAGTTAACGGCGTTGCTGCAGCAGCTCTGACCCTCCCCTCACCCTGGGGCCCGTCTTTCCGCTCTCCTGGTGTGTTTGGCCTGCCAGTGTGCATTAGCAGTGTTTGTCAAATCAAATCAAACTAAAGATCACATTCCTCCCCCGGTTATAACACTGGCCATGCTTACATTGAAGTTCACAGCAGCGTTCTTTATATTCTTTACCATCCAACTTCAAAAAGTTGCCTGATGTCAAATTACTTATGCCACCAGCAAAGCATCTCTGAATTTTATTAGTACAATATATTCATGCATGTTCTGTGTTGTTGTGAGTAATAAGTTAGCATATAGCAATTAAACTCACTGTCACTCCAAAGTAATTTAAAATGTTAAATTGTAACAATAAGAGTTTAAAAAAAAAAAAGATTTTTCAGTCAAGCAAAAGGCTGCAGTTAAAGTGAGAAAGCACAGATAAAACAGTTACAACCCCAAACTTTTGCTGCTCTGCAGAACAGATTCATCGACTCGCTCAGTGCAGATGGCATCTCTTAGGAGTGTGTGACCCCTGAAAAGTGTGAACATGGCTGCTTCCAGTAACAACAGTATCACAGTGCCAAAGCAGTTTTCTTCACTTAATGTTTGGCAAAAGTAACTGCGGTATGTGCTACAGTTTTGCCTTCCTGTTTTCGTGTCAGCCATTTTAATTAAATCAGTATTTGATCTCAGTGTGTGCCCGCATTAGCGATTGACTTAACCTTCGTGTGGTGTTCAGATCTGAGGGCCGCGTTTCAATTTTTCCTAAAAGAAAAATGAAAAAAATAATAATTTTTTCCAACTCATTGGCCTTGGCTC
This sequence comes from Scomber scombrus, assembly GCF_963691925.1. NCBI lineage: Eukaryota > Metazoa > Chordata > Actinopteri > Scombriformes > Scombridae > Scomber > Scomber scombrus. The sequence goes on from NC_084973.1 coordinate 15,967,005, forward strand.
ATTTTCTGTGAACAGCATGTTAACAAACACATTTTCATTATGTGTACACTGTGACCCCCCCCTACACATTTATATGAAATATATGGTGTTTGTGGTCACTAGACCCGAGGGTGATAAAAGTGTGGGAATTGTATAGGTAAAAACAAGTAAATATGGTATAAATGGAAAAAAAGGGTTTCTGCTCCTGCTAGTCCTGCACACTTCATACACTATATATACTACAAAATGTCTTGAAGGATGTTATTTCAAAACATTATATCGTTTCTCACACTCAATCCCCGCTGCAAACTGGCGGTGGGGCACAACAAATAAATTGCTTTGCGTGTGTGGCTGATTATCACAATCGATCAATATGGCAAATAGATTCCATGCCCAGAGGCCCTTCAAAATTTTTTTAGAAGAGAGCGAAGCTTTGGAAGATGAAGATGAGGAATTTTCAGAACATAGGAGGATCCCATTTCTGTCAATTCAGAGTCTGACAGTTTGTTTGACAAAGAGGCCCCAGGACCAGCCACTCCGCAGCCTGCCGGAGGAGAAATATGGATGTAAAAAAAAAGGGTAAAATTGAGTGGCCTTCTTGCCCAAAGAGTGAACCACCCTGCAAGGCTGCCAATGTGACAAGGATGCAACCAGGGCCAACGAGGATGGCGGTCACTTGTGCATTCTTTTGAACTTTTCATCCGAGATATCATCCAGAATCATTTTGGACCGCAGTAATTTGAAGGGAAGGTATGTTTTTGGAGAGAAATAGAAAGAGAAAGGCCGAACCCCTTTACATGTATAGTTTGGGGTTCTAATCTTTGTTGGTGTTTTCAGATCGAAAGGGGAATCCACAGAATCCTTGTGGATTGCAGAAAATGGCAGAAAACTTTTCTGTGCAACGGTGCCTCTGTAAAACCTCCACATTATTTCCAGGATTATTTCCAGGATCCCGTTTGATTACGGAGACACCAAACCCATTCAGATAACATTTTATCACTAAAAACAAACAGCATTCCTAGTGATGAATGTGATCAGCAGAAGTAAATGGTGAATATTAACCATATGCAGTCTATATTGCTTGTAATTGAGATAAACACAACACCTGTTAAGTTTGTTTTTTTTTAACATAAATTGTTATGCCGTATTGCTTTAAAAAACAAATAATGTTGTGGGTCCAACAGACTCAAAAACATTGGGAGAGTAACAAAAACACACAAGGGCCCAATGCACTTAATTACTGGCAAGCATTCAAAACGAGGCTCACTAAGACATTTGTGAGTATTTCTGTACTGTAATAGATTATATCAAGCTAAGAAAACGTTTTTTAAAACTCTTGACAAGTTCTTGCTATAAAATTTTCTTTTTTTCCAAACCAACACGATGACCACCCCTGAGTCAGTGTTGGCAGTTAAGAGTGTCACTTTACATACCATGTGATAAGTTTTCTAAAAGTAGTGCTCCAGTGTGTGTTATTCATCAGTAGGTCATCTCTTCCTAGACTCTCTGCTTGTGATCAGGCAGGAAGTATTGCAGAAGAAACATATAATAAAATAAAACAAATCTTTGCTGGAAGGATTGTAGAAAAACTGGAGATTGTTGGCTGAAAGATATTCATTGCCTCTCACTCACATTTCATTAACCTCTTGTTAATGATCTGCTGAGAGGTTAATGACACAAGATGTTAATGAAAATGTTCTCACTTTGGGACTTTGGGAATTGCAGCATAGAATCAGAGCACCATTGGACAAAACAAAAAAAGTGACAACTATAGTTACTAGGCATTAAAACACAGAAAAAGAGTAGCCCTACAAAATGACTACTAGACAAAAGAATTCCAGCAAACAAGACACCTTGAGAGAAAACGAGGATCAACAGAGACCACCAAGCCCAGCTAACTTAAACATTGCTGGCAACAACGGTCAGTCAGGCCTAGAAGTACAAGAAGAGCTGAAGAAACTCTGTAAAGAAAATCAAGACAGACATGATCACATTAAGATGTCCCTTGAATAACTGTAACAATCTTTACAGACATAAAACACCAGTAGGTTGAACATGAAGAGAAAATTGGAAAGACAGAAGAGACACTTAGCACGGTCGAAGATGCTACACCACACGACACTAAGATACTTGCTTCACCGTAATAAAGACCCCTCAGTACTATAAAACAGACTGAGATGGAAGAACAAGAATTTTCCAAATCCCAGATGGAAGTGAAGGAAGAGATAAAGTTGGATATGCTGCCTCATAAGTTACTCAAACCATTACCAGAAATGGACTGAAGGTTACACCACAAAGGTCTAAGACTAAGGATTCAACAACCCCTCCTAGATCGATAATAGTGAGTTTCTGCGATGCAGTGGTAAAAGCAGATCTTCTTCGATCAAAAAAGAAAGAAATAACAAAATAATAAGCTCCTCAAAAGGGTTTTAAAGCCCCAATCCATCAAAGGTTTTTGGAACCTTTCCATTACACAGTAACAACATTGTTGGTTTTACATATTTGTAATTCCTTCAGCAGCTGAGGAACTGATTGTTACCATAGGATGAGGTGGAAATGAGAACAAACTGGAGCACTTAAAGCATGTACATAAGCTGAGGGATGCTGCATATGTGTTAAGCTCTCTTCATATAACAGGGGAGTAGCCAAGTGGTCTTTTTATAGTCATTCTCTTGATGTATTTGTTTCAGGTGAGGGGCATTTGGCGGGCATAAAAACACACATAAGAGGCCTCAGAAGAAGTCTAGCAGGTGTGTAGCGCATCAGCTCATCACAGTATTCCACTGCCCTATTTTCCAACATCAACACCTGTCAACTCTTTTATCATTTTCACTCTCCACATCAGCACATCCAAGCGAGTCTATACCTCAACATGGACAACATACAGTGATTGATTTTAGCTTATCTGATGTATATGTCGGCTAACAAACACTTTCCACAGAGAGCACTGACAAGTTTATTTTTCAACTCTACAGTGTCTCGCTCTTGTTCATCACACAGCTAAGTGATATTGGGTTGTACAAATATAATTTCACTTAACATTGGAACAGAGCATGCACCTTACATGGCAAAGAGAAGGCAGTATTGTAGAGCTGCAATGATTAATCGATTGGTCAATCGAAAATTGAAGAGATGATTAAATACATTTTAACAATTTAATAACAATTTTAATAATCAATTTATCACTTTCTAAGCAAACATTCTAAATATTCTCTGGTTCCAGCTTCTCAAATGATTAGTTATTTTCCTTTGTCATATATGACAGTTAATTGAATATATGAAGGTTTTAAACGGTTAACAGCTGACTATTCATAATTTTGAGATCAACAAAATCAAATTCTTTAAACTATTTTTTTAACATTTCATTGACTAAATGATCAAATCTAAAATATAATTGCCATATAGTTAAAGCCCTGAAGCATTGATTGTCCAGTGATTCCACACTAAACCAACATTTTCTCAAAAAAGACACATTTCAGGTGTTTGTTGACAGATATTGGATTGATGAGACCTTTGTGTTGTGTGGTGGTCGGGGTTTGTATTTCTTGCTTGTTTCTTTGGTTTGAGTTTTGTTTTGAAAGATGCACTTACTGAACAAATTGTTATGTATACTCTCTGTTCCTGTCATGAAATGATTGCAGTGTTTAGCCCTAATACCAGTGCATTTGGCATTGGAGATGTTGAACACACCAATCACATCAAGAGTTTTTAAGCACACCCTACAAAGCTTAAAATTTAAGCTCAGGATGGCAGGGAAAAAGCTCATTGTAATCCTGATAATACTCAATGGTCCATTAAGCTCAATGCTGACCATTTACTCTGAAAGAGAAAAGGTAAATTAAAGGGTCTAAAAATAATGTAATCCTACCCTTTGACTGGTACACAGTGCCATTAAGTGGCAGTGTTGTAATTGAGAGACTGATGATCATGAACCTTTCCTCAGTATACAGTGATAAACAACTGACACAGCCATTGTGATTGTGGGCACAGGGCAGCAGCAAAAAAAAAGACAAAATCTGGATTAGCACTAATTCTTCAACTCGTAGACATTTTGTTTGTTAGTGTGAAGGAATGTCTGAAGAAAGAAATAACTTTTTTTTGAGAGAAACACTGGAAATATCTTTGATGCCACTAATGATGTGTCACCACAAATCTCTATAACATAGAGAAAAAACCCAGATTCCTGTTGTGAGAGTTTCAGTCCCAACCTCAGTAGCTGCTGCATCCAGATCCCTCTTGGCCACATAGATGGACATTTGAGAAACATTCACTTGAATCACCCCTCTCTAATGGCTTCATAAAAGAAGTAATTATTCAGTAGTGCGGAGCCGCTGTCAATGGGAGATCAAATGATGTCTTCCACTATCCAACCTTAACAAAGCTCTTCATTCAGGGCCTGACAGAATATCTGTTTTTTTCAAAGAGAAAAGAGCTTTTTTCCCCCATTCTCCTTTCCCACCTCCACTAGGATCCCTCTGCCTTAATTAAAAGCAAATTCTCCCAGCTCAGTTATGCCGTGAATCTCAGTCCTCTATGCTTGAATAGACTTAAGAGGGGATTGCAGAAGGTTTCAGCAAATGTTTAGTTGGTGAGGAGGAGGAACAGTAGGAAATGCCTCTGTATGGAATTGGAGAGGCAATTTTTAACAGCACATCATTAAGCTGAGCTGTGAGGGCACAAAACAGTTGAACAACTAACAGCTAAGAAATATAGTTATTTATTAACTGAGAACAAGGCAATTTCTTTTTCCATTTTACGAAGGAAGTGTTTTCAAATGAACCAGAGTGGGCGTTCTGGGTGTCTGGCTCAGCTACATTGAAACCACTTACCATTTTTTCATTGTAATGTGACTCAGTATTTCCTATCAGTAAGCTTGAAAATTCAGTTATGTCAATAACATGGTGAATGCAAATGTGATTATCTACCAACATCTCTAAGGGTCACAAATGAATATATTGTATCTCGTTTGTTTGATCTGTGCACAGACAGACATGTAAAAATGATAATTCATAGGAGGAGATACATGACGGAAATACTTTGTGACAAGAGGTTATTTGTCTACTTGGTGCTTCTGTGCAAGGGTTGACACCTTCAGTCAGTGAGCATGGATATATAAAGTCCAGGAAGCTGTGCACAGTCACTGCATCCTGCCAAGAAATAGTTCCAGTATGTCCCCATAAAACAAATTGTTGAGGTGCCCTGCTAACCTTTAATCTTAAAAAAAAAGATCACCAATTCCTGCTAAAGATGCCAAAATGAAGCATCTTTAATTACTTAATGGCAGTCTGTGATGTGGGGGAAAGTTATCACAACCATCCTTTCTTTATCACACAGTTTCTTCTGGACTGTTGGACTGTGTAAGAGCAGAAAAACAGCCTGGTGCTCGGTGGTGCACTGAGAGGGGAGACAGACCCTCTACTGTAGGACATGCATTGAAGCTCCTGTGTCAGTGAGCACCCACTCTGCTCAAGTGTGCTTAAGCAAGAAGCTGAAACCTCCAGCAGTGTGTCTCTGCATCTAGCTCTTCACTCTGACCTCCTGCAGTGAAAGACGAATGAAAAGAGCATTTTGTACTTATTTTAAAAGCAATAGAATTACTTTCCCAAAGGCACAGACCATTACTGTAACATGAGGGAAAATATGTGCTTCAGAAGCACTGAAGACAGTCAGGATGAAATGAAATGGTGTCAATATGAGGCTGGTTTGGATTTGAAGTGATCAGTATTGACAAAATCTCACTTTCGTCTTTCTATAATAATCGCTCGCTCCTTTTAGAAACCACAGTGTGGTTTCAGTGACTAATCTCTCAAAGCTAAATCCATTCTCAGGAAGAAAAATCATTGCTCTTTTGTTTTGTTGATCCATCACAGTCTTTAGCTTTCTGTCGATCAATTTAACATTTAAGATTTCAAGCACTGTATATCCTTGAGAATGAGATAAGTCTGCAGCGTTCAAAAAACAGATTAGGGTGGCTACTAAAGATGTTGTCTGTAGTAAAGGGTTTGATTCTGATCCTCGGTGCCACATACTGGGATCACTAGAGACAATAAAAAATCCTGAAACTGCATGCTGTCGTCTCAGGATGAGGCACAGCAAATAGTTGCATGTCGTACCCTTCTCTCAATTTCAGCCCATGTTTCCAGTTTACAGCTCCACTGAAAACAATCTAGCAAAGGCAAAAATGTCCAAAAGAAAATTTAAATAATAAATAATAATCCTTACAATTACAATAGGGCCTCGCACTGGTCAGTGCTCGGGCCCTAAAAATGTAAACCCTTTAACAATTTTCCAAACACTTACCACAAATGTTAAGTGCATCTCTGGTTCTTTTTTGGTTTGGTGATGTCTGGAGATAAAACTACAGAGTTCACTAACAAATATGTTCTGCCTATTTCTTCACCAGATTGCAATGATAGTTGGAAGTTATACAAGGATACATTTTTCCCCAGATTGTATTCTCAACAGACCAGAGTATAATGCAGCCAAAACATGTGTTTTCAGTGATGGCACAAATCTTACCTTTTCTCCACTGGAAGAAAATGTTATGTGCTATTAGTATGCAGTCTACAGTATATTGCTTTCTCCACCTACACATACATTGTAAGCCACAGCTTGAATCTAACTTATTTCACTCCCATGCTTGTGGAGTTGTTCAAAGTCTGTCTGGAAAATAAGCTTTCTTTAAAGGAGGATAAGCAAGTTGGAGGAAAGTAAGTACAAACAACAAAAAAAAACAACCTCCGCATTGAATTGAACATCAGAAGTTGATGCTCTGACTTCATATTATTTCTGAAATACAGAAAGAACGCACGGCATGAGAGCTGTCAGCTTATCCGTCACCAAGTGTTGTTGCACAAGCTATTTTAGCTGTTTGTGATGAGCTGTTCAATGTGCACAATCACGCAGGGCAGCGAGCTGGGAGCAGTGGTCTGGATGCATTCATTTGAGAAGCATGACGTGTGTGTGCAGGGTGCTCTGTAAGCATGCCTTATAAAATGTGTACTGAACCATGGGCCTTATCAGCATCACGCAAATCTGCCTGTAAAGGTCGAGCAGCACCAGAGGCCCGCTGTCAACATATCCTTTCCAATTAAGTATGAACATCATTAGAGGCCTTGTTGCTCATTCGTTTTATTTTTAGTCAACTCCTATTGTTGTTGTCCATAAGTTGTTGTTGTCATTGTGTTCTCACTGCTGGTAACATCAGCTTTATATGAAATGGTATGTTTCTAGCTGGCAGCTCCACTTGCTATTTAATATGGATATGTATTTAGTAAAGATGGACCTCTGTGATCATACTTGTCTGGACACAAAATGTATGTTTATGTCTATCTTGAAATAGTAAGAGCATAACTTTTGTCAGAGTACATGTTGATTCTCTTACAGATAATGAAATTTATACATACGTCAATGTGCAAATGGGGTTATGATGATGGGCTCCCTTTACCATTTTATTGCTTGTTTTCTTATTGGAGAGAGTTTTGAATGTATAAGTGTTTATACATGTTTGTATGAATACTTTTATTATACTTCTTATATGTAGGTATGCACATGTCTGTATCTATTTAAGAGAATACAAGTATATGAAAGTTTTTTTCTCTCAAAATTGTATTTATTTAAATCAATAACATTTTATGGATTTTTGTTACACAATTACTTGATTTAGTTAGATTTTAGCTGTTATATCATTCTTTAACATGTCTTTCTTTAATAAAAAAGACAAAAGTAAGACAGCAGAATGTAACCAATGTATGAGATTCAAGTCAAGGACTCTTTGATTTCTCAGTACATCTGTACCCAAAATGTATTTAGTTCATTTCAACAGGCATTGTAAGTTGTATTGTTTCCTGTGTAACCACTGCAGGATTCCAGTGGAATACTGTTTTCACGAATGCTTTCCGTTTTAATTATATTGTTTCAAGATTCTGACCACACTGCGTTCAAAATGTTTCCATCAGTTACCACATGAACCACATGAGATGAAAAGGAAATTGAGAAAGGGTTACTTCTGCAATGATGGGAAGGTTATGTGTCACAGGGGGGTACTGTTGTATGCAATTAAATGTGCCTATGTATGTATGTATGCGTGCATGTTCTTGTGTGCCTGTTAGCAGAAGTAGAAGTAGAAATGGGCAAAGCATCTGGGGATTCAGGCTTTCTGACAGCTGCCTGCTTTTGGCTCACAGGAAGGAACCAGCCTCAGTGCCGCAGTCTCTCCTAAGATGAATAAAATATGACGAGCACATACAGAAGCAATTCATTGTTGCTCTCTGATGCAACATGGAACAACATTTCTAAAGCAAACGAAGAAAGAAAGGGGGGCTGTGTGTGAATGTGGATGCAATGTGTGTGTTTACGCATGTGTCAAAAGAGAAAGAGGCAGAGATACAGAAACGGTAAAAGACAGAAAAGACTTGAGCGAGGTTAACTACTCACACACTCATTTTCTTAGAATAACACAGGCACAGTCCGGTGTAAATGTCATGTACTTCGTGTTAGTCACCAGAAAACCATTTCTCACTTCCCACTGGTTGTATCAAGTCACACAAACAGTTCTGGTCCTGATTTGTAAACTCTGTTTGCCTCTGAAACTGTTGACAGGGAGGTCTGTGCATTTTTTGAGTGCCCTTGACAATGTCTTGGGGAAAAAAACTGTGGAATTTTTCACCATCATGCTGAAGGCACCACAAACAAAATTCCAAATACTTCCATTGTATTGGGGTAAGGCAGAAATCTCATAACTTATTATAGATTATCTCAAAACCTTAGCAAATGAAATACAGATAGCAGTAATGGTGAGTGAAGAAAGTTTTCTTTTTATAATTTTTTGACCTCCCAGTAGTAACCTCCTTGCTACAACTACACAGTCTGAAGACACAGGATACTCTAACTACCAATTAGGGTCAGCTATCAAGTCCATGTGTTTGAGAGTGCCAAAAAACTAGTTAACAAGCACACAGAAAAGTCATAATGGACTGCTAAAACTAATGGATAAATGGTTGAAAAGTTCAACTTCTGACATCTCAAGTGGTAGTAAAACAAATGGGTGTATTTTTATGGATTCACATAGGCAACAGGGTCTCTTTAATGAAATACTATGGAACATTTCCATCTATTGAAGGGGTGTAATGAAGGTTTGCTTGAGTCAGTGTGTGCTGTAGAGGTAAGAAAAACAAAACAGAACAGATTTAACAAGGCAAATATTGCAGCCTGTGTTTGGGCCTCAGTGTAACGGTGCAGCCAGTCTGTATTTAAGTTGCCGCGGTTGACTGAGGAGAGGGTTGAGCCAGGAGTCAGTGGAGCGCTGAGTGGGAGTTCAAGCTGAGTCACCCCCTCCTCCCTCCCCTCATCTTTCCCCCCGGCAACTTGGAAAAGACATCTGCAGAGTCACTGAGAGCGCAGAGGTGATGAGGGTTGACACAGAGTGGCGATGGGCTCCTGGCTGACCAGGCGTGCCTCATTTACTTTGTGTGATAGTTCCTAACATCACGGCCAGCCTGGTGCAGTTTTACTGACAGATGGAGAATATTAATGCTGCAGAGGAGCTCATGTGTGTGCTCTGCTTACAACCATATTCAGAAAAGTAGCTGATAAGGGGATAGACTTATGCGCTCATCCTGCTTGATGCTGCTAGTGTCAGAAATGAATGGAACAACATGTAAGGCTGAGTGTAAGAATAATAAGCCCTTACTTTAAGGGTATATAAATAGACAAGGCTTGGTTACTGTTGCATATCTTTCAGATGAAATCCCGGTAGATGCAATTACTGAGCACAAAGCTATCATGAGAATGTGCTACATTTACCCTTTAATGACATATTCCCAACGGGAAATAAGCAACAGTAGTTTATCCATTTAAATGGTTGAGTATCCTGTTATTCACTGATAATCACAGCTGTAGATGGGTAGTTTGGTGAGCTGGTACGGGAACAGAGGGATGCACATCTTTATTGGGCCAAGTAGTTTATTTCACAGCAACCTGACAAATTTCTCTAGCAAGTGTGACAGCCCAATTAGGGCCAAGTGCACTGAACGAAGATCTGAAGCCGCTGCTGACACTGACTGCACAGGCTGACAGACCCAGAGGGGGCTCCACTCCTTCTGATTCTTTATCACACCGGAGCTCCCGCTGCTATACTGAACTATTGTTAAGACAGGGCTTATCAAAATCTCCTGACATCCTCTTTAAAGAAAAGCCTGTCTAATACTTCACAGAGCAGTCTGGATGTGGATGGGTGTGTTTTCACAGATTGACTAATACTGCTCGAAGTGATGTTACCAAAGCTGAATAAATACCATGGGGCTGCTCACTAATATGGATATAATATCAACTTCATCAACCTAACGGAGGTTTAAAAAGACTTCTTTATAAGGTTTGCTGTCAATAGATTTTGCTTTCAAGCCAGCTTAAAACTTGTTTATAGTTCTTTCTACTTGAGTCAGTTTTCTTTGACCTATTAGGATATTTAAAAAAAACATTAATGTGGGAACTCATTTAGGAGTATAAATGGAGCTTTAGTTAAACCAAAGATAAAAAAGCTCTCAGACTAAAACACTGCCAGCACTCAGACCATTTTGTCCTCCAGTTTCCTAAAAGTGGAGTTGGTAAACTAAATTTCTCTATTTAAAGCGCGGGCTGATGCCAGGTTGGAGCTGTGTTGGTGCAGCAGGTACAGAAAATAGAGCCCAGCAGTTTAAGGCCAACAAAGGCCTTTTTGTAAGACAGGGATCAAGCTGAAGAAAGGACAAGGGGGTCTGCTACTCAAGGTGAGCAATTACAGTGGTGATGTGCTAATCTCCGTGACTGGCATCGTCTCAAGGTCAGCTATGGACTGCAGGGAACATGCCTTTTACATTCACTGTTTCACCGTTTCATGTCTTTTGCTCCTCATCTTTTTTCATTTTCTCGATTGCTTTCACACTCTCTGTCCCTCTCTTCGTTCTCTTTCTTTCTCACACATGTATGATGTCAAGTCTCCCGTGAGCGGTTAGTGTTGAACATTCACACAGTTGTGAGTCAGACTGATGGAGGGCAAACACAGAGGTGGGGTGAAACCCAGACTGACCTTTAGCTGAACGGTAAATTTATTATGCCCAGTTTTGAAGAACAGAGAGGTTTTTCTACATTAAATAAATACAATAAATCAAACATTTATTTAAGACAGTAGCTCAAACAAGGGGGACATTGCAGGGGAAGTGCACACAAATGAACTGTGGGGGTGGGGTAGGGGGTCATGATCTGATTAAATAACCAAATACGAGTCCTCTCATGCAAACAAAATAATCATGATTCAGACTATTAAGATTTATTCATAGAGCAAAACAAAATGTAAACTCAAGAGAATAATAGCCCTAACCCTAACCCTAACCCGTTTGACTGTAACAATAAAAGAAAGACATGAACATTGTGCAATATGGTTCAGCTTATCTTGCTCTGAGATTTTCTTTCAATGCAGTCTCTAGTCTTTGTGTATAAAAACTCTAGCAGACACAACACTGCACAACAATAACTCTAAGGGGTAATTTTAAAACTTCATCCCTCTACACATGTTGAGTCAGAGCACTACAATACTGATCTTATCTAATGATACTGACGATAGTTCCAGTCTCCATGTGAACAAGGAACAAACACTTGACGTAGCCTTAAATCCTAGATTGTTGGGAAATGGACAGGATGCAAATACAACATTCCACTGACTGTAACACACACACACACGCACGCACGCACGCACACACACACACACACACACACACACACACACACACACACACACACACACACACACCATCCTACCCCTCATATTAGGCCTGATTGCATAAAACAACATCCTGCCCTCAGTAGGGTGCCTGTCTCGGTCTGAGAGAGAAGCTTAAACAGCAGGATTGACTTCAAAAATATAATTGGCCATTTAGCTTTCATTGAGTCATTACTACCTCCATGTATGAACTGTATAAAGTTTGGATGTATAAGTGTTTTTTTTCAAGATTATTTCTTTTCTTTGTGTGTATGTAATACACTGGTAATACTGTATGTAATACAAATGTAATAGATATAATTGGATTATAAGGACAATGTATCTATTATAAAAGAACTGTAACATACACTTAGATTTTAGGGCTTTTTCAGCCTATAGCCACCCAGTAATTCACCGCCACCTGTCTGGGGTGGCGATTATCTAGATACGTCTTACGGAAAAGGTCCGGTGTTGTGAATAATCCTCCTATAAGCTGAAAATCTGGCTGAGATGTACAAGCAACAAGGCTGACCCTCTCCTTAGATCTGTGTAACCATCACACAGTTTTAAAGATGATCCTCTTTACATAATTATCTCTTCTTTCGAGGAAAAGGAAAACAAGTTATTGTCATATACAAAATTAATTAACAACAATAAAATATGTTACAATGTGAACGTTTGACATTATAAACAGTCTGAAACTTTCAGCACGTCACTGCCCGATTCAGCAGGGTATTTAATGCCAAGCTATTTTTGTAAGAGCTGTAATGAGGATCTTGACATCCTTTCTTTATGGTGATATATCAGGAGCAAGCACACCATCGAGCTTACATATCACCATTGTTATTTCACTGTAATGGCTAGCACAAGAAAGCAACCTCTAATTCCTGTCATTTCCTCTGGCGATCTTCAAAGCCTGCGGCCATTGGATATGATCCATGGCACGTCCCTGCAAGGTCGCCAAGAGGATGAAGAGATAAGCTCTGGAGGAATTCAAAGCCTTCTCACTCTGCTGCTGGCCACCCTGTCACTAAACAAAAGACTTCATACAGTATCTGTGAGCACTGTGTTTCAGTTCTCCTCTGCAGCCAGGGCTAAGCTCAGCTCTCAGGATCACATCTAAAATTCAAAACCAAAATTAACCATACAGTTCTTGAGGCCAATGCTCCGCTTTAATACTAGAGGGAGTCCTGATGATACATATGACTTTGTGATTGTGATTGTTCACCAAATCAACAGTAGCAGTGGGAGCAGTACTCTCTTATTCTCCAGTGTACACATATGAATAGCAGTAGTTAGTATATTTCTTTGACGTCTAATCACTTCTGCCTTGGGGAGGACTCAGCCAACAGTACGGTACAGCCACTGCTGGCAACAATAACATGTATGTGATTGTATTTTTTAAATGAGCGTCCACATATTTGTGTATAGCTGAAACCTCATGGTTATTATAATGTGAAACAAACTCCCATTACCAGAGGGTTAAATTAGAATATAACATGGAGGGGAGCTTTCATTTCTGTGCTACAGTGGCGATCACAGTATTGATCAATTCAGCTTGGTCTAGATTCAGCAGCTATAAACTGCTGCACTCCCACTGCTGTAACGAGGGCCCTAACTAGGGCTGGGTGATATGAATGATATAAAATTGAAACATTGCCTGACAATGCACAACAGCCTCTCAAATCACAGGAACAAAGCTACTTGTAACCAATCATACGACAGTTTTGCAAACAGTTTGCGTCCCCAGCACAGTTGGCTGACTAAGCTGAAAACACATACTACATGCTACTGTTTTGATTATGTGAGTCATGAAAGAGATGAGTGCTTTTCAGAGGAAAGTTCAGGTGTCAACAAAGGAAGCGACAGCTCAGTGGCCATAACAACTGTAAAAAAAGGAAATATTGTGGCTAATCAAGGTCAAGAGGCGTCAGTAGTGTGGCAATAGTTTCACTACTTAAGGTCTGACTGGCCAAACAGTGGTGTGTATTGCACTCATTTCATTACATGAAACACTGTCACCCAATAGCAGATGTAGAGCGCAAGCATTTACAGTCACAACCGTCAGCAAAACCTTTCCCTGGAACAAGCAACAAACTGTTCTGTTGGTATTTTCTAGTATACCATACAACAAAAAAGCAAAAAGACACACAGACATAACGCATGTAAGTGTACTTGTTAGTGTCCTGTAACGCTTGAAGGCTGTTGCACAACAAAGAGTTCACATTGTGAGCATTTAAGTTTATTTTTGTATCATTTGTTTATTACTATTAATTTTCAGTTTGCTGCCCATACAATTATTTGCCATTATACACACTCTGAATCCCCTTAAAGGAAATCCTAATTTTTGTTGTATTTTATATATATCATGATAAATATAAACATCAACTGATATTAAAAAAATATTGTGATAAATGTTTTGCAATATGTCCCAGCCCTAGGCCTGATGTGCTCTATGCTATTTATTTATTGTCATCCCATGTGCTGAAATAGCAGCACCATGAGAAATTAGTGCCATTCATCAATTGATTTTAACAATGTTGTTATCAATCTAAACAACCAATATGCTCTTCTCCTTCTTCTTCTCCTTGTCCTTCTTCAACACTGTGCAGCTGGTTCAATACAGTGATCTACACCACACTGAGGTCATCAGGAACAATGAAGGGGAGTGGATACTGCTGAGTTTGCACAATTTTATTTAAATCACGAATATTCTTTTGAAGCTCAAGGTGAACAGTGTAGTGTTGCAAACAACGATTATTTTCATTATCAATTACTTTTTTTTCTTTCTATAAAACATCAGAAATATGCTTTTTGTAATAACTCAGAGACTGTGGTGACATCTTTAGATGTCTTTTTTGTCCGGCCAACATTATATCTTTAATAACATTTCATATTCAGAATAGAAATTGTAATAAACAAATAAAAGCAACTTATCGTCACATTTGAGAAAGCTGGAAATGTGTGTTTGGTGATTTGGGCTGAACTCTAGCTCTATACAACTCCAATAAATTGAGCTGGAGTCGAACTGGTTGACAATTATTTTCCCATACTAAATAAATAAATGAGGGATGGATATTAGGTACTAAAATATTAGGTACTAAAATAATAAAGTACTCTACAGTCACACTTGTTTTTGCCAAGTATGAGTCAAATAAATAACAGTTAAAATTAGGATAAGTGTAGTACAGAGACAGAAAGGTAGATTAGTTCACCTGGTATTTTTATCACCTGAAGCTCAGTCTTGTCAAAACGTATGGCCTTTAATTAGACGAAGCCTGCTGCAGCTACTGTTAAGTCTCTCCTTTAACAAGTGGCAGCTCCTTTCATATTCAAATGTCAGTGATCTCTCAAAATGATGAATTGTGAAGAACTGATTCCTGTGGCTTTGTTCTGCTTTAAGGATGTCATCCAGCAATGCTGATGTAGCCTAAGTGCAGCTGCCTGGGCCGTGAGAACAGACTTCTCTAACACCACAAATATAACACGTACACGTTTCACGGTAACCCACAATCGCTGAGCTGCGACACGAAAGGTTTCTCTTCTTGTATTGTTCAAATCAAATATGATAGGCACCTTACCTTGAACACGAGTCCAGATCAGGCTTCAGCAGATGGTTTGATGTAGCAGTTTCACAGGACGCAACTCAGGCGCAGGCATGTTTCATCACCACGATCATTCAGCCAAATATGAACAGCAGCCTGTGTCTTCAATCCCGTTTCCTCGTTCAGCCCCTCAATGCTGTTCAATAATCTACTGTACTGCACCACAGATATGCCGATACGCGCTTCGAGCTTTCAATCGGATAGGGAAGTGATGTTAATGGCCCTGTGCTTCACCTACATTAAGGCAGTCCACTATCCATTTCCCTCGCTCCTGTCATGTGTTCAGGTCAAAGCGTGGATGTGATGCAGGCAATGAGTCGACCTGTGTTTTGTGTCGCCTGTCCGATGAGAAGGAAGGCTGTTTGACGCTGCGGAGAGGCAGAGCCGCACCGTGCGCCCTGCGCTCCCACACGGACCAACAGCACTGCCTGCTGTACTTAAAGAGACACAGCAAAGCACACAGAGGCGCAGTGGCCAATGCCTGGGCCGCAAAGGAGAGGTTTGGTGCGGCGACATACTCACCACTGATAGGCTGAGTTGACTTTGATTTATTGTCAGCAATTCTTCCATAATCAACATCAAAATCAGATGTTCAGGTGAGTTTTGCGCATGAAAGCGATTTGCCTGCTCCCATGAAGTAACCTGCGGCTTTCATAGACCCCTTTTAAAATACAAATAATCACAAAATATTAATTCAAATATTGTCAATTTGAAGGGAAAAAAAGTGAATCAATATGAAGATATAGTTCTGCTGTCAGATGTGTATTCAGCTCTCTGTTGGACCTTGCTGGTTGCAGTGACTGAAGCAGTGGAAAGTGGTAATAAAAATAGATATACTAGTGATCAGCAATAGCAGTGACATTAATAATTATGGCAGCTGTCTCAGGGTCAGTTTAGAGAGCAGTCTGTTAATCAGACTTAGCGGTAAAACGTTTGGACTGTGTGGAGAAAGTGTGGAGAAAATATAAGTTTTCAGCACACTAGGGACCAGAATATATCTCTCTCTCTCTCTCTCTCTCTCTCTCTCTCTCTCTCTCTCTCTCTCTCTCTCTCTCTGTGTCTGTCTGTGTGTGTGTGTGTGTGTGTGTGTGTGTGTGTGTGTGTGTGTGTGTATTTTCTGTCATAGCCTACTTTTGGGGACAAATTTCAGACCTAGACAAAAGACATATGTCCCCAAATCGGAGAAAGCTGATTTGTGGGTCAGTGGTGATGGTTTGGGCTAGAGTAAGTTTCCAGGAAATGAATGTGGTCTATTTAATGTCCTCAAAAGTGACCATAGTCTGATATGTGTGTATGGCCAGATTGGACAGAGGTCATTTGTGACAGTTGGTGTCTAACTTTAATAGTGCACAAAGCTTTCTATCACTGCATGAATGCAAAACAGCTGCGGGAAAATGACACAGAAGTGAACTCATGGTTGAAAAACTCACACTGACCATTTCATACTTTTTGATATGCAGCAGTATATTGTCACATTTTGTTTAATACTGTCAATTTGTTTGCCTGCTCTGTATTCAGATTTTAATCCTGATTTCTGCTTCTGCTTCACCCCTCTCAAACCCACCTCCAGATGTTCAGCTGCTATGTGTGTGTGTGTGTCCCTGCTGCATGCAGGATTTTCAGCGTCAGATCGGGGTGATCATCCATTCTGTTTAACTGCAAATCTCCTCGTGTGTAAACTGTGCTCTTCAATCAGTTTTATCGTTCTGTCCCTGACAGTCACGCCTGTTAAATCAATGGCTTAGAGCAACAGCATTACACAGATCTTTAAAGGGCATGTACACAAATAGATATTCACATGCAAGCAGAGTGCACCAGAGAACATGGATAGATTACACACACTGGGAGTGTGGAGTCTCCAGTCTACCTGGCGATTGTGTTTTTGGAAAATGGGCAGACATCTTATAAAATAGGTGCTGGCTTACTGAGTACCAAACTTGAGACCTATTAATAACAGATGAATAATCAGAAGACACTGATTTCAATAATGTATCTGCACTCTCCACAGATTGTCCG
Organism: Scomber scombrus; assembly: GCF_963691925.1. NCBI lineage: Eukaryota > Metazoa > Chordata > Actinopteri > Scombriformes > Scombridae > Scomber > Scomber scombrus. Next base: position 15,984,339 of record NC_084973.1, read on the forward strand.
GTAAGAACAGGAATGATGTTGAAGGGTTAATGAATCCAGTTAACACATTCTCGTTGAGATGCCCCTCATTTATTGATGCATAAACTCTTCTTGGTATTGTCTGTGTGTGGTTACTACAATAAAGGAATAAACAGAAATGTGCATCATATGCAATATTGATAATAACAGAAATTACACAATGCAATAATAAGGTTATATAATGATAAACAGTAAAAGAAGAATAAATGATAAGATTTGAGTCTTTATAAACTTAAAGGACTTTAAGAGACTGTCAACAAAAGCAACCTCTTAGCTCAGAAAGGCCCATGTCTATTTCACTGGCATAGTGTACACAGAGGGCGAGACAAATAAATGTGCGACGGTCCCTTAATGGACGCATCAGCACGCTCACTACACTGCCGTGACTGGCTAATAAACACCTGAAGTCACAGCATTACACTATTAATCAACATTACTACATACATCAATTGGAATATTAAATCGGCAACAATTAACTAATACACAAGACACAGTACAGTACTGTCAACTAAATTGCCGAATAACACCCAGAATATAATTAAGAACATTAACAGAATGCTAACTTATTACTCACACTCTCATGGACGCACAAGACGGAGCAAATCAACCAAAATACAAGCAAAAGTCCAGAAAACACAGCTGCAGGTTAAATAGAGTTCAAGCTGCTGTTATGAACAAATAAAATCCAAAATTCCCTCTTCATCGGCTCACGCGAGATACTTCTTCCAGTGCCGCAGAGGTCTCTTGATTAGTTCAGCGCATCCTGCCATTAACTGTTCACGTGCGCTCCATGCACGATCACGTGAACACTATGCCAGAAATTGGCGATGCAGTGTTAAACTTCTGAACACATCTAACAGAAAGATTAAGTGTTAATGAAAGACAATTGCAGGTTTGTCTCACCTGTAAGGTTATTCAAAGTCTCCTTAGTCCCCTCTAACTACAGCACCTGCAGTCTGAGTAAGACACTCAGTTATTACAAGCTTAATTCTGGTCTGTCTTTAAGGGATACCGTGCTGACACAACAGAAATGACTCTGCATATTTCAGCAGCATCAAATCATGGGTTGGTTGTCTGTGCTGTCGCCCATAGTGTAGTGCTGTCACCTACAATTACTCTTTTCTACATGGTGACTCAGCGGCAGACTCCAACATCAGAAGAAACTCTTGAAATCACTAGTGTGCAGCAATTATATTACTGATGCTGAATCAGGCAGACAGGACAGGTCTGCAGCCAAAGAACAGTCTCCTAAAACTCTCAGTGTGATTTTGTGGAGGGCAAATGCACACAGTGTTCTATATATCTGCATCTTCAGACAGATGGAAAACATCTTTCCCATGTCTATGTATTTCTCAAGGATACACACTCATGCATTGTTAGAGGTCAAAAGTGGGGGTAAATCATGTGATAAAACTCCAGTCCAGCCAGCACAGTATCAGACTCGTATTTCTGCATCACAAGCCAGCAGTGTGTATTGTGTGTTGGCCTGTGTTTGATCACCACTGGTTTATCTCCCCCTCAGATGCAGCAACAGAAGTAAATACACGATAATGGGCTCATTGTGTAAAATCTCTGCCTTCTCATGGGGATACGTTGGCGGTGGTATGAAGTGAGATGAATAAAATCTTCCATTTTGGATTGTGACCAGTTAAATCATTTCTTTGATGGTCCTGTTTCATGTCAGGATCTGACAAGTGGGTGTGCACAGATAGCATGCAATCCAACAAATAACTCAGTCGCACATGTGAAATCGTGCTGCTGGACCTCTCCCACTTTCACTGGAATATTTATATATACAGTACATCACTGCATATCTCCAGCACAGAGCCTGAGACCAGTTTCAAAGTCTGTCAAAGAGAGTTATAACACCCCACATCATCTGTTAGTATTCAAAGGGAGACCAATCTAGCTTTTGTGCTGCAAACAGTGCCCCGTGACAAATCTATTGGAGACAGTATGAGGGAAACTTACATATTGTGAGTTTTCATGAGAAATAGGGTTGCTATCGTTCATCACATGTCTTTGCAATGTGATAGGGGTAACAATAGACGCATACAACAGGCTGCTAAAATAAACATGAATATTCCCTTTTGGTTAGTTGTCAACATCAAATACAAGAACAGAACAGAAACAGAGACCTCATACTGATGTCAGAAGTCAACTTATGCTTCATTGATACTGACAGTTATTCAGTTTCAGATTTCTTAATGGAAAATCTCACAAAACCAAAACAAACACTATTGTCAGAGAGCCATTGTGCCTGTTTTGAAGTATTAAGCCTCTATTAATTGTCACATGAGATCTGAACCAGGTAAAATGCATGTGGTAATGTCAGTGTCGCCTCCAGCACACAATGAAGCGTCAGTGCTGTAACTCTACCTTGTCATCCTGAGAGCAGTACAGTACTCCATACAGTATGTACCTCATATGCTAACCTGTGATTTTTCATTTCATTTCAACCTTTATTTAAGATTCTTGGGAAACCATTACAATGGTTAACACACAAAATAAACACACAACAAAGAAACATAATACATAAACCACATAATCAGTTAAAACAGCTACGAACAGGCAGTAAACTAGAAGCAGCCTTTCCAAGTTCAGTCCTGGCAAGTTTAGTACCTGAAGAGCGAGACAGTCACTGGAGTGGGCTAGAAGTGGATCCAGTGCAACAGAGATATGATGTATGATGGTAATTTTCTGGTCAGGGCTTTATAGATATACAGATAACAGTGATTATTGTTTCTCTCAGTCGGAGAATGCCTGCCGGCCACAGTGATGAGTATATTGTAGCCATCACCAGTAAAAAAAATGTAATCACTGAGTGCTAAACAGAGTCTAAAGGCCTAAATGTGGAGGCAGCAGCATTTCTGTAAATTACATCCGCAAGACTGATAATATAGTCGATTCAACAATCCGCTTCCTACAGATCAGGGGGAAGTTTATATATTTATTAATTAATTTATTAATTTATTTATTTATTTATCATTATTTTTATTAGTAGTAGTAGTAGAAGTAGTAGTAGTAGTATTTAAGAAAGCCTATTTTTGTTTTCAATTGTCAACAAGGTTCTTGATATTGTGATTGAATACATTTGTGAGTTTCTGAGATTAATAAAGAAAAGTTACAGTCTTTCAGTGCTAATTGAACAGAATCAGAATCAATGATACAGTATAAAATAGTATCATCTGCACATAGATGGGTTTGGCAGCCGTGCTGGCAAGACATAATGTCATTTATATAAATGGTGAACAGGACAGTGCCCAGAATGGATCCCTGTGGCATGCCCTTAGTAACAGGCAATAATCCAGACTGGGTTCCCCCCCATCCTCACATCTTAAATAAAATCAAAAAGATATTTGGTTTGGTGTGTGTGTGCACTCTTTGTATTAGATCATCTTTTTACTTTTTATTTTATAAAATATCAGAAAATATTAAAAAAAATATCCCAAGTTCCCATTGCCCAATGTAAATTCATTAAATAGTTCAAAATACAATAATGTAAATCAGATAAAAAGCAGCAAAACCTTGAACCGTTCTTCTTGTTCCCACAGTTGGATGTCTGAGCTTAGGGTTAGAACTGTGCAGAGTGACATTTTTGCAAAGTTTCTCTGTGCTCATTTTAAATCTGAGCCAATCAAGGACCAGAATTTTCTTGACTTACCATGACTAAAAATGCATGTATGTCTTACAACTCCAGTATTTATAAACTCTTTCAAAAGTAACCAAAGCATTTACAACTAAAATGCAGTTGCAGCTATTGTATGCAGTAAAATATCTGACGTATCTGTCATATAGGCCTACTGTCAGTCCTTGTACCAAGTTCTCAGTTAATGAATCTGAAAATGAACTTGATGAGTTATGGGCTTTCTTTATTCATTTTATCTGATAAATATTATTAATGTTATGTGTTATGTGATGATGTTTTTTCGGTGAAATGCACTACTGTAAATGCTGTAGTCTAAACTAATCATCGAGCTAGCACATCATAGGCAGGTATCAATACAGCTGTGGCTAACTATTGCCACAGACAACAAACACAATTGATTTGGTATTCAGTTTCTAATTTTCTCCTGGGATATTGCTGAGTGTGCCAGTTTTTCTTCTCGTGTCAATCAGTTGATAATCACGTGTCATGTTTATTGATCTGTCTAGTGATTTATTATCTGCCTGCTAGCCATTCACCCATGGGACCAATCAGAGATTCTCGATGGGATCGACAGTGAAACCTCCCCAGCCTGAAACTTTAAAATAAAGACAGTGCTCCTCCTTATTTATGTTTTTCCACTGCAGTGATCATTTTTAGAAACCTGGAATAGCTTGCTTAGATTTGCTACAGGAATAACACATCAGTGACTATAAGCCACTTAACACTGTTTGACCCTAAACCAATAAACACTTGCTTCCTGCTCCACAGGCAGCTTTTTGGCAACAGTTGAGATAACATAAGCAAGTCTTACAGTCTAAGTTTCGAGTAATTCTTTTCTTTGAGTGTTTTTAACACAAATTAATAACAAAATTTCAGTTTACTTTTCTGAGATTCAAGGACATTCATGTTCAAGAACGTGAACTTCACTTCTTGCCGCTGAACACAACAGCACGCTCATTCACATGAATATCTTCAAATCTTACTTTAGTTTTTTTTAAATACAAATATAATCTAGTTTTCTACTATTGTCTCCTGACAATGATGGAAAATGTGTGTCTGCAGTACTCCATTCTTCTTATCTTGGAGTTGTTCTCTTGGGGATTAACAGACCATAAAATGCAGCTCCAACTCTAGATTGTATTTTTTGGCAACCGTAAAACGAGATCATCGTTTACAAGCAATTGTATTCATTAGTCAGTTGATGATTGATTAAAGAGTGACATTGCTGCTGCTACTGCTGCTGCTGCTAACGATTGTTAGCTTATGAATGTTGTCGAAGAGATAGCGCAGTGGTTTCACAACTGCACACACACATTAGTCAGTAAATATTTGTCATGTAATTTTTCAGATATCATAGCAGTATCAAGTGAGAAGCTGTTTCATCCATCTCTTTCTTCACTACTGCATCCATGTTATTCAGTGAAGTTAACTGTAATGCTGTGACTGACTGGAAATCATACATTAAGTTATCAGTGACAAACAGCAAAATGTGTCCTTCAGGGAAGTTGTGTGGGGCAGAACTGGACTGATCATCTTTCCAAGGCTGCATAAACATGAAAAGTTGTTTTTTTTTGCTGCATAAAGATTTCATCTTTATAGTGACTGACTGTATGTTCTGTTTGGAGGGATGCACACTGTCCCTTCTGTGAATGATGTCTGTTTTCAACTCTCATTTAATACATGCGGCACTGTGAAACCTGATTATGGGTCTTTTAGACAGCACATGGCAGCAGCGTGACATATTGGGTTGCAGTATAACGAATGGTGATGAACTGTCCTCAGATACAGTTACTGTAGTAGATTAAGGTGTAAAAGAAAGCAGGTTGTGGCCTTGTTGTGGGGCTTGTTTCTCACAAAAGCCAAAAGGCTGCAGATGAAGGAGCAGGTGGAGCAGGATTTACTGAGGTAGCATGTCTTCAGCTGTTAAACCCAGTGATGGCTGCTGGTATTAATAATTCAGCAGTCCCTCTGAAAACTACTAAAAAATAGATCTTGCATTATTTAAAGGGCACACTGATTTAATTAGAAATATGAATTAATGATAAGATTATCCTAAGCATTCAACTTAAATCCCTGGAAGCAGCACTCTAGCAATCAACGGACGGATCAGTTGTCACTGTGGGTTTAATGCAAAAAAAGAGAAATATTCTGCTTGGTAGACTGCGGCTGTGAAATCAACCCGACACTGTAATTGCTATTCAGGAAGCATCTCAATGTCATTGATGCAGCTCAAGCTAGTATTACTGGAGACATACATATTTCAGTCACCATAAAAAAATAATGATTCTTTCACCGAGTTTCATTTGATCCTTTTGACTCTGCTGCTGGTTGTATCTCATTAGGCAGTTTGGGATGTTTTGTTGTGTAGTCTTGTTTCCTTGGCTCTGCAATCAGTGTCATGCACAGTGCTTCACCCCAAACATAATCACACTCTTGAAAACAAAAACATCCTCATGTTGTGTTTTAATTTAAAGTTGTATTGTCATTGTCAGTTTGTAACTAATGTAAAGTTTCTTGTTTAGAATTAATCCTATGTATGCATTCAGTTCATTTGTGGTTGTATCGTTAGATATTTTAATCAGTTCCTCTGCTCCTGCAAATGTAGGCGTTAATAACAACCATCTTACTTTCCCCAGTATATGAGACTTCTGTTCAAAGACCAAAATCATTAAAACTGCGGAAGAACTACAGACATTCGTAAATGACTAAGATATGACACATGCTTTCAAGTGTCTTTGTTTCAATCTCTCATATCTGCCAAACTGTCTGAGAGCTCCACCTCTTCTCTTATGTCTGCACTGAGTTTTGTATTATTTATGACTGCAGTGTGGATGATGAGTGACAAAAGCGACAAAGAGGAATTGCAGGGAACTGGTGTGTGTTTTTTTGTGAATATGTGTGTACTGTGAAAGAGAGAGAGCAGGGGTTATTTTATTCTGTTAATCTCTTTTAGAAATATTATGGCAAAGAAATTGTAGGAAGTTTAAAAAGCAGATTGACTCCTCAACAAATGAGTTGAATATGTTTGGATTCCCACGCATTTAGGCATCCAAAAGCTTGTATGATGCCACTGGATACAATCCAGTGTTAAACTTCTCTCCAAACGGCCTTTCGGGATAACAACTAAAAATAAACTGCCTCAAACACCAATTCAAACAGCACTTTTTAAACTTTCTGTGCAAATCTGAGACTAATCTAACATAGTTAACTTTGCACATACACCTCCTTACATTTAAAATGTGTGTCATTTCCTCCTAAAAAATGTTAGTTAAATGGAAAAGCCATTTATGAGAACATTATTAGAAAACACTGCTGCAATCCTTGAATGATGGAAAAATAATGAGGGTAGAAAATTGTAATTACTCTTTGTGTTGTGAAAACTAATTGCACCGATGCTTCCCTATCCACAACCAATTTATTGACTTTTACACATTTGCCAATCCCATGTCTGCTCTGCAGTAACCTATTTTGGAGTAAAAAGATTTTCTTTCTATGCTCATTGAAGCGTTTGTTTGTTTTTGAACGCTGTGAAACAAAAACTCATTCTGGTAATTCTGGTTTGTGTCTTTTTAGGAAATTGCAGGGTGTCAAATTGCTAAGCCAACCCCAGAGCACCAGCCCTGCACTGATAATAATACATCACTGAAAATCATTCACATGCACACACACTCACTCACCCACAGATATGCACAAACTAATGCCAATCCACAAAACATCTCACACACAACATAATCTCAGTTGTCTAATTACCAACATTCAGTATGTCATCTTAATTTTTTAATTGCCTTTACTGCCTTATAAAAGTCTAAGTTTTTGATCCAAACACTCACATTACAATTTTTATGAGTGTCTGTCAACACCGGAAGAAAAAATATAGATTTCGAAGCAGCTGTCAAATGGCAGCTCAGTTGTGTCACCATCATCCATTCTGAGCATGCCCAAGAGACATGACCCACTTCTTAATGTAATTTGTCTCAGTGACATCCTCCTTCACGTCTGTCTCTTCCTGTCACCATAAATGAGTTCAGATGACCTCAAAAAGGAAATAAAGTTCACTTCTGTGCATATTTTCGGATCCATGTTGACACTGAAAACTGGTTACAGTGGTATTGATGTTGATGCTCTGAAATTATTTCAGTCATCCTGGTCATGCGATATTTGTCAGTACTTATAAAAATCAGCTGGATTCATTGTTAAGTCATCCATAAGGCTTCAGCAATTTGATCTTTTCTTGAGGAGTTCCCCAGACTGGGGAACTCCTACTGTTTTCCTGACCTCATAGTTGTCACAGATGCTACTACAATATACACATACCCCGTTGCCAGTTTATTAGGAACACTTAGATAATAGATATTGAATGTTTCCTGCATAAAGGTTGTAATGTTCAGTTTTTGTTAAAACTTTTAGAGTGGCATTAATTTTGGATTGATTCATATTTTTATTTCAGATACAGTTTTCCCAATTTTATCAAGTTGTGTGAGCTGGAGAAGTTTGCATAAGACGTAAGTGCGGTTAAAATGTTAAAATTAAAAGCTGTAAGCTTTTTCTCAAAGATCACTGATATAAAAAATATTTATTTTCCAGTGTTATCTATAATATCACTGATATTATAGCAATACAAGGAAGTTATCTATAATATCATTGATATTATAGATACCTTATAACAGTGATAAGTGTTGATGATGTGTATTTTAGACTGTGTAGTGATACTTACAGTATTGTTTATGTTATATTGAATTATATTTTTTAAGATGGTTCAGACAATCTTATTGTCAAAATAATGTTTATCTTTCATTTTTTCTATCAGAATACCACTCTGTGAAGCCTTTCCCAAAGTTTAATTCAAGTTTTGTTTTTTTGTTTGTTTGTTTTTTAATCCACTTTTTTGGCTACCACATTCTTTTTTAATTTTTGGGAGAATGTATATTGTGCTGTTTTTTGTTTGTTTGTTATTTTGAGTGGTCTTTTTAATATGTTGTCCATTTATATTATAAGGTAAATATTACAAACACAATCTCATTATAATACGATACAATCCAACAGTACCACAAACTGCAGCCTCCAAAATAACTAAAAAGTTGTTGTTGTTTTTTTATTATTGTTTATTCTTTAGAACATTTTCAGAAAAACCTGATTGTTATAACCTTTAAAAGACAACAGTATGACCTCTGATAGTATTCCCAAAAAAGGGTGGTGCGAAAAAAAAATCCATTGCAGAAGTTCCATCAGCCTCAGGACCAAATTCAATTCCCTACCAGCTTAAAGAAAGCAGACTAGACATATTGACATTTCTGCGCAACCTCAGCATGGCAGGAGCAGTTTATTCCAACATCCAGAGAGTCAAACAAAAGAGAACAAAATTATTTTTTGTGACGATACAAAGGAAACATATCAGACAATTTTGTTGATAAAAGAGAGGCTTTCCCTGAATGCATGCTGACAGTATTCGAACCTCATCCAAAAAGTAATACAAGGAAGTTTCTTTGAAACACAGCTGTTATTTTATGCTGTTGTCACACACAAAGGAAGACACCCCCACTGCACAGAAGTCATTATTTGGAAAGCAATGAATTCTGAGCTGTGGAGTCCATACATATGCAGTAAGATCTGCACAGACATCACCACATGACTCTAGACGCTGTCACATTCAGCTTCAAGCGCAATCGTGGGACCTTTTGAACGCACTGTCAGATATTCCAGATATAAAAGTCATGTCTCAAAAAAGTATTAAGTGTGCAATGTTTGGGTTTCTGTGAAAAAGTGTTGATGTAAATGTTTGGTGTACAAGTATAATGTGTTAGCAGTTAGGACTCAGAACCTTTGAATAGTGAAAATAAATAGCCAGGGAGCAATATGAACATCCTGTCATTATTGTTTCTTGAAAAGAAAAATGACTCTGAGCATTAAACAGTGGTTCATATTTGGGAGAAAGGCCAACTGATGCCATGAGCTGTGTCCTCATTACCAGCGAGAGGTGAGCTCTATTTAGGGACAAACTTGTTATGTATGCACAACCCAAACAGCCTGAAAACAAGCTCCAAAAGATCCTCATTAAACAAAGGCAACTTCACAGCAGGGGCACACTGTAGCATCCGTGCCTCAAAAGGCTCTTATCAGCATATGAATAGTTGGCAAGATATACTTATTAGCATTTTAATGGATTGAAATGGAAAACATAAATAAACAAATATGCTTATTCAGACATACTGGACAAATCTTGTATGCATTAAATATAAAGACTACAATGTTGAACCATTTGATAGACTAAGCAATTGCATTGAATTAATTCAAAACCAGTGGGACACAAACTGCCTGCAGCTTATGTCTTCCTCGCCCTCTGCAATGTAAATACAAACCTTTGAACCTTTGTTTTGCATGTTTTTCCCACTGCATGCTGACTGCATTGCTTACTGCCACTACACACTGCTGTGTCAGTTCTTCCTGGAGACTGTGCAGCCAAATGCACATCAAATAAACCACAAAAAAGAGAAAATCTATAATGAAAACTGCAGGACTTCATGTCTGCAGAGTGAAAGTGGTCGTTATCAAGTCATCAACCTCAAGTAAACTATGTATGAGTGTCTACATGCGTCAGAGAAGTGAGAATCTATGATTATGTAAGTGGTTTTTAATCAACTCAGCAATTTCTTGAACTCCAGTGGACTTTTTGACAAATTTCAATCAGGCTTCCGACCTCACCACAGTACAGAAACAGCTCTTATTAGAGTGTTAAATGACATAAGGTTAAACACTGACTCAGGCAAGGTGTCAGTTCTGGTCCTGTTGGATCTCAGTGTTGCGTTTGACACTGGGGATCACAGTATACTGTTGAACAGGTTGGAATCTTGGGCAGGACTCAGCAGAACAGTCCTAGAATGGTTCAGGTCCTACTTGGAGGAGCAGTGTTATTTTGTGACCATTGGAAGTTATGAATCCAATCGAGTGGCTCTGACATGTGGAGTTCCTCAGGGTCAGTTCTTGGACCCCTTCTGTTCAGTCTATACTGTATATGCTGCCTTTGGGTCAAATTCTGCAGAACTCTAATGTAGACTATCACAGTTATGCAGATGACACGCAGATATACCTAGCACTGTCCTTAGATGACTACAGTCCAATACAGGCATTGTGTCACTGTTTAGAGCAAGTAACAAATTGGATGAACCAATTAAATCAGGACAAAACTGAGGTCATTGTTTTTGGCAATAAAGAAAAGAGGATTGCTGTCAGTAAAAATTTCGAGTCACTCTCTCTAAATACTAGGGACCAAGTCCGAAACCATGGCGTGCTGATACTCAGATTTGACCTTCAGCCGTCATATCAAATCAATCACCAAAATAGCTTCTATCAGCTTAAGAACATATCCAGAGTGAAGGGTTTTATGTCTCAAACAGACCAGGAGAAGTTGATTCATGCTTTCATCTCCAGTAGACTCGACTACTGTAACGGCCTTCTGACTGGTGTTCTGGCAATTTTATATTAAGGAGCACAAACTCATTCGTTGTCTTTCTGATAGTTTATTCAGTCGTCTGCAGACGGACTCCTTGCTGTCTCAAGCGTTGAGATGGCAAAAGTGAGCCCAGAGCAGAGGAAATACTCAGATTATATACAATACATTATCTTGTGAAAGGATGACCTTGTTCTACCATCAGAACAATGTAAGCACAATAGTCACGTCATAATGTGTGTACAATCAGGACAAATGGTTAGTCAGTAAATTATAACATACATGATGTTCACTCAATGTTCAATAGTGTTCACTCAATCAGCATTTCATGTAACATAAGTGGTGTCATGATCAGCAGATTATGACACACACATACACCTAATCATATGACATAGTTACTCATTTGTATCAGAGAAGATGAATAATAAGAATTCCCATTACATTCCCCCATTTGAGCGTATTACGCTCACAAAACATAAAAACTGATGATCAAAAAAAATAAATATATAAATATAAATCCCCAGGAAGTGCTCTTGTTCAGTGAAGCATTTCCTAGTGAAACAGACAACAGTTCCTTGTTGTTGGGTGGGGTTAATTGTCATGACAGCTTGGTGAACTCCTTGTTGTGTCACCTGTGTCATGTCCCAGAATCTAGCCGTTGAACCCCTGTAATTGGTGATGCTGATGTTTGCACATGTCGATGCTCTTAGCCATGTCTTTCACAGTTCTGTCCTTCAGGGAAACACCCAGGGTGAAGGCTACCATGACGCCTAGGATCTCGGAAACGTTCAATGGTAGTGGCGTCACAGGTATTGTGGCCCCCACTCTGTGAGGAAGTTGTGTGCAGACATAGCAGCTGTCATTTGTAATCCTTCTGGTTGTCGATAGTACTACAGTGTACCAAGAATTTTCCTTAGGCTTCAGTAGGGGGCGAATAAACTCAGGCAGCAATTCTCTCCTTTTTCTGCAGTTGGATGCTCTGCAGCTGCTGTTTGAGTTTTCATACCCCTGTTGTTGATTAGGTTGAGATTTGCCTTGTTGCAGGAGCAGTAGCAGGACGATGGTGGCAGTGAGCAGGAATATGCTGCAAATTCCTCTAACTCTGTCACCCCTCCAGCGCCACTGTATATTCGTTGGCGTCATTGCATCAGCCGTGGTGCCTCAACTTACTGATGCTCTGCACGCTTGATGGTGTCTCGTCCATGGGCTCAGGAACGCGTTTGCAGTGGCTGTCGTTTATCCAGGTGGCCCATCCTGCGACTTTCACTGCTGTTTCCGTGGTAAGGAGGATTTGGAAAGGTCCGTTCCATCTGCGTGCTTTCCAGCTCTTTCTCCTCAGATCCCTCACTACGACCCAAACTCCTGATTCTAGGTCATGTAGTTTTCGCTCCGTGGCTTTTGGTAGGGCGTCCTTAGCCTGTTTGTGGATATCAAAAAGCACAGAGGACAGGTTTGCACAATAATGTAACATTTCATCTTCGCACTGGCTGGTGTGGGGGAGTTGCCTCTTAACCGGCCCAATCCCTGTATTCATTGGCCGTGCAAAGAGGATTTCAAATGGGCTGAGGCATCAAGACAATCGGTAGTGCTTTTGTCCAAGCTAAACCAGTTTCCTCACAACATTTAGTCAACTTCCCTTTCAATGTACCATCGTCTCTTTCAACAGCCCCCCGCTGGTTGGGTGATAAGCACAATGTTGCCTCATTTAAATGCCAAAATACTCACCGAAGCTCTTCAGGGCCGCTCACGAAAGGTGTACCATTGTCGAGTTGTCGATGAGATTTTACCTGGAATTCCCCATCTGGGAATTATTTCTCTGATTAAAGCTTTTGCTACTGCTGTTGAATCCCGTTTGGAAGTGGGAAAAACCTCTACCTATTTGGAAAACAGTCCAAAATCCAAACAGTATTTCTTTCCCTCTGTCTGCATTGTTAGTAGCACAGATCACACAACTTTGATAACATTTTTGGGAGAAGTTAGAGAACCCCTTTGTGAACCAATACCTCTGTATTTCACTCATCATACCCCCTTTTGACACATGATCCCTCCCATGTGACAACTTAGCATAATGAGGAAATAAGTATTTGGGTAAACATGGTCTACCATTTGGCCCGTATCACACTTTGTTAGAAAAAGAGCAGCCTGCTTTTTTCCAAGCCAGCCTCTCTTCAGGGCTGGCTCTGGCCTGTAGGTCCAACAAATCAGCTGTGGATGTCAGTGGTGAGTTAACAACGTCAAGACATTGTATGTTGTTGTTAGTTTTATCTAGCTGTGCCACTGCCTTGGCTGCAGCATCAGCTCTGGCATTCCCCTGTGAAACAAAATCATCATTATTTGTGTGTGCTTGGCATTTGCAGATAGCGACCTGTTTTGGAAGGAGGACAGCATTGAGAAGTGCAGCAACCATGGCGTGATGGGCTATAGGTTTGCCTGTGGACGTTAAAAAATCCCTATTGGCCCAAAGACGGCCAATATCATGTACCACTCCCCATACATATCTACTGTCAGTATATATGTTGGCTGTTCTGTTAGCTGCAATCTTGCAAGCTTCTGTCAGTACAACTAATTCTGCTGCTTGTGCAGAATAATTTGAGGGGAGTGGCTGTGCAACAATTGTGTCGTAATGTATTGTTGTAATAGCAAAGCCCGTTTGATTTTTACCGGTTGTTGAGTTTCTCGAGGCTGAACCATCCACAAACAGTTCCAGGTCAGCGTTCTGCAAAGTTGTGTCCTGCAGATCAGGTCTGAGGGAGTAAGGTTCAGTTATTACTGCCACGCAGTCATGTGGTTGTCCATCGTCTGGTGTAGGGAGAAGAGTTGCAGGGTTATGAACATTGCATCTTTTAACAGTGATGTTAGGCATGTCAAGCAGAATTGTGTTATATCTGAGCCACCTTGCTGTTGACAGGTGGGAAGTTTTCTGTTCAAGCAAAATCATTGAAACAGCATGTGGTACCAGTAGGGTGAGATCAGCATAGCCTACAATGTCACGTTAGGCTATCACAGCTTTTTCAGCAGCTGCCACAGCTCTTAGACATGTAGGAAGTGCTGCAGCAACCGAGTCAAGTTTTGATGAGAAATAGGCTACAGTCGTCCCCCATGGTCTTGTGTCAGTATCGAAGTCATGTACCCACCCCGTTCGTCAACAGTCTGTGTGAATGGTTTGGTGCAATCTGGAAGGCCCAATGTTGGAGGAGATTGTAATGCCATTTTCAAATCCACAAAGGCTTTTACGGCCTCGGGTGTCCAAATGATTATATCTTTTGCTGTGAGACCTCTCCCATGGGCGAGAGAGCTCAAAGTGGCCTCAATTTCTGCATAGCTTGGGATCCACTATCTGCAATATGACCTCATTTAAAAAAACTCATAACCTGTTTCTTTGTTTCAGGCTGTGAAATGTTTTGGATTGCTTCAATTTGTTTGGGTGAGAGGGTTTTGCCCTCTGCTGTGATCACGTGACCTAGAAAAGTGACTTGTTTTGAAACAAACTGAAGTTTTGACAAACTGGCCTTGTGGCCGTTATCAGCCAGATGGTTCAGGAAAGCGAGTGTGTCTTGTACACAGGCTTCCTGTGTCGGAGAGCAAATCATTAGGTCATCCACATATTGCAAAAGAGCACTAACAGCTGGTAGGTTGAGTGAATCTAGGTTGTCTTTTAATGCTGCATTAAAAATGGTTGGAGATTCAGTGTAACTTTGACAGAGCCGCGAAAAAGTGTACATTTTGGATTCGAATAGAAAAGCAAACCAAAATTGGCTATCTGTAACCACTGGGATACTGAAAAATGCATTTGCGAGGTCAACAACAGAGAACCATTTACTGTCAGATGGAACTTGAGAGAGAATTGTGTGTGGATTTGGTACATTCGGTGCGCGCGCGTGGACCGCTGCATTTACTGCTTGCAGATCCTGTACAAATCTCCACTTATCGGGTTGCTCAGCATCTGATATTCTTTACAGGAAAGATTGTTGTTCGCACAGGAGATTTTTCACATGGAACGATTACTCCTGCTTCGAGGAGGGAATCAAACACTGGTTTGATGCCCTTGACTGCGTCTTTTTTCAAAGGATATTGATTTTTTGCATGGTCTGTATGAGGATTTTGGTGTGATCACAACTGGTTCGGCACCTTTAATCAGTCCTACATCATATTTGTGCTTTGGCCATAAACATGATGGTACCTGACTTAACTCAGGAATTTCAGAGACGTCTTTTATGAAAATGTGATTGCCGAAAAATGAATCAAAGGAATCTTTTACCTCTGTGGTCGTTTGGAAATCTGTGTCTGGAATGAGCTCAACAGTCTTTTCCACAGTCACTACAGCAGAAAACCTTTTTCGGTGCACCTTTAGATACGGATGGAAATCAACATCAGGATCTGATGTTTTTTCCCACCCGGAGACCTCATTGCATGTTTTTATCCAAGGTTCCAAGTCCTCCCACCTTTTATTTTTGGGTTTGACCAGTGAAATGTGGGGGTCGGAGTGTGGTATCCTGAACAGAGTTTGAAAAGATGGATTAGACAGAGTTACTGACACAGCACATTGATTACGGGTCCAATATAACCAGTTTAGTCTGAGTGTGTGTCTGTAGTGAGTGTCTTGGCCTCCTGTATCAGTGTGTTGTTGACAGAGTTGAGTGCAGTGTCTGGAATCCTCCACTGATAAGCATACATAAGGTCTTCCCTACCATATCTGACAAGGGAATTTGTTTGGGGAATTCTTGTCACAAGAATACATTGGGAAGCGGAAACTAAAACAAATAAAACAAAAACAAACCAAAACAAATACAAATTTCAGAAATTATTTCTTCTGTTGAATGGCTGGTGAGATAAGCTGTTGCTTGCTGTGTGTTTCTATTTCTGTTGTGTTTTGCATGTCAGTGGATGCATTTCTACTTATCTGCTGTGTGGAGTGATCTGCCGTCTCAGCCCTTGCGTCATAACCAGATGTGTCCGTCACTGTCCTCTGCTCCACCCCTAGTCAATCAGCCTCGGTCTCATGTTGGATCTCGTTCTCATTTTCCTTGTTTTTTGAACAGTCTTTAGCCCAATGTCCCATCATTCCACACGTGAAACAAGCCCCAGGTGCCCCACGGCTGTCCTTTGTTGTGATGTCCTCGTCGCTTCAGTTCATTGGTAGATGGTCTGAATTGTTGACAGAAAATGTCCAATTGTGTTGCAAACTCATCTCCCCCATTTTGGACTGAGGGGAGGTGAGTAGCAGTTTCTTTCATGTCGTTCTATGTCCATGGTCTGAAGATTAGCTGAGAGGTTCCGTCTCCTCCAGCTATACTTCAACCATTGGTGCAATAAACATGGAGTCTGAGTAGTCTGTTGACTTGAAAACGGTGCCTTGACGTGTTCTGCTTTGGTCCCGTGGGGAAGGGGTGTGCGGTGCACAATATTTTGTAGCGTGTGGTGGAGGTGGAAGTCCTTGTCTTTCCACCCTTGGGTATGGAATTGGCCGTGATGGTGTGGTTATGGCTGTGGTTGTCATCATTTCCGGAGCGCTGGCTGCTCCTCCCTGGTCCACAGCTGGTGCTGGCTTTCTTCTGGGCGGAGCAGAGTCCAGATCAGGATCTAGTTTGAGGCACTGAGATGCAGAGGTTAGTGTAGCTTTCCCTGCCTTCTGTCTTCTGTCCCTGATGTTGGCTTCATCAAGCCAAAAAGTACAAGCTCCCCAATTAGCTTTGAACATTTTCCCTTTTTTCTTTTGTTTTGCCTGACTGATTTCTTCTTTTACTGTTAGTTGGATTTTCAATTGTTCTAATTGTGTTAGGCTAAAACTGCCTGTACATGGAAACCCACACTCCTGAACCCAGATTTCAATTTAGTCAGTACTTTGTTCACCATATTTTGTGATCATAAACCGAATATTGGGAGAAAACATTAGAGGTGGATTTACAGGTGTTTTATCCCTGCTGCTGTTTGGAACCCATTGTTGAAAAGAAAAGGGAGAAGAAGAAAAAATTCAATTTGTTTTAGATTTTTAGTTGCTTCTTCTCTTAAGGTGGATTTGTAAGGACCTTGGATTTGTATTTATTATTTATTGCTAGTTCCGCTAATTAAGTGTAGATATTTATTTATTTTCTTTTTAATTTAATTGTGTTATTTGTACTAAACTCCCCACTTTTTTTTTTTTTTTTTTTTGCAAGGGAGAGTGTAATGTAACAATATTCTATACCTCTGCGTTCTTAGAACATTAAACCTAAAACTAAACGATCGTTGATGGTAATATTCAAAGCTTTATTTAATGTGCACAAGGACTGTCTGCTACAGTCTCTATGGGTCCTAGACCCGAAGCTTCACGATCCAACAGCGGTAAGCACCTGCCCTGTTAATACGTCTATTACCCACGGTGGTGAGGATCTATTATTTCTGAATTTACTCACCAGAAAGACAAGTTTGTGTGCCAGAAAAGGTTCCTTGATCACGCCAGTGAGTGGGCGTGGTCCTCACGTGTCAGGTCCCCCGCTTCTCTACCCTCTTTGACAGGGAGGTTTGAGGTTTTTGGAGTCCCAGACTCCAGCTGTACAGACTCAACCTGCAGCGCTGAGACCCGAACGCCGCCTCACGGGTGATCCTGCCGACAACGCCAACTTGTTCTGGCAATTTTATATTAAGGAGCACAAACTCATTCGTTGTCTTTCTGATAGTTTATTCAGTCGTCTGCAGACGGACTCCTTGCTGTCTCAAGCGTTGAGATGGCACAAGTGAGCCCAGAGCAGAGGAAATACTCAGATTATATACAATACATTATCTTGTGAAAGGATCTTGACCTTGTTCTACCATCAGAACAATGTAAGCACAATAGTCACGTCGTGTGTGTACAATCAGGACAATGGTTAGTCAGTAAATTATAACATACATGATGTTCACTCAATGTTCAATAGTGTTCACTCAATCAGCATTTCATGTAACATAAGTGGTGTCATGATCAGCAGATTATGACACACATACACCTAATCATATGACATAGTTACTCATTTTTATCAGAGAAGATGAATAATAAGAATTCCCATTACACTGGACTCCCACAAAAAAGCATTAAACAGCTGCAGCTCATTCAGAACGCTGCAGCTCGAGTTTTGACCAGAACAAAGAGATCAGAGCACATTACTCCAGTTCCAAGTCTTTACACTGGCTCCCAGTCAGCTATAGAATAGATTTTAAAGTTATGCTACTGGTCTACAAATCACTGAATGGTTTAGGTCCAGAATACATGAATGACATGTTAGTAGAATATAAACCCAGTAGAGCTCTGAGATCTGCTGACTCAGGTCAGATAGTGGAGCCCAGAGTTCAGACTAAACATGGCTTTTAGCTGTTATGCTGCACACAACTGGAACAAACTACCAGCAGAACTGAAATCAGCCCCAACTGTGAACATTTTTAAATCCAGGTTAAAAACACTTCTCTTCTCCTGTGCTTATAATTGAGCTCTTTCAAAGCACTTAACATTTTAATCTTTCATTTGCACTCTATGTCCTGTTAATGTTTTTAAAGCAAATCATTATTTTATGCTGCAACCTTATATTTAATGCTCTATTCTAGTATTTTATTTCTCTCTCTTTCTATTTTTCTGTACTTTGTTTTTATTATTAGTGTGTGTGTGTGTGTGTGTGTGTGTGTGTGTGTGTGTGTGTGTGTGTGTGTGTGTGTGTGTGTGTGTGTGTGTGTGTGTGTGTCTGTTCTTCGGGGCTGGGGGGGTGGGGTGTATGTTTTAATGTTTCCATGTGTTTACTATTATTGGGTTTTATTTTTATTTCTCAAATTGCATGTTTTTATGGGTTTTTTTAAAATGTCCAATTCTTACTGTTAATTGTTTGTTTTATGTAAAGCACATTGAGTTGCCATTGTGTATGAAATGCGCTATAAATAAAGCTGCCTTGCCTTGCCTTGCCTTACAGAAATTGACCAGTGAATTCAGAAACAGGCCTGATTGTATTTTGTGTGTTTGTATAAGAAGAAAAACTGCTGATGTTAAACTTGCTGAAACAAACTATGTCTTCAAATGTGTTATTTAAATCAGTGATGCCTTATAAGTGTCAGTATACTTTTTATGTATATTTCTTACAATATTTAAAAGCTTCACTGAGATGGTACATGCAATGATTTACTTCATGGATTCTGTGTGTTTTTACTGTAATGTTGATATCAAAATGTAATCTTTGTTTGACAGCTCCACTGCATGCTTATTTGTCAAGGCAAGTGGACAGCAAAGTTTCCTTAGAGTTTGTTGTGGGAGGTTGACGTTAAAGGTTGAATTTCACTATTTGGTGTTTGTGAAGCTCGCTAAATAAATGTTGAGTTTACTTAAAGTTTAACACATACACACACTCGGACACACAAAGGTTTTAAAGAGTGTCTGACAGGCCACAAAAAACTGTATATTTCATTAAAGCCAGCCTTTGCATTTGTTTCTGATTTATCATGTTTCATTATATCTGTGCTGTTTGTACTTAACTGCCACTATCCATTAACTCTTTGTTTCAGTACTTCTTTCAGTTCTGGTCAGACATTTGTGCAATACAGCAATGAAGTAGAATTGTATCTCTGTTCAGAGCATTGTATCATTATGGGTTCAAAAACGTTAAATGCCTTGGAGGCCTTAGAGCCTAGAAAAGCTGGTGAGTCACATCAACAGTGCAGAAACAATGCCTACCATTCACAAAAGTAAGAATGGGTTTCATTATATCTTTAGATCCTTCCTTCAGTGATACATGTAAATCCAAAAGGTGGCATTTGCTTTATAGGCACATTTCTAACCTCGGAGAGCATGAAGAACGTGTCTGTTTGCATCTCTGTGGAAGCTGCTGTGGATTCCCCTGATGAAGAGCCGAGGTGTCTACAGTCATATGATGAAGATGGAGCCATCAAGTATGTGAGTCGTCTGGTTAATGATGAGGTCAAACTCCTCTCTTTGGACCAAGTACTTCATATAATTCACAGCACCACACCCATGACCAGCAGCAGTATAATCAACCATGATCTCTCCTTCTTTCACTTAATCTTCACACACACACACACATACAGACACACACGCATACTCAAATTAAAACAGATGGGATCGTCTTCCTTCACTCGATATACTACAACTAAAATTAAGAACCAACATTAAGATGGAAGTCATAAACAAACAAAAGGAGGAAAAGAAACCTGCTTTTTTAAGAGGAAGTGAAACCTTTGACTTTATTAGTTTCTTTCACATGCAGTGTGCTCCTTTTGCCTTATTCAAGCTGAGCTATGATTACAAATTCATGATGATGTGTGTATGTAGAGTGCTGATGATCAGACGCTGGACCACTGCACAATTTGCTTCTTCTCAAAAAAGGTCAAACAATATCTCAACAACCCCAACATGAGCCTGAACTGTAAGCCTGACACAGATAAATGTCATCACACCCCATAACAGGAGTTAGACAGTGACCCATCTCCCCCTTCATTGCCCATTTGCACTCACAAACACTTCCCCTCTGCCATGTATAACCATTAATTTACTGTCTCTTGGGCTGCACTGTCTATGGGTATTGATCAAACAGCACTCCCAGTGCTAATTTAGTGCCTATGATACGCTCTGTCATGAGAGAACCAGGAAGAGAGTATTGATTAACATACAGTTCTGCTAGGGGCACTGCACTACTCAACGACAAGGGTCTAATTAACTCCTGAACCTCGTAGAGCATTGCATTCATATTTATCCTGCATGACTCTGCTCTCTTTCGCTTGAAGTGTTCCTGCTGCTCAGTGTGTTGACCACAGCACCAACAACACCAGATGATGTGTTTCATTTCCCAGTAGGGTGATCCATTCTGAAAATGCAGTGGGCCTTTATGTGTGATGCTTCTGTCAGGCAGTTTGAATAAAATCATCTGCATAATTTCACACTGAAAGATGTATACGCCCCCTCAGTGCATAAAAATAGCTTCTCAGCAGCATGTATCAATGGTGACATGCATTATAAAAATGGATTGTGCATATATTATAGTCACAACAGTAAAACACAATGTAGTAGAACAATGAACAGGAATAGGAGGGACCAACATAAGCAACAACATCAGTGATCATCAGTGATTCTGAAAAATGTATTCAAAGTTGTTTATTGAAAAACACACAAACTTGGTATGCCATGAAATGTGTGTGTTTCATGTTCTCAAATATTTTGCAAACTATCTATAGATCTGCAACACATTAATGTACTTCTTGTGGCACAAAAGCAAAAAAATCAGCAGTTACAGTGCTGGTATGTGGAAAGAGTCTGTTCTGTTCATGGGAGTGATTTCAGAGGCTTTCTGCATTATCTGCTGCTATACTGCCACCAAGTGACTACAACACCAAAATTCACTGAAGCCAGAATAAAAATGAAGGCTTTTTATTTACCAAAATGACAACACACACCATCACACAGCAGAGATATGATGAAAAGAGAGAGTATGAAATAATTACACATATAATCATTTAACAATATGAAAAGCAAAATTTGGTACATAAAGTTTAGATTGGTAAAATGTTGTTTAACAAACACAAGCATGAAATATTAGAAAACACATATAAGTCTTTACAAAAATGAGACTTCCTTACAAATGTTATTGTGTGTGGATGTGAGAACACTGCAGGTTTCACTGTCATCAACAGCCCACAGTGCAGTGTAGCCCATGTTGATTGTGAGTTTTCATTCTTGCCACAAACTACAGCTGCTGACTGTAGTTATCCAACTTCTCTTTTCAAATAAACCAGAGTGTGTGTACACTTTTTAACATAATTATCACTTAACACTATTTAAAGCATAATCGTCTTAAAAGGCCATTACAATTAGCATTTAGTATCAAAACAATTAAACTGCAATTAAAAAGTGTAAACAGCAACCTATTACTGTTGTGCTTTAAGGGCCTCTAAATCATCCTCTCATATTTAACCCAAAAACAAGTAAAGTAAAAGAAAAACAGCTTACAGAAACACTTGCGGGATGCAACATCTTAAATACAAAAACTTTTCGGTTTTCTAATTAAAAATAGATGTAAAAGTAAAAAGTTTCATGGAGGCACTTGAGGCAGGTAACATTGAGTTCCACGACACAGACGCTTTTCTTATTAAATGGCTTTTTTAAAAATTTGAACCTACAGGGGTTAGTTGGTTTCTTGTACAAATAAACACATACAATTTAAGAAAAACTTAATTGGAGTGACAGAAGTTGACCTTTAAATAGAAATAAGATGTAAAATGCACAAATCTCTGTTCAAAATAATCTTAAAGTAACTCATTGTTCCTTGCATCATTACAATATTATATTTAGATGTTTTGTGCATTTAATATCAGTGCATGATTTAAGTGCTTTGGATAAAAGGCACTCCTGAATGAGAGGTTGTTTGATAATCCACGTAGTAAGACAGAAAAGGCCAATTATGTGCTTTATGACATGTCATCTAAGACAATGTCACATATCTGGTCCTCTCCATTTCAAAAAGTTCTTATCTCTGGTGAATCCTACTGCTCACTGCTGATGAGATAAAGAGAGTTACATCATTTCAGCCTGCATACAATCTGGTACAATCCAACAACAGACTCATCTCCTGCTCTCAGAAACTGGTCAATCATTTTTTTTAAATGTTACTTAACACTGCTGTCAAACCTCAAAGTTAAGACTTGCGTAAATAAATCGTGCTTTCACCAGAGGGAACTCTTCGATTCCCTGTTCTCTGTTAGGCAGTGTGAAATAAAACAGTTAGCGATTAACTGCAGGCGTCAATAGAGTACAGAACACAAGTGAATGGAAAGTTACTGGACTGTGTGTCCTGCAGATTATCTACCCTTATTAGTCCAATTCAGTTTTATGACAGTGGATCAAAGGCACCACTTATAATATCTAAATCTACTGTAAGTTACCTGCTCCAAGATAGTGTCAACTAATGTCAGATACATTATTAAAAATGACATTAACTCAACCTTGTGGAGATCAGACAAAATCCACTTGCTGATTCACCAGATGAGTTTATGTTGCCCACATGTGTGTAATATTAACCCAGATCGTGTTGCTTACTGTTCTGGGTGAAGGCGTGAACATCAGTGACGTCAAACAACAGTTTCTAAAAGCAGCAGGGTGTATTTCAGAGAAATGGATGTAAAATATTAAAGAAAGGAGGACCAGAGAACAAAACCGGTATCCGTCTGTTTGTCTCTGCTCACCTCTACTTAGGTGTTTTAGCAGCTTATGAGATATGGCGTTCGAGAATGGAACAATTATGGAAATCCCATGCTAAATATTTCCCTTTACAAACAATTAAATGTCTTTGTCTGCATCTTTCTAACCATTTGTGGGTCCTGAAGCTGCTCCTTAGAGCAGCCTCACAGTCAAAACTAATGATGCAGTCAGTCAATCTTTGTCAAATTCTCAAGTCAAGCATATCTAAGTTTGAAACCAGGCAGATGCTGGCAGTGACAAAGTGGAAAGGTTTCATAATATTCAAAATAAGAGAACAACGCAGAGACAACAAGCAAACAGCATTTTTTAAAAGATGAATCAACTGTTTAAATTCTAGTCTTTGGTTGGAATGACGACCTGCATAGTCTTGACATAATCTTGAAAGGCCAGGTGATCGATAATGTCTTAATCAAAATAAATAAATCTTTAGTTAATAAACAAAATCTCAGATTTTCAGTGTCCAGCATGTAAAGTGCAACAGATACTTCCATACTGTTGATGTCAACTGCAAAGAACAAGTGGCTTGAGTTTTTGAAGTCACATGTATGAACAATAGGCTAAAGTTAAAAGTAAATCCTTTGGTAGAACAAACTGAATAAAGTTTAACTTTTTGAAAGTGTTATCCATCAGTAAGAAGCATTAAAAACTCTTCTGTATCACATAGTTTGGTACCTAGAGATGCGGAAAAGGCTTTCACTGTATGTTATGCTACAGAAGTAAATAAAGCTTCAGATGCTGGGTTGTCAAGGTTTTGTTTTTCTGGCAGGGGATCGTCAGCATCCAGATCTACTGTGGGAGTCATAGCTGTTTTAAGTCTCTGAGGGTTAGAGAAGACAAAATGTTAGAAATAAACATCTTTTTACAAACATATGATCAAGAATGTATGTGCTCATGCACTGATACACAACAGAGAGCGCAACACAACAAACTCTAGTTTATACTCATTTTAGATTATACCTATTAGTTTATACTGATTAATAAAACAAAAATGTTCAATTTTTTTCCACATTTAAACCACCATCAAACATTTTCATTTAATAAATGCTGAAATATCCACTCCTCCTTTAGAATTTTTTTTCTCACAAAGTTTGAGAGGTGTTGAATACTTTGAGATGTTCAAACACCTATAAATGATTGCGTTGTCATAGCTAAGCTAACCTACATTTCCACCGGTCTTACGGTGCAAGCTTTGTCTCAGCCACTGGCCTACATGCTCAGGTCAGCATTCACAGAGTTACACGCATGCTCAACAGATTGCTTAGAAAACATATGGGCACATTTCTCAACAAAAGGAAGCATAGCACAACAGGAAATTGCCCAGATGAAATATAACAAAAGAACCCTCCAACCTGAGCTAAAAGACAACACTTCTCACCTCGTGAATAATGAATTGAATAATGAGTCTTGAGTCTTGTACTCACCTGAAGAAGTGAGCCTTTGTTTCTGTAGAGCTCATGAATGGCTCCCAGTGGAACCCATATTATGGAGACAAGTGAGACTCCCCAACCCACCCATTCAGCCCACACTGGGTACTTGTACTTCCCATAGTGAGCAGGAGTGTACTGAATAATGCTGGAGGTCAGTATGCACTACAGAGGAAAAAAGGATAGTATTATAACCACATGTATCGTATTTGATCAAGTTTGTTGTTTAGAACACAAATACATGATTTATTTAGACAGTTCAAACAGGACCTCACCAGCACCAACATGGGACAGAGCAGCAACCAACACATGCGAAAGTAGATGTTTGCAGATCTTCCTCGCATCCTCTTAATCATTAAAGAGAGGCGTGGGACACCTAACAAAAAAAAAGACAATTCCTGACTAAACAGCTATATAACCTCTAAACAGTAAGTAACTAAAACAGACTTCAGAAAACATGGACACCCACAGCATGTTCTGGTGGCTTAGTGGTCTTAAAGCAGGTACTATGTGAGCAGTGCAAGTGCGCTTGAGCCTTTGAATTTTCCTCTTACCGAAGAGCCAGCAGACGGCTACAACTTCAAAGAAAGCCAGGAACACAAGGGAAACCACAGCTGTGTAGTGGTCCATCAGCTGAAACACATAGATACCTCCCTGTGCACAAGGGAGAAGAAGAGAGAGAGAATGACTGAAGGGACAAAATAACTGTCAACAGTGATGATTGTTGCCACATGTAGGCTATAATCTGAAAGCTACAAGGGTTTTGCTCTGTCTTACCTGAGTAACATGTGGAAGCCCAAGGAGAAAGCAGATGATGCACACAGCCAGGGTCAGCAGCTCTTCTCTCTTTAGGAAACCCATAAGTTTGTGGCCAAACTCATCCTTTATGAATGTCACAGCCACCTCAACTGTGGCAAACTGCAGCACACAAACAACACAGTTTTAAGTCTGAGGTTGTAACATAAAAAAAGTCAATTTTGTCCTGTAATGACTATGTTTACAAACTCGTTTGGGAGTGCAATAATGAGGCTGTCTGATGAGCTCAGTAACCATGACAACAGAAACAGATGTGAGGAGTAAAAGCAAACATGACCAAACATAGCTGCAAGTGATGAATGTAAGCCTTAAAACTGTGTGAATATGAGTATGTTTGGAATACTGGATGTGCATAAAGACATATATATCTTGGCCATTTTGATATTTGTTTCCACAATGCAAAAGAAGCAAATTCACCTACTGAAGATTACATAGAATGTACTGTATGTATAGCTACTTATTCCAGTACTTTACATAATTTACCTGATAATTTAAAATATATTAATTAAAGCTTAAATTAGAGAGAGGAAGAGGTAAAAACACTAGCAGATACTTTAACAATCAGCTTTGAGATAAAAAAAAAAGTGAAATGTAAATCTGCTAAAACTCAAAAGTCAAAGGGGGAAAAAAGCCACAAAAAACACATCATCCTAGGGTACCTCTGATTGCACTGTTATACTGTCTGTTTCTGCTTCAAGGTTGACAAAGCAGGGCACTTTGTTTGTTCTGATCATGCAAGATTCCCAATTTGTATGTGAGTGATCATTTTCAAGATTATAGACAAAAGGTGGTACACATTTTGGTAAACAGTTATAGACAAATGGTCTACACAGTTGTGACACAGTTACGACAAGTGGAAATAAATATTTCCTAATCGTTTGCCTTCTAAGAAATGACAACACTTGTTCTGCTTTGAGTATGCTTTCATCATGACATACTGAAGTCTGAAAACAAGTTAAAACGCGCAAGAGTTTTATTACCAAAAGAACAAATTGTGATGTGTATCTTCACAGATATTTTCAGACACCGTTTTTACTTTAGAGATGTTTACCTGGCTGTCCAGGCCGAGACACAGCAGCATAAAGAAGAACAGAGGAGCCCACAGCTGATAGACAGGCATGGTGGAGAGGACTTCAGGGTAAACAACAAACACCAGACCAGGACCTGAAACATTATACAGTAAAAGTATCATTAGTGCTAACTATAAAATGGAAATGTACATAAATATAGACACATTTGAAAAGTTGCTCTAACAATAGAGATTTTGTTGGAACCACTTAAAGGGATAGTTACACATTTTGAGAAATATAATTATTTGCTTCAGATTGATAGCACGCTCATTTCTGCATAGTAAATATTAAGGCGATCAGTCGATCAGCGCTTTATTTTCCAAAATCTAAGGGCGGGGTGGGGCTCCCTAATTTTCATTATTATTACTGGGCTTGCAACATCAGTAAACTCCCCTACTGGTCCACCTACGACACACAAGATGAATACCCACATACCCCTTTCACATCAAAGCAGTTCCAGTGCTGCTTCGGGGCCAGTGCTTAATTTGGAACCGGTTTTCCTGTTCACACAGACATAGAAATGGCTCCCGGCCTGAAAAACTGGTTCCAGGGTGGCACCAGACAGGGAGAAGGAACCGGTTACGTTAAGGGGCGGGGTTATTGAGCACAACCACAGCAAACAAGAGATCGTAATCGCTGTCCATTCAAATCCTGTCGAGCAGCAATACGTAGCCTCTGCTGTGATTGGATGCCAATGAAGCCTTGAAGAGCCAGGAGCAACAGCTGTACAAATGCATAGTCTGCCATTGTTGTTGCGGTTCTTGTTGTTGCTTCGGAGTTGGCGCAAGTCTTTATGGGAAAGCAGCGAACATAACTGGCTTATGCGGTGACGTCATTACGTGGCCCCGCAAGAACCTTGAGCAGTGGGAAAGCAAACTGGTTCTCAGCTGGTTCGCAGTTGAACCGACTGCAAACCAGCACTGGAACTGCTTTGGTGTGAAAGGGGTAACAGTGGGCCAGGCTTGAGACTTCCTCTTCATGCTCCTCACTTTGGTCAGTAGTCTGCTCCCAATTGCCCATCATCGCTAGGCGAATCAGCTCTAACCCTGTTGTTACAAACACATTGATGATTTGGACCCAATTCAGGAAGACCTTCGGCCTACACTCTCCATCCATTCTCTCCCCAGTCTATCACAATCACTTATTTTCTCCCTCCTGCTCTGACACGGCCTTTAGATCTTGGTCTGGAAAAGGCCTCCACTTTATCAAAGATCTCTTTATTGAGGATACTTTTCCCTCCTTTGCAGACCTGTCAGCCAAGTTTAACCTTCCAAAAGCACACCTGTTCTGCTTTTTTCAAATTAGACACTTTGTGAAATCCCTAGGCCGAACCATAAACCCCGAACCCCTTGTGGTCCTCTTCGGCATCTCCCCCACACATGGCCTGTCTAAGTCCTCACAACACATTATTGCATTTTCTTCTTTACTTGCACAAAGGCTCATCCTCCTTAAATGGACTCATGCCTCCCCTCCTACTCACAATAAATGGATCCATGAAATGCTGTAATGTATAACCCTTGGAGAAGATAAGGTTCTCCTGAAAATGTCTAACTGAGCACTGCCCCCCCCTTTCCCCCTCTCCCTTTTGAGTACTTACTTATGTGTTTACCTTACTTTAATCGTTAACCCATTTATTTACTCTTTGTTTGCTGTTATTGTTTGCGAGTCCCTTGGTGTGCCTGGGTATGAGTGTGTTGCCCTTTTATGGGTTTTTTGTTTTTTTTGGGTGGGTGAATCTAGGGTGTTCTAGTGGGCGGGATTTAACCTGGAACCTTCCTTCAGTACTCTGTTACTGTTGTTGTAACTCAACTATGCACCTGAATGTATTATGTGACCACTCCAGTGTTGAAATCAATAAAGACATTTCTGAAGTAAGATATTGAGCCGGAGCCAGCAATTGCTTATATAACTAAACATATAACTAAAACCATTCGCTGAAACTACAGCATACAAAACAACACCACTATATGACCTTAATTTGAATAACTTATTAAGAATAACTGCTGTTTAACACAGCCAAACATGTACCTGCTAAGCTGAATATTTTCATAACAGCTAAACTAGCGTAGTGCTGGTGACCAACACAGTAACAACCCCGAGTAGCTTCTGTACACAACCACTAGTTTCATAAGGTGTTAAAGAGCACCACTGGATACTGTTTCACAGGGGGACAATGTGACATGGCCAAACAATACTTACGTGCTATGGTCAATAAATAATAAATGAAGCTATAAGTTACAGCTACTATGGAAGATGGAGTACAGGATAGTTTTACCTCGTACATATTAAATCCAGGGACTTTCATCTGTCTTTGCAACACAGTTAAAAAATATTCATCAAGTGAATTATCTTGTTTCTAGTGAGTATTAAAATTTAAACATACACAATACCATTATTTTTGTGTAGTTACAAGTTTCAAAATCATTCATGCCTAATCTTTACCTTAAAACAAATTTAAGTTTGGATTAATCATTAACTAATCTGCTAATCTTCCAAATCGGACTGTCCTGAACCTCAGCCATCGAAATTATTTCAAAGTGTTGGTTTTCGAAAGATTCAGGAGGAAAATAGAGTTCAACAATACAGTATGTTGACTGGCCAATCCTCTTCTGAAGAAAATGTAAGCAGTTATCAGCAAATCACATTTTCTGGTCAGATCACAAGTTAGTCACCATTTATGCTGACAGTGATACAGTGTGTTTATCATCCATTTCAAAGGATTTTTATCTGACCTAGAGGCTGAACACAAGTTGTCTCTGTTTTCAATAATACACTACTTAACTCACAAAGCTTCAGTTCAGATGTTATTAAAGCATTTGGTTACCAAAGCCAAAACTCACTCACTTTGTTTTCTTTTGTTTTGTTTGTTGGGTTGTTTTTTCCTCAAAGTGCTGTGTTTTTTTAATCCACTGCCCTCTGATATCTGGCATCTTTGGTTAAATGTTTTACACCTCACTACAATATTGTACACACAATGTGTTCATGTTGCAGTTATGACTACAAAAACGACTGTATTTCTTAAGGAAACTTATGAATGCAAAATTCCCATCCCAAGTTCTTGTTTAACTTTTACAGAGGAACAATAGAAAGCATCCTGACTGGAAATATCACATATTGGCATGGGATGTGCACAGTCCAAGACAAGAAGACTCTGCAGCGGGTGAATAAAACCACCCAGAACATCATCTTCCAAGCATCAGTGATATTAGTGAGGCGAGGTGCCTGCACAAAGGCTACTAAAAGATAATACCAACCCCAGCTACAACCTGTTCACCCTGCTGCCGTCTAGCAAGAGATACAGATGTATCCATTGTTGTACCACCAGACTACAGAGCAGCTTTTCTCCTCAGGCTGTGAGACTCCTCAATTCATTCTATGCATTCCAATATAAAAACTTTTTTATATTCTTGTGACGTATTATTCATTCATCCATTTATATAACTTCTGGTCTTGTGAGTGGTAAAAATGGATATGCATTTCATTATACTATCTGGTGTTGTAAAAAGATAATAATAAATGAATATTGAATCTTGTATTCCTGGCAACTACTTTAAGGTGTACTCCAAGATTTTAGTACTGCTCTCCATAATGTCGGAAATATCTTGATATCTTTATGTTTTGGTATGGGTCCAGGATGCTGAACCCTACATTTCCCATAAAACAACTTAATAGCATCTTTAATTAGACCTCCATGCCTCCTAAATGCCAGTTTCTTCCAAATTCCACAGCTTTGTGGCACTTTTCTGTAAAGAATTTTAGGTTTCAAGGCCAAGCCAAGATCATATTTTTGACTTTGGAAAACTTAAAACCACAGATGATGTACAACTGCTTACTTCGCATGACAAGTAAACTGACAACCATGTGTAATATCGGTGAAGTGCTGCTTTAAGAAATTGTTTATCCTTGAGTGACCTCCACACTTGGACTTATTCAGTGTGGGTGTGCAGCACATCATGATGTCTGTGTCTGTGTCTCGTTTTTCCATGGGAAAAAGGAAATACACTCCCAGAAGGATGAAAACTAAAACAAACTTGTGCGGAAGTCAGCAGATCTTGGGATCTATTTGTGTGTCCATCTCTATTTCTGTAACATCCTGACATCATGCATTTTATACTTTACATCACAAGTCTACTATTCTGTCTTCCTATACCTACCACCGGTAGATATGTTTTCCACTGGGAGATGGTGTATGTGAGCCATGTAGCCAATAGCTGAGAAGATCACAAAGCCAGCCAGCAGACTCGTGAACGAGTTGGCAAACGTTACGATCAAAGCATCTCTGGGAAGGAGGAAAGACAAAATAAACAATATCAGTGCAGCTCCAGCATCCAGGAATCTCAGGAAAATAAAAACACATAATGGCTGGTTTAAGCTTTTATGACATTTAACCAAACTCTCAGTTTGCCAATGGTGGTTCTAAATATCATAAATAAAAGCAAAAATATAAAACGCAGGTAAATAAACTAGATTAGCATTGAGGTGTCTGGTCTGTTTTCCCACAGATCAACAGGAGGTTGCAGGCTTCAATGGTGCATATACTGTCTTAAAACCTTTGTGTTAAATGAAAGTAGTAATTTTTAATTTCCTGTCAAAGTTACTAGTGAGCTAATGGTGAGTGTTATGGACAGGGTTCATTTTAGTTCTTGTTTGGGAGTAACCTTCTTCGAAAGCACATGCAGCAGCTGAAGTGCATGGCAACGCAGTAAACAAAGTAAATTTAGAAAGAAGAGACCAAAAATGGAGATATTTAAGACAAACAGTCTGTCCTGTTTGCTTGTCTGTTGTGAGCTGAACAGTCATCTGGAAGCTAGTCTTACAATGCAAACAACTGTAAATTTTACAGTGAGTATACTTGGAGTCACTTTGGAATTTATAGTATTTTAAAAGTCACCCTGCAGGCAAAAACGTGTTTTTCGTGTTACTTCAGCTGGATGTTTGAGCTTGACTGAGCAGAATGATGCATGTGCAGAGTTTGACACTAGAGGTTTTTCCAACATTCATCCAATGGTTTGGTTTTAACTTTGGTAGGGGCACTTTTTGTTGGACAGCCAAAATAGTTGTTGATGTGCACTTGCTATCCATCTTGTTTCCTCTTTCATAAGGACACATGGTGTAACCTGACTCTGCAAAATGTTTACTTAATTGAATATGTATTTGCTGACTTGCCTGACACTGGACTTGTACTGGACTATTATTTTGTAGCTCTGTCCTGCTCCATTCCTAAGTTTCAAAACAGAGGCACAACAGTGCTTGTATTGTTTCTACTTCTGTTATTACCCTAACCTCTTTGAAAAAGGAGAGATGGCATTGAATGAATATTTCTACCACTAATTTCAAATAAGTTTAATGTTTGTATTGAGAATTCAGAATAAAAAAATTTAAAAAAGCAGTTGATGTCACTTTGGGACATATTCACCGACAGGTATAAAGATGTTTAATTAATTGACAAGTCCAAGCACCTCATGCCTGAAATGTAGGTATGATATCAAATTGTTAGCTTTATCCAATGAAGATGTTGGTAATTCTGGCATGTTTTAAGTATTAAACTATAACTACTTCTTCACCACCGTTCATCACTGACTCCACTAGTGCTGCAGCTAGTCATCAATGCATAAAACAGGCCAAAGTCAAGAGTTGCCAGATCATTAGGTCGGTTATCCCCCATATCAAGTTTTCTCACTCTTTATCATAATTACCTATTTTTTTCAGAAAACACACAAACCTGACAACTCTGCGTAGATCTCAACATTAACATATATGGCGTTAGAACGCATGAGAGGGAGAGATGACATTTAAATGTTTTTTTAACAGGTAATTCAACTTTTTTTGTTGGTAGTAACAAAACAACAACAACCTTACAGACATATTAATATGGGAGTCCCAGAAACTCCTTACTACTCTGTAATAAGCAATCTCAACAAATAAACAGGATTGGGAAAAAAACATACAGTATCACATAAGACATAGTACAACTACACTAACGTTACCTGATAATGTTGTTGTTGAACTTGTTGTAACTAGACATCGAAATCATGGAGCCAAAAGCAATCCCAAGGGAGTTAAACACTTGGGCAGCTGCATTAACCCAAACCTGTGTTAGAGATAAAGAAGAACATGAAGATTAACCTCCTGCCTTTTCTGTTTGAAAAGTTTTGGTGATTTGACGAGCAATTTACTGAATTTGCGTTTTGACTGTATCAGGGAGCTTCTCAATGGTTTTTAAGAGGTTAGGACCCCGCCGGAAATGATTTTGTCACAAAACTTGGTGCTCCAATCAGGATTTAGCTAACTTTAACTTTGTTTGTTACATATGTTAAAATATAAAATGTTTCAGGGGCTTTTAGATGTTTTTTTGAATGGACAGGATAACCTCACTTCCAGCATATTTGTTCTTTAAGGGTTGAAGACCCAGCTATAACGGGATTGAACTATTCTGGGAGATTTGAAACTCCTGCACTGGATTTTGGGAAGCTGTTCCTCTGGTTTAGCTATGTCCTCAGAAAAAATAGGGAATGACAAACTGCACACTCATAACTCCACAGCATTATTTCAGCCTGTAAAGATACATGTTTCAGCAAACAGCCTCACTCAGGATGCATCCTGAAACATAAATCTCTGAAATCTTAAAGATGGCCTAAACGTTGATCTTTCTAAGATGAAATTTATGTATTTAAGTTATGAGCATGTGTCTATCCATTATTTCCTTTTTATGTGTGCCTGTGAGCCAGCACCTCACTAGAATAGGTGTATTTTCCCCTCATTTTTTATTGGCTTCCGTTCCTGAAATTTTGAGTCTGCCAGCTGTTCATAAATCTTCAAAGCCAAAATGTTCTCTTTCTAAGTTGCCCTTTATATGTACAACCTAATCAGTTTACTGAGTTCATTGCAACAATAATATCTTCCCCTCTTTGCTCTTGCAGTTCTGGCTTTTGCTCAACCTTGAGTAAACACAAGATAAAATCCTCTCCTTTCTTCTTTTTTTGATATTTTTTTTAAAATTCCCAACTGTCTCCAATATACAGACAAGTTAGCTGTGAAATGTA
Source organism: Scomber scombrus (assembly GCF_963691925.1). Lineage (NCBI taxonomy): Eukaryota > Metazoa > Chordata > Actinopteri > Scombriformes > Scombridae > Scomber > Scomber scombrus. The sequence goes on from NC_084973.1 coordinate 16,018,002, forward strand.
ACAATCTCTGCAGTAGGAGATAACAATTTGATTTAAACCTTAATAAATTGGTTTTAATTGTCTCGTGTCAATGTGTAACCAAGGTGTTGATGGTTAGCCTATATTTTGATATTATTCTTTTGTTGATCGTGTCCCACCTTAACTTCGAACAGTTTGCTCCAGACAGGTGTCAAAAAGTAGAGGATACCCTTCTTGGCTCCAGGAAGCTGCACATTATTAATGAGCAGGGCAAACAGGATGAAGTACGGAAATACGGCAGTGAAATATACAACCTGTGTGACAGAATCAGTGGAAAGCAGAAATTAGTTGACATGTGGTTTGGTTGTGTAGTTGATGTTGCAACAGATAGTTAGAGCTACTGTGGTCTGTTTTGAATGAAACAAACGACAATGATTTATGTTTTGGTTTCGATGTTATTTCATCACATTAAAATCAAAGGTTCAAGCTAGTTAATCTCAGTATATCACACAAAGCTATAAAGTAATGTGTTATAGTATACGACTCCAAAACTCTTCTGGTAAAGAAAAACCACTTGCAGAGCAGAAATATGATGCATTATAAGGTTGTGGTATAAACACATTTTTATCTGAGATGTTCACTATATGTAAAATGTGAAATACTTACTTATCCTTCAGATAATAGACTATGACTATGAACTCTGTAAACCTCGCTGTGCGCATCACATTGCTAGAAACTAGAAACTGTGATAGAAGCTCAGCTTGTTGAATTTCCAAACAATAAAAAAACATGGACTCGAAATTAATCATTATCATCACCATGCATAACCGTATCATGCAGAAGAGGAGATCTGTTCTGACCTTGCCAGTGGATTTGACGCCTTTAAATATGCATAAATACACAAAGACCCAGGCAATAATGAGATAGCCAAATATTTCCCAGCGAAGGCCACCAGCTTCTTCAATGCCATCAGTTTTCTCCAGAAGTTTGAGACTGGAAAACAAATAACAAGGTATTCCCATCCTTAAGCAAAACACTACATAATTTTAGAGGGCTGCTCCTTCCATTAAATGTAACACAGAAAAACAAGCCTAACAGTTTACAGCCATTATAGCGGCTCTGTGATGTTGTAGTTAGTGATAATTGCTTTGAGCTAAATGCTAACATCAGCACGCTAGCATCCTGCCAATGCAAACATGCTGATGTTAAGCAGGTATAAGGTTTACAATGTTCACTATCTTGGTTTGGCATGTTAGCATGCAAACATTTGCTAATTAACACTAACCACAAAGCACAGCTGAGGCTGAGAATGTCATTTGTTTTTCTGGTAATTGGTGATAAACCAAAGTATTGGACAGACTTGAAGTTTTGATCTTTAATGATGACACTGGGTGAAAAGGCAGGTGGTCAAAGATGCTTGGATTCATCCCCTGGAGATCATCAATGTCTGTACAAAATGTAATGACAACCCATCTAATAGTCGAGATATTTCAGTCTGGACCAAAGCTCTAATCAATGTTAAATATTCTGCTTCTGAAAATGCGTTAAACTCACTCGAAGAACTGCTGGCTGGCAGACTGCAGGTGGGTGTTGTTGCCGGTGAAACCGGTGGAACAGTTTCCCACATTATTCCAGGTGTTGTTGCAAGACTTCCAGGGTAGCGTCGCTCCAAATGAGTTAAAGAAATAGAAAAGTGCCCAAGCCATGAGCACATTGTAGTACGTGGAGAAGACGAAGGAGATAACAACTGTGGCCAGGCCAACTCCTGCAGTGACATGTAAGGGGGGACAAGAGACAAAGTATAAGTTAAGTCATGTCTTAATTATTATTTGTGGGAATTAAGTTTTACACACTACTTCTTAAAACTGTTAAAAACTCACTCTCATTCACCATATTTTACAGTATGTCAATTATTTGGACCCAGAATTAAAACTATGGATATACTCTATCAAGCAAAGATAGAAAACAGAGAAGAGCCAGTTCCATGGGGTAATCTCTGGTCAGTGGTAGCCAAGATTAAGTCAAGCAAACTCAGTCAAAGATAAAAGGCATTCCTGGAGCCATGGATTAGAAATTCCACTGTGTCATTTGACCTGTGAATGCAACAGACTCTTAGCCAAATATGAAAAGGTGAGATCAAAGTCCTACTGTAGCTGAAGTAAATTATTCTGTCTTTTAACACCTGTGGTTCTGTATCAGGTTTCAGGTTAGAGTGTAAGTGTCTGTCTGCATATGTGTGTGTTTCTATTTGTTTTCAATTTACCTGCCCTCAAGGAATTTAGTGCATAGGCTCAGCAAAAGATATTGGCCTCTAGAAAACTTCAGTGATGGATGAGGTGGGTCAAACTCTTTTAAATTCACAAGGACATTTTACACAGCGTTTTGTTTTTCTGTAATTTTTGAAAAAAATTGCATTACTGTTTGTGCTGTTTGACACAACAAAATAACTTTTTATAATGTTTTATAGTCCGATATCAATAGTTTAAAGAAATAGTTTGACATTTTGGCTTTCTTGTCGAGAGTCAGTTGAGAAGAAAGATTCTTATATCTCTACAATAAATACCAAGTTGGAGCCAGCAGATAGCTTAGCCTTAAGACTGGAAAAAGCTGGCCTGGCTCCATACAAATCCACCAAAAGATCACTGATTAAAACATTTTTTACTTGTTTGTTTGATCTACACACACACCAAAGTTAAAATAAGACAATTTGCTGTTTAAGGTGTGTTTATGTGCCAGATTATCTCTTGGCTAAGACCAGTAACTTCTTGGGGGGAAAAAATCGTCAGGCAAATAACCTCCCATATCTCCCAGCTCTAACATTACCCTCAGTTGTTAATGTTTTTGAAGGTTTTCTTTTTTTTTTACCACTGACCACAACAAAAACCGGATCTATGAAGGTCTATGTGGTTCTCCTGTTTTTCAGAAAGCTTGTTTTTGTAGTCCTAGTGGAAAGGTTGGAATGCCATGCTCTACTGGACCCAGTGTCACTATCTGGTTAAGTGGAAGGAGAGGCGGCCGAAAAACAGCTCTGTGTCAGTATAGTGATAGAGCCAAATAAAGCACCCTCTGAGCTCCAGGATCAGTTAAAACCACTATGCCTTGTCCATGTTAAGCGCCTCTTCCTTTGTGATAGCCTGTTTGCCTCACTCTACACATCTAGCTTACATGGTTGACTGCTCCACTGGTACACCAGCCACACTCCAAGTGGTGTAGTGACGCATCATTTCAAACTGCCAAAACATATCAGTCTGCTGGACTCAAAAACAAGGCAGAGCAGCAAAAGATGGAGAGATTCAGCTAGAGCTACCCTCCCCTGGCCCTGATTCTTTGGCAGTTTATTACCTTTTCATGCTTCACCTGTCCTCTAGATGCCCTCATTGAGACAAACAACAGTTGGCAGAAAATCTATACATTTAATATGCTGTTATTAAGCATTCTGCAGTAAATTAAACATATTTGTTTATTTATGATAAGATCATTGTGGGCACCTAAATCACAGGTACATCACTGCACTGAGTTGCACAGGGAAATCATTTAAAAGAACATACAGAAAAAAAACTACCTGCTTTTGGCCCTTGTTTAGCACAGAGCATTAACCAGGAAGAAATGAGCGATAAATCAAGTGAAGGACCCATACGTTTTGACCGGGTAGATAATCTCTGTCTTTAAGGAGATAAGAAAACTATGGAGAAAAATCTGAAGTTAGAACAAGACAGACAGCATTTTCAATTTACACCCATTGATTGTTGATGGCTGGGAGCTTGTTTGATTTGTAATAATGATTCAGATGAGCTCCCAGGTGACTGTCAGTGCTCTTTGAGTCCACACATTTCACTTCATTCAGACAAGCCTGCAAACATTTACATATTTTGATTTATGATTTCAATTACCTCCTTATATGTATCATGATTTTTTCATAACACTCAAAAGTTTTGTTTTTTTACACTGCAAACAATTTCCCATGTTTAAAACATGTATTGGGGTAATGTAGACTGTAAGAGCATATTTTCAGTCACCCATTTCAGACTTAATCACTAAAATAGGCAGATTTTAAGGATACTCATTTCATGCATGAGTAGATTTTTTTCATTCTTAATTCTATGTACTTTAAGAAATTTTGGAAATTTGGAGATCAGTAATCAAAAGAGTAATTGATTACAGCAGTGCTAGCTTAACAAGTTCTCATCCATCAGCATGTGAAAACAATCCATTTATCAAACAGAAAAAGTCAGATTTCATTTTTTAAGCACTCCAACGATGTACAGTCCTCTAAATCGGTAACGGAAAAAGCAGAAAATGTTCTAGATCTGTATCAAACATACAGTGAAAGAAAAACACAAGATACATTGTCATGCCATATATTCTCATTGATTTAAATGCAGTTAATCTGTGCTGGCTGGTGCAATCTGCTGGGGCATCACTGACACTATCCGAACAAACTGATCAGTGAGGCTGAATCTGTGCTTGAGACTTTTCTGGAGGCCTTGGAGTTGGTTGTGGAGAGGAGGAGGCTTCACAAACATAACGTTAAACATCATGTAGAGGTTCTCCCACTCTCTCCACAAACTACTGGTCTATGACAAGAAATGCTACAAAAGGTAATTCCTACCAGCTGTCATTGCACTGAAAAACATGTGTTTCCTATGTTGGGACAGGGGCAGGGGTCATTCAACAACATCTTGTTCCAATTTCAAAAAATGTTTTGTATTTTTTGTGAATGCATAAAAGAAGGAACAAGAAGGATCAAAAACATGACCTGTTTAAATATATATTTTTAGAGGCATTTTAAGCCTTTGTTACAATGACAGTGGAGAGATTTGACGGGAAGTGAGAGAGAGAGAGATATGGGGAAGCGAAATGCAATAAGGGTCCGCTGTCACTGAGTCAAAGCACGGGTGTTGTAGTTATGTGGCATGAGTCTTAGCCAGTAGGCTACTGAGGCATGCCAACATGGCCTCTTTGGCAGAGATAAATTGACACAACAACCAACAGTTGCACATTTTATCACTTATGAGAAGTTTGCTCATTGGCTATAGTCAGTCAAGATAAAAATGCCAACATGGCACATCCAGGGACATCATTCATGAATGCATTGCTACCAGTAATTGTACAGATTTGTTACCACCTGTATAAAGAACTGTTCTTCTTCTTTTTCTTTAGGATTGACACACAGAGAAAAACAGAATATGACTTAAAGTCTGTGTAAAGTAAGAATAAATATGTGTTCTGAGTTTGACATACCACAGAAAAGTGTGTTGTTAACCACCCTGCCAAATTTGAATGATTAAAAAAATCGCCAAATATATGAAATTAGGCTTCAAAGTTGTGTAAAAATCAGCCTCTGTCTCTGCTCCAAAACGCTGTGGGCGTGCCCACCGAGTTCGCTGAAACCTCGCCCCCTACCAAGTGTCACCTGTCAATCAAAGTCACCACCTCTACCAGAAAAATGGACGCTACGTCTAAGAGCTTTCTGCCGCTAGCTCAGCTGCTAGCTCGGCGGCTAACTCAGCTAACTGTAGTAGTAGTAGTGTTAGATATTAACAATAACTGTCCACTAGGCAGGTTAACCACTGAGGAGAGCCGACTCTCGGTCTTATATAGTAGGGGAGGGGCCAAGGTCATGTGGGTGCGCCACCGTTTTTTGCAGGCTCAGAAAATCAGGAAAAATGAGAGGGTGAGAAACAGTTTAAGGCTCTATCTCCACAATTTAGTACTGCATAGTTATCAGCCTTTTCACATGTTTTCTGTAACCATTTTCAAACATGTATTATATGTTTATAAGTATATCAATGAATTGACTTTACACAGACTTTAACTTAAACAGCATGTATGGAGCGCCCTGGTGGTCGAATGGTTAGAGCACATGACACATAATCGCAGCATCCCTGGTTCAAATCCAGCCAGGGACATATGCAGCTCACTCCCCTCTCTCTCTGCCTGTTTCCTGTTGGCCTCTATGCCAGTTACTGTCTAAATAAAGGCCAAATAAATCTTTAAAAAAACAACCCATAATGTAGATTAGAGGAATATAATAATTTGTATTGATTTATGCTGGTGCAAAGGAGAACTTCAGTGAGGAGGAGGACTTTAATGTTCCACCTGTTTTCAAATGTCAAATCAGCCCTGCATTACAAACCCACCATGCAATGTACATAAAATGTAAACAATCTAAGTCACCTGTGTGTCAGCACGCACAGTATAAGCCTTCATGTTCCTTTATTCTTACAATCATGTGTGTTAACAGCTAATGCACATGGGTTTTTGTCCAACTAATAATGTGTCCAACAAATTGGTATCCAATATGTGTTTGAATTAATAAATAGTCAACCTGTTAATGTGCAAATAGTGATAACTGTAAATTCACCATCTATCTATTTTTTCAAATAACATTTCTTGTTTTCTATACTACTTAGTGTAAACGTGTCCCCCTAAAAACATTACAAAAAATACTCGATTGACAGCTATTACATTGCTACTGAAATTCCCTCGTCTAACCATGGAGATGGAGTTTCATCTCATCTTTTATTTTCATTTTCTGTTAAATTATTCAAATAAATGTAAATTCATGTAAAAATCTATAAGTCTGCCATAGAATCATTTAAATTTAAAAAAACAAAAACAAACTGGTATCCACTCCTTGAATAGTCTAGGTCCAAAAACATGCAGCTAGTTGTTTACACACAGTATTGATCAACTGGGATATCTAGGAACTGCTGGTTAATAATTTAGTATTGGGGCTTGTAAGTTGTTCAGTAATGACTTGTTCAGCAATGTAGTGGAGTGGAGTGTATGTTTATATATATATATATATATATATACACATAAGTAATTGAAGACAGTGACACTGAGAAAAGATGTACATGTAAGTTTTAGAAATGACTGAAACACAGACCAAAACAAATGGAGGACTGTACCCAAAAATCTGAAAATAAAGAAAAATCCAGCATATGTTCATCCTCGTCTCATGACCTGGAGAGTGACTCACCTTTTAACAAGGGACAGATTTTGACGAGAGCATGCACTGGCCCTAAACGAGTGTACTGCCCAATAGTAAATTCCATAACGAGCAGGGGAATGCCACACAGGAACACCATGATGAGATAAGGGACCAGGAAGGCACCTGAATCAGAAGCACAGAAAAGAAGTGGGTAGATGCTCCAGGTACCTCATATTCCAAGTATGTCAAGTATGTACGGTAGTAATTAAATGGTAAAATCATAATTAGTTGCTGTGACATTGTTACTGTATAACTGATCTTAAAGTCGTTACTTATAACCTTAAAATTGGCTGCAAATACCCTTTTATGAGCTAATTTTTGAGTGCCACATTTTGAGCCCACATGGTAAATATCTGTGTCTGTGTACTCAGCTTGCTTTGTCTTCTCAGATAGCCTTGTCCTTTAATCAGGATCAAACTTTGTAAACACTGTTTAACCCTCTATTCTCTGGAAAAAGACTCAGACCATCTGGGCAACCATCATTTATGAATGACTTGCTGTTATTTATAACCAAAGGCGTGGTGATTTATCATTGCCATACAAACATACTTAAATACTCCATCAAAAATAGTCAAATGTAATGAAAATGAGGACAAGTGTGTATGGAGCTCTTGTTGAACAACAGATAAATAGCTGGTGGTTGCTATGCTGAATTTTGCTGAGTCATTCCTGGTTTCAGCATAGCCATTATGAGAGAGAGAAATATTTACTTGTATAACATTAGTGTAGGGTGCTTACTGAATGTTATAGTTAAACAATCATTTGTTAGCTGTCCATTCTTTCTTAACTGAACATTTGGATAAGAATGTTTTGACCTTTTAGAAAAGGGTATGGCAATTTACTATAATTATTTAAGTGTCAGTCTCTTAAAATCTAACTGTCAGTGTGTTTTTGTTAATATAACCATTTGATGAGAACTAATGAACTAATGACAGATGGGGCAAACTGCAGAGTATATGACCTGTCTCATCTTGCCTACTGCAATGTGTGTAGGGAGAGGTGCCAGGCCACTCTAAATCCTGTGGTGTTCAGAAGTGATGGAGCATATAATTATGAATTTAATTCAATGTATGGTAGATAACCTCTTCAATAAAAATTTGAACTTCAAAATGAAAGTGTGTTGGGGATAGATTTGTCAACCAGCACCACTGATGAACTTTTCTTCACATTTAGTTATGACTAAGACTATTGTTCTGTGAAAAGGCATTCATGTGGTGCTGAAGCATTCATCCTGCATGTGACTGTTCTTAATGCTACAGATTTTAAAAGGACGGATTCACAGTCTTTCAAGTCTGTCTTAAAAACTACAGTTAGGTGCCCAAATTAAAATTGAAACAGGTTTTTCTTGCCTTAAGCATTACTCCTGCTCATGCAGGCCATTAGAAGATCCCTTCATTATGTAATTTCAGTGTAAGTGATGAGGACAAAATCTACAAGCCTCCTTCTGTGCCAATATGAAGCTTCAGCTGTCCAAATGAGTAAAATCAAGGCAATATCTTTTAATTTTATAGTCTTTTTAGTGCCAAAGTCCCTCTTTTTATTACTTTTCTTCCACCACAACTCAGCAGGGAAACACTATCCAAGGAAACACAAAAAGGGAGTTTGATGTTAAAAAGACTGTAAATGTGGCAGATATCAACTTGTTAAGACTAACTCAGATTGTTGAAGCTTCAGATAAGCTTATATGAGTGACTTGGATTTTGGTTCCCATCACTTACATTGAAAGCACATTTGAAGGGGATCTTTAATAGTCAGTATGAACAGGGCGAGCAGTGTTCATATGGGCACCTGACTTGTTTTTAAGACAGACTTGAAAAAATGCAATCCTATACTTTAAGGCTTGAGTGAGATTAGACTGCTCATCCCAGAAAAAATATGTCATTTTAATCAATGCAGTCAAAATAGTAGTGAACATTTTCCAAGTGTTTTCATGAACTTAATGACATACTTGGACATACAGGCTACTGTGTTCAATAGACAGTGTATTAACAGTGATTTTGAGGGACTGCTATAGGCTACTTTAAACAGGTATCCTACTGATGTAGGATACTGTATGAATTATGATGCCCATACAACAGCACTACAACAAAAAGTCCAGCCAAAATAGAAAGCTATTTACTGAAAATACATACATATACCACTGCTGAGTCATTTCTCCCAACCTTCTGCTGGTGCATTTACCAGGTTAGGGCTACTACAACAGTCCAGTCGATATTCCTGCCCTCTCTGACAGCCTCACCTCCGCCGCTGCTGTAGCACAGGTAGGGAAACCTCCAGACATTGCCCAGTCCCACTGCGTACCCAACCGTAGCCAGGATGAACTCAAGCCGCCTGCTCCATGTGGGTCTTTGAGCCCCTGCGTCCGCGGTCTTCTCGGCGATCACTTTGAGATCCAAGGGTCTCAGAGCAAACTCTCTCTCATCAGAGAGTATCTTTGACGTCTCGGCTTTGACCTCCATTGTAGATTATCAGTGATGAGAGAAAAATGGCGAGCAGATTGTACAATATACCCGGAAAATGAGAATTCCGGTTAGACTGATCATTTACGTTGAATACACCGTGTCACGTAAGTAATCTCCAGGTAAAAAACAAAAAAAAAACACTATATGATCACCTAATCAAAGCGGAAATAAGCTCTCTGAGCATATAGATAGTTAACAATGATTGGTGAGCGTACATGAACATGCCGCACTATGACAGCAAAGATACCATCTACCTACACAATGACCATACACATGCAAACACCCAAAGTGTCTTTTCCCGGCTCTTGGCGTGACATAACTAAGGACGCCCACCTCCATCAGTGCGGCTCCTGTTACTGTAAAGCCTGCACAGCTGTGTAGCTACTCCTCTTTACAAAGTAAAAGCTGAAGCGATGACTCAATGTGCAACAACGGGCTCCAATGAGGAAGTATCAAAATGTCCCTCTCAGACAAGGTTAGCCTTTGTGTTTATTGATGATGGATGGGATAAGCAGCTCTTTTGTTAAGGCTGACTGTATCAGATGGTAACCAAGGTAAGATTGTGTGCAGATAGTCACAAGTGACTTATTCAGTTAACTTTAATCATTATATTGTCTTGTTCATTGTTCAATAACCAACAGAAGTATAGATGTGTGAAGAATAAGCTTATTTGGAGGTAGTAAGGGTAAGGATTTAGTGAAGGGTTTAAATACTCTTGTCCAGAAGTAGACTGCAGAGTTGATTGGTATTGCAAAGGGGTTTCACTTGTACTATAACTCTGTTCTACTCAGTCAAGCTTCAGTAAATGTTCCTGCATAACACATACGATACCGGCCTCCTGACAACTTCTTCACATTGGGTTAACCGGTTTATTTCTCCACAGGCATCTTATTCATGTGTGACTACTGGATAAAATCTCAGCTTCACAGTGTTTGACTCACATCATCATAATTTAGCAAAAGTATTTTAGGAACTTACACCACCACATAATAATCAATTAAGGCTGGTCCTACATTATTACCTAATTTTGGGGCCCTTGTCTTAAAGTCTAGTTTAGCAATATGCAGCATGACCACAATAGGCCTATAGACTAAAAGAAGTGCTTAATTAACTTAACACTCACTGGCAAATAAAAAGATCTGAGGTCAGGTAGTTTTCCAGCATGGCAGTGAGCAGTGAGCTCTGTTTAGTTCCTATTTAGGTCTTGGACATATAAGAAGCGTAGGGGCCCAACAACACATTTTGAGCACAAGAAGATCATTTCACTGATTTCTTTCACTGTTAAAACAATCCAAGAAAACACAAATTATGTACCATGTCATTCTTATGAAAGTCAAACATAGGCCTACTGTAAACATTATATTATTGCAATATAAATTGTATTTCCTGGTTTTGCTAAGCTCACTCCCAAATCCTGAAACATTGGTAAATCATTGACATAAGCCATTGACATTTATAATATGACCAAAACAGCTACAATAAAATTCAGTAAGATGCAACGCACTGTATACTTCAACTCACAGGCTACACAGATTAAGTGCTTTTATTCTGAAGATATCTATACTGGAAGTTGAATTCACGTCACGTTCTGTTGGCTTGCTGCAGTAGTAAAATTACGAAATGTTATGTGTTACGTATTCCGTTAATTGCCGCTTGAGTAATGCAAAAATCTATATTCCTAGACACTGTATTGTATAATATTGTTCCAAATAAAGTTTAAAATGTACAAAAGTACAACACGGTACACAAAAGTGTGTGTACTAGGAGTGAGGAATGATGGTTGATGTGTTGTTATTTCTCTAACAACTCATATTCGAGGACTATATGATCGGTTACTAGAGAAGACAGGGGGGTACTATTAGTGAAGCTTTAGGTAATGATTAGGCTATAGTTCACAATTTTCCGTAAATCGATCATACTGACCACTTTCTTCATTCATCATTCCTGATTAACTCTAATCCAAACACTGGCAGATCAGCGCAGTGACTACTAACTTACACATTGATAACTTTCCCCCCCCCTGCATTATCCAGCAATGATACAGCATAGGCTACGTAGTTGCCATACTTTATTATTACCTCACCATTACAAGACATGAATGTGCATAATCATGTCTAAGTGTTCTGAATATTATGAAATGCTTGTTGAGGGTCCCTGTCTGATTTTCCTCTAAGTTAATAGCCTAATTGCAAAAATATTAAGATAATGCCCCACTTCACTGTGTCTGAAAATACACTTCTGCGCCTTCCAGCCAGAAAGGCAGATGATGTAAAAACAGAAACAGCTACCGGTTCATACAAACACCACTGCAGCGCTGCTCTACACGTCATGCACACCAATGATTGGCCCACATGGTCGACCAATCATCGGAGTCTGCACATCATCACGTCACCTTTTCATTCAATAATAATTATACTCACAAACTTCCTTTTTGTAGTAGCGCTGCTGACTTGTGTACGACTTTAACTCACTGCAGTCCTTTAGACACTTAGACACAATTGTAACTTTGTAGTCAGTTGAATATTTGTTTAAATGTGGGTTTTTTTTGTTCCAAGATTGTCCCTAAAAGATCAGCTGCTTGCGAGTAAGGGAGTTAGGCTATTTGGAGAGTTGAAATCTGGATTCACTTAAAGGACAAAAAGTGTTTTTTGACCACAAAGCGTGTTAATGGGGTGAAAAACATATTACAAAAAAATCTCCATAAATCTATCGAAGCCCATTTCTGCCAATGTGATGGGAAAAAAAGCTCCCGTAGGTCGGTATGATGAGAAACTTTCTCAAAACGATGTATTATCTCAAAACAATTAGTATCTAAAAAAAAAAAGACTGGTACCTAAAAATGATGACTTAGTAAACTATGTCAAAATATTGAATATTTTGAGATACTAAGTCATTATTATGAGATACGAAGTCATTATTTTTAGATAGTTTTTCATTATATATATATTTTATCACATCGGTGGAATGTGTTTTCCTATAAATCTAATGATCAAATAAGGAAAAGGTTGTGTTTTTAAAAAATCCATGTCATGGCTTTATTTTTCTTGTTCTACTGAAAATGGACAATATGTAATCTATTATCTCTGTGTGTAGTGCGCAGTTTTGAACAGTAGATGGCGCCACTGTTCTTTCCTCTCAGTTTGGGGCCAAACCACATTATTCTCCTGCTTCCAGGTGCAGCATTGAGCCATGTTGAGCCCTTCCGCTCTCCGTACAGGAATGTGTAGACTGCATTACGTCAGTCAGTTATCCTGCCAGCCGCAAGAAAGCAGCTCCGTCCAGGAGGAGTTTTAGGTTACTTTTTTTCTGTGGAGAAGTGAAGGGATTTGTGTTTTCTTCCTGCCGTATTAAAAGAGTTGGGAATCCTGAGGAGACGACGGGAAGAAATTAAACATTGAAGCTGCTCTTCTCTTCACAGCCCTGCTGCTTCAGTATGAGAAGCCTTTAAAAAACAAAAAAAGACAAGGACCTGAATATCGACGACACACAGAAAGTAGATGGAGGAACCAGAAGGTGAGGAATATTTCAGGTTGTAACTTAATACTGATGAGAGGTTACGTTGTGTCCGAGTTCTTCTCGTTTTACACACTGAGTTTATACAATGCTGCAAGATAATTAAAAATAAGCTTTGTTTTATGTAACGTCGAACATACATGTCATTTACTAACTTCATCCTCAACTACTCAGTTTTATCAGCAGGATTTTTAAGTGCTACATAAGAGGACTGAAATGATGTTTCTTTCAGGTACAGATGAATGTTACTGTGCGGGCTGTGGAGGAAGAATTCAAGACTCGTTTCACATGAAAGTCCTGCAGGACACCTGGCACAATGCCTGCTTTCAGTAAGTTTATGATTTTATAAACGCCTCGCAGTTTACAGCCTGTGATAGCACTGTAGAGGGCACAGATTTGTCAGCCACCATGCGATAAGAGACGGCTTTGTTTACGGAGAAAGAAGTGAGGGAACAGTTTGCATTGATATGGATACAATTGGGTTTTTCTGTTGGTCAACATGTTGGCTTCCCCCTTTTTGGGTGTACTTACAAATGGTGGCCTTGTGGATAATCCCAGAGGCTTCTGTTTTGTAGCCTAAACATGGGCCTAGATCTGTTTTTCAACAATTCGCCACTGATTGTGCCTCTCCTACATGGTGTACAAAATGCACCATGTAGGAATTGAGTGCATTGTGCTGTGGTAGACGACAAACCTCTGCATGGGGATGATCCAGGCTCTTGAATTTAGATTGGTTGGTTAAAATTGTCTTCACATGCAGGGAGGACTTTGCTATCTGCCTCTGCTCTGAGGCTTAATGATTGCCACACTGGAGCTGATGTGAGCTTTCTGGTGTGCACAGGTCACTGTCCCGTTGGGAGATATCTACATGTGGGGCAGTGAACTTGTGGTTGGATGCCGACATACTGTACATGCTAGCATGATACAAGACTGAAGGGTCTTCCCTGTGACTAACAGTGACATTCACTGGTTCTCACCGTGAGATAAGATGGCTTTGATTTAGGGCTGCAATGATTAGTCAATTTACCGATTAGTTAACTATTAAATTAATTGCCAAATATTTTTGATAATCAATCCTTTTGAGTCATTTCTGTAGAAGAAAATGTCAAAATTCTCAAATTACAGCTTCTCTAATGTGATTTTTTTCTTTTTTTTTTCTTTTTTTCTTTAGTTTTCTTTAATTTAATTTAGTTGTTGGCTATTGGTCAGGACAAAACTAGACATTTGAGGACATCACCTTTGACTTTGAGAAATAATGATCAACATATTTAATCTTTTACGGACATTTTATGGACCAAACAACTAGATGCACCAATACTGATATCAGATATCGGTACTGAGCTAAATAGCTGGATCAAGTATCAGTGACAATGGGGTCAATCAGGTTTTAGATACCATTATGTTAATAAATAATTATGTATATATATATATATATATATATATATATATATATATATATAGTTTCACAGTTTTAGTTAGAAAACCAATGTTTAAGTCAAGCCTGATGTTGTCATAGTAGGCTGATCTGAGTCTCTTCCACTCAGTGAAGCATAGAGTTTACTAATTAAACACTGGCTTAACTGGATTGGCACTCAGTATCAGCTGATACCCAAAGCCTGGGTATCAGGATTGAAAAAGTTGGATTGGTGGATCTCTGAAAACAAATAATGGATTAATCAAGAAAATAATCATTAGTTGTAGCCCTACTCTGTTCAAAAACTGAAAACACTTATTGATCACACTGCGTCCAGTAGTTACTATGCCTAATTTGACACTGATTTTATAAAACAGAGGATGAAAAGGTGATCATCTGTGAATGTTGCTGAATTAAGTACAGCCGTTTCCTCAGAGGCCACACACTGCAGAGTGTATCTGCAGATCCTTTGATTTTCATGACTGGGCTTTGGCTCTGGAGGTCTTCTAGCATTTCCAAAAAGCTTCAGGAATAGAACAGATTTACTTCTGACTCTTGTCTATTTCTGACAACTGAAATAGCTTTCTGGGAAGTTTTGAGCCAGGATCTAACTGTGCTCCTGTCCTTACATAACCCAGGGCTTCACTCTTTCCAAACACTGGCTCCTCAATAACAAATTCAGCAACTTAAAAAAAAATCATCTTACAGGCATAGTTCATGACGCAAGAGTGTTAATCACTATTGATCCTCTCCCTCCCCTGTATTTTAATACTCCCTCACATTTTTTGGCATCCTCCTTACTAGCGTCATCATTTGTCTGATACGTCTTAAGTTACTCATTTTTATAAACTTGTTGATATTAGATATTTTGTGTGTGTGTGTGTGTGTGGGAAGCCAGACAGTAGTACTTTCACTTATCTAAATGGGCTGCCATTTGTCCGTCTCTGTCTGTCCAACTTCTGGGTTGAATAATGTATTTTTCATTACAAGGGTTGAGATATCACAGCCACTCCAATAATTTCACACACTAATCACCGCTCACATATTTGAGAGACAGTTATTTTGCTTAAGGAGGCAAATCTGCACTCTTAACAGGAAAGTGTCCAGCCAAAATAAAATGTCTTTGATGTGATACCTCCTGTGTTGCTCCTATTGTCTATTGTCCACATGTTGCCACTCTGCCCTCTGTGTACCTCCACCTTGTATAACATTCTTACAAGCTGACGTCATTCTTGTTCCAGTAAACCTGGCAGTGTTATTGAGGCCTATAGGTAACGGCATGCTCAATTGCTGTGTTCTGCATTCCTAGACAGCGATTCAGAGATGTGAGTCCACTGTCTCAGACACTGACTCCAGAAACCTTTGTTTTGCGATTGGGTTTTTTTTTTTCTTCCTTGATATTTCCAAGATACTCAAGTGGAAATTGTTTAGAGCTGCAGAAATAATCATCACATTGGGCCACACATGATAATACTGATGGAACTACATTTGTCCAAACGATATTCCTTCATTCTGTGTTTTGATAGTGGTGGTGGAGAGTGCTAACGTGTAAGTCCAAAACCTCCCATAAGTAGTGAGATCTGCTGACTGCAAAGGCCATAGCATATGATTAATATGATTCATCATTTTCATACTCCCCAAACCTTTCAGTGATCCCTTGTGGGAGCTCTCTTTATCATGGAAGAGACAACTCCCATCAGGATAGAAATGTTTCATCATAGGATAAAATCCATCACTCAGAACAACTTTGTATTGATTTCCATTGACCCTTCCCTCTAAGGGGACAAGTAGACCCAAACCATTTCAGCAAAATACCCCCCACAGCATAACAGAGCCACTGGTGCCATGTTTTCAACCACTTGATGAGAATAAGTTGAAGGATAACTTATCTGACTATATCACTTTTTTCCACCTCTCTGTAGACCAGTGCCACTGGTTTTTGTATCACTGAACTCTCCAATGTGCATTCATCTTTGTAATGAGGGGTTTATTCACTGCACCCTACTATAATGTCCCTCTCTATGTAATTGTCGGCGGCCTGTTCTCACTGACACAGTCTAATGACATCTTGCATTGACATTCTCAGTCACCTGAGGAAGAATTGCTCCTCTGTTTTTTCTTACATATCACACTAATGCACAAGCATCATGGTCATCAAATGTGAGCTGTCAACCACAACTTCCAATCCTATTTACTGATGTGTTTCCCATAGATCTAAGGGTCAGGGTTAGCGTTTTTATATACATGACACATGTATGATTGGATGTTAATTAATTGTACCATGCAGTGCACCTGTGCATCGGTTCTTGTCCACTCATTGTCAACTGTGGCAGATAAGCAACAGAGATATGCACTTATCCCTTATCCCCTGTATCTGTGAGCCCATGGCTGCAGAAAAGAAAGAATACATCTATAATAAACAATCAAATGGAGATTATTGCTAA